>NC_054535.1:94553482-95289732 GCF_017654505.1 Polyodon spathula | reverse complement strand
AATGTATATTTGTATTGAGGCACGGGATTGTACATCACTTCACGTACATTTAAAGAAGTTAATATGTGAGCTTGAGGTTGCATATAATTAATTCACGTGCTGGGATTCAAGTGAATAATTAATTAGTAATTGAATCCCAGCACAACAGTATATATAGATGTACGTTTTACTCACTCACGGTTGGGTGTTCGGTGAGTGGAGAACAGGAGAGAGAGTAGCAGCGTTATAATTTCAGTTGCTACTGCGTGCTGGTGGGACCAGCACGATACTTGTATTTATCTGCTGACCGTGTTTGTTAGTGTTGTCTGTCCGTGCACCGTGTTTTGTTAAGTATAGTCCATTTTTGTTTGTCTATTTATTTTGGCGTAAAGTGCAGTGTCCTGTTTCTGTTTGTTTGTTAAACCCTTTTATTTTGCAATAAACCGGCGCAAGCAAACGCCATCATCATTTCAATTCATCCGTCCTGTCTGTGTATTTCATTCCTTTTCCTGGTTCTGACGCCGCCCACTTCGGCCGTCTTTGTGACACACCACCACCACCACCCTGGTTCCCGGGACCAAGACCGAGGCCCCTTGCCTCCCCCCTTGGAGACCAAGGTTGGCCCCCAGCTGGGGTAGAGGTGTTGCTCCTGCCCCGTTGCCCTACCAGCAGCAGGACAGATATTTAACCTATGCCCCCTCTGTCCCCCCACTCTATTTTAGGTGTAACCAGCCAGGACATAGGGTCAGGTCATGTCCCGCTGCCATGGAGTGTGAATTGGCTGCGTGCAGCTGGGCACCTGGAACAGATAAGCGTGGGGAAAACGGTTGGGAGGGGCCCTGTCTGGGCCGAGACTGGCCAAAATTCAAAGAATTGATGCAAATAATGGCAGTCTCAGCCACACACGTAGAAAAAAAAGGGGAACAGATTGGTGATGTGTTTCCTTTTCATACTGAAATGTTTTACCCTCTTTTCCGTCCTAGAAAAACAAATAAGGAGAGACAGGGCTGGGGTCTGGTGGGAGAGTGCTGCAATGGTAACAAATGCCAGTCAAAGGGAGTGGGAACTTAGTGGGCCGACTAGGGCAGAGGTTATTCCAGCCCCTCTCAATGTACCGGACCCATGGTACTCAAGCGCGGACCTAGTGTAGGGCCAACATAATGACCCGTCACTGATGCACACTTGGGGGCAGGTCCGGTCCATTGAAGGTAAGGATGTTGATGGTGATGGGGCGCTAGTATTTCCACATTTCAGTATCAAGGGGCAATTACTGTATAGGGTAAACCTAGCCGCGGGCACAGGACAGCCTGTAACACAATTATTGGTTCCCCCGTCTTGTCGGACCGAAGTCATGAGGCTGGCATTGGTATTAATTGGTATTAATACCACCTCTGAGTCTTATAAAGAAATGATATCAGAGAATGGAATGCAGAATAAAACAACGATATTAACAGAAAAATGGAACAGAATGTTGCAAACGAGACAAAACCACATTTGAAATTAACACACACGGTTTGAACTGACACAGTGAAATGGTGACGCAGTTTGGACTTAAAGTGGTGAAACACAATTAAGCCACTCAGGAAACATCTGTTACTTGCAGGCTTGCAAGCAACGCACACTCAGAAAATAGCTTAATAACAGACTTAACTTTATAAAAAACTTACTTGTCAGCAAAATGGAAAACAGCAGACTTTCACCAGAAAGAGCTCACAGTTTTATCACATACCTATGAAAAAGGGGAACTGGACATTGATTGCAGGCAGAAGAACCTGCTACGGAACACAACATAAATATGGACAGGATGTTGATGGTGCTGGGGCGCTAGTATATCCACATTTCAGTATCAAGGGGCAATTACTGTATAGGGTAAACCTAGCCGCGGGCACAGGACAGCCTGTAACACAATTATTGGTTCCCCCGTCTTGTCGGACCGAAGTCATGAGGCTGGCGCATGATATCCCTTTTGCGGGGCACCTCGGAACCGAGGATGAGGGAACAGGTATTGGCTTGATTCTATTGGCTTGGTCTTCATACTGGTGTGTTGAGATATGTAGTCACATGCCCAGACTGCCAGCGAGTAGCGCGGGTCAAGTGCACCCCGCCCCTTTGGTCCCACTGCCGATTATTTCCACTCATTTTCAGCGCATTGCAATGGACATAGCAGGCCCTTTGCTACCTTCTGACTCTGGGTATATGCATATACTAATGGTGGTGGATTATGCAACGCGATACCCGGAGGCAGTTCCATTGAGGAACACTAAGACCACATCTGAGTCTTATATAGAAAAATATATCAAAGAATGGAATTTTGTGTGTGCTGATGCGCTGGGGAGGCAAAATGAGCTGATCCCTGGAACCAGCTTTACACTTCAGCAATCGACACCAGACAGAAGGATATCTACGTCATCAAATGGAAAACAACACAAATGGATGGAGATGCAGATGGATCACAAACTGCAAAGCTACGTCTTAGTTGGTGCTTATCGTGGCGAGAGTGGAGTTCAAATCAGCATGAAGGTCAACATTTACTCTCATGTAATGGAAATCTTAATCTAACACTGGCATTCCATTACAGAACTTAACACCGTGATACCCCATACACATTCCCTAGAAGCAAGATGGGAAATGGAACAAGCATTGCCAGAGCGTGGAGCTGAGCCCTATCCAGTATTAGACCTTGATGCATTAAGAGAATGGACCAACTATAGATCAAGTTGCCCTTACTTCGCGGAGTGCAGCTGTGAAGTTTCCGATGTGTATTACAATGGAAAACACATAGTATTGCTTCTCAAGAAAGACTACATGGAAGGTTTCCATGCTTGGCCTGGAACCTACAACCTTGTACAAGTTGAGGGTCAGAGAAGCGAGGAAGAATCTAAGTACAAGGAAAAGGAGTTAATCATAAAACATGAACAAGAAAGAGTATGCAGACGCTTTCAAAAAGAAGAAAAATGGAGGGTGAAGACTAGCAAGGAGAGGTTGTGCACCCGAAATTGATGTTGATCTGTCTTCATTGAGACTGCTGGATGAAGAAGAGAATGCTATGTGAATTGGTATTAATACCACCTCTGAGTCTTATAAAGAAATGATATCAGAGAATGGAATGCAGAATAAAACAACGATATTAACAGAAAAATGGAACAGAATGTTGCAAACGAGACAAAATCACATTTGAAATTAACACACACGGTTTGAACCGACACAGTGAAATGGTGACGCAGTTTGGACTTAAAGTGGTGAAACACAATTAAGCCACTCAGGAAACATTTGTTACTTGCAGGCTTGCAAGCAACGCACACTCAGAAAATAGCTTAATAACAGACTTTATAAAAAACTTACTTGTCAGCAAAATGGAAAACAGCGGACTTTCACCAGAAAGAGCGCACAGTTTTATCATATACCTATGAAAAAGGGGAACTGGACATTGACTGCAGGCAGAAGAACCTGCTACGGAACACAGCATAAATATGGACACTGAACACAAGCAAGAGAGATTCATTTGGAGAGGGAGAGCCCTCATGAGCGCACACGCTCATGGGTTCAAATTGTTATAGAGTTTTATAAGCAAATGCTACGCTGTGATATATGCTTTTCCTTCCCACTTATCTTGCTTCCCATAGAAATGTTAGTATAAGTTTTATGTATGATATTGTAGTGGTATAAACTGTTCGTAATTAGTTAAGACCTCATTTTTTATTAATATTGTTTTACTTATTCGTATTGGTTCAGAGTAAATGGATTATGAGTTATTTGTATTCACTTGTAATGTTCTAGTAAATGACAAGTTGCCATATACAGTATAGCAAATATTTTTATTCATTATCTTACTTTTGAGCCCTGGTAATATTATTGTTCTATAGTGATTGTATTTTGATTTGTTCTTATCGATTATTTTACGATATACATTTATTGGATATTTAGTTTGATTGATAAGATTGTTTTGAATTAGTTATAGCTTTTAAGAATGATGTTTTAGTTTGCATAGTAGTAGGTTGATTTGATAACTTTATAGATGGTTTGTATTCGACTGTATTGAGATTGTTTTGATTTTATGTTTGGATTTTGAGAAGGGTTAAGGATAACGTAGAGGTTTATGAATAATCAGGTTTGATATTTTATTAAACTTAATATCCTTTTCACTTTTTATTTTTGTTTAATCGATATTGTATTTGAACTTGTTTTATTTTAGTTTCAGTTTGTTTTGATGTCTTGGTTGAGTTTAATATTGTATTACTTTTATATTGCTTTTATTAGTTTAAATTTGAATTTATTTTAAATTTAATATTTTATTCTAATATTTTAATTTTACATTATTTTATTATTTTATTTGGGTATTTCTTTTTGCTATAAGATAGTAGATTAATTGGTAATTTCTTTCGGTTGACATTTCAATATTTTGATATGGTACTTTAATTTAGTATTATTGTTTAATTTAGTCATTTGATTAATCTGATGTTTGAATTGATAGTCTTTTATTTTAATGATATAATTTCTTGATTAGTGTTGTCTGTATTTTGATAGTCTTATTCAATCAGTTTCACTTGTTCCTATTCCTCCAGGTGCAAGTGTTTTTGTCAGTTGTGTGCATTTCACATATGTTCTTCATCAATGATAGATCCATCCTTGCTCATAGTATTTGTTCTTAATATTGTATTTTGACCGTCCAAAATTAGTGAATATCGTTCTGAGGGTAGACCGAACTCTTTTTAAACCACTGAGCCAGCATATTTTATTTTTATTTTTAATGTTGTTCTCCTTTTAGTTGTACATAGTGTTTTCCAAGTTAGCAGTCTATACGAGTGATTCCGAAAACTTAAGTACGTGACAGTAGCCCACAGACAGTTGCAGTGCAGTCAGACAACCAGTGCAGCTCGTAGCTTACAGTGGAGTGGTCTCAGATGTCACCTAGATCTCCTGCAGTACACAACCAGTGCAGCTCGTAGCTTGCAGCTGGGTGGCACACATGGAGGAAGCACACAGTTGTTGGTTTTTTGGGAGGGGGGTTTTGTGAAATTTCACAGCAGTAGAACACACAGACTGCTGTCAAGTTTCTGATTCCGGGGAAGTGGCAAGCCAACTTCCAGCAATAAAACTGCAAAGGAACTGTAGAAAAAAACTCAAGAGAGATAGAGAGCTCTTAAAAGAGTCAATCACACAACTGGAAAAAGGTTATACTCACCTTACTAACCTGTTCGTCAGAAGACAAAAGAGGATGATGTCTCTGCGAAGTGACTATTTCTTGCCTCGGTAGGCGAGACCGAGGACGTCACTCCACAGAGGGGCCTATCGGCAGCTTTGATGTAAAATGCTCTGTGAATACCTGACAATCAGGCATATCCCAAAAGTATAGTGTGGGTGGTCATCTTCGAATTGAAAGGGAACTCACAAACTAGTACATTTGTTTGAGCACAGGGTTGAGCACGCTACCACATTCTGAGAACACCAAAATAATAAGAAAATCTTTGCTAAATATATACATAAGTCAAAGATTTGTATTTGTATTTCTCACACATCATAGTTAAATAAGTGCCAGGTCTGCTTTTTGTCTTCAATATGAGATTGAACTAGCAAATTCCTCCAACAGAGTACAAGTAGTGTAGAGTGAGTTTTGCCAGCCTGCAATTCTGGGGCTGACAGACTGGAGATGACAGAATCCCAATTCAAACCAGTTTAACCTTGGTCTGCTGCTGATAGAAACAAACAGGATTAATTTATAAAAGTGATTTCTACATGATCCAAATGGCAGATGGCAACAGACAGGGCATTTGTGTCACTTAATCAGATTCCTGCACTTTAAAGTTGAAATGAAATCTTCTACAAGACAACATTAAACCCTTTTTTATGGCCTATTAAAAACCCAGGTGATCGGAACTTAAACATAATGTTGTTCAGCAAAAGCGAACAGGTCCCATATAGCTACCCTTTTGGATAGAGCCAGTGCAGTGTTGACTAAGGAACAGTTTCCACTAGATCACTACACTTGCCTGGAAGACCTTATATCAACAAATGTACTACTCAATCAAGCATTGTAAACATAATTGCTAGTTTTACATATACTGTAAAAAATAAGCTTGTTTTGTACTTCAAAACCAAACCAGCAAACCTGATCCTCTTAAATTAGCCTCCAGAGTGTTTTAGCTGTAAATGTTTTGTTCAGCCTATTACTTCACAACATGTGGTAATACCAGTTTCACCCTGCAGCTGTATTTATCAGTGGGACACAGTATTGGTTCCTTTGTATATGCTTTGTTTGCTAATTATTCTTCAGATCTTGCAGCTAATGTGTGAATGTATTTGCTATCCGATGGGACAGTGATCCACATGTTTAATTAGCCATACCGTCCCAAAGACCTCACGTTTTGTATAATTTTTTTATTGGTTCATTACGCTGTGTAACACAATTTTTGTCCCTGGACAGTAAGTGTTATTTCCTAATTGCTTATGCCTCAAAAGTATAGAAAATGGGTATTATTCCCCACAAACTTTGCTTTTGTGACCAGGACTGTGATATTTTGAAATTTACCTATTGCCAATGAGATAACGGGCAAATTTGTGTCTTTTCGTTCACATAAAGTCAGAAAAAAACAACATATGAATCCAAATTAACATGTATTTATACTAAAGTAATACAAAAATGACTACAAAAGATTTAAAGTGAGTAGTTTTTTCGAGATTTACGATTATACTGTAAATTTGCCTGTTTTCTCATTGGAAATAGGTAAATTTCAAAATATCACTGTCCTGGTCACAAAAGCAAAGTTTGTGAGGAATAATAGCCACTTTCTATACTTTTGAGGCATAAGCAATTAGGAAATAACACTTACTACCCAGGAACAAAAATTTGTTACACGGTGTTATCACCTAAACACAGTATACATTATCTTCAGCCAGGCATGCTAGTGTTGCTTCTTAATAAACTTGAGGCAGATACATGTTACAGGATGTCTGCCACAAATTCTGTTCAGTAAATCATTTAAGGAACTTGTTGAAGAATGTAATAAAGGCATCTTCAGTGAATCCAATTAAGAGTTTATTTTAAGTGGAACTGATAAGCGTCTTTCTGCACAACTTGTTTTGCACAGCAAGTACAGTGGCAAACTGACAATAAGGCAGGCTGTTACAAAGGCTATTGCCGGTTCTGGCATGGAAACAACAATACTGAAATGTAGAATATAAAAGCTTGGATTTGTTTTCTATGTCTGGCCATTCCCAAGGGGAACATTTTAAAGTATGAGCCAGGTGATTCACACCTGTCATCGAGGCTAGGCTTGTAGCCCGTGATTCTGTTGGGAAGGATAAATTAGTGTCTGCTGTTACAGGGCTGTCTAACTACAGCTACTGCAGTGACGGAAGCAAACAGAAAATTCAGTTCTCAGTCTACTAACCCCAAAGACTGTGATTCATGTATTTTATATTCCATCTTGGGCAATGGTTGTAAATGATGAATACAGCAAAGAGCAGCAGCTCACCCTGTGGAACTGGTCTGTAAGTTGAAAAGCCTTGATTGAGGAAAGCAGCCCCTAAAGCCCCAGTGAGTTGTCCGAATAGTTTTGGTAATGTTGCAGGGTAGTTTTGAGGAAGGTGAGAAGGAGAAACAAACACAGTAAAGTGTCAGTGCTTCTTTATTACTGGTGCAGATATTTACAATGATGCAGTAGGCTTGCGGGGGTAAGCTAGTAAAACACAACAAAAACAAAACAGTCAAACTAATAAAAATGGGCTTCTAGAGCCTAACTGGGTTCACAACTATATTAGTAACTAATCATTGTACTTCCCAGTATTATCTCTCTCTTTAAGCTCCCATATGAACTGCTGGCTCATGTATACATAGGCTGGTTAACCAGGTGATTGCTGTCAATAAATCTATTAAGTAGTTTGCAGAACTAATTGACCAGCAGTTGTCAACACCTGTTTCCTATTTAAGCATCTGTTTTTGCTTCAACTGAGAGGCATTTCAACAGGCCACACTGATTTTAGTGGTGTATATATATATATATATATATATATATATATATATATATATATATATATATATATAAAGAGAGAGAGAGTACAATGAGCTTTCCAGA
Organism: Polyodon spathula; assembly: GCF_017654505.1. Taxonomy (NCBI): domain Eukaryota; kingdom Metazoa; phylum Chordata; class Actinopteri; order Acipenseriformes; family Polyodontidae; genus Polyodon; species Polyodon spathula. The sequence goes on along the minus strand of NC_054535.1, from coordinate 95,281,681 downwards.
GCTGTTGTGGTACTGCGCATTTTACAGTATCCTGTATATACAGTAGTATATTATTCAAAGGCTAGCTGAGTCATCTTGCGATGCATTTACAAATCTGATTCCTTGTAAATCTTCTACATAAAAATTTTAAAAAAGAAAGAAAAAAAAACATTACTAAGGGCAACCTATTGTTGCAATCTAGTTTTACACATAATTCTGGTAATATGTATTCTATTACACACTTGAATTTTAATAAAACCTTTTGTTGTTTAAGAAAAACAAACTGGAACAACAACAAATAATACATTTTGAGGCACAAAAACATCTAAAACAGCAATGGGAAATACATTTCACACTGGGCCAATTCTACAATTAGAATGGGCCAATTCTACAATACTGATTAGAGGAAAAACCTCAGAATGGAGTGTGGTAAGCAGCGGTGTACCACAGGGATCAGTATTTAGGTCCTCTGCTATTCCTAATCTACATTAATGATTTAGATTCTGGTATAGTAAGCAAACTTGTTAAATTTGCAGACGACACAAAAGTAGGAGGAGTGGCAAACACTGTTGCAGCAGCAAAGGTCATTCAAAATGATCTAGACAAGATTCAGAACTGGGCAGACACATGGCAAATGACATTTAATAGAGAAAAGTGTAAGGTACTGCACGCAGGAAATAAAAATGTACATTATAAATATCATATGGGAGATATTGAAATTGGAGAAGGAATCTATGAAAAAGACCTAGGAGTTTTTGTTGACTCAGAAATGTCTTCATCTAGGCAATGTGGGGAAGCTATAAAAAAGGCTAACAAGATGATCGGATACATTGTGAAAAGTGTTGAATTTAAATCAAGGGAAGTAATGTTAAAACTGTACAATGCACTTGTAAGACCTCATCTTGAATATTGTGTGCAGTTCTGGTCACCTCGCTATAAAAAAGATATTGCTGCTCTAGAAAGAGTGCAAAGAAGAGCGACCAGAATTATTCCGGGCTTAAAAGGCATGTCATATGCAGACAGGCTAAAAGAATTGAATCTGTTCAGTCTTGAACAAAGAAGACTACGTGGCGACCTAATTCAAGCATTCAAAATTCTAAAAGGTATTGACAGTGTCGACCCAAGGGACTTTTTCAGCCTGAAAAAAGAAACAAGGACCAGGGGTCACAAATGGAGTTTAGAAAAAGGGGCATTCAGAACAGAAAATAGGAGACACTTTTTTACACAGAGAATTGTGAGGGTCTGGAATCAACTCCCCAGTAATGTTGTTGAAGCTGACACCCTGGGATCCTTCAAGAAGCTGCTTGATGAGATTTTGGGATCAATAAGCTACTAACAACCAAACGGGCAAGATGGGCCGAATGGCCTCCTCTCGTTTGTAAACTTTCTTATGTTCTTATGTTCTTACAAGTTAAAATACAATCCTCTTATATTTTTTTACGATAGCACCGTAATGTCACTTGTGCTATACCCCGCTACATCTTCTATGTTTGTATATCAGGCATTCTGGTACGCAAGTAGAACACATGCAAAATAGCCTTTTAACCCTGAAATCCACTGCCCTTGTCTGACCTGCCTCTGTTGGTTTCACATTGTCTGTGTGGTTTGTTGTAGAAGCAAATACAGCCAAGTACATCGCTCCCATCACTCATAGACAGGGTTATTCATTGTGGAATGGCTGATACACTAAACCCAAGATAGGGGGTACCCAGTGCTCCTGCATAACGGGCCTCAAAAAGATCAAGTGGCCAGCATCTAATGAATTGCCCCTCCTGAGATTTATTGAATGTTGCTCAACCAGTTAATCAACTGTTGTAACTTACCTGATACTTTTTCTTACCAAAATGTATTTTGTATTCAGTATATATTCCCTTCACTGAACTGGAACAAAATGACTGGCAGATTAATTTCACAGTAATCACTTAGTGTCTATAATACAATCGCATTGATATAAAATTATAATAAATGTATTTGAAATGTGTATTTATGTTCATTATTTTGTGTTCTTCCTACTCTTAAATCTTCGGTGTGAAAGTGTTTTTTTTTTTTTTTTTTTTTTTTTTTGTTCAATACTAGAATCCAAATTACAAAGGATTTCGAAAAGAGACATGTTTTTCTATAAGGGTTGTCTACATTTCCTGTATATTTAGAAACCTTGGAAACAGTGGCACATGCTAGTTAATACCTTAAACCTCATGTGCAATACAAAGAGACAGTTTACTAAGATTTCAGTTCATGCATGCTTAATTAAAGATATTGGCATTTTTGTAATAACACTATTTATACATGCACTTGTGTATTTACATTGTAATTACTGTCTCACCACTTATGTAATAAAGCGTAATCTGTTGTTTTATTATAATTACACCTTGAAGATCACAAATTCATACAAAAGGGCAAGGATTATTTATTTGTTCATGTGTTTCTGAGTTTTCCTTTTAATGCAAGGTTGAAACCATGATGACATAGTGAAATAGATGTGAGATCCAATTTATAATATAAAGTGCAGAAATGCAGAGGCAGGTCTTTTCTGCAGCACACTGACAAAACCTGTTTTTTTATTATTATTACTATGCTGTATGTTGTTTGTAAATGTTAATCATGCCCTTACGTAACATCAGACCTTTAGTGTCAGATATAATTATCATAATGTTACTTTCATGTTCTTACATTGTCTGTGTCAATGCCACCAGGCCCTGCTATAATTCATCTTATCCTTTGAGGGCTGACATATGTCTAAAGTAATCTTTTCATGTGTTGGTTTGACCCTGCTTCAATTAAATTGACTTGAAGTAAGTATGGAATTTTTTTTAAGATTCCGCACCATTAGACGATTCACCAAGAGGGTTATGCATATAAGGTGAAACTTGAATAACAAATTTAATAATGAAATTGCCTAGAAGGACAAAAAAAAATGCACTGTAAAATGTAATTTTTCAGTAAAGGGTGAATGATTTGACTTTAAATAGTAAATGCTCACTTTTAAAAGAAAAAGAGTTAACAAAATAATTCCAGTGAGTGTTACATCGTTACCTTGAGAGTTACCTTTTCTTACATTACAACCCCCCCCCCTTTTTTTGTTGAATATTTTTTGTTTCCTTGATAAATAAGACCATGTGACAGATGTAAAGCTGACGCTGCTTCCTGGAACCTCATCACATCATGAGTTGTAGTTCGAACTCACTCTATTTTTGCATATGCCACATTAATCTAACAAAAAAAAAAACAAGTGAAGAACCAAACAGAGCCATGGGGTCCAGTAATAACGCTAATAAGAGGGAAGACAAGGTTTTTAAAGCACAGTTGTGTAAAGGAAAAGTTCCTAAACATTGAAATGACATGAAATTAAGTATGCTACAGTATGAGTTAAAGAATTTAATAAGGCATATGTGTTTTTCATGTATATGTGTGGCAGGGTTGAGATGCTGCATTTGTAAATAGTGTGCCTGCATTTTTTTTTTTTTCATCTTCTACATAAAAATCTCCCTACCGAATCCATGGTCAAAATGTGGCTTGATTGATTGATTGTCAATCAGCCGTGGCCACGTGGTATATAAGAGGTGCCAGATGCATTGTTCGAGGTGGTTGGTTAGTTTAGCAGCAGCTAAATGTGTGAAAATGTGTAGGACATTGAAGCTTGAAAGTGTCAGGACTGAGAGAGAAGCTGGAAAGCTGCAGTTAAAGTGCTGTTTGCGCACATTTATTATCAGAAATATAAAGAAAACATGAACAAATAAACAGTACAGTGACCAAAATAAAGGATTAAACAAAATACAAGTCCTACACTACTGGGCAGTGGCCTTCACTAAAGGTTTCCAAAGGTGCAGGCTGGCAACCGGGTGGGTGGAGCCCCAGGCAATAGTGCAGCGATGTCTGGGCCACCAGGAGGAGCAGAGCAGGAGACCAGGCTACCGACTGTGCCTGGCAGTGCAGTGACCCGGGAGCTATGCAAAGCGACCTCCTCGCCTCCTCCTCCCCTGGTTCTGGTCTCCTATCAGGAGTGCCCATTTAACCCCTTTTAAGATGCCTGGGCTTCTGGGGGGGGGGGGGGTCATTTAACCCCAGTGGTAACCCCTGGGCTTTTGTGAGGGGGTTTTCGTTTAACCCCTTTGGTGACTGCTGGGCTTCTGTGAGGGGATGACCATTTAACCCCTTTGGTGACCCCACAGCTTTTGTGAGGGGGTGTGCTTCTACCCTTCTTCCGTTTCTGGGCAGGCAGTTCTGCCTTCTCCAGCATTCAAGTAGGCAGTTCCTCCTCTTCATCGTAGAGCTGCAGCATACCACTGTGTGCTAGAACTCCCAACATGCAACCTTGGTCCTCCAGACAACCGCCATCCAATAGAGCTTAGGATGCAGAGGGGCCCATATCTGGCCTCTGGACAGGCAGTGGCTGTTCCCACAAAGCCATTCATCTGCATACTCCACCTCATCCTTCATTAACACATCCATGAAATGGAGGCCTTTGTAAAGGCACTCTTCTCTCAGGTGCTAGGGGGGACTATCCCACTTTTACATCATAAGGCCCAAGCTGTTACCAGCAGGAAGGAGACTCAGAGGCTAGAGAGCTGCAGTTAAAATGCTGTTTCTGCAGGTGTACTATCACAAATATAAACAAAACAGTAACAAATAAATAGGGTACAGCACAAGTTACTGTATGTGATGGCAGTGCAGTGTCAAAAGAAGAATGGAAATTAAATACTGCACTTAAATTAGTAAGTGTTCTTAAACCAAGCAGCCAAAGCACAGCAAGCTTGGTCCAGCTTGCAATGCTTTTCCCAGATTGTTCTTGGAAATATGCTGGATAACCTATAAATGGAATTTATGCAATACCAGGTGGACTGACTTGATGGACCTTAAACGGGATCTGGAGACTGATGGATACTAGCACACAGCTGTGCTCTTGGCTACACTTAGCAGAGAGCCACATTTTCCTACACTTGCCAGTTTTGACGTTAATATTGTTATTTGTTTATTTAACAGACACCTTTATCCAAGGCAACTTACAGAGTCATGGGCATGGAAACTATCCATCAGCTGCAGAGTTGCTTACAACAACGTCTCACCTGAAAGACAGAGCACAAGGAGGTCAAGTGACTTGCTCAGGGTCACACAGTGAGTCAGTGAGCTGGGATTTGAACAAGGGATCTCCTGGTTACAAGCCATTTTCTGGACCACACAGGCTTTGCCACACACAACTGCAGAATAAGGACATGTTTTTTCTCAGATGAACCTTGTAAAATCAACTGTCTGCAGACATTCTTGATCCAATTCTGACTATCAAGACTGCTTTAAAAACAGAACCAGCAAGGCTCCTGAGTGGTGCATCCAGCAGAGGCGCTCCGCTTGGAGATCGCAGGTTCAAATCCAGGTTATGTCATTGACGACCATGATTGGGGGTTCCCAGGAGGCAGTGTACAATTGGTAGAGCGACGTCCGGGTAGGGGAGCTTCGTTCGGCAGGGCAATCCACAGTTCACCGTGCACCAGCGAGATATAACGCAGGGATGTTTTATTTTGCAAGGGAACTAAAGTTTACTTTCTCTTAAACAGCATCAAATCAGACACCTTGAATTTTTGTTTTACTACCCAGAAAGTGGGTGGAATTGTGATATTTAGTTTTAATGCATTTATCCTGTCGTAGCTAGTGTGGCACACATAATTTAGATTTAATCAGCCCCCTAGTTTGTACTGACAGCAACACAAAAGAAAGAACGTTCCACAGTTGGTGTTCCACTGATAGTACTGGAGCTAAAATAAAGATACGCTTATATGATTTGAATGACCATGGAACCTAAACTGTACATATACCGTATACACTATTTTACCATACATTTGATTAAAATGTAGTACCAATTTACAAACTGTTGCACTCATTCCGGTTTCTTCCATTTAGTCCATTCATTACTCCTTGTTACTCCAGAGAGCAATAGAAGTGCAAGCCTTGGTGACATAGAGGGAAACCATTGCAAACATAACTGGCACACTAGCTACTTCAGGTTGAATGAACTGCTGTGACATAATTTGAGATGAAATAGGAGGCTGAGAAGGTACAGGACTCTCTCTGGATAAAAGCAGAGAAGTGGAATGCAGTAGGAGACTGCTGCGGAAAAAAAAATATTGTTTTACTACCTCAGGCCAATTGTCTTTTGAAGGTGTTATACTGTTTATTCCATATGAAGGTATGGTACCTGTTATACACAAACAGTACCTATTCAAGACCTTAAAAGGTCTCTTCTTTAAGGTTTACTGTAAACTGATGTTATTGTTAACAAAAGCATATTAGAAGAAATATTGACATTATGTAATACTATAATGTTATTAATATCAACATTGTTATTATGCTGTAAGTAACTACACTGTAATTATATTGTGATTGCAGGTGTTGTTTCAACAACGTGTAAATCTTTAAAAGATACTAGCAACACAATCGTATGTGTAAATACTGTGTCATTGAGACACCTAGGGGTAGCTGTACTATGATGGGCCAGTCGCAGACATACTGCAATTTGCATTTCTGTTTCGACAATTTGCAAAGTGCACATGTACTAAGAGATGAAGAGAGCTGCAATATACTCATTTAAATATTATTTGCGTCATCTTAGCGAGATCTCTAGCGAGATCTGTGAGACATTTTTTTCAAATAAAATAATGGCAGTTGAGTTGTGGTTTGCTGCAGCAGAGGGTGCCCGAAGGATAACGTCTATACATGCATATACAGTGGGGCCCCAACCTTCACCCGCCAAAAGCTTTTCATAATCATACAGTAGCCCCTCACTAAACCAGACATATTTGTCCAACATAAGGAGGTGTCGGGTTTAAAAATAAAAACACTTCTTTAACACGGTCTCTCTTTCTCCTTGCCTACTGTCATACTCGCTGAAGCCCTTCGCCTTGTCACGATTCTCACCCTGAACAGGCTGCTCTGAAGTTGTGGTTCTTCTTTAGTCGAGTGACAGCATCTCTGCTAACAGGAGATTTTGAGAGCCCAGAGCGTATTTCTAACTGGGTTTCAACAGCATTTAGGAAACAGGGATCAGTGGTACCTTCACTATATATAGTTTGAGAAGCTTCTTGTGCTCATTGTGTATAACAGTCTGTCCCGAATATGGTTTATTTTTTGTATAGAACCTAGTGGGTTCTCACACAGAGGCAGTTCTGTTCCATATATATTCATATGTGCTGTTGCATACTTATTTGTGGTTGGCACTTCACACTCTGTCCTCTTGAGAAAGTTCTGGTAACATCAGTCTGTCGTGCAACTGCAGTAATCAAGGTTCACTATGATATGACAGTACTGTGTGTTGCACTGGGCATGTTGCTAGTGATTTATTTTTCAGTGTTTCACTTAATTAGTCATGATGCCAGTAATTAACCAGTTGACGGGAATACCTCCTACATAGTCACACAGTAATAATGCTTTTTCAGTAATTAAAATAAAGTAATATCATGCACTTTTAACAGCAGTGAATACTGATTATGCAAGTACTGTCACATCCTGCATTTAGGTGACCCTAACTATAATATCATTGGTATTTGTCATTGATTTTTTTGTTTCTTTTAGTATTTCTAAATTCAGCACTATTGAGTGTTCAGTAGTTATGGATGTTCAGCATGAAGTGACAGGGGTCTCTGGTTAAAGATGAGGTCAGGACTACATTTTAAAAGTACAAACTTTCCTTTATTTCCCTTCACTGAGTACAAGCCAGCTTGCTCTGGCAACTTACTGGTCTCAACTCTCTGCCCACTCTCTAAACTGTGCGGCTAGCCAGCGCATCCCTAATTAATCCAAACCCTTATCCCTCCCACCTGAGAGTCAAACACCTATCCCAAATAAAACCTGCAAGCAGCACCCATAGGACACTGAGATGTTGATCACACCCTGTAACGTGCTGCAGGCTTATACCACCCTCTACAGCTCAGACACACACACTAGCACATGCTAATAATGTAAATCCACTTGGGAGCCGGTGGGTCCCGAATCCAGTTCCCCTGTTACCCCACTGGGAGTGCTGACACACTACAGCATCCCTTGTCCAGGGTTGCGCCATTGAACAACAGTACACCATGTGGCTATAGCTGCAATAGTATAGCAAATGGCTGATAATATGCAAACACAGTGTAAACGAGAAATAAATATAAAAATGCTAAACAAATTTGCCTAAATCGGCCCAGCACCGCTCCCATTAAGAAGAGAGGTCCCAGTGCAAAAACCCCACACTGACACGCCCTCAGTGTACTTTTGTGGGCTATATAACACATTTCCTAAACTAAACATTCTTTTCTGGCTCCACACACAGTGGTCTAAGCGGTTGTTTGGAAGAGCGGCGCCGATTATAACAGGACAGAGGGTAGTTTCTAGACCGTCTGAGTCTGTGTTGTGGATCCTATAGTGAGATGCTGTGCCAGGAGCCCTAAAAACAGCACCTAACTGCTAATGTAAAAGACTGAGCTGTTAAAGGGCTCTGCAGTGTGTATTCCAGAGAACAGTTCCTACATTTAGCAGTATACATTTGAGTGATTTTTAGGGCTCTTTCTTGAAACATCACTGTATTTATTACCACTGGGGTGAAGTAGTTACAGAGTGACAGCGCAATGGAGTTTGACTGCAGTGTTATAAGTACAAATAGTGTGGTGTAAAAACAGCAAGTTTAAGACTGCCCCCTGCTGGAGACATACAGTACAATAAACATATAATTATCTCATTGTACTGTATTAAAAGCTGTGGATGATAATTCACTACCTATAAAAACTGATAATAAACAAATATTTTAATGCAGCACCTAATTAGAACAAAGCCTTTGCTCACAATAAGCTGGTGATCAGCAAAGAGTTTGGAATTTGAACAAATATTTATTGGCTTCTTAAAGGAAATCCAACAGCTATATAAAATCTTGAACCAGCATGGCCAACTGAAGAAAAACAAACCACCCAGACTTGACAAACATTCATCAGGTTACTGCTGAGCTGTCCACAGGGACCTAGAAGTGAACTGTTAATAAAATAAAGCATCAACAGATGTCTAATTTAATGTTGATGGTAAGTAGAACGCGAGAGGCCTGTATTACACTCTCACTGGGCTCTAAGTTCTGCTCTGTTAATAATGAAGCCAGTCATTTTAGATCAATGTAGCACAACCTCCCCTTTGGTGATATCTGCCCACTTTTATATCACTGAAAATTATACCTTTATCCTTGCTTCTGACTTGACTGATTTGAGGTGATCTGCAGAACCTTTGAACTCTTACGTTAGGGGAGATAACATTGCTCAGATTGGCATACTTTTTCATTCAGAAGGTATAACTGGGATATATTAAATGAATTTATTATTATTATTATTATTATTATTATTATTATTATTATTATTATTATTAATATAATAATAATAATAATAATAATAATAATAATAATAATATACATCACCTATCCAGGCTTTTAATGAAACTGAAATGATGTAGACACAATTACATGATTATATTTTAATGATGTCACCATTATCTTTAAAGGCCGTTTTAAAATTAATTAATTGATGAGAATAACTGATAATGATTTTGGCACTGGATGCAATGTCAGCATAATTCCACCAGTTATTATAGTTTTTATTATTTATAAAAAGCTGTTGTAAGTACCTTAAAATTCAAGCCTGTGGTAAATCTGGGTATATTTTTCATTTGCTACAATTACAAATAAAGACTAGAATCAGTTCTAGAAATGCATTGAATGGCTTCAATTTTGTTATTAAATTAAATACAATGTGTGTTCTGTCTTACTATTTTTGATGACTAAAATGTTGAAGCAGTACACTGTTGATGTGTGTAATTACACTATTGTGATAAGTTTTAGGCACCACAAGAGGGCAGAATATTTTGATGTAAAAAAATGCAGTTCAAGCAACCACGACTTTAGTTTTTCTCATTAGTTCAGTATAGAAAACTCTAAATCCCATATGCTGAGTTGCATACAGTACATATTACACAGTGATCTCAGTGCAGGCATGTTATTATGCTGTTGTGAATACAAACAAGGACACCCTTAAACAATGTTCAATAATTACAATGTGTCACATATGGCTTTGTGGTTACGTTAGACCAGGAAGAGAATCGACACACGCTCAGGACTGGGATATGCAAGTGCTGCTGCGGGTTTAATAACAAATAAACAGTTCGTACAAAAACAAAACATTGCACACAAAAGAAAACGTCATGTTGGCCAAAACAGACAAACAAACAGACACAACAAAACAAGTATCATGCTGGTGTATACTCAGCACACGAAGCAGTCGCTTATTTCTCTCACTTTCTTTCTGTACTCATGACTCCTGTTCCGCCTCTGAACACATTAACCTCGATCAGCTAAAGCTGCAGCTTTTTATACATGAGACTGTCTCCAAATTAGTAATAAATTAATCCCTCTGGAGATGGTCTGATTCTGCACAAGTTTAGTATGGATGGAGAATTTTAACCCCAAACAAAACATTGCGTTTTTACACACTATAAACAATACATTTTAAATAATAGTAACGCAACACCAATACAAAATAATACACATACACACAGGGGAGGGGTGTCCCCGTCACATATGCACCGCCTTGTGTGCAGCACGCATGGTCTCAAAGGTCACCTCCCCACTTAAAAACTCAACAGTCCCAATCATAGTCCTGAGCTAGGAACGGAGGCCTCAATGGGCCCTCAGGTGGCACTGCTGTTTCTGCTGACAGCGCACAAGCTGAATCTTCCAGTAAAGGTAGTTCTGGCAGTGGAAATGCTGCCAGTGACACAGCTGGCAGGTGCCCTGCTGACAACGAACATGCTGACAACTCCAAGGCCAGCTCCTCCAGCAAAGGCAGTTCTGGCAGCGGACATGCTGCCAGTGGCAACACTGGCAGCTGTAAGGCTGACAACGCAATGCCGGCAATGCAGTACTGATGATATATAGCTAGTAATGTGATAGAACCTGTTACTAGACATATATATATATATATATATATATATATATATATATATATATATATATATATATATATATATATTAAGTAGGTTATTGTGTATGTTAACTGTTGTTCATCCATGAACATTATAAAAAGAAACAAGAATATGTAATAATACTTTTCGTGTCATCTATACAAATCGATTATGAAAACAAGCTATCGGTAGATTTGTTTAGCTAATAATTGACCATAGCCAGGGAAAAAAAACCTATTAACGGTAGAGTGACATGAATGCTCGTGTCATAAATTGATCCATAACTAGGTAACTGTGAACTTATAATATATATATAATAGTAATAATATATCTTCTATATATATATATAATTATATATATATATATATATATTATATATTACGGTACTGTTTCTGTTTGTTTCTTCTGATTGTAATGTACCTTGCTCCATAAATAAAGTTTGGCTGAATTGCTTCCTTTTCATTAAATTAGTTTCTGTACAGAATGGTATATTATTATTTTGGTGGTCATTTATTTAAGTTTATTAAATTAAATCGACAGAATGTTCTTGATTTTTGTCTGCCTTTCTCCTGCCGTAACTTTTTTTTATATATATATTTTTATGCAAAGTATGTTAAAGTGACGTGGTCTTGAAATATAAATGCTATATCAATGTTTTATACAGTTCACTTTTAAACATACGCAGCGTGTAACAGTTAAGTTTATTAGAATAAACTATAATGAAACTACTGTTTAGTTTTTTTTTCTCTGTTGGCTTGTGGAGAAACTGCATTTAACAGCCAGATTTGGATAAAACGTTAAGAAGATATGAAAAGCGTTGTCAGTCACAATACAATAAGATTCTATTGCTGCTGGGGGCTAAACGGGACCCCTAGCCCTCTGTTTTTTTCTTCCTCCTTAGTTTTATATTTTGCCAGCAGCCACCACTGCTCAAGTCTACTCCAGCTTTGCTGTCAGCCTGCTAGAAATTTTGCCTCCAGCCACTACAATTCCAACTGACCTTGCCATGTATAAAACCTCTTTGTTATGTCTCCAACATCTTTATTTATGTTTCTGACGGTATTATTCCGCACACTGATTCCATGCTGAACTGTTATCTGTATCTCAATGCAATGCAGTGTCTGTGTTTTTTTTTATTTGACCAGAAATGGCAAAAAACACAGACACAACGAAATAGTAAACCAAAACAGTAAAATATCTCAATATTAAACATGGTTAACCATGGACATGATACAACCTAAAAAGTAAACTGTATTATGTTTTACTGATTTTAAAGAAACTTAAAATTAGATTCCTTTAGCTTTAGTGGTGAAAAACTAACAGGAAACAGTATACAGAAGATCAACCAATCAGATTAAGATTAGATTAAATTGGCTTTGCATGACTACAATAAATACAAGTGGGGTTACAGTGTCATGAGGGCAGGTTTTCAGTAATAACTTGAGTAAATCCCTATTAATATATCTGACTAAATAAAAAAAAAGAAAATCACATATTTGCATTTTTTTTCACAACAACATAGCTTAAAGTGCAACCTAGTGTGGATCTGAAATACTGTAGTTAGCTCACGTATTCTTGTGTCTAGCTATTTTTAGCCCAATTTTCTAAACTTGGTACAGGTTGATGAGGATGTGTGGTGTTGGACAAATGCTTCAGAAGCAAAGACACTTGGCAGAAGTATTTAGTACCATCATTAATGGTGGTTTATGACAAGGAGTTGTATTGCTTCCTTTCAAGGTACCCCCTCCATGACCGACGCCCTGGAAAAGCAAACAGGCACCGCAAGGTCCTACCCTACCTAAGTTAAGTACCACCTCCAGGGTCGAAAGACCAAACCAGAGTAGGAAGGGCCAAGATCAGGGTGTAAGTGGTGAATGACCATCAAGTGCTGTTTGTTCTTCCATTGCAGGACCCTGCGTCGTGGTGCTGGAGAGAGGGGGTACCGAGCCTGAAGGGAGCTAAATACAAACCTTACACTGTGACAGACCAACGGATTAGAAGGTTCTTGCATCACTCACCTTCAAATTTAACTTTCTTTGACTGCGTTTCTACCGGAGCAGTGTTTGGTGACTTGAATTAAGTACAGGACCCACAAACTGAGTTTTCTAGGCCTGAGGCCCAGGTGAATATACTGGAACTATAGTTTCACCAAACTGCTGCTTTGAAAATTGTATTTGAGTGTCTAAATTTCCTGTAATAAAGAAATCATTGTTTTACTTACCGGTTTGTGTGGTTCCTGAACACTCATTGGGGAGGTTCAGGTGGTCAGTTTGAAGTCTAAAACAACCTGTGGGTAAAGGGTTATAAAGATAATTATAAAAATGTATACTTACCTGGAATGAACAGTATGAGTAAACCCTGACAGTATCAGTTATGTGTATGTATTGTTGTTCTTCTTGAGATTCATGCTGTATATTTTTTTTTTTTTTTAATTTCCTGATAGTTACGATGTCAGTGGAAAGTGATGACAGAAAATTATAAACAAAGTGAATCTCAAAGAAAAATAGATTAAGATAACTGATACCTTGTATCAGTATCAAGTTTTGAAAAATAGTGAGGGGTTTGAGATACATTTTATACCACTGAATTTTTCAGCCACCAAGAATGCAATTTGCCCCTGGTCTCTTTCTCCTGACCGAACACCACACATTACATGCAACAAGGTTGTACAACAAAAGCTCTGCATCCACCCCCAATGGGAAAACTGCACTCTTAAAAATTAAAAATGAGCTCCAGTCAATAGAAATAGAGAGGCACACAGTGAATCCCATCCAAAGTGACATATTGAGACCTTAGGACCATCTGTAACAAGTGAGGTAAATAAAGCCTCTTTTACAGTGGCACTGCTACCCAGGTCCCAGTCCTGTGTAGTGTGAAACCACGTACCGGGTCGTAGCTGGGTTAACCCGGATCAATACGGACTGACTTGGGTCGAGCGAAACAAAATGCATGGCCTTTCGTAAGCTTAGGAAATAACAAATTTATTTTGTATAACCATATTTTTGTAGATGAGACACACTATGAGCTAGATTGCAGCAGGGTCCGACCCAGGTAGAGCATGCCAGTGTGAAAGAGCCTTAAGTCTCTCTAATGTGACCCCTGGACTTTTGAAACTGGTAAACAGTTCAGTATTCTAACCTTTTGAGTCTAAAATTGAAGCCTATACACTCCATTTGAATTATTTATAGCAACTGAAACTCAATATTACAATATAAAGGGTATTCCCAGTAAAGTTTGTTTTCTTGACTTGTTGAATTTATTAAGTTTTTTCGTCTCCTGATATTTTACCCATCCTGTGTTGTTTCCTGGTTCTGACGTCACCACTCATTCAGACTGCCACAATTACAAACTAGGAGGAGCTGAAGGAACAAGTAACTGAATGGCATTGCAATGGTGATAAAGACACGATATCATCTATGTAGCATACTTTGCATATTACCATACTTTAGTGCATTTCCAACAGCTCTCCTTTTTGCTTTATCATGTTAGCACCATGCTTGATAAGCCTTGCTGTGTTTTAACAGTGGTGTACCACATAATTAGTATACTATATACCAAGTTTTATAAGCAAAGTAGCAAAACTGCAGATTTCTACAGGGACTCTGAAAATATGTCTAGCACACTTGATACAATTTCTACCTTGGCTTTCCTACACTGATTTGGGATTTCACAGCTGTGAGCACTGTGAACAAAAACCTGCAGGCTTCATTGAATAAATAGATGTGTTTACTATTTTTAAGGAGGAGTACATAGATTTTAAAATATCTTTAAGGATGCCTAAATAAAAGTCTATTAAAAAATTCATGAATATGAATCAACAAGAGGGTGAACTTTTTGTTTAGTTGATATTATGGGCTGCTGAAGCCATCTAACCTAATACACCTAGAAATCCAAGAGCCCAATTCAATTAACTTACTAGCCAAGGGAAAAGCAGTGGCTTGGCATGGGTGTAATACATAAACCAAAATACCTCTATGTATGTCTCCGCTCTTTTCAATGCAAGAAAATTAATTCAACTTAAAACAAATTGCATTTGTACTTTGTTTACTAACTGTAAACAAATAAACAACTGTGTTTATTTTTTTATTTTTTTTAGGAGGGAATGTGTGTTTAATGTATTTGTGAGAGAGTTCTAGAGGTACAGTGACACAGGGCTGGGAATCAGAACAGCTCTAAACAGTGGTGCTAGAGAGGGCTACTGCTTTAGCCTAGATATGTGTTACAACCATTCCCCTTTACTCAGGTATTAATCAGTTATATTTAATTTATAACCTCTTAAACCTGACGAGGACCAGAACTGTGCACCTGCGCGCTAAAGATTTTTTGTCAGTTACAGCTCCCATTTAGAGCTGTCTGGGCCTAAAGCCAGCTTTAGTCCGGAATGTTAACGCAGAGCACCTCAACAAATGGGTGACCAGTGCTGCTTTAATATTACCACTTGCTCTCCCTTTTCTTGTGTTGACAATATTTGGTAATTTGATTGTTATATTTTGTTTAATGTGCAGAGGTTTCAAATACAACGTTACAGATAAAATAAATAAATAAATAAAAAGCTGTTACTGCTTCCTGATGCCTCATTACTTTATTCTGTTGTAGTTCAAACTCACTCCAGCAGCACAGGCTCCAGGAATCAGCTGTTTACCAATCATTATGTATTTAAAAATAGCTGCATTGCCAAGATATTCATCACAATAAAGGTAAGGTAGGAAAATTGATTTTAAAGCCTTAGTTAGCACATCTTTAAATTATGGCCTTTTCCAAACCTAAACTTTTTTTTTTTTTTTTTTTTTTTTTTTTTTTTTTTTTTAAACTGATCCCTAGTATTTTGTAAGGATTGTGCAGGTTTTCAATATAGTATTGATTTTTTTTTTTTCTTAATTGAGAATTTTAAACATCCAGTTATAATCAAATTTTAGAATGCTGCTATTCTTATGAGAACCCAAACAGATGACATTTGAGTATTTGTTTATTTAAAAGTCTAACGGCGCTAACCCGTCTGAATTCACCATATCCAAAACCTATTGGAGTCACCACAAAATAAAAAAAAGATCATTTAAAATAGGTTTATGGTAAAATAAATACATAAATAAAGAATCTTAATAATTAATTTGAAAAATAACATATTGGATGCTATTTTGAAGACCAGGCTAATTATTCAGAGTGTGATAAATATTTTTATATTTAATTATGTACATTGAGCTGCAATGGTTTTATTCTTCTCACACAAATGCCATTTTCTTTCACACTTCAAAAAAAGTCATCCCCCCCAAAACGGTGTGTTTAAACCAATATTTTAAATTACAGAACTTGATTTCAGTAAGATGAAATCAAATGTACAGATGTTCATTTCTTTTTTTAATATTACATAAACATCATAAAGATAACGTACACGACGCCTCAGCAGTTTCCAGTTACTCGCTTGGTTTATTCTTGATTGAAAAGGTAGTGAATAAGCGCAGGACTGATTCATGAAACACCAAATCAAGTAGAAAATTGATTTCCTACAATGACCATTCTGGGGTTGTGAGATAATGCAGCAATTCCGGTCTCAATTCTTTTCTCCAAAATGAGGGGCGTTTCTAAAAGGTTAATTGGTGCTCTCAGAAGCCTATCACGACGAATCACTGACTACCATTTACTTGAGACACTCCAATCACTTCTAGCCAAATTCCGGGACTAGTCGCTCACAGAGCCAATGAAAGTAATCGCCAGTTCAAACCCGGGCGTAGCAGCTTGCGGCTGGGCGAGGAAACAAAAGAAACAATAAAAAAAGCCTTCCGGAACACGCTGATTTCCATTTCAGCCGGCGCGGGCGCTTTTTTTGTATTATTAGTAACCACATTTGTAAATATTTTTATTTTTTATTTTAATCTATTTGAATATCTTCTTTTGAAAATATTTTAACAATGACCAGTAGCACAGCATTATTGGTTACCGAGGAGAGGGAGCCCGAGCTCCCGCCCCTGGTTGTAGAAAGGCTTGAAGACCTGGGCCTCGATGAGCACGGCCCGCAGAGCTATTCAGGGCCGCAGGAAGCCCCGATCACTGCGGTACATCAACATCATCAGGCGGCCCAGTTCAGGTTGCTCGCCAGCGTGCTGGATCTGCAGCCGCAGCCGCAGTCGCGACATCAGCAGCGGGACGAGGAAGTAGAACTAGACGAGGAGGAATTAGACGAGGCAGAGTCAAACACGCACCTCACACAGGCCCATATACCATGTTTGGGCTCTGTTATGCTGCCGGGGTTGGAGGCCCCAGAGACGGTCATGCTGTATAGCGGCGGCGTGGAGGACCCCCAGCAGCAGCAGGTCCCTGGGATGATAATGATACTTCCTCCAGGTTACGGAGAGCATGGTTTCGAGGGCGATCA
This sequence comes from Polyodon spathula, assembly GCF_017654505.1. NCBI lineage: Eukaryota > Metazoa > Chordata > Actinopteri > Acipenseriformes > Polyodontidae > Polyodon > Polyodon spathula. Next base: position 95,264,376 of record NC_054535.1, on the reverse strand, counting down.
TTCTTCTGTCATGCGGAGGAAGAGCGTCAACACCACAGAGTGTGTCGAGGTGCCGACCTCCGAGCACGTAGCAGAGATAGTTGGCAGACAGGGTGAGTCCTGCAGCATTATGACCTACATTATTAAAAACAATATCTACAACCAGGCATTTATTTGCAAACCGCTGTGACGGGTGACTTGCATTAACAAAATACATGTTAATAAATGCACAACATTAAATGGCAATAATAATTATGTTGTGCATTTGTGAACTGCATGTGGTCAAAGTAAACGGGGTTCACCTTTTTCTAAACCAATATACCTGGGCGGGTATTTTGCTTTTATTTGTTGAGGCGGGGAAATAAAAGATTCGAGCGATTTAAGTTTGTTTCAGTATGTATTAACCCAAAGTACACACTACATGTACTAGTGCCCTGTCTGATTCGACACGCAAAGGCTGTTTCAAAATCGATCGTTGTCTGGGTTGGCGAGTTATAGACAATGTGTAAGTTAGTTTTAAGAAAGTGTTACGGTAGAACAAGTCGAATGCTTTCCGAAGCACTTACTTATGTGAAAAAGCAGAACATTGTTGGTCATATTTTCAAATCGCACGTTATCTACGAGTGAAAAGAAGCTTTACTCTCACAATTCGTGACTTGCATTCTTAATGATCAAGCTTGTGTAACCAAAACTCTATGGGGCTGTTCCCAGAAGTTCTTGCCAAAGGACATTGACCTAAAACTACAGATATACATTTAACTATGTAGAACAGGTTTCATACTGTCAAAACATGGTGCTAGTTTTGAAAAATGCTTCAACTTTTTGTTTCACCAACGTACTGCAAGTACTGTGTGTGTGTGTGTGTTTATTTATTGCCTCACCATCTCTTGAATTGCAGCCCAAAAATGATCACACTTGTGTTTGCGGCTCCAATCTTCTACAGTTTGTCATGTTTACTTTTACAGAGGTAGCCCCATCCCGCTCTTTTTAAAATACTTACCACAGTGGGCCTGCTACTAAAGGTTATTGTTGTTATTGTTATTATACTGTGTGTACTTTAAAACATGGGTTTATAGGGCAATAACCAACTTAACTTATTTGAGTGACCAAGTTGTAAAGTCTCCAGTTATTGTCAGTGCTACATTAAAAAGCATTCCATATAAAACGTTTAAATTAATATGGTAAACTAAACTGTTTACATATTCTTAAGCTTTGCTTATTGTATGAGGTTTTTGGTGAATATTATCTGGTAAAATAAAGACCCATCTTGGACTTCTAAATGGTTGTTTCCATGGTGTTTAAAATGCACCTTCAGTCTGTTGGGCCCATGGTTATGAACTCTTCACCCAGTTTATAATGAAACTTGGAATGGACATTCCACTGGGCTTGGGCTGTAGCCTCAGAATAGCTTGCCTAATCTTGAATCTTTATTACAAAAAGGTAATCCAAATACTCGTGCTGACATTTTGAAGGGCGAGTTGTCTTTTGGTTTTGCCAATGACTGACATTGTCATGAACTTGAATAGCAGCGTATTCATTTAATATTTAAACAGAATATTTTGCCATCTGTTTATATATATATATATCTATATCTAATATATATCTATCTAACCCTTTGCGGCCCATTTATTCAGAGCGTGTGAGGCACGTCACGTCTAATTTATTTTCACAAGCTGTTTTTTTACACACGTTGTTTAAATGTAATTTTATTCACAGTAAAACAAGTTTAAAAGGCACTGCATATAATCTCCAGCCCTGCCCCATTTGCTGTATTTCACATATCTCTTCATAGTAGTGCATACTAAAATCATCTCCTGATCACTCGATTTATCACCAAACTTCTTAATAATGTTAGCCAAATCAAAGCCAAATGTCTGCAATTTTCTTTGAGCACTGGATGCGGAAGCAGCTCTGTATGTTTTAGGTCTGTGGTGAAGGGACTATGCATATTGCTCGGGTCCGCCTCTTATTTATTTATTTTTATTTATTTGTTTGTTTGGCTTCTAGTGGCCTTTCAGCCATTGAAAGCTTTTCTCTGCTTTTTGCGGAGAAATAACCACTAGGGACCTGTGTCTGACACCGGAAAGGAAAAATTGTAATGGCTGACCTGGTCCGACATAGGACTGCAAAGGGTTAATGGGAACTACAGTTAGTTAAATTATATCTTCTGTCTAATTCCTTTAGTGGGCCTGAAAATCCATTTCAATATTTATCTCCCTTGTGATGGCATTTCAGCAGAACTCACCACTCTCTGCTCTCTTCCTTAGGTTGCAAAATCAAGGCGTTGCGGGCCAAGACCAACACATACATCAAGACACCGGTGCGAGGGGAGGAGCCAGTCTTTGTGGTAACAGGGAGGAAAGAGGATGTGGCCATGGCTAAGCGGGAGATCTTTTCCGCAGCAGAACATTTCTCTATGATCCGAGCATCTCGCAACAAGACTGGCCCATTGACCGGAGGACTCCCTGGTGCCCCCAACCTGCCTGGCCAGAACACCATCCAGGTCCGTGTGCCTTATCGGGTCGTGGGCTTGGTGGTGGGTCCCAAGGGTGCCACGATCAAGCGGATCCAACAGCAGACGCACACCTATATCGTGACCCCCAGCCGAGACAAGGAGCCAGTGTTCGAGGTGACGGGCATGCCAGAAAATGTGGACCGGGCACGCGAGGAGATTGAGGCGCACATTGCCATGCGAACCGGCAGTTACGTTGAGATGACTGGGGAAGAGAACGACTTCCACTACAATGGCACCGATGTTGGCTTTGAGGGGGGGCCTACTGGTGGTGGTGGCGCTTGGCTGAACAACCGTGCCCCACCGGGGGGAGGACCCAGTGGCACCCGCGTGATCTCCAATTACCGCAACGACAGCTCCAGCTCCCTGGGGAGCGGCTCGACCGATTCCTACTTTGGGGGCAACCGCATGGCAGACTTCAGTCCCACCAGCCCCTTCAACGCAGGCAGCAGCTTCTGGTTCGGGGAATCCTTGCTGCCCCTGGGCTCTGAAGACCTGGGAGGAGTGGAGTCTCCTGGCTTTGATTCCTTGACAGCGCCACCTCCTCCACTGCAGCAGCAGGTCATCTGGAGCCCTTTTGAGCATGGGAACCCCCTCTCAGGGTTTGAAGGGAAAAACCAACGGCGGGATAGCCAACCCAGCACTCCACGCCTCTCACCCACCTTCTCTGACAGCCAGGAGCACCACCGGATGTACACCCAGGCCTTCTCCTACTCCAGCGAGAGCTCCACCTCCAGCTCTCCTCCCGACTCTGCCAGCTCAGCAGGGCTGTGTCAGGGCAAGCGGGACTGCATCAGGTGCTTCGAGAGCGAGGTGATTGCTGCTCTGGTGCCCTGTGGCCACAACTTGTTCTGCATGGAGTGTGCCAACCGCATCTGTGAGAACAGAGAGCCTTTGTGCCCAGTGTGCCAGGCTCCTGTCACACAGGCCATCAGGATCTTAAGCATTTGAAATCCCAATGAGTTAGTTTGTGAGCAAGATTGATGGATACAGAGGCATTTCAGTGGGTGATGGGGCGAGGAGACGGGCAGATGGAATCTTTTGGTACCGTCTTTTTGCATTTTATTTTTTGACTGTTAATAGGCAAAAAAAAAAAGGGTTAGGATTAGGCTTAAGTTGTTGGTCATATAACATACATACACAGGGTGTTTCTAAAGCCCTGCCCCATAATGGTTTTGTTTATTATGGTCCGTTGCAAGCGAGACTCTAATGTACCGCTATAGCACAGTATACACCACAGTGGGCCAGGGCTTTTGAAACATCCCGTAATAATTATACTCTTCCCCCAACCCCATAGCTGCTAAATTGAGAACAAACTGCATGTTCTATTGGTCCCCTGCCTGCCTCTTCCAGGGATGCCAGTTGTAAAAGGGAGAAAGTGGTGCTTACTTTATATTTACATTTAAAAAAAGTAAAAATAGGGCATGCGCTTGTGTCCAATTTTTAAATCCCTATGGCATATAATCTGCAGAACAGATTATTTAGTAGTTGGTGTGGGGTGAAACTACTCCAGAAATAAAGCCACACCTCTTAACTGCCTTTGATAGTACTGCCGTGCTATGTAACCATTTTTGCAGTTTACAGCAACTTGTGCCTAATTCCGCTGTTAACAAAATTTTTGTTTTAAAGAATTCATGTTTGCATGGGAAGGGGGTTTACAGTGGATCAAGTATCACTGTTACTACAGATCAGTCAGCCTAGACTGAAAGTATTAATGTTTTACAGAAGAATCTTGAAAGCGTACTTTGTACAGTCGGCATAAGATCAAAGGATCAAGAAATCAGTCTGTTTTAACCTTGATTGTTCAAGTACACCCAACCAGAGCTTTTAAACTGGGGAAGTCCACTGGTCCTTCACATAAAAAGGCATTTGTGCAAGCTTTGGTTGATTAATGAAGCTGTTTAACATTCCATTAATATTACATATGTTTGTGTGCAAAGCTCAATGAAAAGAGATCACCCCCAGCCTCCCCTTTTCAAAAAAAAAAAAAAAAAAAAAAAACACACCATAGCTGTTGTCATGATTAAGGCTCCTTATCACAGTCTGCTTTCTTGCATATATGTTTTTTTGAAAATATGAATTGTAGCTTTTACTGAGTATTTTAGCTGATTCCTCCCCTCCTTTTCCTGTAGTATAATGCAGTCGTGGTTTTGAGTTGCAGGTGACGTTTTGACAGACCTTACTCCAAGTTCCAGCTTTGTTTTCAAGTAGCAGTGTTACCAGTCTTATGTAGCACACCAGGGAAGCCTATTTCTCTGTGATGGTTTGCAGTGTGTCCTGGAAGAGAAGAGAGACTGGTGGTTAAGACTAGTTTTCTGATTGGCTGTGTGTGTAGCTAGTCCAGACACGGCTCTCCTGTTGGTACAATGTTCAACCAGTTACAGTTTGGAACCACATCAGACAAACTTGGTCAGGAGCCCAGTGGACTTTCCTGCAATAATTGTTCAACAGCAATTCTTTCCAAAACCAAAACAAACAACAACAAAAAAAAAAAAAACACTTATTTGGTTGTGCTTCACTGATCAAGGTTAACATGGACTTTTTTTGCATGTATTAAACTAGTAAATATAGATAAGTATATATTAAATTCAATATATATATATATATATATATAATATATATATATATATATATATATATATAGATATATTTAAACTAGATCCATTTATTTAAAAAATATCAAAAAATATTGTTTATAAAATTTCAGTATTAGACTTTTCAAAAAATAAAAGGTCATATTAACCTTACGATGAACTCTTTTTAAAGCTAAGTGCTTGTAGTATAGTTCGTTAGTATTGAATCTTAAACTTGGCAGCCGTCTTGTAGTTATGAACAGATGTTCACAAAGCATGTGTTTTATATTATTGTATTGCAACTAAAAAGCCAAGGAATTAACCCATTATGTGCGTGTACTATTTCTGTAAACTACAAACTAAGAATGACATACTGTACCAATTAGTTTAGTATTTGCTAATTTTACTACACTTTTGTTATGTATATGTAGGGAAGTCATAGGGATTATAAATTCAATATATTGAGTAAAGTTTAAAAAAACATATATTTTATGATAAAGGGCCTTTAACTTGTGTGGCCAAAGCACTGATATTATTATATATTTGCTGTAAAGAGAATTCTAAGAGTTTTATTTTTCTGATATTAAAAGTTACTTAATAAAGACAGTTTCCTTTAAAAAGTTGATGTACTTATTTTGTTTTTTAATTGTGTGTGTATGTGCTGGGTTCAGTTTTCAGTGCTTTACTATCTTTTAAAATTAAGTAATGATAGTTCTGTGTTTGTCAGCAGTTATGGTAATACTTAACAAAAGTTAGATTAATCCCAGAGCTTGGTCTAGTCTGTTCTTAAAGGATCCCAATCACTACAGCAACAGCGTGGCTTGCTAACTCATCTCATACACTCACCATTCTACTTTCTTACTCAAGACTGTCTCCACTCCAACTTTATCTGGTCCTGGGCTCTGTTGTGCCTGAAAGCATGACTATGATTAACTTAGACTTCTTTCTGAGGATTTCTAAACACTTTGCTAACAGATTTGTTTTAGAATAATAGGTCCACTTCCCTCAGCCTGTCTTTATAACATACCTTTTTAGCCCTGGGACTGTGGTCATTCTTCATGACAGCGTCAACTAGTGGTGCCACCTGAACGTGCAAATTAGTGAATTCTGTGTTCCTGACTAGAAAGAAGTCTCCCGCACTTCTGTGTTTAGTACTTAGGAAGTAGTTCAAAACAATCACCACACACCGGTGTATATGTTTGTTTTAAAACTATGCATATTTTTTTATTTTATTTTTTTATTGACAACATTCTGCCACAGTTTGGCCTCTGTGCAAATTATATTTTCAGTTTTGCGATGGCAAAGTGGTAAGTGTGTTCTTTAGTGGGAATATCTGATGATACAAGGTGACTGTCTCTGGTGGAATTTTGCCTCTTATTTCTTGATAGGACAATAGCTTAGGATACAAATATAAAGTACAACTCACTGCTGACTTTGGGGAGGAGGGAGATGCGTTGTTTTAAAATAACTAGCAGGAGGACAGGTGCTGAAGCTGTGCAATCTCTTGGCTACTATAACGTGGGAAGGAAAGGCTTTTCAAGTGTAAGACTTGGGTAACCTTACCTAAATGTTATCTACACTATAGTAACTAGGCATTGACATGCTTTTATGCATTTGTGTGATCTTCAGTGCTTATGTTTGCAGCAGTAAGTGATACTACACGTGTATTAGACTGACCAGTCTAGCTTTCTTAAATCAATGGTTATGAGCAAATCCACATTTGAAAGAATAAAAAGGACCTTTTGTACCCTGGACCAGGCTAATAGGTATGAAAACTACCTGCTATTCTACAGCATATTACTCTCTGGTTATACTCCTATAGATAAGTATTGAATCAAGCTAATTTGGCAAATACAATGTTAATGCTGGAGGAGGAGAATGTAACTTACCAAATTCTATTTTGATGTACTGCGACAGTAACATCACTGGCAAGGCTAGTTACTGGTAGGAAGAGACTCGCCCAAGAAGCTTTATTGTGCATTTATTAACAAATTCACAAGGACCAAAACAAAAGGTTCACAAAAAGTTACCTTCATTTGGGCAGGCCAATGGCCTTCACTGAATTGGTTTCCCCACAAACACAGTACATCCATTCTCTAAAACTGCACCTTCAAACAGGATTTCTCTCCTTTTATAGCATGTGGCTGGGCTTAACCGATCCTCAATTGATCAATTAAGCTCCAGCCACATTCACACACACACACACTACGCATCCATTAAGTTGATCTTCAAAGTGAGCAGGCATTTGGTGGGGGGAGATCGCACCTGCCAAGCTCGCCAGGGGGTCCTTCCAAATGGCAGTTTCTATGAGAAGTTAAAAGGCTTGAAGTGCAGTGACTAGCCTGACAATGTAACGCTGATGAATGAAACATTCTCTTTTTTCTTGCCAAAAGCTGCAATTTTACTGTTTTGAAATTGTTCTGCATATAAAAAAAACGTCATAGCAACAGCCTCTCCAAAGTTGTTGCGATAATTTGCATTTGTTGAAATTCAAAATGAACGATAGCAGCTGTTGTGTACCTTGTGGTACAAACAGAAAAAGAGAAAGGTATGTTTTACTAATAATCATGTTCAAATGTTTACGATGTGTTTTGGGAACTTGACAGTAAAAGTGCTTCACTTATAAGATCTATCATGTCACAGCAACTAAGAAAATAGCAAAATAGGCAGGGCCTGCGCCAGCCCCGACGCCAGAGGGGGGGCCTACACACATGTAGAAATAAATATACAATTTCTGTTGCAGCTATCCTACTCAAGCAGCCTTTAGGACTAGAAACGTTTAGTTTTCACTCAACTAAACTAAATTGTAATCATACAGTGCAGTGAAACTTCAGATCCCCCCCCCTTTTCTTTTTACTCTTTTCCTGCTTGCCTTCTGTTCCCTTAATCTCGCCTCTCCTCACTCCCTATTGGCTTGTGTCCTACCCAGGGCTTTGTAAAGCCGAAAGCTATTGGCTGATCTTGACATATATTATACAAATGTGCCAATTAAAGACATACTATAATTGGCACATTTACTTTCCAACAATCAAGACTCATTTGACAAGCATTTTGTTGAGCCTCAATATAACGTCTGAACGCCTATTATAATTGTACAGTTTTAAATCATCAAAAATTAAACCTGCTAAACCTCCAAATTAAAACAAATCTGGATATCAAAAATGGAAGGAAAAGACTACAAAAAAAGTAACTTCCATTACATGAGAGTAGGTGTTAAAACTACTCGGCTCTGTCCAAGATAAGCACCAACTAAGGCATAGCTTCTTTTACTGTAAACTAATGTGATCCAACTGCATTTCCTTCCATCTGATGATGCAGATATCCTTCTGTCGATGTTGATGGCTAAAGTATAATGCTGGCTCCAGGGATCAGCCTATTTTGCCTCCCTGGCGCATCAGCACATACAACAGCTGCAGTGCTGCCTCCCTAGCGCAACAACGTGACAACTGTCTGGACTGAGCTGAGTAGAGTACTTCTCTGGGGTCTTCAAGTGGGCACCTTCCATCCTTAGTGTTTCGTCGACTAGCCCACAACACTTTAAGAGGGCTTGACACTGATTCTGGTGTCACAGCATCACCCCCTCCATCCCTCACTCAGCTAAGCCCAGCTTACTTACCTTCTTCCTTTCCATTGACATTGCTTTCTTTCTACTATGCTTGAGGTCCTCAACCAGACCAGAGCCAGTTGCTGCTCCTTTCTGCTGTTTTAGATCAGTTCTTCACTATGTGTTGCAACTCTTGACCACTGAATCCAATGTCTCTGAGATACCAGGTTGTGGAGTGTGCCACAAATCGACAACCCACCTCCACTGGATAAACCTGGACTCTCCATCCTCACTGTTCCTCTTCAGCAGTTAGTTGAGCTTATCAAAGTTTCTTCCTTTCATATGCCTCATTCACCGCATACTCCCATGGCACTGTTAACTCTACCAGGTGAACAAGCATGCTGATCCAAACCACAAGACTAGGTTAGTGGTGGCAAGCTCCGGAGGGAAAATAAGCCATTGTCCAACATCTGCCAGCATTTTCCAGTCTCTAGCAGCTTCCAGTTGTCCAAGATGAGTTTTGGTTTCAATACCTTTTCTTGGTGGTTGCTCCCCTGAACAGAGGAATGTTGTTCTTCATGTGTCATATATTTCTGGAACTGGTGCGCTTGTCTTCCAATGCCAAACATCGCAGCATCTGGTCATTGCACCAAATAAACCGTCAATGGCTAAGACCCACCTTACATCCTGTCAAAATGTGTCAATGTAGCTGGCGATTAACACAAAGGACACTACAGATCCTCTCCTGCCCATAAATTAGGTTCTGTGATGATGGGAGAACATAATATATTGACCTGATGAGGAAACTGATCCTGCTCTGTTCCATTGTCCTTAGATCTCACCAGCTGGTCTTGCATTGTTCCACACTCTCCCATCTCATCCATTCTCTGTGCTTGGCCTGGGAAACTGCCTTGAGGCACCTCATGCTTTCCTCCTGCTTTTGCACCTTGTTGACTACGAGCTTCCTCTGTTGAGCTGGGGCTGCTTTGTGCCATGTAGGAGGAGCTGAACTGAGACCTCTTTCATACTGTACATATTTCATGATATCACTGATACGAAGGGCAGCCTTTGCATTTTTGCAGAGAGCATAAAGATTTGTTTTAAGTTAATATATACCATATAACAGGAAATTTTGGCTGGTATTAAATTTGGCAGATTTGCTACATTGGGGGATTTTTTCACAGCACTTTCACAAAAAAAAAGTAACAGTTTTGCTTTGTACTTTTAATTCCAAAAACATTTAAATAAATGTTTATTTAATTAAATATGTCTACTAAAACAGAATCTCATTTACAGCAACTTGTTATAGCATCTACAATGCAAATACAGCAACTTGGAGAACTGTACTGAAGAAGTACCGAACTGTATGCATTAGCTAAATCCAGGAATGTCACATGGAGCTCCTTCCTCTCCTTTTTAGCTGCTTGAATTTGCTGCCAGATCACGCTGATGTGCTCTAAGCATCCTGGGAAACCTTGAATATCGGCGTTCTGTACTGAAGTGTAAATGAAGCAGTTCTTCAATGGGTAAGCTGACAATCTCTGAGCAACAATGCTGAAGAAAATTTTGCCTTCCACATTTAACAGGGAAATAGGGTGAAACTGACTGATGCTAATAGAATCTTTTTCTTTGGGTACAAAAACCTCACCTGCTTGGCGCCATGCACTTGGTACAACCTGTTTTTTCCCATGCTACTTTCATCAATTTCCATTCTGACGCATTCTGACGCAGGCCCTGCCTATTATTTTGCTATTTTCTAAGTTGCTGTGACATGATAGATGTTATAAGCTAAGCACTGTTACTGTCAAGTTTTAATTCTCTTTTTGAGCTGGTACAACTCAAAAAGGATACTTGCTATTACTTTTACTTATATATTACTAAAGAATCATCAAGGTAGTCCTCACTCCTCCAGTAACCACTGAAAGCAATGAGCGTCTGTTCCGCCCGTCACCCCCCTCCCCTCTGTGAAGTGACGCCCATGTGGGCAGGGAGTTTTTCTTCTACATGTTTACTGTGTATCCAATTGAGACAGCTCAGTCTGCAGGACCTAGTAGGGCAGTGTCAGAGTCAAAGTTGCCTTTCAGTGTTCATTTCAATGTAGGGTGGTCTCATGTTAATAACAATTTGCATATCCCTCAATATACAATAAAACCCAATTTGTTAGAAAAAAAATGTGGTTCAAAGCATACGTGTATATAGTCTAGACTTTCATAATATTTAATTTCCTACCCGATTAATGTCATTATTTAACAGGCTTTACTAACTCATATTCCTTTTCAACTACTGATCAAACCAAATTTGTAAAGTTTTGTTTAATAATAGTTGTTGTGGGTTCAGATATTACAGCTGTACACTCCTAATGGTCATTAACAGATATGTTCAATAACTATTGGTAACACATTTCACTGCAAAGTCTGATCAAGTCCTGACTAAGAGTTTAAAAGATATAGCCTTCATTAGCACAGTAAATCAAAATGCAGAGAAAACCAGATTCCATGGTACAAAATGCGTATAGCAAGTTTCATCACAAACCTATCAACACGTCAAAAGATGCAAGTGAAAAAAGTGTCACATGCATTCACAGTATGTTAAAACAAGTAAGTTAGTACTCTACACCCTTAGTGTGGCTGTGAAAATAAAATTATAACCATCACTAAAATGAAAAAGTAGGTCACCATGACCTACATCCACTCCATATGTAAATGTTAAATTGTACGAGACAGGTTCCTCCATACAACCAGATTTATGATGCTTTCTGAACTTAAATGTTGTATAAAACATTTTATGACAATGGGGCAAGTAGTTCACTAGATGCAAGTTTGACACACACACATACATTATATATATATTATATATATATATTATATATATATATGATATATATATATATATATTATATATATATATTATATATATTATTTTAAATTCTACGTGAGTGTCACGTCCTTACACTAAATTGTTTGCCATCTTTGAGTTGAAATATTTATGTAATCATTACACCTACAAGTGTTAAGACCTTAAATGTATTATTGAAACTTTGAATAATTTCAATAGTTAATGTAAATAAATACATACCATTAATCCTCCAAATAAATAAATGTATGTATGTATGTATATATAATCTGTATTTGTAGTATCTGAACTCTTCCCCTTCCCTCCCAAAAAAAAAATTTCCACAAATCCCCCAAAAAATCCTCCCCCCCTTCCCCCCTCCATTTCTCAAAACCCCACCCCAAAAATCCCCTCCTGTCCCTCCATCTCAATACCCCCCCACCTCAAATCCTACCCCTCCCCTTCCCACCCTATTTTCTTCATCTTGTACAGAATCCAGGAACCCTGTTTCCAGTTTCAAAGGGTGTCTTTGATTGACCATTCAGCTTGTAGTGTGGGGATTGTTGAGGTTCTACTATCCATGCAAGGTTTAAAGAAACAGTACTGAATCAGAATTACTAAGCAGGCCCCTGTGACCTAAACGCTAGAACTCAATTTACTAGTTCTGTAGTACCTAAAAAACCCCAATTACTACTATTTGAGGTTTACAGATAACTCCACATTTAGACCAGACTGTAAAAAGTCCTTGACTTGGATACCTGTATTACCAGTAGGATCCTTTCTTTGTATGACCTCAGACTCCTGTATTTCAACTGGAGAATAATACCAAAATGCAAGTCAACTGAAATAACCACATAGCTTTTATTGATGTCTGTCTGTACACGTTATGCACTTTGGGAACTTCAGATTTTTACATCAAATTAAAATTTCCAAATTGAATCCCTGGAAAAAAAAAAAAAATTCTGGTGATTTTAACTTGAAAATATGCATTGGAGAAATAAAACACCACTACAGTTAAGTGCAAGGTTAATATAAAATGAACAAATTATCTGTTCATACAAATAACAAAAAAAACCTCCTTTTAAAAGTTGAAAACAAATTAAATCTAGATTTACTAGAATAACTTCTACCAATAGTCTACTTAAATTTTCAGTACTATTTTCTGTTGAAATTTGCATAGCCAGAGGTTACATTTACACATAAACTGTTTATTCCACTGATTAAAAATAAATTCAACTTTAAAAAAAGGGAAAAACAAATTCTAAACATTATATAACTAGTTTGTAGTCTATGCAAATACTATAGCATATCAGAAAAGCTTGGAAAGGCATGAACACTAAAATACGTATGTCTATGCAAAAAACTACTTTTAAAACCTGTAAAAATGTAATTCATGCATGGTTATAAACTACTACATGTATACATTCAAATACCAAAAGCATAACTTACAAATACTATAAGATAATGAAGTTTTATAAACTTAGACTACAGAATGGCTTATAAAAGTTAATTTAACATCTCAATGTGTTTAAAAAGGACAACATAATTTGTGTTAAGATGTTAACACACACACTGATGTCAAATTATTTATCAAGGTTCTTATATCAAAATATAATTTGTGCAAGACGATGATAGTTTCCATATCAAGTACAACCAACATGACTCTGAAGCCTGTCTTGGCTTTGTAACACTGTTTTCACAGATCTAAAGACCTTGATATAAAGCGTGACATTTAAAGATAGCTAGGTTTTTAAACATATTGGGAATTATTTTTTTGTCCAAATATGGGGAAACATGTACATATAGTTTATTGAAAGAAATTAATACAATCAAAACTGGGTTTGCAAATATCAATGTTTTAAAATCATTATTTTTGTATTTAGTGTAACAATTTATTTATTTATTTTTTAATATAAAAAGTGCCAATGCAAATTTATTTGAAACATTTGCTTATACAACTATGGCCAAAAGTTCTGCAGCACCCTATAGAATTAATTTTGCTTTTTAAAGCCGAATGAAATCTTCTGAATAATGTTACATTAACATACATTAAAATGTGAGTTTTAAACCTAACATGAAACACTGTACTCTTATTATGGCTTCCAGTAGACCTTTGCAATATTATTTTGTAGTTTCTGTGATTACATGATAAATAAAAATCTAAATTTATATATATATATATATATATATATATATATATATATATATATATATATATATATATATATATATATATATATATATATATATATCTATATGATGTAAAACTTTTGGCCATAGCTGGACATTTTACCTTCTAACCAGCATTAAACATAAAAATGGTTATTTTGATACACTATGATCTCATTCAGACCTTGTAAGAAATGACTCACAATTTAAATTTGGTTGCTTTTAACATTTTGTCTTGAAGGTCGCAATGTTGACGACCAAAAAATAAAATAAAAATCTTAGTCAAAATAGTGAAAAGGGAACGGTTTCCTCCAGGAAAACAAAACACACAAAAAATAAACTAACCAAAACAAATCTGGCATAGAAAGCCACCACAAATGAAGTTAACACATATATAGTCTCTCAAGTTAGGTGGTTAAAAGAGGGAGCACCAGTCAAATACAAGGAAAACATGCATTTATATATTCCCACAGAAAGCTCAATATACATATTTGATGGTTTCAATATTAAACATTTAAATGCACTGCTTTCTAACTTGATAATTTTTTTTCTTCTTAAATCAATCGATTAACAAGAGTCAGAAGGTGAAAGGGAGATATCTGTAACTACAGCCCTTAAATTTCAAAAATAACCTTTTCAATCTGAAGGAGCTCCTAGTGGCATCTATACAAAACAGTAGCAAGGATCATTTTAAAGTTTGTGGGATCAGCCCATCAAAACGCAACTCAGGACTTATTAAAAACCAAAACACAGAAACCGTGACAATCTTCAAGGATGCAAAAATGAATACAAGCATATAAAAGAATTTAATTGAGTGTGGATCCACTCTGGTTAAGTTAATACCTTTTACTGTTTTTGTATAAAAAGGAAGAGATTTTGGGGTTCATTTTAAAAAGGAAGTCTGGTATCTCTAAATGTGTATTACGATAGTTTATTGTAACATTCACATGCATTAAAAATGTAATTTACAAAGCAGTAGTTGATATTCGCCTAATTGTGAAGATATCTGTACCCCCAAAATACACCCTTCTAAACCATGAAATACTAGGTACCTGCGCACCCACCATTACTGCACTTTGCTTTATGATAAAAAAATAAATAAAAACAAAAACAAAAAGTATATTAGAAAAGTCAAAAACAGAATATAGTTTTAGATTTTTTTAGTCATTAGTGTTAAAATAGAATCAGTATTTTTTGTGTGCTGGAAAATAGTCACTATATCGATTTTCCTTTTTTATCTAAACCTGTTGCTCAACATGTGTGCATAGATCAACTTTTGGTGACGAAACCCACCAGATCCACAAGTCAAAAGATGCACACAACTCTTCAGCATATCTATTAAATCTAAACAAAACAAAACAAAAATTTAAGTGCTAAAATAGCGGTTGTTTATTTAAAAAAAAAAAAAAAAAAAAAAATCAAAATCTAAATAAAAAACAGTGCTCTAAGTTGAAACACTGATGAGCTTGTTGCAGGGTGTCATTTCTATTGCATCAATGCTTGCGTCTTCCTATTTGTTCCAGTGTCTTGTAAGAGTAAGACAAACAGCAAGGCCCTGTTCACATGATACGTGTGAAGGAAAACAGCAAGAGCCTGAAACCAAAGCTCAAAATATTGTAATTTCTACTTGCAGCTTCAGTTTGTCCTAAAGGACTATGGAGATCGAAGACTGAATACGTCATTTTGTTACGACATAAATTTGTAGAAGTCTGTTCTAACTGGCTCCTGCATCCTGCGGGCTCGGCAGGGCTCAGTCCAGAGGCTGCGGGTCTGCGATGGGCATGGTGTGCAGAACCTCATCTAGAAGCTGCAGGGCACGGTGCAGGTGAATCTCGATCCAGCACGGGGTCTCCTTGATGCTCTGTCGTGGGTAGTCTGGCCCCCAGCCTTTGACAAAGCTCATTCGGAGGATGCACAACCGCCGCAAGTCGTCCACGCCGATCCCAGCAGCAGCAGACAGACCTGTATAAGAAACAGACAGAACTGGGTTAACCAGCTGGTGTGAAGGATATAATTAGATTAACACAATGGTACTCAGGAGTTGTGTTATTTATTTTTTTATGAGAGCATTTTACCAGAACATCCGTCAATTTGGACAATGAAGTTGCTACCTCGTGATAGGGCTTTGATTGGGTTAGAATTCATATTTAACAGGATTTTACAAGTGTCCTATACTAACTTTTATACCAAAGTGTTTGGATACCTAATAAGTACATTTTGTGTTATAAATATGAATTACTGGTATTCAGTTCACATGTGTAATCTTGTTTATTGGTACACAGTGTATTCAAAAGAGAGCTTTTTACCACTACCATCTGTTCTTATATGGACAATAATATTTTCCCTTTTTCTTTTGAGTTATGAACACTAGCTAGTTCCTGTGGCCTCACATTCCAGAGTTGTATATGCTACATATATTTTATTATGGGTTGTTTAGGGCAAGCATATGGCAATTGCTAAAGCAGGGGTTGCAGTTCACAACCAAAGTTCACAATGCAAAACAATAATCCAGTTATTCTACATTAACAAAACTGTGTGCATCTTGCCAAAGCTGTTATTCATAAGTTTTTTTTTTGTTTTTTTTACACAAGTAAGCAGCTCTAAGAAACCGAGCAAACCTTGCCGTTGTGAAGTTAGTTTTAGTAATTGCAAGCCGACAGAATTGGGCAGGAAAGTAAGTGCATGCAAGTGTACTTACTGAGCATGCATTAATTACAAATACATGCAAGTACCACCAATTGGCACAACCAATAACAATGGCATATCTGCACAGTGCTGCACCTCAGATTCCCACATGTAGTTTATTAAAAGGAAAGTGTTAAAAAAAATGTAAAAAATCAAGTACTGTTCTTTTGAAGGTAAGTATTCCCTAAGGCAGTTCAAAATACTTGCCATGTCAGAAGTACTGGTTTACTGTATATAATACTATATATGCTGAATAAAACAAATTAACAGTATAAACTTAGTTGCAGGAAGGACCAGTCAAGAGTTGTTTCCTGTTTTACACCATTAAAATTTGGTCTTATTCCTTTAAAAAAAAAAAAAAAAGAAGTGTAATTGCCTTTGTGCTTGCTGCTAAATATGGTCCATTGAGTTAGAGGGGGAAGTTTATATTGGGGCAAGTTTTGCACTTGCTTCACTTCGGGTACAGTATTTTATATCCTTAACAAGGGCTGACAGTGCGCAGAACAATGGGGAGAGTTATATAAGCAAAAATATTTTCATTACCTTTACGATTTCAGATGCGTGCCTTTGAAGTAAGAGGGCACTGTCAGCAAAAGGACTGCGACTCATGTCTTTTTACACACAAATGAGTTACTTGACTTGAAAAACCTCCTAATGGCAATGAAATTCCTACTTTGTCTGATTTAATGAGTAGTATACAACAAGCTTCAACATGGAACTGAAAATGTGTTTCAATAAACAGTATTCTGTTATTCTGAAAAACCACTGCCACAGATTATTACTAGTGCTTAACATTTTTAGTGTTGGACATTTCCATGCCAATACATGTGTAAATGTTTGTGTAAATTGACAAGTTGCAGCTTGATTTCTTTGAGATTAAATATTAAAATTAGATAAAATACACATTGGAAATAGTGTAGATAACTTTGTCTGAAAAAACTAAGTTGAAGAAATTTTATCTGGTACAGAAGTGTACGCTCTCTCTCTCAAACATGACCCAAATAGAACATGGCAAAACATGATGACTTACAGGGTGTTTCCTAACAGCATTGTCACATTTACGTCTAATTCAATTGATTATTCTAAATCTAGAAAACGTAATTATCGTTTTTTTTTTTTTTGTTTTTTTTACCACTGTAGCAATAGATTCTATATTCGAGATCAGTTTTTTTAAATGCACTACATTCATATCAGTGTCTGCCCACACTTACGACGTGAAAGTTATTATTTCACCTCTTTAGGAAGGAATAAGTGTTTTTTTTTGAGAGCCAATTTATTACCTGTACTATTTATTAAAACGTGTTTTTGGGGATGCAGGATTTTGTTAAAAATCACTAATGAAGGTTTTAAATCTTGTGTCCTGAATTTTGTCCACTCATTTCTACGTTTGTAAGAACCAGGAAGTCTGTTGTAGTAAATCCAAAAAGGTGCCATCCCTTATACATTATCTAGGGCATTGACCCATGCTCTTTGACTTCTGACTGAAGAGTCTCTTCATTTTGCTTCAGTGTTATTATTGTTATTGATCTGTTGACATCTGTCCTTCATGTTGCGAACGTGATTGTGGTTAGGACCTATCACTTACTTGAAGGGTATAATTATTCAGTGCATTATATCTTCCATCTTTCTAGTTTTATAAAAGGTAAGTTTCTGGATTTTTACAGCAAATTTGACCAAGACAGATGAAGCGTGTGTTTCAGTATATCTTGCAAAAAAGCTGTGTGGATGGAAGTGTATGCCTTTCCATGTAACCATGGTAGTACTAATCCACTTGTAGGAAACTTTTCTGCCTTGATCTATCCTATTTATCTATGTTATGCAGAAGTGTTGCTTATATTACACATTTTATATTACTGTTTGATAAGCACTGTAAGTCTGTGATGGAGAAACGTAATTCTCTCTCTGACTGTAGTAAGACGCTGTTTTTCCATCACTCAACCAGAAAGCAGTTCCCTTTCAATTAGAATGACAACCATTACCGATTATAAAGATCCAACCTGTCCGTCCAAGCCTTGCAGGAAGACAGATGCGATGCTCAAACAAGCTTACGCATCGGCAGCGCTGTCGGCCCGAGCAGCAAATGCCATGGCCATACTGGTGCTCTACCAGAATCAGTTGGCAGAGAGCCTGCAGGTGAGGGCTACACAGGCAGACACGGGGGAGTTTCAAGCGGTGGGTAGGGCGATGACCGACCTAATATGGGAGTTACGTCAGGCATCAGGGAGATCGCTGGCAGCACTGGTAGCCGCCCGTCGGCATTTGTGGCCGACACAAGCCAAGGTCAAGGAGACCGAGAAGGTGGCGCTACTGGACGCCCCCATTACACTGGGGCAGACTTTTGGGGCGACCATTGATGTAAGCCTTGAGAAGTCCCACAAGGCCATGGAGGTCGCCTTTTTGCTTACCGTCAGCGCCCAAGTTGACATGGGCAGCCTACCGGGGTGAAAGGGTATGAACATCGCCCTCCACCCATAGCCAAACAGGCAGAGGCAGGAAAGGCCCAGCGGCAGGGGACCACCACAGGCCAGGGGTAACCGGTTCTCCGGCTGGAGACGAGGCCAAGGCCTAAGAAATACCTATCCACTCCCAAGCCCAAGGGAGACCGCCCCAGAGGGGCCCCGGCTGCCACCAAACCCCCCCACAACCGGACTGACCAACGGCAACAATCCATGGCAAGGCTGCACCCAGCACTCCTGGGTGCTATTGACAATGAGACATGGATACACTTTACAATTCCGCATAGGTCCATCACCCTTCAAGGGTGTGCTCCCCACCACCGTCGAACCAGCGAGGGCGATACTCCTTCAACAGGAGATTGTCAATCTTCGAAGGAAGAACACTGTATGCTTGGTAAGTCAGCGGCTTTTACTCCAGATACTTTCTGGTGCCCAAAAGGGACGGTGGTTTCAGACCAATTATGGACCTCATGGTCCTCAACTTATTCCTCAAAACAGAGGAAGTTCAACATGTTGACAGCACAGCGTATCCTCCAGTCCGTCCAACTGGGCGACTGGTTCACATCAATTGACCTGAAAGATGCCCACTTTCACATCCCGATCTGTCCCGCGTACAGAAAATATCTGCATTTCGCCTTTCAAGGCAATGCGTACATATTCTGCGTGCTGCCATTTGGCCTCTCGCTGGCGCCCCGCACATTTTCAAAGTGCATGGATGCAGCACTGGCTCCACTCAGGCTGTGGGGTATTCAGATCCTAAACTATCTAGACGGTTGGTTGATTTGCAGAGGTGCACACAAAACAGGTCATAGATCATGTGTTGAAGTTGGGGCTCTCAATACATCAACAGAAAGCAACTTCGTACTGAATCAGTCCACAGTGTTCCTTGGGATCAAACTGAACTCTGAGCATGCTTGCCTCACTGTCCTGGACGCACAGAAACTTGCGTTCCATCAGGGCAGTTCACCTCCCCGGTGTAGACAACAAGTGAGCAGACCTCCTGTCCAGAGGAGCTCCAGACAGCTCGGAGTGGAGGCTGCATCCTCAAGTGGTGGAGCAGATTTGGGAGAGGTTTCGGCCGGCACGAGTTGACCTCTTTGCCACAGCCAAGTCCACTCATTACCCCCTACGGTTCTCCATGGAGAGAGACAGGGGTCTGGAGCCACGACAGCTTTGGTACAGCTTTCCCCATTCGGTAATGGTTGTCATTCAAATTGAAAGGGAATGTTAAGTTATTACCATAAACCTGGTTCCCTGAAAGAGAATGACAACCATTACCCTTCGAGGTAGTGTCCCCAGCTGACCTCTGTTTTCGAAAGAAAATGGCGATGTGCTACTATGAGGATGTCCCTCTTCAGCAGGAGGTGGGCGGGACTTCCCCCTCACAGCAGGGCCCTGATAGGGTAGCTTTTGTATATTTGCTCAGAGATACAGTCAAAGAGGCTCTTCCCATTCAGTAATGGTTGTCATTCTCTTTCAGGGAACCAGGGCTATAGTAAGAATCTAACGTTATCCGCCTACAGTAGCTTTACAGACAAAACTGCACACTAAAAAACGATACTTTTTTTTTTGTAAATGGACAGATAAAACTACCCCATAAATTTGTTTATTCAATCTATTTGCTTGTCAGGATTCAGGGAATGGCATAAATGAAATCTGCATTTGTTTGTTTGTTTATATATATATATATATATATATATATATTTTTTTTTTTTTTTTATCTTTTAAAGTATTCTTTGCTAATGAAAATGCTTATGCATACAGGGGTTGTGAGTTTTAAGATTAACAATTAGCTATAAACACGGTGCTTACCATTGGATTTAAGGAGCGCAGGTAATACATGTCTGCTTGTTCTGTGGCAGGCTGTTGTCTGTATGGAAAGGGGAGTGAGCTCCTGAGGCTCATGCTTGATATGCACTGTTCTTTCAGGGCTGTGCTTACCTTTTCCGTAGAGGGGACGTTTAATAATGTTTAACCCTATTTTAATAATGGTAAAATTTAATAAGGGTAAGATTTGAGTTTATATTGAAAGGAATGTGAAGCAAAAGCACTCTTACTGAGTAAATAATAACAACAATAATCTGGATTAATGTATAATTATTATGGCTATTTGCCCAGTAATGACTTTGCTGGGGGATGGACCTACCTGAGATAAGGTATAAAAGAGGTCAGTATAAGGCGCTCTGGGTGGGCTGGAAGTTAGTACTTGACCTCTGTGGTAGTGTAGTATAGAAGGATCTGCCAATGTTTTTTTTTTGGTTTGTTTTGATCAAGGATCATTGTAAATAGTTATTTGTTGAAAGAACAAGCTTATTTTTGTTCACAAAAAGTATTTCTTTCTTTAAACTGAATTTTTGGTTGTGCGTCCTCCCTGTTTAACATCAGCCACCCAGCACACCCAAAGTATCCTTGTATAAAGCCGTCTGATAACTGTGTGCAAGCAACCAAACTTGATTAAAAGCATCATAAGGAATACGTTGGACTTCCATATTTGACTGTTTTTCATAATGAAATGTCAATAAACAACAAGTCATGCACAAAATGTTAACAAATCTAATTTCTGGGGCTCTTTTCATGTCTTGTGTCCGTCCTTGTTTGCAGCGTTTCCATGCACGGAGCTTGAACTTCAAGTGCCTGCAACATGAAAAGTGATCTTCCCTTTAATAATTCTGTCACTGAGACTCTAGAGCATATGCTAAGAGGGGGGTGAACATCACATCATGAACTTTATTTTTCAAACTTTGTGTTACACACGTGTACCCCGTTAGCATGGAAACGCCCCGTTGGTGTTGAACTTAATCCCGTTCATGGTCCTGCAGCAACATGAACCTACTAAAATTCCTTATTTAAAAAAATAAATAAACCACCATCTGATTCTCTCTCGCCTTTTTTTCAATGCATATAATTTAACTAATAGAGAATAAAAACAAACTAAACTACCTACCTAGCCTTGTATATTTAACACATGTTTTGTAGTCTCCACAAACTGTCCAGCACCTACTGTTGCAGTCACACCAGTGCTAACTTTAGCTGTTGTAAATAGTGCAGTGCAGACTACGGGTCAAACCAATGTTCATGTAGGGTCCAATTTCTTTGGCATCTCTACAGGAATCGTAGGAATGGACCCGGGAGAGCCCATTTTGGAAGAATTCCGTCTACAGGCAGAAAACTTTCACCCATGTATAATTTTCATTAGTTCTAAAATATACATGGCAGGCCTCTTCATGACTCAAGGACTTCTACTTAGGATCCATCTCAAGCCTCCACTACATCCCCGTTGCCAGAGATATGTACTCTGGTAGGAGCAACAAGTTCATTGAAAACATTTCATGAGATAAGATTCAGGCAAGTGGTTCCTAAAATATAGCCTTAAAATGACATATAAAGGATATTTCTGCTATAATCCAAAATACAACAACATCTGGGCAATGAGGATTAGCCCTGAAGAGCTCAATGAACTAGTAGACTAAAATAAAATCACAGTAGAGTGAATATAAAACTTACTGATAGCTGGAGCGATTCCCCCAACAGATCCCGGTCCAGGGATATTACCAGCCACTGCTGCAGCCTGAGCAGCAGCTGCAGCCTGCGCTGTGGCAGCTTGCTGTTGCATCTGCCGATGGCACTGCCGCAAGTCAAACACCTACAGTGGGAGAAAACAAGGCCAAATTTTGACTTTGAGATTCAAAAAATCTCTTAAATATTTCTATGATTAAACACACAAAACAAAATACAAAAATGGTCTGGGAAGGCGGCGCTGTATGTCAAGCGTAAATAGAATTGCAATGTCAGCAGTGCTGGTGTCCAACTAAATTCTGATCCATTTTAAAACCACAAGTATTTTTTGCATACCTTCCAGGCACAGCAGTCCAAGAGCACTCATTCTAGAACTGACGGAGGAATCAACCCCTGCCATGCATAAACTGAACTCCTAACCCACTGAGCATGGCTTACCACCACGACAACATTAAGATGGAAGCAAAATGATTCTAGTTATTAGGCAAGAGACTTCCAGAATGGTCTTCGCATGAATCATAACCATTTGCACACAGTAAGAGTGAAGTTAAATTTGTTCTAGGGAAAATAAATATGGTTTGGTCAAGTCCCCAAGAAGCAAACCAGAGAACGAAGAGAAGTTATTGTTGATCATTTTAACAATGGAAGGCAACAAGCCGAGATTCGACCTGTGTGCCAGCAAGATTAAAAATCAAGTGTGGCCTAATTGATTTTATTTTTACATCAAGGATTTACCTTTTCTTGCCAAGTCACACAAGTACCAGTACTCAGGAAATACAACAATCTCATTTTAAAAGGCACTATCAAACCAACAGTATAGTTTAGGATCATCTTCATCACCATCAGATCTGAGCCAATGCAGGTATAACATTTGCTACTCGCTATGCTACTTACACTGGAAACATTAACTCGTTCAAAACTACCAGAAGCATCTGCGAGTGTTGGAAACATTACCAGTCCCTAGTGCATTCATTTGCATCCCTACAGTATTTCTTTTTTTCTAGGTACTTCGAAGTCAAGGTACACACTTCTTACCAGTATCTCGCTATTCAGATATTTTTTTTAAACCTATACTTTTGGAAAACTTTTTTTTTTCTTTTTAAAACAAAATTGTATACATTTTCTATTTATTATTATTTACAATAATTATTCAAAACAAAATTACATTTTAAAAGATTAAAACAAAAAACAAAAGCAAAGTAGGTTGTGAATCTTATTTCAGTTAATTTACTGTATGAATTCTGTATCGTGACCCTCGCATCGCGATACGTACGTACAATGAAGACACTGCTGATGCACAGCCCTAGTGGGTTTTTTTTTTTTTTTTTTTTTTGGAGAGGTTAAAACAAGGGCCTGTATATTTGCATATATACATGCTCTAAGCCAAATGACTACCCCTTACCAATGTCAAATCAAATGATGTGGTTAGGCAACCAATGCATTCAGAATTAGGGCCTGATTTTGTTACATGACTCTTACCTTTATATACGCGCTTGGATAAATTTTGTGAACTGCATCCCCAGGTGCTCGGCCAGCCTCCCTATCCAAGTAGTAGCTCTGGACAAAAACAGCGTGATCACTGAGGCACCTGACCCAGACATCTCCTTCTCCTTTACACTCCAACTGTACACCTTTTCCAATGTGCAACCTGCCCACAGAAGGAAAAAGGAGAAAGCAGTGAAGACATCATCACCATGAAATAAGTAAACTTGCACTTTTGATTTCAAATAAGTTATACTTAAATGAAGCAATTATTTTTTTTTTTACCTGGCTCTCTCGATGGCTTCTGTCCTGTGAACGTTGGACAGCTGACCCAGACAAAACCGATCTCCTCCAGATGGATCTACATAGCCGTCCACAGTGACTATGGGGCAGGTTGAAGGCACCTTGAAGGTCTCCCCCACCTGAACATCCATCTCAAAATAAGCAATCGAGCACCAGTACTCAGGAGCTGGGTAAGAACAGATCCAGATAAAGTCTTAAACACAACACAACAATAACTACTGCTCCAAAAAATTATTAAAAAGGGCTTACTGGAATACATTTACAAAACTTCAGCTAATTACTTTGCAAGCTTTCATTTCAGAGAATTAGATAAATAATCTAACAGAAGACACCCTGATGATATTTAGGAAACCTGCCAGCTGACATGTCAAGGCGTCACAGTCAATTTTATTCCCCCAGACGATGATTAGTTTTAGAAGTTGCCAATTAGCGCAAAATAAATCCACAGTTGGACATTTTACAAGTTTACTCTTGCTTTGCATTTTAAATAGGGGCTCAAACTTCCACCTAGTTTTCGGTACAGAAGTCTGTCCTTAGTTGTATAAAACAAAAGTACTGTAGCTGAATGGGCTCGGCAGTGCAGTAGGACTGATTTAAAACAGGAGATATGTGAAATGTGTTCAGTGGTTTAACCTTAGACAAATCCACTGCATAATTTACCACAATGGGCAGGTCCAGGACTGAATGGCAGTGGACGATCAGGTCATAAATGAACTGCTTTCAGATAGCCATTAGTGGAAGCTCTTAAGGCACATGCTGGCAGCATTAAAAACAAAACAAAAACTCACATTACAAATACTAACAAGGGCCCTCTGATCCACAAGATGCAAGAAAGCACTTTAGAAGGCGTACAACTTAAGGATGACTCAGGTTCAAAGCCATACTACTGTTATACAGCAGTTACCATATTAAACTGATTGACTCATTCAATTTCTTACAATCAAGAGCATGAGTTCAGCCATTCTTAAGTGACAGAAGCCTAGGAAGGGTTATTTTAAAAATCTCAGACAAACAAAACTAACCTGGATGGTTAGATATTGGTGGTTGGAAAGCAAGTTCATTGTGCACTTGCCCTGGAAAAGAAGAGACTGAAAATGAATTGGGGTACTGTTACAGCAGGTAAAGAATTCCCTAAAATTTTCCGTATACACACCACCTAACTTTACCACTGATTTAGTAGTTAGCCAAGTCGAATTTAAAAGATCATTTTCTAAGATAGACCAGTTAACCAGACTAAGAATATAGTCTGTTTTAATGAGCTTAACAGTTTAGGGAACAAAAGCATAACAGTCTAACTTGTGTTTTTAGAAACATCTTTAGCTGTGAACTCCAAAGTGTATTAAAAATGACTGTCCTTCACAATAAACCTTAATGAGTAAGGTGAAGGGTCAAATTGAAGGCTGTTAATGGGTTTGAAAGGAATGAATCCGCAGTCTTTGTACGAAGCATTAACAGTCAAATTGCAACAAAATTGAAGCTGTGTTTAAACATGTAATAAGCTGAATTATTACGACAATACTGAAGCGGTGTCTTTGTGCATTATGGTTAATAGTCAGCGCCTTGTAAAAGCTGTGTATGTATCCACTTACAATAGTGCCCTGGATGTTGCATGGGCGGGTGGTGCTGGAGATGCCCATTCTGGTTGTGGGGCATGTTGGGAGTATATGTTACTGTCCTGCTTCCTGACCAGGTTAAAGTTGGGTCTGCAGACAAAGCATACAGCAATTTTACATCTAGACCTGGAAATCTTGCACTAAACCGATTTACAAAAAAACACAAAGAACTCATGCCAGATATAAAATAACACATACAGCTGGACTGAGAACACCACACGTTACAACACCCTACATCCACAGTAGGTGGAAATATGAACAATCAAAACATATGCCCATGCACAGTTTAATCAATCAGACACGTGGTTTACAAGAACATAACATGGATTCAACAGCTATATCAGTGGTAGCCAAGCTTACTGTGGTGGTAAGTAGCAGGCTGTGCCTGGAAACCATTTTGCTGTGATCCAGGCTGAGCAGCAGAAGCAATCTGAAGAAGTCCATCACTGTGGCTTCCTGGTAACATAGTGCTGGACTGGCCTTGAGAGTACAAAAATGATCAGAAAATGCTTACTGACAGCTTTACATTAGATATACAGTAACAGTCAGTTTGAGTACACTTGCTGGAAACTAGGTTTTTTTCATAATTGACTTTTACATCGTATACGTTTCTGTAAATACTTAAATGAAAACATGTCACAATATACAAAACAAAACATAAGTAGTATCAAAGCAATGTTCAAGAAAATTGTCTCTAAATCTTGGATTCCTCAAAATAGCCACCCTTTGCCTTAATAACAGCCTCACAAACGAGGTATTCAGTTAACTAATTTCAGCAGGAAATCACCAGACATGTCTTCCCAGCTCTTCTGCAGCAATTCCCAGAGATGTAGAACACTTGTGGAAAGCTTTGCTTTGACTCTTCTGTCCAGTTCGTCCAATACAAGTTCTATGGAATTGAGGTGTAGAGACTGGGCAGACCAGGTCATTAGACTGAGTTGTCCTTCACTTTCCTTCTTCACCAGATAGTTCTTGCACAACTTTGAGGTGTGTTTTGGGTCATTATCTTGCTGAAGAATGAAGGACTTCCCAACTAGACGTAATCCTGATGGAATGGCATGCCTCTGAAGTATGCTATGATAGCCATGCTGGTTGAGCTTGCCATGGACTTGGTAAAGATCACCAACTCTGTCACCAGCAAAGCAACCCCAGACCATGACTCTGCCTCCTCCATGCTCGATAGTGGGAACCACACATGCATAACCCTCTCTGCGTCTTACAAATACTCGGCGGTTGGACCGAAATATTTCAAATTTTGACTCATCGGTCCATAAGACCGACTTCCACTCCTTAAACGTCCAGTTTGTGTTTTTTGGCCCAGGCAAGTCTCTTCCTCTTTTTCTGCACTCTTAACAATGGTTTCTTTGCATCAATTCTTCCAGTTAGGCCAGCTTCACGCAATCTCCTCTGAACAGTTGATTTTGAAACATCAGCACTTCTAGTACATTTAGCTGAGCTTGTATTTCTGGGGCAGTTAATTGCTGGTTTCACAGACTTGACTCTAATGAACTTGTTCTCCGATTCTGAGGTCACCCTTGGCCTGCCTGACCTTGTTCAGTCCTCATGAGTACCAGTTTCTGCAAATCGTTTGATGGTCTTGGCCACAGCAGTTACAGACACTTGCAAAGTTCTTGCGATTTGTCTTAAAGACTGACCTTCATTTCTTAAAGTAATTACAGACTGTCTTTTTTCCTTGTTTAACTGAGCGTATTTTGTCATTTTCTGCTCCCTTACATTCAGGAATGACAAACTTGTGCCTATGCTACCTATATTTGTAGTAATCATGGACCCTCACCTGTTAACAATAATTGGTGACAAAAGATTAATTAGGTAACATGCTAGTTAGCTCAGAGAACATCTAACAAAGACACTTATACTTAGGCCAGTGTTATAACACCGTGTTAAACACATTTCAGACTTTTAACTGACTTGGGCTTCAGACTGAAATCCCCTTGCTTTGGGTGACCACTTCATTGAAATTGACAAGATCTACATTTTCATTTAAAAATTAAACTTCTGAATGCAATTCACTTATGATTATCAGCTTATATAAAAGTACATGTATCATATAATGAAATATTAAGTGTTTATAGACAGGTTTATACAGTTAAAAGCATAGATAATCATGAAAAACCTGGTTTCAAGCAGGTGTACTCAAACCTTTGACTGGTACCGTACATCAACCTTTAGTCACACAAGCACATGAAAACAATGTGATTGTCCTATGAATAAGACTTAATTGGTTTACTAGTTATTGCTGTATATACTGGGCCAGTATTCTGCAAGGGACATGGACATGCTATGGAGAAACCTACACATATTTATGTTCCATGACTAATTGTGCTACTTCCATAAGACATGTCCTTTTATTTCAACACAAATTCCATTGCCCTCCAAATTATGCATGTATTATTCAAGCACATTCAGCAATATGTATGTGTGCACATAACTGTGGCTTTGGCATTGATTGATGGCAATTATGCTAAAATATATTTTCTCCATTTTAAAACATTCTATTTTACTGTTTCAGGTTAAAATATACAAACATGCATCGTTTTAATTATATTTTCTTTAAATATTGCTCGTTTAATGCAACTAGTTAAAAAAACATAGGTCATAAAGTACACAGGGTTCTGGTTCTAAAAATCTGATACTTTTGGTTAAACAATTTGAACTTCTTGATTAGAAGAAGATTAGAAACTAGGGGGATAAAGATGAGGTGTTACAAAGGTTTGAGAGCAAAAGGACCAAGCCAGGAGATCAGCGGTTCAATCCCAGCTCAGTCACTCGCCTACCATGCAACGGGTCACTTGACAATTGCGTTCAGCACTCCAGCAGTATGGAAGCTGCAAATATCTTGCCAAGTAACATTAACCATTTTAAACTCATCATTGATAAATTATTTGTAAGAACACTTTTAGAATATAGGCACATTTGTATTCTGCATCTACCAAATTAAAATATTTTTAAAAAACTGAAAAGGGGAGGAGGAAAAAAAATCTGTGACAATTTCTACTGATAAGAGGCATCAGTATCAATTATAAATCATTACTTATCACTCCTTTAATTGATCGATACAAATTATTATTATTATTATTATTAATAAAAACTGCAGGTATAGTTGGCATTAAGATTAATGTGTTTACATTTTATTTAAATCAGAAGATATCAATTTCCCATTAGAAAATGCCTTACTTGAAGAAGCCACAGGAATGCTGGGAAAGCTGGTGGAGCTGGAACTACTGGATTCTGAAGGCGGTAGCATGGCTGGTGTGTTGTAGGCCTCAGTGGCAGGCCGGCTGCTTGGCTGGTGTTGAATTGTCTGAATCAAGTGCCCTTCACTGGGCAGGGACTGCGGCCCCTCCACATACTCATGAAACTCATCTTTCACTAGAAGGCCTGAGGTAGCTGAAACAAATAATATAGAGATACAGTGCATATGGGTGGAGGTTTTCATTAGTCACTTCAAAAGTTCCACTAAAACCCTGGTTATATTTAGAAACTTAACTCTCAGACTATTTAACATGACTCAACCTGTGTGTCTCAATGTTTTGTTTTCTGTCAACTCTGCCCTCTTAATTTCTGACCTAAGCAGCCTGCAAACACATTTCTGTTTTTACTTACTATTTAAAACACCACTTTTTAAAATCAGAACACAAATAATTGTCAGTTTATATATAATTTAGCACAAATAGGCTCCCCATGCCAACGAGGTAAAAAGTAGCAAGCACATTTGCAGGTTTTTTTTTTTTTACTTAACACGATTTCAACATCTAAACATTCTGAATTGCCACAAGTAACTAACTCCTCTTATGAAGGGAAGTCCACAAAAATGCCACTGGAAAAAAAAGAGTTCAGTCAACATTTTAAAAGGCATACTGCAACCAGCTAGGAATTAATCTCCAAAATAAAAACAAACAAACAATTTCAAAACCAAAACGAATGGTTATAATCCAACTCTGGCTTGTTATATACACTAGAACACAAAACGTATTCACACACTATTAGGCATTCGCATAAAAAGAGAAATTCATTAAATGCAACAGTGGTATACAATCATGTTGGAGGACTGAGAAATGAGCATTTATGTGCACAAAAAAAAAAAAAAAAAAAAAACATCCAGTGACCAACAGATAATTGTTTTGGTAAGGGAACAAATCAGAAATTGTCAAATGTGTTTGGTTTTAGTTCCCAGTTGATTAACCACCCAGGATGTTTGAATAAAAATATGAATTAAATCCCTGAACTAAACTAAAATAAGAGTCAGGTTGCGCTATTTCGAAAGGCACATTTCCAGAGAAGAAAAAAAAGCAAGAAACAACTTGGCTGTAGAAAGGTGCTGATCAAATTTTGTTCAAGTTCTGCTAGTTTTATATCATTGAGTTTATCTGAAAATGTCCCTTTGTACCTAAAATAGGGCCTGCAATTTTAGACGTTTCAAGTGAACATGAGGATTGTGGAATAACACAGCATAACTTTTTGTACAATGAAGCATGACTAAAAAGCAAAAAAAAAAAAAAAAAAAAAAGATTCTGCTTTCACGTTATTTTTTCATTTATATTAATTCTGCTGTTCATTAACAAACATTTTACTTACCAGAACTTTGTAATGTCAATCCTGAAAGGTCTGTGAAAGAGAAATGAAATTAACAAATACATTTTCATTATATTCACTATTTTTCGACGATAAGCTTTCAACTGATTTTTACAAGTATAGAATCTGTTTCCATTATTGATACAAAAAGAAATTACAGAAAATGAGGCATGTTTAAAAGATCTAAACAGCGAGGATCTAAATACTGATGCTTTTTAACTATACTAATTCACCGACCCAAGTAGAAAAAAACAGATAAACAAACAGTTGAATAAGGTTTATGAAAAATCTGAGAGGTGTGTCCATGCTATTTTGCTCTGCACTGCTCTCAGACATGGCTTACCTATGCCAGGTGACACAACCCGTTCGTAGTGGTAAGGGTTCACACAGACATTGTCACATTTCAGGTCAAAGGCATACTGACAGTATTTGACGTGTTTCAATTCATTTTTGTGAAGATCAGGCCACCTCCAGAGACGAGCATAGATAACATGGGGAAACCCTTTGCGACCAGCAACCTAGCAAAAAACATACAAGGCGAAAATAGGTCACAAAAATAAATGAAGAGCTGCATATAAAAACTGTACGTGGGTGTACATCCTAGAGCAGGACAAGCCTAGCCTATCAAACACAATTACACTGACAATCAAAAACTACCAAAGTGTTAAACATGAAAATGAAAATACACTACATTTAATTACAGGAAAATTTATTCTGTCTGGGTGTGCTATAACAAAATGTAAGCTACTACAACAATTCACGATAACGTAGGACTATGATACAGCCAAAGTATACCAAACCTGGGCATTCACTGCAATTATTTTAGACTCAATGGGATGGTGCCAAAGCACTACAGCCTTAACTTTAAATAACTTGCTATTTGTGGAAATGTCTTGCTTGCTGAAACACAGTAACACTTTGAGCCGTGGGGTAAAATTATTACCTGTTTGAATGAAAAAATAAATCTTACTTTTTTTTTTTTTTTTTTTTTTTTTTTAACGCACGTTAAACATACTCCTGTCTTGTCCCTCTTGGCACACTAATTAATTTCCTGCTGAACCTTTAATACAAATGAGTGTAATTCTTGTTTGAATATTAGTCACGGAACCTCATTATGTAGCAAAGCACTTAACCTTTGACCATTCATTAAACAGAAAGCAGGTTACTTGTATCTACTGTCAAAGTGAGTTCCAGTATCACAGATGTGCATCTAGTCTTCTCTACCACCTTTGTGCTGCACATGCTTTCACTTCTCAAAATACACTTTAGTAGTTTTTTCTGCTACAAATGAAACTTGTCAGTTTCGGCACAGTACTCTTTCAGAAACCCATGAATCAAGCAAAGTGCTTGATGGGATAGCTACCAACTGCAGCCCCATTAAAATTGTAGCTTTGTTTTATTTCAATAATCACATTTATTTTTAAACAATATTAATTACAATTATGGAGGCTGTAACTATCACTCAGTGAAGGTTTTGTTTAATTGAGAATTTCAAGTTAATAAAATATAATTTAAAATGATTACTATTTAAATGGCATGAAAGACATTGGTTTTGGAGTAAAGGAAACTTAGAATTGTAAATTCAGTAAGGCAAGTAATCAACTGGCTACATTGTGATTTAGCATTTGGTTCAAACAATTTAACAAATTCTGGATTGTAAATAAACAGAGAATCCAGAAACAGGAAAACAGGGTTTTTATGCTGGGTTCTTTATTGGAGGATGATGATGATAATAATAATAATAATAATAATAATAATAATAATAATAATAATAAGAGTAATAATAAATAATAATAATAATAATAATAATAATAAGGGAAAATGCAACAGTTTTAAAAGCGGTCCAAAATTTATAATGAAGGTATATTTTAACGGTGATGGGAAAGCACGAAATGCAACACTGAAAGATCATGATCATCTATAAATAGTGTTCCATCGTGCATCAACCTTGAACTGATTGTTTGACTGATCAGTACCAGCTTCTGAAAAATAATCATTTTCACAACTGATATACAAAAACTAGGATGTTAAGTACAGTTATGTGTGTCGTAGAAGACAAATTGGGAAGTTGGAGTGCAGCAGAAGCAGTTGCATTTATCTTGTTATACTTCAGGGACCTTCAAACCCTTTGTTGTGGCAAACCTAAATTCAGGTGCACAAAATGACCTTAACGAGCCACACAATTAGTTCAATGGCCTCTGCCTGTGTGCAATATTAGTGGTTCTCATGATTTCAGAATAAAAACACCTGTCTCTGTGAGGTTCCTTGGTCAGGTAGTGAATTTCAAGCAATGACTCAACCATGCAGATCAACGAGCTTTCAAAGTAAGTCACAGATAAAGTCATTGAAAAGCACACATCAGGAGAAGGGTACAAAAGAATATCAAAGTCTCTGAATATCCCTGTGAGCACAGTCTACTCAATCATCAAGAAATGGACGGTGCATTGTACCACCCAGACACTGCCTAGATCAGGCCGTCCCTCCAAACTGAGCAGCCAGGCAAGGAGGAAACTGGTGAGGGATGCCACTGTGAGGCCAACGACAACTTTAAAAGAGCTACAGGGTCAACTGCAATGAACTGAATGCAGCATACTAACCCCGTGCTTAGTACGGAGATATGTATTAAACTAATACGCAAGTTAATACCAATTGCAATGAACTTGGCAGCTCAAAATAACAACTACTGCCCTCTAGAGGATATGAAGTACAAGACTAACTTCGTCTAACCTTTCTATAGACTAATGACTTATAGTACCGTACTAAGCGGAACAAATGTGAAAAACCCCAAAATGTACTGACAACTTTTGTCACTGAACAATTCATAATCACAAATCCATACCCTATATTTTACATATGAAAGACATATTTATTTGCATATATTTATTTTATTTTTTTTTATACAAGGGATATCATTGCAATATATTTGTGTAGCGCTGGGATGAGTTTCGTGGCATTATAAAAATACGGAAAACGACACTCCTAAATTACTTCCACAGAGGAAAAATGATCCAATGGCAAAATATTACAATTACAATTGAAATGACTTATTACAAATATCATGAAATTGAGAATATATTTAAAGCCGTACAGTAATTATGTATTACCCACATGGAACAGAATTGTAATATTTAATATACAAGTAATATATAACAGGCTATATGTATACTTGTGTGAAAGTATGCTTTTAGTAGCCAATGCTACATATTAGTAGGCTGTAGCATGCATGGGTTAGGGGTCAGGACTGGTAGGTGACGCAACAAGAATATTGATAGGCTTATAACAATGGGGTCGTGGCCCTACAGCGGACTGGTGTTGTAGTCACTGTGCCAGTTTTTCAAAACGGAATCTGGATCAAGTGATCCGGATTTTGTAATCCTAGACTTTGTGATCGAAATGCCTTTAAAAACAAAACAAATTTCATAAGCATAATTATTTGTAAGGTGGATACCAGTAATCCAGCAATGACATTTCCTGGGGAAAAAAAAACAAAACACACAACACAAAACAGATCAAAACAATCCAGATAAAAGGAAATCTGGAACACAAAATATCAGAAAACAAAATTCTGATCACTGTTATCCAGATTAAAAAGTTTTGAAAAACCAGCCCCTGGCTGTGCCAGTTTCAATCTCTGCCTGTGCAATATTTTTTATTTATTCATTCATTTTAAATAAATAAATATTGTATTCAATGTACAACACCAAACAAGTTTGTCGGTCTCATTTTGATTAAAAAAAAAAAAGACATAAGGGATAATTCAGCCTCTGTATTTGTTGTGCATAAATATACCCTTCAAGTTTAAAACTTAAGCATGAATAAATCAAAATAAATAAAATGTTAGATTTAGATGTAGATGTTTAGGTTGCGTAAAAAAACAAAACAAAAAAAACCTTTATGAAAAACCACACTTTTAAAATATAATTTGTAACAATAGCTCAGATTTTGAGCTCCGGCCCTCTTCAGTTCCTGTTTGGAAGCACACCAAAAAAAAAAAAAAAAACACATAATCCTTACTGTGGTACTAGAGCTGAGTATCAGCTAGTCCCCAGCTTTGTTCCGCTTCTTTTTTTCGTTGTAATTGGTATTAAGTTAGTTACCGAGATAGTACCGTACTAGCTGCTACGCAACTTAGTACACAGCTCCATACTAACGTTGCAATTGACCCACAGAGTTCAATGGCTGGGATGGGAGAAAATGTGCATCAGTCAACAACATCCAGAACAGTTCGCAAAAGTAGCCTGTATGGCAGGGTGGCAAGAAGGAAAGAGTGCAAAGTAGAGCGACCAGAATTATTCCAGGCTTAAAAGGCATGTCATATGCAGACAGGCTAAAAGAATTGAATCTGTTCAGTCTTGAACAAAGAAGACTACGTGGCGACCTAATTCAAGCATTCAAAATTCTAAAAGGTATTGACAGTGTCGACGCAAGGGACTTTTTCAGCCTGAAAAAAGAAACAAGGACCAGGGGTCACAAATGGAGTTTAGAAAAAGGGGCATTCAGAACAGAAAATAGGAGACACTTTTTTACACAGAGAATTGTGAGGGTCTGGAATCAACTCCCCAGTAATGTTGTTGAAGCTGACACCCTGGGATCCTTCAAGAAGCTGCTTGATGAGATTTTGGGATCAATAAGCTACTAACAACCAAACGAGCAAGATGGGCCGAATGGCCTCCTCTCGTTTGTAAACTTTCTTATGTTCTTATTACTAAAAAATAAGCCATCTCAAAGCCTGCATGGAGTTTGTAACAAAGCACCCGAGTGATCCTGCAAAAATGTGGCAAAAGGTGTTGTGGTCAGACGAGATCAAATTGGAACTTTTTGGTCTAAATGCCAAGTGTTACGTTTGGTGCAGACCCAACACAGCACATCTCCCAGTCAACACCATCCCTACAGTCAAGCATGGTGGTGGCAGCATCACGCTATAGGGATGCTTCTCCTCAGCAGGGACTGGAAAGCTTGTTAGGATTGAAGGAAAAATGGATGGAGCAAAGTACAGGCAAATACTAGAGAAAAGCCTGTTTCAGTCTGCTAAAGACTTAAAACTGGGGCAAAAATTCACCTTTCAGGAGGACAATGATGCAAAGCACAAGGCCAAAGCTACGCTGGAGTCGCTTAAGAATAAGAAAGTGAATGTCCTTGAGTGGCCCAGTCAAAGTCCTGACTTGAATCCTACTGAGAATCTGTGGAAAGATTTGAAAACTGCTGTCCATAAGAGATCCAAGCAACTTGAGAGAGCTTGAGCAAATCGACCAAGAAGTATGGGCACAAACTGCACAAAGCCAGTGTGCAAAGTTGATAGAGACTTACCCAAAAAGACTTGTGGCTGTTATTTGCTGCCAAAGGTGCTTCCACCAATATTGAGTTGACAGGTCTGAATACTTATGTAATCAACATTTCAGTTTTTTTTTTTCTCTTTAGTTTTGCTGACATTTACTGTAACTTCATACCTTTAGAAGTCTTCAGTTTGAACATTCAAGTTTTGAACAAAATATTAAGTTTAAAAAAAATGTGTATGCATCATTTTGTAATTTTACAGAATGGGACACCGTAGGAAGAGTCTGAATACTTTTGCAAGGCACTGTGTGTGTGTGTATGTATATATTAGTGACAAAAAAAAATAGATCAACTTTTAAAGAAAAGTCTTTGTAAAAGGTACTTTGTGAACAGAATACAATACAACTGAGGACAGGCTAGTTTACCTGCAGCCTCCCATCCAGTGTCCTCTGTATGGTGACACACTTGCTGGGATGAGCTCCGTTGGTGGTGATAGCCGTGATGAGGGAGTCCAGCTCATCCTTCTTTTCTTTAAGCTTCTTCACCAGGCTCTCAATGGCCCTTTTGGCAAAGGTCTCGCTCTCCCCACCCTGCCTGTGGCACATGAGGCTGTGAACGATGCTCAAACAAGCATCGTTGCTTGTTGGCGTGTTGGTGATGGACATTTTAAATATGCGATGTCCCCTGCTTCGAAAAGACTCTGCTTAATTTAAAAACAAGAAAAGGGAAGGGGAGAGAGTGTCTGTAGGAATGTGTGCACAGTGCACCAATGCACACTGCCTGCTGTCCCCAAGCAAAATCAAACTGAGAAAACCTACAAGTTCACAAGCGCAACTGCCTGGAAGGTAATCTGGAAAACAAAGAAAAAAATGAAATTAGAAATGCATCCTGGAACACATTCAGGGATAAAACATCTAATTCTTTGCAAATATGGATACATTAAATATTGCTATTTGTATAAGTTTTAGAATCAAATATAATTAAGTACTTTTACCTCCTTGCTGATCATTGAGTAGTTATAATTTGATACGCTTAAGGAATTAACAATCTTTGACAAACTTTGAGCTCTTAATAATTGTAAGTATTTTATCAAGATTACTTTATGCAAAATGTGCTCTTGACTAAGTTTTATTAAATCACAAAACATAACAAAAAAATTCCATACTATGCATACTTTGTGCAATTTCAAATCCCAAGTTCTGTTTTTGTCTTGTAATTCATGTATTACCCAATTGGAGCATTGCTTTGTTAAAACCAAATTAAACTCCCTCCAATTTTAAGAGCTAAGTTTTGGAGATGCCTCAACACTGCAACGATGGTGCTAAATACTCCATGCTTGCCTGCTTTCAAAGACAAAGTTAGACTACTAATAAATATAAGTGTTCCACAAAGAGACGTGAAAAACATTAGGAAAAGATCCTCATGAACTGTGTAACCATGTCACCTGCAGTTGTACAACCATTAAGCTTATAAAATGTAACTATTCAAAACTGAATACATCATGTACTACAGGCAAAAAAATTGACTGGATGAAACAAAAATGAATATCATCCACCTGCTGTCCACAGCACAGTGATAGGAAAAAAAAAAGTTTCAATGTTCCCTATTCAGAACCAAAATAGCATGCTTGGCTATGCTGAACCATCATTTTATGAAACGTAATTATCTTCTGAGGGCGTATGTACAGCATCATAAAATTACAAGTTGCTGGAGTTGGTTCTCTGTTACACTATTTGTGATCCACAATTTAATTTTTTTTTAGATATTTATTTTGACATTTAATTTTTTTTGAAGATTGCTTAGTCAAAATAAAACTGGTTATAGAATATTTTTCCCATATTCTATGAGACATTTGGAAATAGTGCCAGCTATATATTTTAATAAGCTAAATTGTTTTATTATAACCAGCTGCAAGACTGTGCACCAATATGTTTTAAAGATTATGGGGAAATACAGTATGTGACATGGAGGATAAATAATGCAAGACATTGTATGTAGAGTATTATGTACACCCCCATTTATTGATCACATTTTTCATATTGTTAGATTCTCACAGACAGTGACATACAATTATAACAGCAAAGTGGGATACAGTATCCTGGAACAGGTTTCAACTTTCACATAGCATCTCCACTGCTGTGTTGTCATTTATT
This sequence comes from Polyodon spathula, assembly GCF_017654505.1. Lineage (NCBI taxonomy): Eukaryota > Metazoa > Chordata > Actinopteri > Acipenseriformes > Polyodontidae > Polyodon > Polyodon spathula. Next base: position 95,226,692 of record NC_054535.1, on the reverse strand, counting down.
ACAGAAAAACCCTGATCCTGGAAGGCCCGCAGTCCCTCCTGGTTTTTGTTCTAACCAGTGTTCCCTCTAAGCTTTTTAGATGCCTGGATGCTTGCCGTTTTGACTGAGAAAGGGTAAATCAGTGAGAAACCTTTGGACCCGCACTAACCCTTTTAATATAGCTGTATTGCATTATACAATTTTGAAGCAATATTTCAACACAAGTATCTCAACAATTTTACAATTTACTTTAAACAAGACATTTACTGTGGCTCTGCCTCTGATTTTGAATCATCCTCTGATCCTATGCAGCTCCGTTGGTTGTTATCAAAGATATAGACTGCATGCTTAACTGGTGGCCTGCATAAAATTGCTTTATACTACTGCATAAAACACTGGCTTCTGCACTGCCTTCAACTGTAACCATCTCTAGGGCTACTAATTGTTCCATTCTTGGGACCAAATACGGTTTTTCAAAAATGGCCAATTCCATTTGCTCCCACTTTATAAATGTATTAATAAGTAAACACAATGTTGGTAGTTTAAAATAAGTAAATGTAATAAATAACCACAATTGTTTTTTTCTTCAAATCAGACTCTTGTTGCTATAACAGATAGTAAAGCACCTGAAGACACTCAAACCTGTCATAATGTTTATAGACATCACTTGGCTCATTGCTGGCATTAAAATAAGTAGGAAAACCTAAGAATTATATTAGAGCAGTTCAGAAACCAAATGTCCAGTATTGTTGTGTGAATCATATTTACAGACTTCCATTAACACAGTAGTTCAACCTACAAATAAAGGTGTTTTGAAATTACCTGGTTTAGCTTATTGCTCATTTGCAAGAAAAAAAAAAAAACATGAAACAGTTTAGTACCAGTCCAGCAATGCCATATGAGAGTAATCCTATGTATAGTACTCCACAAATGAATTTTAGTGTTTAGCGATTATAATAATAACCAGGATAAAATATGAAACACTAATAAAGGTGTGTTGACTGACTTGTTGCTCTAAATCAGGTTCACTGCTGTGTATTACCGGTAATTTAAATAGCGCCCCTTTTAATGTAAACCCAATTAATCCTCTCATTTGTTTCTTTCCTAATTGCAGTGTTATTTGCAAGATTTCAAAAGAGGCGTGTCTCCAGACAGAATGTCTTTATGAATGTGTGTATAGTGACTACATCCTTTCTACATTAAAGGAATCTATTTCCTTATAGATTGTATAGCTAGAAAAATAGTTTTTAGCTCATTTCTTCGTCATCAGAAGATATCATTCAATTAAGAAACGGTCACAGTTTAAAATTGCTAATTATAGCTTAATTAAAAGGCAGGTAGCATGGAAAGAAATAAACTAAACAATGAAATACGCAATTAATTTAGCCTACTTCAGAAAAGCCCCGCCTCAAGGTCCTTAGGTCTTAGTTTTTCAGCATAGAATACAGTGCTTTGCCATTGCTGGCATCTTATTTGCTTTCTTACGACTGGCATTATGATATATAATGGTATTGACTCATACATGATCACATGAATTACAGCAAAACTTTAAGACTACTACTGCAGCATCATAGACAATCGAATTTCTTTTAGCTCTGGCTTCCTGAAACATTGTTTTTTTTTCTTCATTGGTGCAGCCACAATGTTGAGTTTCAGCAGAGACATGGAGTGAAGTCACATTATGAATAAACCGAAAAAAATGGACACGGTATGTCTTCAATTACTATACACTTAAATGTGTATTTGACTAATGTGCTGATTACATTTTTACCAATTTCAAAATGCTTGACGTGTGTTCTGAAATGGACGTTTTTTAAAAGTCAAAAAATAAAAAATGTCAAAGTATGAGTATTGTGATTTTTATTGACGTTTAACGGAGTATTTATACTTTTAAATAATGCAGGAAGACTGTGGTTCACTGATTTTAGTATTCAATTATATGACGAGTTAAAAAGTTCATGAGCACGAGAGAATTGCCAGATGCCTGCTTCGCCCACCCTGTACCAATAGATTCGCTGGTGCCCGAGCGAGCGCTGCACTAACGTGAAGTGCATGTTTTGAAGAGGGAAATCAGAGAATCAGCTGAAAGACAAACACAGTGCTTATGTTAATGCTTTGTAAGAATGGTCTCAAAACAGGTTTACCTTGAAAGGCTGGAGTCTTGATTGAGATTGATATTTATAACTTGGGAAAGTTAGTAAACTGAATGAAAGGTTGGTGCAAGTTACTGCGAAAAATGCGCACATTTTAGCCTTAGAGGGAATGCTGGTTTTAATTGTACACTAAATTGATTGACCAATTAAGCTTCTAATAAGCACTTAATTGGTCCAATTAAGTAATTTAGGGTACAGTAGTGACAAAAACAGGAGGGACAGCAGCCCTCTAAGACCAGGGCTGAGTAGCCCTGGTGCAGAGTGTGACTAGATGTCTGGCAGTGTAGAATCTGAAATTCAATCCACTCCACAATGCACTCCATTTAATTTCTGTTTACAACATGTGTACAGCAGCATGTTGCAGCCTTTACTGTTGTTGACAAAAATGAGAAATGTGGCAACAATATCAGAGTACCAAAACTGGGCATTATTGTATGGTAATCCTTGAAACATCGTCTTCTTTGAAGGCAAACTCAATAATCACCATGTTCAGGTATTAGTATATACAGCAGCAATGATTGACTCACTCAGGTATTTCAGCGCCATACTCTCTGGACTGTCATAAAATGCATCAGTACTGATTTACTGTCCAGTTCCTCTGGGGAAGTTGTATTACAAGTGAAAATCTTTAGCAACGACACTTCTCCAGGGTGGCCCATAAATCTAGTCATCAGTCATTAGTTCAGTGGTGGAGCTGAAAGTACCTGCCAACAATCAAACTGCAGAGTTTCTATCATCTTCTATGATCAACTGACCATCTGTCAGATCTGATCAACTGTGACTGTAACTGAAACAGCTTTTCAAGGGAGGTGCTGCTTATATATATTACAAAATTAGACATCAGGAATGCTATTTGCATTACAAGATCATCTGTTATGTGTGTGACATTCCACTTTCAGGAAAGCGTGCGCTGCATATTCAAGAGGTTCTCATCTTTTGGCCAATGTCTGCACATGACCTATCAACGCATTCATTTGTGAGGAATTTACCCTCTTAAATTATGTATAACCTTTGTACACGGTTTGTCCTTTGCTTGCACTTCTGTTTTGGGCAAATATAAAAGTACTACTTGCCTGCTCTGTCTAATTATTGTAATTCAACTGGATATCCCTGCATGTGAAGATAAAAAGTGAACAGTATGCTGTATCTCGGATTTAAAAGCTTAAGATGCTGGTTCATAAAGTACTGAATAACCAAGACAGAAATGCAGGATTCAGGGAAAATCAAGAAGCAATCAATATGTTTTCCATGCAACGTCCAGATGCTGTTCAATCACCAGTGGATCAGTTTTCTTGGGGTGAAACTGTGAAATCATATCTTTCAACTAACATAGATTTGCACATGCACAATACATAAAGATGCCGATTCATTCAGATAAGCACAGAACCATTCATATAAACCAAAAGTACCAAGGAGTTACATTTAAGTGTTGCTACCACTACTACTTAATGTAAAAATAAAATACACCGAAACTTAAACCTGTCACTATTAAACTGTGGTACTATTATTTCAACACCGTTTGTTTCACACCCTCTACTGCCTATTACAACTGACATTCACCGCCTGAACTGCAAAGTAATACGCAGTAATATTTTGACCTATATATCTAAAAAATAAATTCAAAATGCATGTAATTTTCCTAAATTTTATTTCTAATTATAAATTAATGACCTATTAAACGCTTAACAACAAAAACATTGGCAGAATGTCCTATTTGAGTATATCAGTTGTGTACTGTAAACGTTTAAATTCTTATCTAAAAACAACTTAATATATAACTAAATTTCCCTAAAGTTTTTATCAATAAAATACTTTCTTTTTTTATTATTATTACGTAAATCTTGTTTTAATACAACAGGGTCTTAGTAAAACAAAACAAACAAAAAAAAAAAAACGTGACTTGATTAACTTGATTATTTTAAAGATGTTATCACTGTCTGGTTGTGAGAGAAATAGTAAGATAAGAAACATTGCAAAACGGCACATTATTTGTTAGTACACAAATCATAATTTTGCAATTGCTGATACTGTATTTACATTTCTTTCTGCGAGGTACTCAACGGATAGGTCATGTACGTATTTTAACATGCTCAATAGTACATGCAAACAGTTTATAATAGACACGCTAATACACTTACAAATCCAAAGTACCGTAGTAGTATATTAAACTATCCAAAAATAAATAAATAATAAAAATATGCAGTATCTATTTTATAGCTGTGCAGATTACTGCTGTGCTCAATCTAATTCACTCATGCAAGTCTTCAATACAAAAATACGTAAACACAATCCAGTAACTGATTTTAATATGGGCTTTCTATATAGACAATGTCATCATTTCACTACTGGGTGAAATGTATCCACCCCTCATTCTGTGAAATTATGCATTTGTAATCCACGTATGTGAAATAATTTAAAAACAAAACACTCAGATGGTAATGCGACACTGGCTTCCCCAATTAATAAACGATTTACAACACAACAGAAGCAAAATAAACAGCCTCCTTCCAAAGACGCTTTATTGAACCAGCAAAATACCACCAACGCTACCCAAATCAGATTGAATGGGCTCTCCCACGGGTGCCATTTGTTTTAATAGTCTCCTTAATTCCGCTCTGCTGCAGCTGGCGAGTGAACGAAAAACACTGAAACTTTCAACTTTTCCTGCGAATGGACTGGATAACTCGCGCTAATTCGGCTGTTTTCACTCCAGCTGCATTATTTATTTTAAGATCCGTACCTGTCTGTGACGCGATGGGGTCTAGACTCATCTGGGTTGAGATGCCTTTTCCACTGGTGTTAAATTCAAAGTGGAAGTTTAGCACAATGGAGAGAAAAAAAACCCCTCAAAATCAGCCTCCATCCATCCGCCTCTGCTCTCTCTTTGGGTGCTGGTTGTTACTGTTATCAACATGGCGAACCGCGCATGGGCACAGGGATGCTCCGCTCTGCTGACGAGCACGAGCACGACTGGGTGGGTGGGATTGCTTTGAAGGCACAAGCACGAGCACGTGTGGGTGGGGATTGCTTTGCAGCGCCGGCTCGACGCACAGGGTTGATAGAGTAGTGTCTACTAGATAGAGTACTGTAGCTGGTTGCCAGATAATAGAAATGTAATTTCTTCTATCAATGTTCTTGAACAGGGAAATACAAAAATGTAATGAGATAACCAGTTAGATACACCAAAATGTGATCTAATGGTTAATGGCACAGTACTACTCACACTACTTTCTATTCCTGTGTGAGGGTGTGTATTATTAATACATGAAAAACAATAGCCTATACAAGTATACATGCCAACTTTAACAGTACAAGTGACAACACTAAATCTTTTAAAAATCAAGGTGCATAACTACATATCAGTGTAAATACTGTAGCACTGGATGAAATTGCCATCGACTAATACAGCTCACAGCACACCATGCTCCACTCTCTGAATCTATGCACACTCACACACCCTCAGGTCCGCCTGCACCCATCGCAACATTGCCCCTCCTTCCTCAGTTCTCTGAGGAGACAAAGTCCAGGAGGCAGCGAGGCAAACGTCTGTGGCATTGTGGCTGACAAAAAGGGACACCCTGGCAAGCTGCTGGCTGTCAGAGCGAGCTGGCGATGTGTAAGTCCCGGGTAAAGATGAGTCTGAGGGTCCAGCCCCCAGGTTGTCTCTACACCCCGCGCCGGTAGAAGGCAAGCTGATTTCAATGGATCACCACCTTCCGGCCCCTGGTCACCTCCCCAAGTCAGTCCAGGACCCGGCCAGGCCCCTCCCAAGCACTGTCCAGCTTGGGGCAGCTTACGACAGGGGCTATAAACCCCGACAAACTTCCTGGATGAAAAGTGCCATCCCCTCACCGGAAGGGCATAATACTGCTTTTGGCGGCCACCTGCAGCCTGCAACTGGACGCAGGAAAAGCAATGCACGGTGCCCAGATAATTTGAAGTATCCTCTGCAGCATCGGATGGCCGGCCAAACAGTAACTCAGCCTGATCTCTCAGCTGAGCATCAAAGCAGGAGTGCATCTGGTCGACTCCTGCGCAGCAGTGCGGCAGGTTAACAGGACCAGGGGCAGCTATACATCTCAATCTTTCTGGTGGCTAGTGGTGACAATTGTGCAGAGAAGGTAAGGTTAAACCGCTCCAGCAGCCCATCACTCTGAGAATGCAGCAGAGTGGTGCAGGTCTTATGTATCCCTATATGTATCTCTGCAAAGACAGAGGACCCAAAGTTGTGCCCCTGGTCTGAGTGCTGCTCCTGTGGTACTCCAAACCATCAGGAAAAAGTCTTCCAGCAGCACTTCTGCCACTGTCTCCGCTTCTTGATCTGGGGTTGCATACACCTCTGGCCACTTCATGAACTTTACTGTGACCTCAGTGCTTAAAACTTTGCCTGAGGATGTCATTGCTGCAAAACTAAACATTATACATTGTTACCATGAAGTCAATACTGAAAAATCACAAATAGAATAAAAAAACAGAAGAAAATTGTTTGTGTTTGTAAAACCCTGTTTGGTTGACATTGCATAATTAATTAAATGTGTTACAGTGTGCCAATTCATCAATATTGGTAACCTATTTATTTGACTTCTGAAATGTATGACATATGCATTGATATTTGTGGTACTATATCAAACCAAAACTATAGTCATATATGTGTAGTTGGGCAATGCCCCTCTTTCCTGACTTGTATCCATCATTGATTCTGAATACTTTAAACTAGTGGTGCATAACTCGGTCCTGGCGGGCCGATGTCCTTGCAGGTTTTTATTCCAACTGCACCCTAAAAAGTACTTTATTGGACCTTATTAGAAGCTTAATTGGTCCAATTAACTAATTTAGAGTATGGGTAGAACAAAAACCAGGAGGGACATCGGCCCTCCATGACCTGAGTTGTGCACCACTGCTTTAAACATACGCCAACTGAGTGGAAGCAAATTCCTACATTTCTATTGGAGTGCTGTAACAAGCTTGCAAGATTTAAAACAAGATTACAAGAAACAGAAGGTTGTTCTTCCTCGCTAGATTTAAAGCTATATTACAGTTTGACAGGGAATTACACACTAGTGGAATTTAAAAGAGAATTGCAAACTGTGGCGAAATGTAAACAAAAATGCCTAAACACACAAAAAATCCATAAGAATTTGCCCGTGACCATAAGGATTTAGTTGTGAAAGTCAGCAAAGGAAAGAAGGTAAAATTGAAGTGTGCAAGTACTGTGAAGTTACTCTACATACCAAAAGAAAAACCCAAAATAACCGAAAACAATAACTTCATACAGCATATGAAAAGCGAAAGCCTCGAAAAAAAGAACGATTTACATAACTCAAAAACAGCTAAAAATAAAAAATAAGGACCGAAAAATTAAATTAATAAATACCAAAAAACAGAGGCCCTAATTATAATTATATACAGTTTTGATTTTGCAAAATTGTGAGGCAATCCTTTTTCACAAACCATCTTTTTTTATCTTCTGGAGAATCCTTCAAAATGACCAGAGCTATGCCAGCTTAGGCATTCTCCCTGCATGTCACTCATACTTAGAATAACTCATAAAACATTTTCTCCCTGGGGACGCTCTTTACAAATGTAACACGGTTAGGTAGGAGGTGGGCAAGCTATGCTTCTTGCGATTGTTTGCAGCTGTTCACTTTTGATTTCTATCATTTTAGCCCATAAAGTCATAAGGCACTTGAAAACATCACATATTCACTATCTTCTTTTTTCCTTGTTGGTAAAGGTTACGTCTTGAAGAGTAACAAACATAAAAACAGTAAGCAAAGGCTTGGTAAAAGAAACACAGCCACAGGACAGTCAGGAATAACCTTCGCTCATTAACAGAACTCTGTTCACAAAGCTTGGTTACTGTAGTAACCCTAAAATACACTTTTTTCGACAAATATTTTAGAGATGTTTTTAATAGCAATTTATTTTTTAAGCCAAATATATCCATTTTCAATCATCATTTTCTGTAACATTTCCTGGTAACTAATCAAAAGTGCACTTAGAGCAGTAGTGTAATCAAGAGTGTTCACTGGGAAACAGCGTTGGCTGAGGGCCAATAACAAATGTATCTGTTCAATCCAACAAACAGGGGAGTTTACCTGCTTTTGTTTTATTTGCCATAGAGTATCAACCAGTAGTTAACTACAACTAGCGCTAGTTATTGCTAGTAATAACCTTTTTAATAAATACAGGACTACAGGAAAAACATGTTAAACACATTAAAATTTTTATTCTGATACAAAAAAGACAATACAAAAAATTAGACTCCTTTTTTAATTGGAATTACAATTGTTAAAAAATCTTCAGCCAATATAACCTCCTGGCCATTTAAATGTGCTGCAGCTTGCCGTTTCAGTTCCATGACATCATCCTCATCCCCCTCTTTTAGGAGAGCTGGGGGCTTGTATCTCTGGCTAAAATGACAGAGAGCCAGTTGCTTTGCTTGGCACACTTTAGCAAACTCTGCTGCCATGCTGGGAGTGCTGTGCCCATGCTCCATGGCCTTGTCTTTCTGGGTGTCATCCAACGTGGCTTCATGGATAAGGACATCTGCTCCATGGCACAGCTGCTGACCAGCATCGCCCACAACGCTGCAGCAGTCACCCAAGATACAAATCTTTCTTCCTGGGATAGGTTCCTCCAAAACATCCGATGGGAAAACTGTGACTCCATTTTCTAGGACTACAGATTGTCCAGTTTTTAGTCTGCCATAAACTGGTCCTGCCTTTATTCCTAAATGGAAAAGAAAAGGACTGAAATTAGACTAAACTTAGACTTGATGGCGAGTGGCAGTTACAGAACTCCTTCGAATTGATTTATATATACAGTGGCTTGCAAAAGTATTCAGAGCCCTGACCAATTCACTCATATTACTGAATTACAAATGGTACATTGAAATTTCATTCTGTTCAATATTTTATTTTAAAACACTTAAACTCAAAACAAATTATTGTAAGGTGACATTGTTTTATGTTGAGAAATATTTTTAAGAAAAATAAAAAAACTGAAATATCTTGCTTGCATAAGTATTCAATCCCCACACATTAATATTTGGTAGAGTCACTTTCGCTGCAAAAACAGCTTTAAGTCTTTTGGGGTATGTATGTAACAGCTTTGCACACAGTGTCAGAGTGATTTTGGCCCATCCTTCTTGGCAGATTTGCTCCAGGTTGTTCAGGTTGGTTGGATGATGCTTCTGGACCGCAATTTTCAAATAGTGCCACAGATTCTCAATGGGATTGAGATCAGGACTTTGACAAGGCCACTGTAGGACATTCACCTTTTTGTTCTTGAGCCATTCCAATGTTGCTTTGGCCTTGTGCTTGGGATCATTGTCCTGCTGAAAGGTGAATTTTCACCCCAGTTTTAAGTCTTTGGCACACTAAAACAGGTTTTTCTCTAGTATTTGCCTTTACTTTGCTCCATCCATTTTTCCTTAAATCCTAACAAGCTTTCCAGTCCCTGCTGATGAGAAGCATCCCCACAGCATGATGCTGCCACCACCATACTTCACTGTAGGGATGGTGTGTCTAGAGGCATGGGCAGTGTTAGGTTTGCGTCACACATAGGGCTTTGAGTTTTGGCCAAAAAGCTTTATCTTGGTCTCATCTGACCACAAAACCTTTTCCCACATCGCAGCTGGGTCACTCTCATGCTTTCTAGCAAACTCCAGACGTGCTTTCAGATGGTACTTTTTGAGTAACGGCTTCTTTCTTGCCACCCTCCCATACAGGCCAGTGTTATGCAGAGCTCTTGATATGGTTGACTGGTGCACCATTACTCCACTCCCAGCCACTGAACTCTGTAGCTCCTTCAAAGTGATTGTTGGCCTCTCTGTGGCTTCTCTCACAAGTCTCCTTCTTGTTTGAGCGCCGAGTTTTGAGGGACGGCCTTTTCTTGGCAGTGCCTGGGTGGTGTGATGCAGCTTCCACTTCCTGACTATTGATCCAACTGTGCTCACTGGGATATCCAAACACTTGGATATTATTTTGTACCCTTTCCCTAATCTATGCATTTGTATTACTTTATCTCTAACTTCTGTAGAATGCTCTTTGGTCTTCATTTTCCTTCAGATTCACAGCCTTACCAATGATCCTTCAACAGTGGGGTTTTTATCCAGAAAATGTGACAGCAACTTTAATGGTTCACAGGTGGAGGCCAATGGTAAGGTAATTTTGTCCTCGTTTGGGCAATTTCTTTCATCGGTGCAAACTGGGAGCTTCCACAGCACAGGGGTTGAGTACTTAGGCAAACAAGATATTTCAGTTTTTATTTTTCTTAAAAATATTTCCCAACATAAAACCAATGTCACCTTACAATAATTGATTCTGAGTTTCAGTGTTTCAAAATAAAATATCAAATAAAACAAAATTTCAATGTACCATTTGTAATTCAGTAATATGAGAGAATTGGTCAGGGGTCTGAATGCTTTTGCAAGCCACTGTATGTATGTATGTATGTATGTATGTATATATGTATGTATGTATGTATGTATGTATGTATATTATATATATATATATATATATATATATATATATATATATATATATATATATATATATACATACACACACACACACACACACACACACACACACACACACACACACACACACTACTGTGCAAAAGTTTTAGGCAGGTGTGAAAAAATGCTGTAAAGTAAGAATGCTTTCAAAAATAGACATGTTAATAGATTATATTTATCAATTAACTAAATGCAAAGTGAGTGAACAGAAGAAAAAATCTACATCAAATCCATATTTGGTGTGACCACCCTTTGCCTTCAAAACAGCATCAATTCTTCTAGGTATACTAGCACAAAGTCATGGATTTTATAGGCATATAGTCAGGTGTATGATTAAACAATTATACCAAATAGGTGCTAATGATCATCAATTCAATACGTAGGTTGAAACACAACCATTAACTGAAACAGAAATAGCTGTGTAGGAGGAATAAAGCTGGGTGAGGAACAGCCAAACTCAGCTAACAAGGTGAGGTTGCTGAAGACAGTTTACTGTCAAAAATCATACACCATGGCAAGACTGAGCACAGCAACAATACATAAGGTAGTTATACTGCATCAGCAAGGTCTCTCCCAGGCAGAAATTTCAAGGCAGACAGGGGTTTCCAGATGTGCTGTCCAAGCTCTTTTGAAGAAGCACAAAGAAACGGGCAACGTTGAGGACCGTAGACACAGTGGTCAGCCAAGAAAACTTACTGCAGCAGATGAAAGACACATCATGCTTACTTCCCTTTGCAATCGGAAGATGTCCAGCAGTGCCATCAGCTCAGAACTGGCAGAAAACAGAGGGACCCTGGTACACCCATCTACTGTCTGGAGAAGTCTGGTCAGAGGTGGCCTTCATGGAAGACTTGCGGCCAAAAAGCTATACCTCCGATGTGGAAACAAGGCCAAGCGACTCAACTATGCACGAAAACACAGGAACTGGGGTGCAGAAAAATGGCAGCAGGTACTCTGGACTGATGAGTCAAAATTTGAACTATTTGGCTGTAGCAGAAGGCAGTTTGTTAGCCGAAGGGCTGGAGAGCGGTACACGAATGAGTGTCTGCAGGCAACAGCGAAGCATGGTGGAGGTTCCTTGCAAGTTTGGGGCTGCATTTCTGCAAATGGAGTTGGGGATTTGGTCAGAATTAATGGTCTCCTCACTGCTGAGAAGTACAAGCAGATACTTATCCATCATGCAGTACCATCAGGGAGGATTCTGATTGGTCCCACATTTGTTCTGCGGCATGACAACGACCCCACATACAGCGGAAGTCATTAAGAACTATCTTCAGCATAAAGAAGAACAAGGAGTCCTGGAAGTGATGGTATGGCCCCTACAGAGCCCTGATCTCAACACCATCGAGTCTGTCTGGGATTACATGAAGAGAGAAAAGCAACTGAGGCTGCCTAAATTCACAGAAGAACTGTGGTTAATTCTCCAAGATGTTTGGGCCAACCTACCTGCCAAGTTCCTTCAAAAACTGTGTGCAAGTGTACCTAGAAGAATTGATGCCGTTTTGAAGGCAAAGGGTGGTCACACCAAATATTGATTTGATGTTGATTTTTCTTCTGTTCACTCACTTTGCATTTAGTTAATTGACAAATATAAACTATTAACATGTTTATTTTTTAAAGCATTCTTACTTTACAGCATTTTTTCACACCTGCCTAAAACTTTTGCACAGTACCCTCTAAATCCATGGTTGGAAATTCTGGCCTGTGATTCACATATTAAACATCTACTGCAGACTAAGTCATAGTGGAAAATTAAATGCCCCTCGGGAAGACTTTTGTTATCTCCAGGGTGCAATGCGGCTTCGGGAATTATAGCCTTCAGGTCACACACACACACACACACACACACACACACACACACACACACACACACACACACACACACACACACACACACACACACACACACACACACACACACACACACACACACACACACACCCCCGACGTCAAGTAAACGTAGGAAATTTTATGACCGGGTCAGTGTCTTGAGTTTTAAAAATCTCACCATGCGCACGTTTATTAAACACAAAAACAAAATAAACAAACAGAACCTAAATCCCCTCTGAGTTTAACTAAACTTTTGGTTTTTCCTGGGGAAAGGCCTTCAGTGGTTTTCTTTTTAAGCTCTAAGCAGAAGAAAATATTGCCCAAAGTGGCCAGCAGAGCTTTATAGAAAAAAAAAAACCAAACAACATTCAGCTGGCTTACAAAAAAAATAAAAAAATACCATCAACATGGTCTGTGAGGACCCATTATGGCCTTCTGGTTGAAATGAATACCTACAGGCAGAATACCCATGCTTTGCCAACCATTCTGTCACTGGCAAACAGTACATCATCCATTGAGCACATTAGCCAGTACACACAGTTACCCATGACAGACAATTTAATTGAAGATTTGAACACAGAAAACACTAGTTAAAGCAACCAAAGCGACAACAAGAGAAATGCTGCATAGTTTATTTACCCAGTTCCTTCAGCTTCTGTACATTTAGTCTTCCTGGACGCTCCCCTTCCTCCACTACAAACCCAAAGGATGGTATCCGATGATAAAGCCGAAATGCTTTAACAACGACTTGCTCGTTTTCAATAAGAGTGTAGGAGTTATCTGCTGGCTCCAGATGGATAGTCCTTCCTTGGCCTTCTTGTGGATGAAGTCCTTCATCGCAGTTAGTCGTTTTTGGGTCCAGAAGTCCCTCTGATGGACTCTGGTCTGCAGTAGGAACAAGCTCATGGACTACATAAGGAAACAGCAGCTGTGAACTGGAAAGCCCCAGCGTGACTCTGAGAAACTTTCTCAGCCCAATCGGTCCATAGATCTCCACAGGCTGGTGATCTTTGCCAGCGGTGGAAGTGCAGTGGAGGCTCAAAGTGCAGAGGAGACCTGGGAGTCCAAACACGTGGTCCCCATGAAGATGGGTGATAAAAACTTTTGTGATCCTACCTGGCACATTGAATAAGAGAAAACAATGCAGTTTATTATGTCTCAGTAGCATGCTACTTACATTATATATAGTAGGGTATTTTATGACAACATTAAGTTAGATGCATTAAGTCCATTATGTTAAATCCATTATGTCAATGGGTGAAATACTTGCAAGCTGATTAGCTATTATTGCTAAATTATTATTCTATTAACGCTCGGTTTGCATACATCTTTACAACAACAACATTATCACGGAGTAACTTTTCACATGCTAAAGATGTATTGCTTTAATTCAGATAACATGTAGGTAGCTGTTGCTTCCAGGAATCTAATCCCGTCCAGTTCTGTAGGTCACACAATACATGACTCGAAATGATTAAGGAATACGTACCACAAACCTTTATTCTATAGCGTTGATTTTCGCACAACAAAATGGGAGTACCCAAGCGACTACAATGACAAATTGACAAATTATGTTTTCAGTCGGTTATATATATATATATATATATATATATATATATATATATATATATATATATATATATATACACACACACACACACACACACACACACACACACACATATATATATTACACACACACTGCACTTTAATGGTGAGACTGGTTTCTGACTCTCATATATGTGGCACGTATCAGTTAAAAAAAAATAAAACACACAGAACAACAAAATATAATGCTTCCTGGACGTAGCAATATTACCCTTTTACATTACAGTGTCTGGCATACAATTCTTGCATTGTGTAACTAAACTACACGTGGATGGTAGTTAACAGTAACTAATGCGTATGTCAATACTGTATAAATAAAAACATTTACAGGATGCGGGTACCCTGCACTATTGCCTATTGAATTTTTGTTGTGTCGTCATCGGTTCGCGTCAACTTAGATAAAAAAAACAGTCGACATTCATTACATGAGCTCACAACATGCTTACAATCTTAAATGGCTGCGAATCAAAACACACAGACTCACTAGCTTTCAACTGGCTCTTCATTAGTTGGGTCTGTGTCCCTTCCCCGCAGTCAAATAGCCAGCAGTCCCCCTCGATCCGAAGAACCAGCGCTGAGGCACCGCGATGCGGAGATGGGTTGGCAGAGCCGGTCCCCAGGAAAGTCAAATCCATAGCCATTTTATTAAATGATAACACCAGGAATTAGAAGCAGTTTGATTTTGCACGACAGAGGGTTACCACGGTGTAATTCTCATCCACTGTGTACACCTTAGCCTGAACTCAACTTTTTCATTCGCTGCATCAGAGTGAGACCAGACTTCATGCACATTTATCTTCTGAACTACATTTCCCAGCAACTGTCTATATTCCCGAGTCCCGCGAGATCTGTGTCTGGCCGTGCGCTGTTCTGTTGCATTATGGAAAATGCAGTTGCTTTCAACAGTAACATCTTTAGGGCTTCAGATTTTTGGTGTTTTATTCTACTCTCCTTTAAGAATTATATTAATACATGTTAATCCATATCGTGTATCTCGATCACAACTGAGAAACGTGTTAATAGTAAAATGTATTTATTTTTTTCTTCTGTGAAACAACTAAATGTGCTTTTAAAATACTTTTGATTATTATTTTTACCCACCTACAAATATATTTCATGTTTAAAAATAAGAAACAAAAGTTTCTTTCATTTCATGTAATGCATCTAAAATTTCGTCAAGATAATAAATACATTTAAAAACAAATCTGTGCTGTGGCACCCCTACATCCAGCGACTTTTAATCTGTGGTGTTTCTTTCATACCAAAATAGAACAGTATGTAACAGAAACTAAACTTTATTGTTCTGTCAAAACAGCTACTAAAGTTTCCAACATCATTCCAAATGTGAGAAAACGCAGCTTGTATTTTCAGTTTCTAAAGAAATCACACCACTCAGTGAAATTGGGATCTATTTGTGGTCTCTCAAACATTTCCCCACTTAATGTAACTAAAAAGATACCAAATGAAATATTACTTTTATTGTGGTTGCAAATATTGTCCAATTTCTTAAATATTAAAAACTGCTATTCTGTGGTCAGCAGATCATTCAGCTTGACAAAACAGGTTCTACATTTGGGTTGGTAAATGTATTTTGTACATTAGAATTTTTTTTTTTTAAAGGAAGTAATAATTATAAATAAAAATACACCATGTTATATAATGCTTTCAATGTTCGGTAGTTTACTGGTGCTCGATTGTGCTTACCCATTTGTTATCTTATCCCTCTGCACTGCTGCTCAAAAGTACTGTATTTTCAATGCAAAATGCTGTGATTCATATTAATAGTAATAGGACTTAGGAAACATATGTAAATATATAGTAAACATGAGCAATTTTAGTTTATAGGAACACACTTAAGTTCTCAAATTTCATGAAAAATACCTGAATTTGAAATTACGAAACAAAATATGAATTTCCAATGTAAAAATAAATAAATAATAATTTCTGTGTGCAATCTTATTGATTTAAACTTGTAAACATGATTTAGTGATCATGGCCTGTAAAAACGTAGGTCACACACAGAACCACTTGTCCTACTGTGGTGAAACTCTCTACATCCTTTAGCATAAATCATTGAGAGATCAGACTCTGGGGCACATGGGTCTGTCTGTCTGTCACACGTTTTTCTTTTAAATCAGAAAATATTACTTTAGTTGGCTAAAGTTGGTCAGACTGATATTCTGTAACTAATTCCATTATTGTCAGAAGCAAAACAAAGAAAATAGTCAAGAAACAATAAGAAAAATAATTTTAAAAAGTTATATATGCAAATTAAGAAACATTTCTCACTTTCAAGTTGAAACCCAAGGTGTTTAATTACTGCTTCACAACTGTTTTATATTATTTGTAAAGTGTTTCCCCATATTTGCATAACAGCAGGTTTGTGTAAATGGGCTCTTACAAGACAGAGCAAATTATTATGCTGACATAATGCCAGAGAAGAACAGTATTACATGTCAGGTTTATAATGGGCAAGCCAGCAGAACTGAAAACCCTGTTACAATAAGGCACTTTTTTGGCATATGCTCCTGTATCCAAGACAAGATATTTCACAAGGACCAGTCACTGTTTTCCACCCAAATTACCCTGAAGGAATTAAAGGTGATAATCATTAAAGGCTAGTTGTATAGTCTGTGCAATAGCATAATTCTTTAAACACTGCAGACCTGTGTACAGGGTTTGGAAAGAGAACTCTATTCAAATCAGCCAGCCAGTAAACTAAGAGTTATGCAAGTGTTGAGCTCTACTGTTAAATAACGCTCCACAATATTTTTATACACGGTTTGTTCCTCTGTACTAATATGTGTGTCAATTAGTGTTTGTTTTTCTGTATCTATTTCACATATTGAGTTTGTTGTTCTACGTTTTAACAGTAGTTTTCAAACTTAAAGAATAGTTTGCAGAACTATGTGTACTTTGGATACTGTACAATATATCCTCCCTCATGCTGTATGATCATGTATGGGGCAAATGTGTGTGGGGGGGGGGGGGTCTGTTTGAGGAAAATCTTGAGGGCAGCTGTTTATAGGTTAATACAGTCATCAAAATCCCAAGAAATTAAGTACAATTGCAAAATACATTTTATGTCACATGGATTACACACATTTGATTTAGTATACAGAAACAGAAATACAGTAATACGATGTAAAATGGCCAGAACAATTTGACAGTAAATAAACAATTAAGAAATAACCAAGATATAATTCTGCATGACTGAGTGCACAACTTCAGTTTCTTCAGAGTAAATACCCAAACTTTGTCAGCTGAGTCACCTTTGGGTCCTCATTATGTGACACCATACAAAACACCAGCTGATTAGGAGGAGGAAGTGAAACTGTTGGCATGTAAAAGATTAAATACTTAGTTCTACATCAGAATATCAAGAAATGCCTACTTTTGAATGGTACAACAGTTTATACATTTCACAATATGGGCATTCTGCCGATCAAAAACATCCTAAAACAAAGAAATACAGAAAAAAAGCTAGTTTGTTGACTTGAGATTAAGCAGTGTTGTATTGTATCTGTTTTGAGAATATATTTATTTAAACTAACCAGCTGTTTTAAAGGTAACCAAAAGGTATTTTAAAATCAAAGTTAAAGGTTTTATATATATATATGTGTGTGTAAGAATTGTACATTAAATCTGATTTTTAAATGTGTAATCTAGATTTTAAAAAATGGGAATTATTAGAAATAGAGCTAAAATAAAACTAACTTATCAGAATGACACTACATACATAATACAAACATATTGGAACAGAGCTACAGTAACAAATCTGAGGTACAGTTCTGTGTTTTTTTTTAAATGAAAGCAGACTATTACAAAAATAAAGTCCATAAAAACAAGCTACAGTATAGCAGTACATCTTACACCGATGTCAATGATGAGGAGATATACGTAGTTTGGTAAATAACGTCAGACAACAGGAGTTTCAATAATGGTCTTCAGTGCACTCAAGTAGACTCACTTTCTCTAAAACCCATATTACACTCATTTACATTATTATTACATATTAACAAGTTAGAATAGATGAAAATAAAAAAGGGGCAGTTGGTAAAAAACAAGAGATTTTATTCATTTGTTTTATTCAATGAATATCAGTCTTAGTTAAACATTTTGCATTCTGACAGAATTGTGCTGTGTTTCATTTGTTTATGATTTACACAAAGCCTTTACATCCCTTGTTCTTCATCTACTTTCACCAATAAAAAGTCACATCACATGAAATAATTTTACACGCATGAAGGACATTTTAAATCTATGCAAGTCATAAATAATGACCCTGTAATGCAATGGACCAAATTTCTGTTATAAATTGAACAAAAATTATCCAAAGGCGAGCTGCAACTAGATGTATTAAAAGTAAGTATAACAAATGCACAATATAACCACAAAAGAGGACAAACAGGGAAAAGGAGATGAAGCCCTGATTGTCTTAATCATTAAATGCTATTGATTGTATCCATTAAATTACTTAAAATAAGTGTGTTTAATCCAATGTTAGTGACATTAACCTCAAAACCTTCTTAAAAAGGCATAAATAGAATCCATGTGGTAGGCAGAATTGAAAAGGGAAAGAAATATGAAAAGGACATTAAATAAACAAATAAAGGGCGTGAAATTACAAAACAAAAAGGGGGCTGATCCATGAGTACCAACTTTGCACATGGTCTCCTCCTTTGGAGATAGAAACTTCACTTGAGTTTGGGAGGTTTTGCTGCAGCTTCTGGCCAATCATAAAGGTCAGGCAAAAAGGAATCATACTCTATGTTCCAAATCTTCGATCTGACGAATTGCTCTTTATGCAAAGGCTCTGGATAATGGAAGGCGACGCCATGGGCATACACATATTCAACGACCTACACAGACAGAAAACAAAAATGTCAATACAACATATGCACCTACGATATGACAATGATGAGGATATGTATTAAAAGACATGCCAAATCCACATTTTTTTTTACAAAGCGTAAGGGAAACTTGAAATCCCACTGCCTAAAAGAATAAAATATGAAATACTGTGAGCTCTGAGCATTTTTTAAAAATCAAACTCAAAACGACAATTAATTTGAAACCATAATTCACTAATTAATTGCAAATATTGCTACATGATTGAAAGTAATTCAGAATGTGTAAAATCCACTCAGCTATCTGCAAATATGAAAGTCATCATAATATATTATAGCAAACATACTTTAGAGGGTTGTTCTTCCTTCTTGTCAGTAACAGATCTCTTTTTTTTGGGGGGGGGGGGGGGGGGGGGGGGGGGGGCCCACAAATCAATATCAGATTATTATTGCAATAAGGGTTCTCAAATACTGTGTTCATTCCGTTTCTGGAATTCACTGTATCAGAAAGCGAATAAAATACAAGAGTAATTGCAGTAAGAGCCACCCATAACAATTAAAAACATCATACAAAAAAGTAAAGTAAAACAACTTAATAAATCAAACAAAACCACAAATTAGGAAATCAGATGGGTTAAATTAATAATTTACTTTTCTAATTTGATTTCTGCTCTGTTGCTAGTTAAATTTACTGCAGAAATGTAGTGTTGTTTACAGTGGTGCAAGTCATGAATACAGCACATATAATCAATTGCAGTTTTAAAAGGCAAGTAAAGAAGATGCAATGTAGATGCATTGCCGATACCACTCGCCTGACCGTGATCTGAACATGACCTTCCAATGTGAAATTGCACCTGACCCAACCCATCTCGAGCAGGGTTCGGAAGCTTCTACTCAGTATAACCTCTTACCTTTACTGCAATGCGTATGGAAACCTCCCTGATGTTAGAAAGTGGTGGGTAGAGTCTGCCCTGACTCATTTCCTCCTCCGTCAGCTGTTCGGCTAGTGCCTATGAAACAGAGCATGTATGTGAATTGAATATCAGGAAGAACGGTATTATTTCATCTGTAGAAATGTAGGTAATAGATTAAACTCCCATAAGCAAATTGGACTATTGCTCCAGATGCAAAGAGGTGGCGGGTTTATTTATTTATTTATTTATTTATTTTTAATTTAGTCGTTGCCAGTTATTTTTTGTTATTTTCTCCCAATTTGAAATGCCCAATTATTATTTAGGCTCAGCTCACCGCTACCACCCCTGTGCTCGGACTCGTGAGCGGCGAAGACGAACACACGCTGTCCTCCGAAGTGTGTGCCGTCAGCCGACCGCTTCTTTACACACTGCGGATTCACCAATTCACCATGCAGCCACCCAGGAGCTACAGCTTCTGAGGACAACGCAGCTCCAGACAGCTTACAGGCAAGCCCGCAAGCGCCTGGCCAGACTACAGGGGTCGCTGGTGAGCAGTGAGCCGAGGACACCCTGGCCAACCTAGCCCCCCCCCCGACACTCAGCCAATTGAGCGCTGCCTCTTGGGAACTCCTGTCCACGGCAGCCCATACTCGAACCGGCGACGTCCAGGCTATAGGGTGCATCCTGCCCTCACACAGAGCACCTTTACTGGATGCGCCACTCGGGAGCCCCCGGGTTTATTTATTCTAACCTAACTAAATTCACAATTGAACGTTCAGCTACAGTACACATATTGTATTAAAAATCGGTAAAATCCAGAAGGACCTCTAACCAAAATAATTAATTTATTTTTGCCAACTGAATAAGCACTTGACAGCGTAGAATAAAACTGGAGCTCCTACATATTAAGCTTCAGCACTTTTTTTTTGTCCTATGAGGAATTCAAGACCAGTAGGCTAGTCCATCTAAGCTAAGAAAGGTCTACACACTAGTGCTGCATGTGCTAAGCAACCAAGGTACCAAAAAGATGACATTATTTTATTTCCTGATACTTCAAAGTAAAACCTCTAGTAGTATGCAAAATGATCAACCACGTTTAATAATTCTGAATAATATAAATAAACTCAGTGTTGAGATGTGTAAATCTAGCCACATGGATTTCTGCAGTACAAACCAAATATTAGAACATAAGAACATAAGAAAGTTTACAAACGAGAGGAGGCCATTCGGCCCATCTTGCTCGTTTGGTTGTTAGTAGCTTATTGATCCCAAAATCTCATCAAGCAGCTTCTTGAAGGATCCCAGGGTGTCCGCTTCAACAACATTACTAGGGAGTTGATTCCAGACCCTCACAATTCTCTGTGTAAAAAAGTGTCTCCTATTTTCTGTTCTGAATGCCCCTTTTTCTAAACTCCATTTGTGACCCCTGGTCCTTGTTTCTTTTTTCAGGCTGAAAAAGTCCCTTGGGTCGACACTGTCAATACCTTTTAGAATTTTGAATGCTTGAATTAGGTCGCCACGTAGTCTTCTTTGTTCAAGACTGAACAGATTCAATTCTTTTAGCCTGTCTGCATATGACATGCCTTTTAAGCCCGGAATAATTCTGGTCGCTCTTCTTTGCACTCTTTCTAGAGCAGCAATATCTTTTTTATAGCGAGGTGACCAGAACTGAACACAATATTCAAGATGAGGTCTTACTAGTGCATTGTACAGTTTTAACATTACTTCCCTTGATTTAAATTCAACACTTTTCACAATGTATCCGAGCATCTTGTTAGCCTTTTTTATAGCTTCCCCACATTGTCTAGATGAAGACATTTCTGAGTCAACAAAAACTCCTAGGTCTTTTTCATAGATTCCTTCTCCAATTTCAATATCTCCCATATATTAAATGTCATTTGCCATGTGTCTGCCCAGTTCTGAATCTTGTCTAGATCATTTTGAATGACCTTTGCTGCTGCAACAGTGTTTGCCACTCCTCCTACTTTTGTGTCGTCTGCAAATTTAACAAGTTTGCTTACTATACCAGAATTTAAATCATTAATGTAGATTAGGAATAGCAGAGGACCTAATACTGATCCCTGTGGTACACCGCTGGTTACCACACTCCATTCTGAGGTTTTTCCTCTAATCAGTACTTTCTCTTTTCTACATGTTAACCACTCCCTAATCCATGTACATGTGTTTCCTTGAATCCCAACTGCGTTCAGTTTGAGAATTAATCTTTTGTGCGGGACTTTGTCAAAAGCTTTCTGGAAATCTAAATAAACCATGTCATATGCTTTGCAATTATCCATTATCGATGTTGCATATTAAATAACTCAACACAGCACTATCTGACCTCTGATTGGTTCTGTGGCACATTCTACAGAAATGGGCTGACCAAACTTGTATAATGTTGCTCAGTGTCTAAATAGTTTTGCTTAAGTAAAAATGCGTATTGACACAAACATGATACAAATTTATTTTCATGAAGGTGTAAAAAGTGAGTAAAAACCTTTGCAGCCTCCAGAAACACCTGATCACTGATGTGACGCACTCCGCTAAGGATCACAGCAAGAGCCACGCCTGAATTCAAAGAAGAGAGTGGTTAGAAGTGTTTGAAGCATATGTTTATACTACTTAAAATGAACTTGGAATTGGATTTATGTCCTCTATGCATAAGCAAACTCGACCATAAGAATCAAAAAATACATTTTATACCTCAAATAAAGCCAGTATCTTTTGGTCTTTAAAGTGGCTTGCAAAAGTATTGACCCCCCTTGGCATTTTTCCTATTTTGTTGCCTTACAACCTGGAATTAAAATGGATTTTTATTTGGATTTCATGTCCAAATTAGTGAAGTGAAATGAAAAAAATAACTTGTTTAAAAAAATTCTAAAAAATAAATAATGGAAAAGTGGTGCGTGCATATGTATTCACCCCCTTTGCTATTAAGCCTCTAAATAAGATCTGGTGCAACCAATTACCTTCAGAAGTCACATAATTATTTAACTAAAGTCCACCTGTGTGCAATCTAAGTGTCACATGATCTGTCACATGATCTCAGTATATATACACCTGTTCTGAAAGGCTCCAGAGTCTGCAACACCACTAAGCAAGGGGCACCACCAAGCAAGCGGCACCATGAAGACCAAGGAGCTCTCCAAACAGGTCAGGGACAAAGTTGTGGAGAAGTACAGATCAGAGTTGGGTTATAAAAAAAATATCAGAAACTTTGAACATCCCACGGGGTACCATTAAAGCTATTATTAAAAAATGGAAAGAATATGGCACCACAACAAACCTGGCAAGAGAGGGCCACCCACCAAAACTCACAGACCAGGCAAGGAGGGCATTAATCAGAGAGGCAACAAACAGACCAAAGATAACCCTGAAGGCGCTGCAAAGCTCCACAGCGGAGATTTAAGCCATACACTCCACAGAGCTGGGCTTTACGGAAGAGTGGCCAGAAAAAAGCCATTGCTTAAAGAAAAAAATAAGCAAACACGTTTGGTGTTCGCCAAAAGGCATGTGGGAGACTCCCCAAACATATGGAAGAAGGGACTCTGGTCAGATGAGACTAAAATTGAGCTTTTTGGCCATCAAGGAAAACGCTATGTCTGGCGCAAACCCAACACCTCTCATCACTCCGAGAACACCATCCCCACAGTGAAGCATGGTGGTGGCAGCATCATGCTGTGGGGATGTTTTTCATCGGCAGGGACTGGGAAACTGGTCAGAATTGAAGGAATGAGGGATGGCGCTAAATACAGGGAAATTCTTGAGGGAAACCTGTTTCAGTCTTCCAGAGATTTGAGACTGGGACGGAGGTTCACCTTCCAGCAGGACAATTACCCTAAGCATACTGCTAAAGCAACACTCGAGCGGTTTAAGGGGAAACATTTAAATGTCTTGGAATGGTCTAGTCAAAGCCCAGACCTCAATCCAATTGAGAATCTGTGGTATGACTTAAAGATTGCTGTACACCAGCGGAACCCATCCAACTTGAAGGAGCTGGAGCAGTTTTGCCTTGAAGAATGGGCAAAAATCCCAGTGGCTAGATGTGTCAAGCTTATAGATACATACCCCAAGAGACTTGCAGCTGTAATTGCTGCAAAAGGTGGCTCTACAAAGTATTGACTTTGGGGGGTGAATACTTATGCATGCTCAAGTTTTCTGTTTTTTTGTCTTATTTCTTGTTTGTTTCACAATAAAAAATATTTTGCATCTTCAAAGTGGTAGGCATGTTGTGTAAATCAAATGATACAAACCCTCAAAAAATCAATTTTAATTCCAGGTTGTAAGGCAACAAAATAGGAAAAATGCCAAGGGGGGTCAATACTTTCGCAAGCCACTGTATCACCCAAAAACTTTGGCCAAGGGTTTTTCCAAAAACACTGAAGTCTAAAGCGCTAACATTATACATGCCTTAAGTACTTTGTATTAATGAAAATCAGTAAGACACTTCCTGTAAAAATGTTTAATGTCTAATCCTAGTGTGCCTGACAAGCACTGAAGGTGCAAGTTCACCTTCACTGTAATAACATCTTGTTTAATACCTGGAAATATGTAGGCATTGTTCCCTTGACCTGGTTTAAAAACACGGCCATCACTCAATGTCACTGGCTCAAAAGGGCTGCCACTGGCAAACAAGCAACGCCCCTAATGAAGAGAAAAGATAAATTCAGTGCTATTACAGAACAACTTTTAAAAAAAAAAAACAGAAATGGTTGTATTTAGACAACCATAGCAGTAAAGTGAAGAGTTTAGTGAAGTACATGTTATGGCAAGTACAGTACCTGTGTCAGCGTGTATGCTTCCTCAGCTGTGCACTCAGCCTTTGCCGTGGGATTGCTCAGTGCGAATATAATGGGGCGCTCATTGATGGTGCCCATAGCCTGGAGGACTTCACTGGTGAAAAGCCTACCTGCACCAGCCACACCTGTAAAAAAAAAGGTGTAAATAAGCCAATTATTTATTTTATTATTGAGATATTAAAAAGGTCTGAAGGTGACGAATTCAAAAACTCAACAAGAATTGGGAGTTTTTCTGAACAAAAAACAAAGAATCCTGGGGGCATAATCAATACGGAAAGACAGATCAGATCAAACTACAATCTAACACATAGAAGTGTACCAATTGCTGTTTAAATACACTTTGTCAAATGTAGTGTCAGTATCACTGACATGGCCAGAGGTTAAATAAAAAATGGTAATGCAGCTATGTACAAATTTACAAGACAATAACTAAAAGGTGTACATCTCCACAGCAGAAATTTCTATATGGCAGCCATGATCAGCAACACATTTAACATGCAAGGAGTAATATAACCATGAGCTTTATAAAATAACTGTCATTAAAGGGTAATTTTTTTTCTTATACAATACCAACAGAAAATAGCTGTGTAGCAAGTGTGAAGCGAAAGAGTTAGGTCTTTTTTTTGTTTTTCATATATAAATTTAGTAGTTGCCAATGGACTTTTTACCCCATTTTTTCACAATCTGGAATCGCCAGTTCTATGTATTTATCTTGGTCCACCGCTGCAACCTCCACACCGACTTAGCGAAACGGCAGCAGACACACGAGTCCTCTGAAACATGCCCTGCCAAGCCGTCCACAGCAAAGCCATCAGACCAATAGTGCCAGAGGAAAACAAAGATCTGAATGACTCCACAGCAAACCCGCAGGCGCCCTGCCGGCCACAGGAGTTGCTGGTTAAACGAGAATTATCCTGCTGACCTGAACCCTCCCTACCTGGGCGACGCTCTGCCAATTGAAAATTCCAGTCACGGCTGCGAAAAGTTACCGTTGATACGAACCAGTGATCTCCAGGCTATAGGGCGCATCCTGAACTCCATGCGGAGCACCTTTACTGGATGCACCACTCGGGAGCCAGAGTTAGGTCTTTGGAAAAGGCAGCCATTTTAGCTCATAGGTCAACATGAAGGATACCGTTAAATTTTACCCAAGGAGTTTCAACACCACAGAAAATATGAAGTAGCCAGCTTAAAGGGTTTCTTGTATATTATCTGTAGCAGATGTGGAGGATTTATAAATCCATACAAGCTCCCCTCATAGGGATGCTATATGCAAGCTTTTGTCAGTTCTTACCAATAATTGCAGTAGGTTTGAGCACATCAACGGCATCTAGAAAACTGTTCACTGTTTCTGCAGGGGGTTGGTGAGCAAATTGTTCCTGGTTCATGTCATTACCCTCTGATCGGCCCTGAAGAAAGATAAGAGACTAAGTTTTAATACATATAGGAGATATGGGTGTTGAAGTACATTACGATAAAACATGCGACTTGCTGGTCAGCAACTGTACTCTGCTGCCTTGACCACTCCTCACCTGCACCAACAAACCATGCTTGTCAAACATCCAGATTTTCTTCCTGGCTTCCGATTGAGATATACCACTGTCCATCATCGCCATGACAATTAAACCAGCTATTCCAAGCGCTGCCTGAAGAGAGGAGAAAGGAAGTTAAAATTGTAATACCATTAACTGGGTTTAAGGGAATGGTTAGTTTTTGCCCACCACTCTGTAGACACAAATTAAATTAATTTGGCTACAATATATGGAAATTACTGTAGCCAGGTTTTTCTGGAAATAGATACATTTATTTTTTAAAAACGCACAAATTAAGTTGAATTTTTTTAAAAAACATGGCTAGTAGAGACAAAAAATATTGTTATCCAAGATATGCGTAACAATACTATTCAAAATAATTAGTTAGTTGGATTATTTTGGGGTACCACTGCATAGACACTTGCTCGTTGAAAACATAATATATAAAAAAATAGACATCTATTCTGGGATAAGAATTTAGTAATATTAGTGGCAAAACAGGTAAGCAATCCCGCTCCCCACCCTCAGCAGGCAGTGCACAGCCCAGGATGCCTACACACAGACACAGGTGCTGCACTTGCCATAGCACACCCTTCACTTCAATCAGCTCTTCACAAAGGCAAAGATCAGGAACCGATATTCAAAGTTTTTTTTTTTTTTTTTAAACTTTAGAACTCTGTTCCATGCAAAGGATATGCACAAGACACTGGAATTCTAACAAGTCCTTGGTGATTGGTTGATTTCTCAGTTGTGATTTATCACATCCAAATGGATGTTTTGGTTCCACCCATTCAGAAGATTCAGTGCGGGTACAAAGTCTCACCTCTCCCGCTCCCAGGAACAGAACCCTCTGCTCTGTGATGGGTTTACCGGTCATTTCCTGTGCACCCAGCAGCCCTGCCAGTGCCACTGCTGCAGTGCCTGTGCAAACAGACACGAGGAAACAAGACTTTAAAAAACTGAGCAGTGCGCTTCAATTACACATACGAGTATACATACAGCAGTGAATCAGCATCACTGCAAGTAAAAAATAAATGCAAAAAATTATTTAAAAAAAATCTCTTTAGAACAGGTTTATTCCGCAAACTCTGTTTTACGTGAAGTGACTCATTGAAAAATGATTAGGCAATGGCGCCACCTGCAGTACATAACAGTATATGCTCTAAATGAGGAAGTAGCAATGCTTTTGTCTATTCACACTGTAAAAAGAAACATGTATGTTCACATTCTATGCAACATATATAATTAAAAAGGATAGACACACAGTACTCTACACGTTATTTTTGATTCTGCAAAGTCAGGTGCTGCATGTTATAAATCAATGCTTTCACCATCTCTGAACAAACCGAATGAAATTGATTTTAGAAGTCAACTCACCCTGAATGTCATCGTTAAAGGTGCAGTATTTTTCCCTGTACTTTCTCAGGAATCTGAAGGCATTGTGGTTCCCAAAATCTTCAAATTGAATTAGGGTGTTCCGACCATATCTAGGGAAGAGTGAATAATCTTAGCCCCAGCTATTTATTTTGTCTTACTAGCAGTATTGGACTGTTCTATGATCAATCCAAAATAATAGATCTTAACAGAATCACTATGAATGTCCTCTTACAAAGCAGAAGTAATCACAGGCTTCAGTCATGGCACACAATGGTATTCCGACAGGGTGACTGCCTTGGTGTTGCTATAAAGTCAAACTTTCTTACATTTCTGCAATGGCTTCCATAAACTCATCAATAAGTTCATCATAGAGCTGGGAACGATCTCGCTTTTGGTAAAGACCCATATAAAAGGGATCCTTCAGCAACGACTATAACAAACAAACAAAAAAAATATGAGTTAACAATTCCACAAAATGTTTGCTCTTCGTTCCTACAATTCTCCTGAATCTCCACAAGGAAAGCTGCGTCTGTTACTGCAGTACTACAAATCATTACCTATACAGCAATTTGATAGTACTGGATTCCCCCAATAAGACACTTCCTTTAAACCACCACAACCACACCACATTTTGGCTGCAGAGTGGGGATCGCACTGCAGTCAGATAGCCGAAGCTGTAAATTAGCTTACTCTCTTACCTTGTATAATTCCTGCTTTCACTAAAACTGGAATGCAGATATCATTTCCATTGGTTGCAGTTCAATATATCACACATTCCTCAATTATATTGCTGTATTAAAATTACAGCAGTAGAAAATTAAATCTCAGCATGGACTGTTGCCAGAATCGTTTTATAGCTTTTGCTGACCTTGTTGTGTTGTTACTTTAAATTAGGGATATGGAGATTATACCACATTATAGGTGTTTCAACAAGTGCTTCTTGTTACCCAATTCCTTTCTGAGCATGAAGTGGATATTTACCAGGAAGAAGCAGTTAAGACATTTAATATGTAACACTGTATTGATAAAATAATGTGCATACCAGCATTTTGTAAAAAGCAGGCATAGAACGAAAAGATTTTTTAAAACAAAGGTGGTAATGTCACCGAATCCAATAGTGTTACGTTTGAAGTCTTTGTTAGTTATTAAAAACATTCTATGAACAGCATCTTTAAAAGGGTGTGGTTCAGACATAAAAAACATATTGGAAAGCTTACTGGATTGTCCGTTCCGACATCAATGCAGACAGGAAGGCACTTCTCGGGTCTGATTCCAGCACAAGCTGTGTAAAGGCACAGTTTCCCCACAGGAATTCCCATCCCATACACGCCCAGGTCTCCCAGCCCCAGGATTCTCTCTCCATCAGTCACCACCACCGCCTGCAAGAAATTCTTACATTGCATTCACACTGTACACAGCTCCAACTTGGCTAAACTGTCTTATTTACAGTGCAAACTCTACATATATGTTAACAATTTCCGTTAGTTAGTACTGTATGGTATACTGTTGATACATGTATGCTGTGGTACATGAAGCAGTGTTTTATGTCTCTTGTAAGCATAACGTCCATGCATTACAATCCACCTCTTGTTTATGTACTTCATTGAGTACCGTTAAATCTTCACAATGGTGAACTGCAGAAATCTGTAATTGTACTTAAACATTTTAATGTCATAATTGGCTTCCAGCATAACAGGATGTTACCAAGCATTCATAGTCAACTGTAATGTTTGAAAGACGAACGGTTAATCACAGTGCAAACATACTGCAGAAAATGCAGTGACTCCTTTTGCCACGTGAAACCATGAAGTTAATACAAGAATCCAATGTTGCAGACTCCAGATACAGACAATATTGCTTTGTTTGATTATTGCTGATAGCGTTTGGAGAAATATGACTTGTTTAGCATTAGTTCCAATATTACATGTAAGGTTCCTAATTAATTCTATAGCACCACTGTATTCTGAGTTTATTGGTTTTACTTAGAACATTGTTGAAATAATTAGCTTAACACCAAAACACTGTGGGAATGGTAATGCAGTTACTGAACATGTTACCAAACACAAGGACTACGATTTACCAGTGTTACGTCCGTATGGCCAGTCTTCAGGGAAATTTTATCAGCAATGACATCATGTGCTTAGTGATGTTATTGCCGATGTCAAGTGTGACAGAAAACACACACATAAGGGTGCCGAGTTAATGTTGCGTGACTACCTTAACTTGCTATTTCCTAACCTTTTGGACTTTTGCAATCAAACCTTAACGTTACTTTAACAAAGTTGTTGCCATTGAATTTCCATTGTTTTGCAGAAGACATCCTGGAAAAGCAAATAACCACATCTGCCACATAATGCAGTGGTGAAAACACAATTAGAGACACTAAACAGCACTGAAGAAAGAGACAAAACACCAAGTACGTATAGTTTTTTCTTTTTTTTTTTTTTTTAAGCCAGATTTATTGAAGCGAAATAAAATCTGAAAAATGTTAATCCCTGCCCGAGGCTGGAGAGGTGGGGACAGCAACAACTGTACTGGAGGCTGGAGAGGTGGGGACAACTTTGAAAAGTGCAGCAGTTATTCTTCATGTTGTATGGCTCTGTCCACTCGCTCTAGAAAGATCATGCAAGAATTGTGCAGGTTTTTAGGCAGTCTGATGTATTGTGTGCATTAAGTATCATTACACCAAAACCATTACTCATATTTTTTCACCCAGGCAACATAGTGACCATGGCTGATGGTTTTCCCTTTGTGGAACAAAATTGCAACACTTTAAAATGTTTTCCTATCATGCTTGAAATTGGCAAGTGTTGGATTAATTGCAGTATCATATAATTTTATAAACTAATAAACAATATGGGGGCTAATGAATTCCATGTTTGAATTTTAAAATGGCACTATATAAATCTACTGATACGGAACAGTACGTTTAATTTCTAACTCAGCACAAGTAACATTCCAAATAAATAATTTTTATAAACATATAAAATGCATTTATGTCTTCACAAAATCATTTTCATTTCGGAATATTCTTTTAAAAACTGTAAACGGGAGCATGTTGCTGTGAAAGGGGGAAAATGAAAATCGTATTTTCCTGAATTAAAAACATATTATTAGTTTCCCCAGTGTTGAAGGCACAAACACAAAAAACATTATCACCGATTACCAGTTTTATACACGGGAAACACAGATGTGACCCGTGTGTGCTGAACTATATCTCGTCTCCCTATTCAGTGCAATGAAGCGGTCGCAAGTCCCTCTGCCTAGCAAACAATGTCAGACTGTTAGCTTTAGGGTTCTATTTCTGTAAAACTAGAACCCCCCAGAAATTATGAATAGCCTTTTGCACATCTACACCCCGGGGACTATTTGTATGCAGAGCATGGTTCCTTAATTTCCTATACTTTTTGAGATACAAGTGTACAAAAAAAAAAAAAAAAAAAAAAAAAAAGTGTTGTAATCATTTTGTTGCAAAGTTTGTATTGTTCTTGTTTTTTTGTGACCACGCAGAAATATAATCTATCATCGATACATAGATAGACAGATACATAGATAGATAGAGTCTGCACCGCCTATGTCGCTGTTGCAAAGAAAGTTGGCATGGCAACATCGCAGGTGCGACTAATTTTGTTTAGGGATAAAAAACTGGTGCCAACTGTATGTATGTATGTATGTATGTATGTATGTATGTATGTATGTATGTATGTATGTATCAATCAATCAATCAATCAATCAGCATACCAGCAGTGGAAAGAAAATATAAAACAAAACATGTCTGCTAAAATGTTCACATTTCCTGTCGCCCCCCCCTAATCTTACCTTTACATCGGTTTCTGGCCAATTTTTCAGAATGGACCTTATGTGACCTCTGTCGAAGATGGAAATAAATAACCCCCTGTAATTTCAAAGACAACATACACAAGGTAAGTAGCCATGTGAAAGCAAACCTGTGCATTTAACATGCAAAATACAGACACTGGGAAATCCAATAAAGAAGAGTAAATGCATATTTGTTTGGTCTGAAGCAAGAACCCATGGATAGTAATACTCAAATGTTATATCATTCATGTAAAATGCAAAAGTTAATTTAATTGGTTGATTCTTTATATAATTATATATGATTCTTTATATATATATATATATATATATATATATATATATATATATATATATATATATATATATATATATAGCCATGGCATTATTTTTTTACATGTACTCGGATACAAAAATCAGATGTTTGTATTCAAAATTACAAAAATACCTTCCAGTTATTTACCACCCTGCAACTGTATACATCTATCTAATTAAAAATAAACAAAATGCAGTGTCAAAGTTATATACTATTTATTTCGGGAATAAACAAAACAATGTTTAACTTGAACTGCTATTTGGCATCTTTTGGGGTAAAGTAAGGTCTACACAACATATTCTTTACTGCTGGGATATTTTTCTACTTTAACGTGTTACGTTATTGTGTAGGTCTTGCTGTATAATAAAAGGCACATACACAGGGGCCATGGCCACACCCCCTGCTCCTACTGCTATGCTGTCTGTGCCTGCGTTCGCACAATATAATGGCTTTTATTACTTTTGGAAAAACAAATGAATATTTAAAATTATGAGCGAATATCCTAACATGAAAATCCCATGTTCGTCGCAGCACTAATTTTATATATATACATGTATTAGCTCAAAGAGCTATACAGACACACACACACACACAGAGTGTACAAAACATTAGGAACACCTTCCAAATATTGAGTTGGACCCCCTTTTGCCTTCAGAACAGCCTAAATTCGTCGGGGCATGGACTCTACAAGGCGTTGAAAGCGTCAACAGGGATGCTGGCCCATGTTGACTCCGATGCTTCCCACAGTTGTGTCAAGTTGGCCTGTAGTGGATCTCTACTCTGAATAGCTCATTCCATCTCATTCCACAGATGCTCAATTGGACTGAAACACACCCCACACCATCGCAACACCACCACCCTGCAATGTTGACACGTGGCATGATGGGTGCATGATGGGATACTCATGTGGTTTTCTCCATACCCTAGTCCTCCCATCAATGTGAAACAGCAGGAACTGGGATTCATCAGACCAGGCAATGTTTTTCCAATCATCCAGTGTCCAGTGTTTTCGTTCCTTTGCTCACTGCAACCGCAGTTTCTTGTGTTTTGCTGAAAGAAGTGGAACTCTTTTAGGTCGTCGGCTACCATACCCCATTCGTGTTAAGGTACGACGAGTTGTGCATTCTTTTATGGGTCTTTTGGCACCAATGTTGTACTGGACTGTCAGTCGACTAACTGTAGCCTGTCTGTTGCTCTGCACAATTCGTGTCAGCCGCCTTTGGCCTCTTTCATCAATGAGCCGTTTTCAACCACTGGCCTGCCGTTGGATGGATGTCCTTTGGGTGGTGGACCATCCTTGATACACATGGGAAATTGTTCAGTGTGAAAAACCCAGCAGCGTTGCAGTTCTTGACACACTCAAACCGGCACGCCTGGCACCTACTACCATACCCCGTTCAAAGGCATTTAAATCCTTCTTTAACCTGTCTCCCCTTCATCTACACTGATTGAAGTGGATTTAACAGGTTACATCAATAAGGGATCATAGCTTTCACCTGGATTCACCTCGTCAGTCTATTTCATGGAAAGAGTAGGTGTTCCTAATGTTTTGTACACTCAGTGAGTATATATATATATATATATATATATATATATATATATATATATATATATATATATATATATATATATATATATATATATATATATATATATATATATACACACACACACACACACACACACACACAGCAATTACAGCTGTGAGTCTGTTGCGATAGGTCTCTACCAACTTTGAACACCTAGATTTGGCAATATTTGACCATTCTTCTTTACAAAACTGTTCGAGCTCTGTCAATTTCCTTGGAGAGTGTTGATAGACAACAATCTTCAAGTCATGCCATAAATTTTCAATTGGTTTTAGGTCGGGGCTCTGACTGGGCCACTCAAGGACATTTACCTTTTTGTTCCTTAGGTGAACTTCCATCCCAGTTTCAGCTTTCTTGCCGAGGGCAGCAAGTTTTCCTCAAGGACTTCCCTGTACTTTGCTCCATTAATTTTGCATTTAGGCCAAAAAGTTCCATTTTAGTTTTGTCAGACCACAAAACTTTGCCACATGGCTACAGAATCTCCTGAGTGTTTTTTTCCACACTTCAAAACGGGATTCAAGGTGGGCTTTCTTGTGCAAGGGCTTCCTTCTTGCTACCATACAGGCCAGATTTGAGGAGTGCTTAGGATATTCTTGTCACATGCACACTTTGACCAGTCTTGGCCATAAAAGCCTGTAGCTAATTCAAAGTTGCCATTGGCCTCTCACCTTCTTGCTCGGTCATCCAGTTTGGAGGGACGGCCTGATCTAGGCAGGGTCTTGGTGGTGCCATACACCTTCCACTTCTTAATAATCATCTTGACCATGCTCCAAGAAATATTCAAGGCCTTTGATATTTTTTTATAACCATCCCCTGATCTGTGCCTTTCAACAATTTTGTCCCGGAGTTCTGAAAGCGCCTTGGTGCTCATGGTTGAGTCTTTGCTTTGAAAAGCAGAGGGAACCTACAGGAACTGCTGAATTTATCCTGAAATCATGCGAATCACGGCAATTTAACACAGGTGGAGGCCACTTAACTTGTTGTGTGATTTTGAAGGCGATTGGTTACACCTGAGCTAATTTAGGTTTGCTATTACAAGGGAGTGGACACTTATTCAACTAAGCTATTTCAATTTTTATTTAATTAATTTTCTACAAATTTCTAGAATATTTTTTTCACTTTGAAGTTATGGGGAAGGATGTGTAGATAAATGAAAAACAATAATGCATTATAATTCCAGGCTATAAGGCAACAAAAGGCGAACATTTTGAAAGGGGGTGTAGACTTTCTATAGGCACTGTATATATAAAAATACTTCAGCTTTAAAATCTATAGACAGACTATGCATTATTTCTTCCTCCATCTGTTCTTACTTTGGTCTCCTGAAGATATGCCCGTACTGCGAGCAAGCCAGGCCCACGGTGGGAGTGTAGACAATTGGCATGAGATTCTCAATTTCCTCCTGTAGTATTCTATAAAACAATTTCTCATTTCTCTCCTGGATTCCCATTATGTAGATGTACCTAAACAAACAGACAGATGAATGGCAGTTTCACTGAACATATGAAAACCAGGTCATTTAATACATTCCCCAAGCCAGTATCTTCACATGTTCTTTTTTCTTATTGCAATTAATCAAATGCTTGAATTCAGGAGCTGCTGTCCTAGAGCTTGCCTGTCACAAATATCAGTAACACAGGCTAAATGAGCCAAATTGTCTTTATAGAAGCAAGAGCCAGCAGCATCCAGTGACTTGGCACTTTGGGTCTAGTTTTCCCGTGTACTATATTGTCCTGACATAGACTAATATAAAAGACTAATTGTCTGATGCACACAGTAGTGTCTGACAGGCAGGCAGTCAGAACTGAAGAGCAGCTCCTGAACTCATATAAAGAAACACACACATATCAAAAATTAAAAACAAACAAAACATATAGCTTTGACTAAATGCAAAAATAACTACTCAGAATTTGTGCAAACATCATAAAAGTATAAGGATACAGTAAAACGGTAAATTTAAGCTAAATGTGATGCTATTTGGTCTGGGAACCAGAAAATATATACACCACTGCAAAATTTTACCAATAGGAGGTGTAACATGCCAAATCTTCAAATTCCTCTATCCATCAAAAGGGAGCAAAACTGTCTTCACAGAAAGCTGGTTCTAATGGAGAGAGCTTCAGAGTGCCTCCTTATTGAAAGGGCTCTGCATAGCTGTTTTATTAGGGAGCTGGTCACAAAGAGGGAGTATACTGTATTTCATTTTATTCCAGCAACAGTAATTAACAAGCATTGTTAATCCATCAAAATAGAAAACTCTTACTATATCCTATAGTGAGTTTTGTAAGGTATAGGCAACTGTTTAAGTGGACCCCCATCCACCCACCCTTCCTTACTTCTGTAAGGGATCAGCCATTTTCTCCAGGTTTCTTTTAAAGCGCATGGCTTGAATTTCCTGGGTCTCTATTTTGGGTGGCAGTAGTCCCTGCAGGCCCAGGAACTGTCTTTCTTTCAAAGTGAATGCCATCCCCTGGAGTGAAGAACATTTACAAAGGTTTAATACAGTTACAGGCACTCAAGGTTTTACAAGGTGGGGAGAAAAACAAAAACCATTACACTGTACCAATACCAATACCTAACAGTCAGGCTCTCTGACCTGTTCACATCTACATAAAAGGAATACAAGATGCACAAATAGGCACCCCTACTTAAGCAACAGACCCCGATTAGAGGGCATTACTTTTTGTAATTCCGGTTAATCAGTGGTTTTAGTGCCATTAGAAACTGATAAACAGTGGTTGTATTGTTATTTTAAACATTTTAAATCTCTAATTTACAGGTTCATTTATGATTTAAACTTTTTTTTTTCCTTCCGTTTCAATTTAAAAAGGTAAACATTCTCTCTGAAAGCTTTGTGATAAACTACTGTGTGCCTGCAATGCAGCTTCCCGATTGGTGGATGAATTTTCTAATCTCAAATAGTGAAATATTATCTGACTGTGCAAACAGGCAGTGCCATTTCGAAAAAACGCACACTACAACTGACATTTCTTATCACTGGGTCATTGTGGAGAGTCATATACACCCAAGTATTTAGTCAAGTACCTAATAGAGCACATCGTGCCTGCACTATCTGTGCTTGATAACTGGGGAAACATATGACTCAGCAGAATAGGATAGTGTAGCTTTTCTTCTTCAGCTGTCAGAGACAGGGAGAATGTTCTGGGACAGGAGCAATCCCAATTTTGTTTCTCATAATGACCATCTTTGTACAGAACCTCAAAACACCAGGTGCCTTTATTTTGTGAAAGGCAGAATCAACATAGAGTAGAACCTGTCAATCAATTTAATTGGTTCCAGGGATCCATCGAATATGTAAAAATATTTCTTAGTGGATCATTATACTACATTGTAGAGGCTTTATTTAATGGTCGGGCATTATAAATTAATGTCAGGTGCCAGTGTCTAAAACATCAAAAGTACGCTACTGCACATATACTATGCAAAGAAAATCAGTGAAAATGATTGCAAAACAAAGCATTTATGTATACGGTATTTGGCAATTTACAAAATAACATTAAAAAGTTTTTACCATGCTTTCTCAACATATGCCAAAGTGATCTGTCCATGTTAACCCAAGACAGAAGAAAGAAAGCGTGCATACAAACTTTCTTTTCTTTTATTTAACATGGTTAAACTGGACAGTTACGTGAAGTGACAGCATGTGAAAAGTGAAACTGAATTCCCAAAGAACTTTTTATTTATGTATTTTATTTATGTATTATGTGAGTTCTTAAACAACCCTAAAAATTCCAGCCATCCCTGGAATGCTTTCATGTAAAAGATACCACTATGTAACACAATTTTTGTTCCTGGGTAGTAAGTGTTATTTCCTAATTGCTTATGCCTCAAAAGTATAGAAATACTGTAAATTACTTTCACAAATCAGCCCCCAAATGTAGTCTCCCATCATGTTCTCGTTATACTGTCCTTGGTAGCGGCGTTCAAAGTCCAGTATATCCTGGTGGAAGTGCTCGCCTTGTTCCTCCGAGTACACTCCAATGTTCTCCTTGAATTTATCAAGATGAGCATCAAGGATATGGACTTTGAGGGACATCCTACAGCCCATTGTGCCGTAGTTCTTCACCAGAGTCTCAACCAGCTCCACATAGTTTTCGGCCTTGTGATTGCCCAGGAAACCCCAAACCACTGCAACAAAGCTGTTCCAAGCCGCTTTCTCCTTACTAGTGAGCTTCTTGGGGAATTCATTGCACTCCAGGATCTTCTTTATCTGTGGTCCAACGAAGACACCGGCTTTGACCTTTGCCTCAGACAGCTTAGGGAAGAAGTCCTGAAGGCTGCCAACTCCTTATCTAGAGCTCTGACAAATTGTTTCATAAGGCCCAATTTGATGTGCAGTGGTGGCATCAGCACCTTCCGGGGGTCCACCAGTGGCTCCTACTTGACGTTGTTCCTCCCCACAGAGAACTCGGTCCGCTGTGGCCAGTCCCGCCTGTGGTAGTGAGCCTTGGTGTCCCTGCTGTCCCAAAGGCAAAGATAGCAGGGAAACTTGGTAAAACTGCCTTGGAGACCCATCAGGAATGCCACCATTGCAGCCTCTTGATGCCATCTCAGAAAAATGCAGACATGTATCCACTTAGGCAGCTGGAACTAAACTGAACTGGTGGGCTTAAGGACCCTGTATTTATACTACTATTTATATTACTGGAAAGTTCTAGAAGTTACTCCAAGTTTACTCAGCACTGAATCTATCTGGAATGTTCTGGAAAATAGGTAAATTTCAAAATATCACTGTCCTGGTCACAAAAGCAAAGTTTGTGGGGAATAATAGCCATTTTCTATACTTCTGAGGCATAAGCAATTAGGAAATAACACTTACTACCCAGGAACCAAAAAAAAAAAAAAATTTGTTACATGGTGTACTCCACTTAATGGATTCCTTAATGTTGTTGCTTGCTATAAAAAAGTGGGTCTTATGCACATGGAAGCAATGTACTATTCAGTACTGATACCACTTGGTTTGTGCTGTGAGACAATGCACTCTGTTAAAGGAAGTCTCAATGTAATGTTCTACTACAAACTGAACTTCTGTCTTGTCAACTGGAGTGATTCTACAGTGTGTCGCAAGCCCTGTAGCTAGGACCCATTCCTGCTAAAAAAAATAAAACAGAGGATTGCAAATGATTAAAGAAATAAAAAACATAGGACAAGTGGTTCTCCTGATATATGCAGAAGAAAAATGAGAAAGAAAAAAGACAGGCAAACAGCATTGAAAGTGTGTGCTAAAGAAAGTCTGCATATAAAACACTGTCTCTTCAGAAGGTCAAGCTGAAATTCAGTTCACAATTTATGATCATAACCAGAGAGTGCAGGATATTGTTTTGGTGGCTATTTGGTTCTGTCATAAAGTATCTTGTTACTGTGTTCCTTTGCCAGCTGGCACAGTGACTCACCATCAGACTCTGTGTGGGGAGAGAGAGAAATAGATAGATTATGTGTGGGGGTGTGTGTGGGTGTGGTCCAGTGGTTAAAGAAACAGGCTTGTAACCAGCAGATACCTGGTTCGAATCTCAATATAGGAAAAAATAAAGAGCTATCTGAAGACCTTAGGCAGAAAAGAGAATACAAGAACATTTCCAAGCATTTGAGTATCCCAATTTCAACTATTGTTCTTCTTGATAATAGAAACAAGACTCATGGTACTGTCACAACGCTCCCTCAGTCCAGAAGAAAGAAGGTTCTTTCACCAAGAAAAAGTAGAAGAATTGTGAGGAAAGTTAATAACAATCTGAGATTGACTGTCAAAGATATTCAAAGTGAATTGGCTGAAAGCAGGACTGGGGTTTCCATTTCAACCATAGGTCGAGTACTGCATGGTGAAGGTCGCAAGCCAAGGAAAAAGCCACTCTTACAAAAACGACAAAATCGCTTAAAGCTTGTAAAACGGCATTTGAATGATGGATATGAGTTCTGGTCAAAAGTTTTGTGGAGTGATGAAACATAAAAAATAAATATTAGGTCACACTATTTGGTCACGCCAATAGTCGTTACATTTGGAGAAAGTCTGGTGAGGCATACAAAGAAAAGAACACCATACCTACTGTCAAGCATGGAGGTGGTAATATCCTTCTATGTGGCTGTTTTTCTTCTAATGGCACAAGAAATTTAGTTCCAATATATGACAAAATGGATTCCATAGCATACCAAAAGATACTGGCCAATCTGAAATCCTCGCTACAAAACCTGATCAGACAATACAGTCGGCACTGCTTTATTGGGACGCTTCAAGAGAAGTAAAAATATACCGAATAAGCAGCTGTCCCAATTAAAACAAGACGCTTTTGTTTCTAAATGAAAAGAAAAAGAATTAAATTACATCACATTATGAGGTCAATGATGGTCATTAAAGGTCATCATTTAAAATGAATCCATTTTTTAAAAATTGTATTGATGAGCAAAATTAAATCGCTGTTTTTTTAATCTCTACAAAATGAAAAACAATGAAATCACATCTTAAGGTGAGGCACCATGCCAACTTTCTTTGCAACAGCAGCCTGGGAAACCACAGGAGACTCCTCCTCCTTCAGAGTTCAGTGCAGTTTACACAAGTCACAGGGTAATCACATATTCACTGCACTGCGCTTTGCAAAGCTGTCTTACTCTGAAAAGCAATCTCTGTTCATCATCTGAAAATACTGTATCACAGGGGGGCTCACGAGTGGTGCATCCAGTAAAGGAGCTCTGCGTGGAGTGCAAGATGAGCCCTATAGCCTGAAGATCGCTGGTTTGAATCCAGGCTGTCATTTGCCGACTATGAACGGGAGTTCCTAGAGGGCGGCGCACAATTGGCCGAGCACCAACTGGGTAGGGAGGGCTCAGGTCGGCAGGGTAATCCTCAGTTCACTGCACACCAGTGACTCCTGTGGCCGACATGGTGCCATCAGGTCTGCCGTGGA
This sequence comes from Polyodon spathula, assembly GCF_017654505.1. NCBI lineage: Eukaryota > Metazoa > Chordata > Actinopteri > Acipenseriformes > Polyodontidae > Polyodon > Polyodon spathula. Next base: position 95,186,488 of record NC_054535.1, on the reverse strand, counting down.
CCCATTCAGATCTGTGTTGTCCTCCGGCACTATAGGTCTGATAGCTTTGCTGTGGATCTGCAGTGCGAAAAAAGACGGCCAGCAGTGCATGTTTCGGAGGACGCATGTGTCTGCCGTCATTTCGCCAAGTCGGCTCAGGGGTTTAAGTGGCGGATTGCGATTAATACATATAATTGGCGATTCCAAATTGGGGGAAAAATGAGGTAAAAAAATCAATTGGCAAATACTAAAAAAGTAACTTCCCAAATTAAATGACGTAAATAGCACTGGGAAGAACCGTCTCGCAGCGATTATCAGTCTCCTGATTAGGGGGCGCTGACTGTACTATTCATAATGTTTTTCAAGGTAAACAACCAATACAAGAAAAAAAAAGTGATTGGAAATACCAACTAATGTCCCATCCCAGTTTATGCCTGATTGGGATCTCTTCCATCAATGCAGATATGTACAATACAAAGTCTCTTGGGACTCTGAGGAAGGACCAGTAAGAATCATGTACTTCCAAAACAAAAAATATCTTAGCATTACAATTCCTGGTTCAATTCAGTACACGCGTACCTTGTTTGTTCTTGGATTCAGCATAAGCGGCTTGCCCTTCTCTTTGGTATGTAAAGTGCGGGTCGCACAGGCACACGGCCGGACCGCCACCCTCAGTCTGGATAGCATCGTTCACAGGGCTCAACCTGGCAAGAAAGGAATGACACGAGAGGGTTGGGACAGAACAGTACTGAGTCTCTGTCCCGCAGGATATCATTCAGAGAACACTTTCCATACGGACTTCTTGGGGGGGGGGGGGGGGGGGGGGGGGGGGGGGAACAATGGTGGGGGGGTGGGGGGGGGGGGGGGGGGGAGGGGGGGTGGGGGGGGGGGGTGTGGGGGTGGGGTGGGGGGTGGTGGGAGGGGGTGGGGGGGGGGTGGGGGGGGTGGGGGGGGGGGGGGGGGGGGGGGGGGGGGGTGGGTGGGGGGGGGGGGGGGGGGGGGTGGAGGGGGGGGGGACAGTTTATGGGGGACTGAGGGGGGGGGGTTGGGGGGGGGGGGGGGGGTGGGGGATGGGGGGGGGGGGGGGGGGGGGGGGGGGGGGGGGGGGGGGGTGGGGTGTGGGGCCGTCCCCCCCTTTCTCGCGGCTCTGGGGGGTGGCCCGTAACGGCACCCCAAAAGGTCTAACAGGTTTCCCCGACCACTTCCGTGACTTTCGGCGGTCCACCCACCCCCTGCCGTGCTTTTCGTTCGTTCAAAGGGGCGGGAAGAGTCTGGATAGCATCTTCACACAGGGCTCAACCTGGAAGAAAGGAATAATGACACGATGGGCAGGGTTTGGGGACAGAACAGTATCTGAGTCACGCAATACTCCAACAGCATTTATGGAGCATCCCCTAGAAACCGAACAACAATTCTCCCATTAGGACAGGAGGGGGGGGGGGGCGGGAACACAGCCAAAGAAATAAATCCTGTTTGACAAGGGTGGAGGAATATTGTTAAATTGAACCATTGGGAAGCGTGGCCCAGGACTCCACAGGTTTCTTCCGGTATTACCCCGCCATCCCCCTAACCGACGCACCTGAAAACAATTCTCCCATTCGGGACAGATTGTTTGTCCTAATTGCCACTACATATCCGGCACCCTGTGGGGCAATACTAAATACATAAAATCCTGTCAAAGGCAGAACCCTATGTGTAAATCCCCCCCCCTGTACTGGGAATATTTATGACAATACCTTGTCCAGTTCAGTTAATACATTTATTTTGGCGAGCATCCCTAGAAGTGAATAAGGACTCGTAACAACCCTCGGTACCCAACTTAGGAAGATGTTGTACTATTTATGGCATCAAAAAAATGAATGTTAAATATCGTATGTGAATGTTCTTCGAGTACTGTAGTTATTCCACAAATGAGGATGGGTGCATAACTGACAAGCAAGTGAGATGTTTGTACATTCAAAGTATTTTGTTTATATAAATATTACAATGTATTGAAAATACTAATAGTATGTTTAAACCTAAATTAGTCAGATGAATTTGGAGAAAACTTATTTACAGAGTAGTGTGTCAGTACAGTACTTTTGAGATATATAACAGTGTTTAAATCAGCACAAAATCATGACCAAGTCAACAGAAAAAGTAATCTGACATGAACTGCTGTTATTACACTGAATCTCTATCCACAAAGACTCTTATAATCCTCTTAAAAAAAAAAAAAACATTATACAACCATTTGGAGCTAGATACGTCAAGGTCTATACTAAGAATTCATATCAATCTAGAGATATTCGGGTCCTATTCTGAAGTTTTCAGGGAACAGAAACAATTTAACAATCTCAAAACTACAAAAAAATTGATCCGCTCTATCCTGAAACAAAGTTGCCTTTCCAGTAAACAGAAATCTTTGTTTATTTTGTATCAGTAATAAAAGAGAAAACGCAACAAACAAAAGATATATCTGTATACACATGTATATTTATAATCAGAATCAATAAATAGTCTCCCTGCAAAAATCAGTGTGCACATAAAAACAATGCGTAAAATAATGAATAGTTCTCAAACCACGAAAATGAACTGACTCGAAGAAAATGCTCTCTGCTGGAATCTCACCCACATTAACATATGAGCATTTAAAAGACCTGGCACATTCTGCCACATCAGGAACTCAAATGTTACATTTTTTTTTTTTTTTAATTGGTTTCTTTCTGTGGCCTTTGCGTATGCTTGTATACAGCATATCTACACTTTCCTTTTTCATTAAGCTGAACACAATTGACCTTAATTATCTGAAGTGAAAAAGAGAGAAAAAAAGGTATGCTAATTTGCACAGTGCACTACATTAGGACTGTGTTGTAGTACTGCAAAAATCACATGAATGTCTTGCACAAGAAAAGGTGGAGTCACCGCCATAAATTCTAGCAATTAAAGACAATCCGTATTGAGTAGCACAGTATGTTGTACTTTTAACAACCATTAAGGTTAGCAATTAGAAATAGTACATGCTTTCTGGTATAATGAACAGATATTAATTACTTGCCTCAATGTCAACGCTGTCTCTAATCTAACTTTGATCTCAAAAAGTTATTTACAACCTGTATGAAAAATGTATCCTCTACACCAAGGAATGTTAACACACTAACAGAATAAACCTGCATCTCCAGTGCCCACACACACTACTGCAGGAACTGAACACTTCATCAGGCCAGTTTATGTGTTGGTTTGTTTCAAGTGAATGGACAATGCGCGTAAACCTTGGCAGGGAAAGCTTGTGAAAATGTCCCAAAAAAGGTCTCCGTATTTTACAGTGAAAGTCTCAATTACTTGTGAGATTCCTGGAAAAGCTTGTGAAATCAACGCCCACTTACATATGTAAACATGAGTTCCTCGTGAAAATGTTAATTAGTTCGTTCAAGTCCTTTCCTAAAGCTGCTATAAAAGTCAAATGGGAATAAGCAAGTTAAAATACAAAACTGAAAGATCATAATTGGATAAGTCTCCACCACCCTGAGTTAATACTTGGTGGAAAAACCTTTGGCAGCAATTTCAGCTGAGAGTCTGTTGGGATAGGTCTCTACCAACTTTGCACGCCTAGATTTGGCAATAGTTGACCATTCTTCTTTACAAAACTGTTCAAGTTCTGTCAAGTTCCTTGGGGAGCGTTGATGGACAGCAGTCTTCAAGTCATGCCACAAATTTTTGATTGGTTTTAGGTCGGGTCTCTGACTGGGCCACTCAAGGACATTTACCTTTTTGTTTCTTAGCCACTCCAGTGTAGATTTGGCTGTGTGCTTTGGGTCGTGGTCATGCTGAACGGTGAACTTCCGTCCCAGTTTCAGCTTTCTTGCCGAGGGCAGCAAGTTTTCCTCAAGGACTTCTCTGTACTTTGCTCCACTAATTTTCCCTTCTTTCCTGACAAGTGCCCCAATCCTTGCAGATGAGAAACATCTCCATAACATGATGCTGCCACCACCATGCTCTACAGTAGGGATGGTGTGCTTTGGGTGATGCGCTGTGTTGGGTTTGCGCCAAACTAACACTTTGCATTTAGGCCAAAAAGTTCCATTTTAGTTTTGTCAGACCACAAAACTTTGCCACATGGCTACAGAATCACCCGAGTGTTTTTCTGCACACTTCAAAACAGGATTCAAGGTGGGCTTTCTTGTGTAATGGCTTCCTTCTTGCTACCATACAGGCCAGATTTGAGGAGTGCTTAGGATATTCTTGTCACATGCACACTTTGACCAGTCTTGGCCATAAAAGCCTGTAGCTCTTGCAAAGTTGCCATTGGCCTCTCAGTAGCCTCTCACCTTCTTGCTTGGTCATCCAGTTTGGAGGGACGGCCTGATCTAGGCAGGGTCTTGGTGGTGCCATACACCTTCCACTTCTTAATAATCATCTTGACCATGCTCCAAGGGATATTCAAGAACTTCTATATTTTTTTATAACCATCCCCTGATCTGTGCCTTTCAACAACTTTGTCCTGGAGTTTTGAAAGCGCCTTGGTGCTCATGGTGGAGTCTTTGCTTTGAAAAGCAGAGGGAACCTACAGGAACTGCTGAATTTATCCTGAAATTATGTGAATCACTACAATTTAACACAAGTGGAGGCCACTTAACTTGGTGTGTGATTTTGATGGTGATTGGTTAAACCTGAGCTAATTTAGGTTTGCTATTACAAGAGGGGTGGACACTTATCCAACTAAGCTATTTCAGTTTTTATTTTTAATTAATTTTCTACAAATTTCTAGAATATTTTTTAACTTGGAAGTTGTGGGGTAGGATGTCTAGATAAAAGGGGGGAAAAAAAAAAGTAACTCCAGGCTATAAGGCAACAAAAGGTGAAAATTTTGAAAGTGTCAGTAGACTTCTGAAAGGCATTGTATACCCATTTACACCTGTACACTGATATATGTACAGGGCCGAAGTTTGTGAACCCCAATGATAATTATGGAAATTTCGTAGTTTTACCACAATAGCCTTCTTGAATCAAATCCAGTCTTTTCTTAAATATCCACCAAGGTTTATATTAACAAATTCCATGTCATTTGAAACAAAATGATGTATGAATTAGACAAACAATGAGTAACTAAGATTCAGAGTATGTGAAAATGTAAATGAACCCCTGGTTTTATCAGCTCAATTAAGGGGATAATTAGAATCAGGTGTTTAAATAATTAGGTAGATCTTCAGGGGAGAGTTTGGGAAGCCAACCCCTATATAAAGATCAGAAACTTTGTGAGTTTGGTCTTCACCATACAGGTGTGTGGAAACACATCATGCCACGATCAAAAGAAATCTCAGAGGACCTAAGAAAAACAATTATTGGTGCTCATCAGTCTAGAAAGGGTTACAAAACCATTTCTATGGATTTGGGGCTCCACCAATCCACTGTCTACAAATGGAGACAAACCAGAAAATCATCTAGGAAGTCACAAAGAACCCCAGAGTAACATCCAAGGATCTGCAGGCCACTCTCGCCTTGGCTAATGTGAGTATTCATGACTCAACTATCAGAAAAAGACTGAACAAGAATAGTGTTCATGGAAGGATAGCCAGGAGGAAAAAACTGCTCTCTAAAAAGAACACTGCTGCCCATCTGAAGTTCACCAACTTTCTGGCCTCAATGAGAAACGTTAGGTTTGGCGAAAACCAAATACTGTGTTCGAACAGAAGAACCTCATCCCAACCATCAAGCATGGTAGGAGTGTGATGGTTTGGGGCTGCATTGTATCAGAAGATTCTAGAGGAGAATGTCAGGCCATCCGTCTGTGAACTGAAGCTGAACCTAAAGTGGGTCATGCAGCAAGACAATGATCCTAAACATACAAGCAGATCTACAAAATAATGGCTACAGAAGAAGAAATTCCATGTTTTAGAATGGCCTAGTGAAAGTCCGGACCTAAACCCCATCGAGATGTTGTAGCAGGACCTGAAGCAAGCTGTCCATGCAAGGAAGCCCTCAGATGTCACCAGTTCTGCAAGGAGGAATGGGAAAAATTCCTCAAAACCGATGTGACAGACTGACCAACAGTTAAAGGAAACGCTTAACTGAAGTCATTGCTGCTCAAGGGGGTGCCACCAGTTACTGAATATAAAGGTTCACATACTTTTTCACACATGGACATTGAATGCTGACTCATTTGTGGATAAATAAATGCTGAAAAAGTATCATGCTTTTGTGTCATTTGTTTAATCAGGTTATCTTTATCTATTATTAGGACTTAGATTAAGATCTAATAACATTTTAGGTTTGAAATATGTGAAAATCCTAAGGGGTTCACAAACTTTCTCGGCACTGTACATACCCGTTTCTTTTGAAATGTATATTTTATTATATTTTTTCACTGTTTATGTTCACTGTATATGCGCTCATTTAAAAAAAAAAAAAAAAAAAAAAAAAAGCCTTTTATGTTTAATTTTCCATTTAAATACTGTGTTTCTGTGATGCAAATGTTAGTCAGTTGTACACAATAGTATGGTCTTTCATTTTCATAACAAAGCAGTTTAAAAATGTATGGGTCAAAGTGACCCACGTGGTAGTTCTAGGTAGTTGGTTTTAAAAGATTTGACATTAAAATATACTTTCTATGAGTTGCTGGTGTACATTTGATCACTTTTTTTTTTTTAACTCACATATGCAGAATTATTCTAAAATAAGATCATGACAACTCAGGCATAAGAGTTGTCTTTAGCCAATATTAAAACCCTAAACTATATATATCAAAAGGCTTAGATGTCATGAGTTTAGGAGTAAACATACTGGCTGCACTATCCAAATGAAAAGAGACCTTGTATTACGTGGGCTGGAACTCTGAACTGCAGTTACTGCTCTTGTACAAAATAAAATAATATTAAAGCTTCTGCTGGTTATTACGAAGGAAGACGTCAATTTAGAAATCTATCTGTAACTGGTGTTTTCAACAAAGGTCATAGGAGGCCAGTATTACATTAAGCTTTTTCAAAACATATAACTTGAAACAGGTTTTAGAGAGTTTACGTTTGCTCTATAGATTGAAGACTAGAAATATGATGGCTGAAACCATCTACTGTAAATGCACTTAGTGAAGTGCAACTTTAGTTATAACAAAACTGAACTCATTTCATGGTGTACTTAAATGTGCTGATACATGATATTTTCTCTCTTTGATAAACCTACACGATGTAATTAAATTGCTAAAGAAGCTTTTCTTTTGATATTAATTTGAAGATTACTGAAATTACTGATTACCCTGTTGGGTGCGGACCATGTCATCTAGACGCCCTTGCTCTGTATGTATGTATGTATGTATGTATGTATGTATATATATATATAGGCTGCAACCTAAATTCTGCGCTGCACTGAATGACATATGCAAGAGCTAACACATGTTACTTTGGTTTTAAATTAAAAACTACTTTAGTTTTTATAATGTTCTATGTACATACCAGTTTAAACACTAGTTTCTTTTAAAATGTTTACTTTATTATATTTTGTTCATTTTTTGTAGTAGTGCTTTATATGTAGAAAGTTAGAAAATTTAAATTTAAATCAATACAGCGTTTCGGCTGTGCAGATATTTGATATGCTGTGCTTGAATAAAACTTGTGAGTTGTATCCAATAGTTGTTTTTCATTTTAATACTGGTGTTGTTTAAAATGTAACCGTCATGACGACTGCTGGCGGTGGTTTTAGGTACAAGTATAACCGCGCGGTTCTAGCGTTAACATAGTATTTTTTGTGGTGCATATGTAGAATAATATTGTCTGGCATTAGGTTTGAGTACTCAAAATGTTTAACGCTCGATTACTCAAGCACTAAATTACTTGAAATTCCCACCCCTAAAACCAACAGTGTAATGTAAAACTGTAACAAAAGCAAAACTGTAAACTACACAAACTACAGCAAAAATGCCTTGGTTATGCCAATAAATGATTTGGGCCCAACTGCCCTTATAGGCAAGAATTCACTAAAGGTTGCGTATTAAATTAGAATTCCCATATAATAAATCAATCAAATAACAGTTATGGATTTGTCCAGTACATCTTAAATTGTGATGCCATCCTGTTGATAAAACACAATCCCTTAAAAAAAAAAAAAAAAAAAAAAAAAAAAAGTTTAAAAAATTGCAGTTTCTGAGAATTTCTTTTTTTGTGGCTTATTAGATTTCTAGTGTCTCCTCTTGTAAGAGAAACACGTCTGCACAGCTAGAGCTGCCAAAATTATCACCATCACTAAAACTGCACAAGATATCTATTCTACAATAAGAGCCACCCAACACAAACACAATGCATCACCTTCTAGTATTGGATTACTGGTACTTTTTAGAAATGTAAAATACTGCATCATCAGAATCTCTGCATATAATGCTTATTTGTTTTTATAAATTGACCAATGTGCAATATGATGTGGATTTCATTGTAGCTGGCATGTCCTAGAAGATATTCAAATGTGTTCAGGATACTGTACTGTATTCTGCAATCGCCACTCAGTTTGAAAGGTTAGGCGACTCTGGTTACCACTCCTCAAACATTACTGACTTGGAACATCACCACAGTGAGTGTGCATGCATTATTTTTTCGTAGTGGTTCATGGAAAAGGGGAATTTTAAACTAGTAACAACTGCATGATTACCTTTTGAAAACCGTCCTAAAATACACTTGGCTAACAGAAAAAAAAAGAAAAGGCCATGCTTTGCACCAGAGCGCCAGTCAGTGTTTTTTTTTTTTTTTAGTCATAGGATTTTACCTTTAATCTAATAATTGCATGATGCAGCATTTGCCACAGAGCCACGGACAGAACATCAATGTGTACTGATGGAATAAAGTATCACACTTTTACAACCTTAGAAATAATACAAGCCGATTCAAATGAAACTAAGTAAATTCGAGACAATATCGCTACTTTCTGTAATGTTAGGCTACTGCAGTTTTTTTTTTTTTTTTACAGCTCAAAATGATTCTCATTAAATAAATAAATGATATTATTATTTTTATAAAATTTATTATATTAATAAATATCTTAACAAAATGACACATTTTGAGTAAACCCATTCTACTTAAATACAAATGCACGTCAATGTGACTTACTTATGCTTTTTTTTTATGTAGGTAAGTACATTTTATCCTAACAAGACAAACAGACTACGTGATTCATTATTGAATTCCATACTTACTTACGTACATAAATATTTATTCATAATATTAGCATCTAGCTACGGTGACGTAATTTCAAATTGCATTTTACCACTGTGTACTACTGTATAAACACAGCAACATTAATTACAAACTAATCTAGGTTGCTGCTCAGTATAGAAAAGTAACTTTAATATACTTACCTACGCAGCTATTTTATAAGAAGACAGCAAACTGTATATACAATCACAGCCTAAACCCGTTCGGCTGCTGTGGGTCTCCACCGGCTTCATCTAGAATGAAGTTCTCAACCTAACCGGCAAGAGGGCGGGATCTAACCGCGAGAGTCGTCGGCCTCAAAGGAGCCAATAACACGCAGTCATCGGCAACATCTGACGCTCTGCGTTAGCCAGTCAATCTGTACGACGCATGCAGCGCACGGACGCGGCTTTAGCGTGCTGAATTGTGATTGATTTGTGTATAAATCAGTACAGCGTATGGAAGGAGACAGGAACTAGCGTATGAAATACAGTAAAATAAGCAGGTATCCAGGGGCTGAATGGCTGGTATTTTTCTGCTGGTGCAGTAAGAATGTTGGGATTTTACATAAATATTTTATACAGTGAAAGTGAAAAGTAAACCCAGACATTTATTTATATTTACTTCTGTTGCTAATGTGAAAGATCAATGGGCCTATTAAAAATACCATTGATATGCCAAATTTAGAGAGTGCGTGAGACCCTGCTATTGATCTGATGGCACGAAATGTTTTAGTATCAGCACTTATTTTACAACACTACGCAAAAAAATTAAAGGAGCAGCATTTCAAGCCTGAATGTTTCCAAAACACAATGACCAAAAAACGAATTATTATTTCAAATTGGCGATCTTTACATAGTTCAAAATGACTCGGTATAAACAAATAATTCTGTCTTTCTGGATCTAAAAATGATTCACTTAAACATACGTACGGTAAAAGCAAATGTGTCATTCATTCCAGCGTTCCAGTTTCTCTATGTTCCCATCAGCTGTGTACATGACGAATGAATTCGGAATTGAAATTGTCATTTTTACTGATTGTTTCTGTTAACACATCTCCAAAAAATTGAATTTCTATTTTAATTGTCTTTAGAGGTAAATCTTGCAATTCATGGTAGCAATACGTTGAGGTCAGATAACAATAAAATTACAGTACTGTGCAAGTATCAAGAAGTTTGACAAATGTCAATTGTTGTTTTACTGTTGCACTTTCAGGCTTAAACCACAAGATGGCACCAAGATATAAGAAAAAAAAAAAGACTGTTCATCTTGGTATCACACAATTAACCACTCCAATGTCAAAGTTTTAAGCTTGTTTCATAAAGTCATAAACCCAAAGGATTATTTAGAATGACCCATAAGCTTACTGTTTGCTGTCAATACAAGAACCTTAATACAGTAACAAAACAGCCTTGTAATAGTAGGTATTCCAAGATTAGTACTAATCGAGTTCTGTGACATCAACATTGCACTGAAAGTCTGTAATCCCTAGTTTAAATTGGAGCTAGAAATGTATGCAGGAGTCTCAAACTCCTGGCCTAGTAGTCATATGTAAGCCTATACCAATTAATTTGGCCCCCCAAGTACTTTATATAAGTTTGCCATGGTATATGATTTGATTATTAAACTGTATTAAAGCACAGACAAGCAGGATGAAACACATTCAGATATGATAGTCTTATACACAATAGTATTAAATAACTCAATACAGGTTTTTTTAAGCATGTGACAAGGCAAATGTTCTAAGGTTTGAATGCATTTTAGCAAGACATAAATTGAAGGTAGTTGAAGGTATAAGCAGGTTGGTTATTGTTTTTAGTGATTCATTGCTGGTTTTATTTTGTTAAAATAGCTGTTTTCCTTTAGCCCTTTTCTGCATGAGTTTTTTCTAACTATCAAAGTATTTAGATATTGTAAACTTATGAACATAATATATTTGCAAAATAAGGGGAGAGAGTTGCCCTAGAAACAGACTGACTCATTCGTGGAGGGGCGTTGGCTACTATTATCAAAACAGAAGCACATGCTGTATTCAGTGTAAAACAGTGACAGCAGGTGACTAGAACGAAATGTTCTTTTTTTTAGTGCTCTATGCAGTAAAGGGTAATCAGTGATTTAACACAACATCTGTATTTTCCAGTACATTTGGGGCCTATTTTGAAAGCAAATACACTTTCCATAGGGCTTTACCATAAACTGCATTCAGACTATTATTTATTCAAAAGCAAGGCCAGTCTCTGCATTTTGCATCAGTGTTGAATGTAACTGTATTGCTGTTCAGCAGTGTTGTAGTGTGCAGTATTTTAGAGCTACTTCTGTATTCTGTAACCACACAGAGGACACTTCTAAAGAAAATACAGCTGACACAGCTTTGCAGCACATAAAAGTTACAGAGACAAATAAAGAGTCTTTTTGGTTGTGACTCCTTTCAAAGCTTCTGTTCTGCTGTCTAAGCAATGTCATAAGTAATTAATAAAAATCTATATTTTGGATTTTTCTTTTTTTAAGAAGCAAGTCATTAATTTCACAATACTGCATTTCTGTTTCACTTTAATCTTAAATAAAGCATAACTGATGGCATTGCTGTTCTGTTATAAATCGAATTTTTTTATTTCTTCCGACGTGTTTCAAATTAGATTTTCTTGTTTTTTTTTTTCTCCTACCACCCCTAACATTTCGTATGATGTTTGCAATTATTTGTAGTGGAAGAGCTGTTACTCATATATTGTGTTTTTACATTGTTTGATATTAATGTGATTTGACTGTGAGTTCAGGAGCTTCTCTTCAGTTCTAGTTGCCTGTAGGCTAGATAAGCCAGTGTCTTTATTTAAGTAAGTGCCAGGACATTTAGTGCGCAGCAGTGTGTAGCCAGCAAAACTAAAGGAGACTTGTTTTCAATGGAAGATCACTAATGGCGCTGGGTTTTTGCTTCTGTAAAGATGCTGATCTAGCCTTGGTTACATATATCTATGTCAGCCAGCTGGAACTGAAGAGCAGACACCTTAAATAGGTAAGAAGACAGTTAAAAAAAAAAAAAAAAAAAAAAAGTATATATATATATATATATTTGAACCTACTTCATCTTTAACAAGGGAGTTTAAAGGCTAGTTTCACTGATCCCAATTGACACTAGTTTTGGACTACCTTACCTGAAGTAACATTAGGTACTCTAAGGTTATTACTAATCAGGGTCTGTGAAACCAGCCAAAGAAGATTATTGAAATTAGGTAATCAAATATTTGTGTAAAGTAACTCCTACACTCCTAGTGCAAACACTCCTAGTGCAGACAGTTTAGCTTATCGAATACAGCAGAGGCAGAGATAATAGCATCTCAGATAATGGCGTTTCAGCCTGCATCTTCGTCTATTATTAATTCAGGAACAACTTGTAGATGATGCCTTATCTCTCTGATATGCTTAGTGTTACAGAGACATAAGCACAAATGTGACAGTAAGCTATAGGTTGGTGCACATGGTGTGTGCACTTTGCATTCTGGGATCAAGTTTAAATGTAAAGTTCACGTTAAACCCCAGATCAGTATCCTTGGAACCTTATCTCGATCTCACAACAAGGATCTAGTTGTCAAGAAAATCTAAATAATAGCACCAACATTCATCCTAAAAATGCTAGATGAAACGCATTATTATTATCATTCATGTATATTAACAAAAAACACAATGGAAATCTCTGAGATCAAATCTGGGAAGTTTATTTTCAGGCTTGTTTTTTCAGGTTATTAATGCTCCTTGCAAGGACAACAAGACTGTTAATAAAATAATGTCAGGGGGCTTGGTGGTGCAGTGGAGTATTCAGTTTCTCAAGCCTTTGACCTATGGAGCTCTGTGTTCAAATCAAGTGAAATTAGCTTGGTCTCCCAGTGTGCATTAATCCACATACAAAACAAAATAAAAAATAAATAAACACCAATTCCACACAATTGTTAAGCTCTGCTTGAGAAAGACCAAGGACTATAAAGACGGGGTGTGCAAATAAGCTTTGCCGTGCTATGAAGGAAAGGTCTTGTGGTGCCTGCTGGCACCATGCTGTAACCAGTGCCATTGTCTGTTATGCTTTGAAAGGTATAATGTTTCAATCTGTGAATCAGGCACAAAGCCTTTCTCAGATGGTGTTTGTTTAACCTTGTAGAATAACTGCACTTTCTATACTAGGTAAAAATCAATCCTGCCTAACCCACACCAGTGTTCTGCTTGGTACAGCTTGTACTCAGTGTTTGTGCTATTGATGCCTTTAAGTGACTATCTTATTGCATACATTGTCATCGGATCGGTCACCAGTTGCTGTGAGAAGGCTGAATTACTAGTTCTTCCTTACAAACTCAGATACATTTTTGCTTCCCTTTTATTGCCAACTGCAACCACTCTTAGCCAAGCAGCATAGTCAATACCCTGAAACGTGATGCAGTTCAGCTACTTTGCATTGTTTTACCTCATGATTTGCTTACTTCCCAGAAACGTCCCCACATCCCTGTATGTGTCATTATTCTACAGGTCTCCAAGACTGCAAACACTTGACGGCACAGTAAGGAGCTTTCTCATCTCCAGACCAGGCCTCTGCTTGATGATATTTAGTTGCACTATGCTGAAGGTGGTCTTTGCAAAAGATAAGACAATAAACTGAAAGTGAATTGTGAACTTTGAACTTGTTAATATATATATATATATATATATATATATATATATATATATATATATATATATATATATATATATATATATATATGTGTTGTGTTCTGAATGAAAATAGGGGTAAGGTATCAACCCCCAATATGCTGGCTAAAATCCAATAGTGGCCCGTAATTATTTTTCTCAGCCTCCACAAATCAATATTGGACAGTCCTGAAACATGAAATTATAAATAAATTATGTTTACATAAATAAAGAGTAAATTAATAAAGTAATAAGAACATAAGAACATAAGAAAGTTTACAAACGAGAGGAGGCCATTCGGCCCATCTTGCTCGTTTGGTTGTTAGTAGCTTATTGATCCCAAAATCTCATCAAGCAGCTTCTTGAAGGATCCCAGGGTGTCAGCTTCAACAACATTACTGGGGAGTTGATTCCAGACCCTCACACATATAACTTTTAAAGATACAACTTATGTTTCTTTCAAAACTGCATATTTGAGACTCATGCAGCTAAGATGTACTCATTATTTTGTTAACTACAATTACTCAATTCTATGTAATAATCTAAATCCAATGTTTATAGCTGAAACCATGTAAATGAACAATTAACACATTGCTATGTCCCCTCATAAGAATATAAGAACATAAGAAAGTTTACAAACGAGAGGAGGCCATTCGGCCCATCTTGCTTGTTTGGTTGTTAGTAGCTTATTGATCCCAAAATCTCATCAAGCAGCTTCTTGAAGGATCCCAGGGTGTCAGCTTCAATAACATTACTAGGGAGTTGATTCCAGACCATCACAATTCTCTGTGTAAAAAAGTGCCTCCTATTTTCTGTTCTGAATGCCCCTTTGTCTAATCTCCATTTGTGACCCCTGGTCCTTGTTTCTTTTTTCAGGCTGAAAAAGTCCCTTGGGTCGACACTGTCAATATCTTTTAGAATTTTGAATGCTTGAATTAGGTCACCACGTAGTCTTCTTTGTTCAAGACTGAACAGATTCAACTCTTTTAGCCTGTCTGCATATGACATGCCTTTTAAGCCCGGAATAATTCTGGTTGCTCTTCTTTGCACTCTTTCTAGAGCAGCAATATCTTTTTTTACAGCGAGGTGACCAGAACTGCACACAATATTCAAGATGAGGTCTTACTAGTGCATTGTACAGTTTTAACATTACTTCCCTTGATTTAAATTCAACACACTTCACAATGTATCCGAGCATCTTGTTAGCCTTTTTTATAGCTTCCCCACATTGTCTAGATGAAGACATTTCTGAGTCAACAAAAACTCCTAGGTCTTTTTCATAGATTCCTTCTCCAATTTCAGTATCTCCCATATGATATTTATAATGTACATTTTTATTTCCTGCGTGCAGTACCTTACACTTTTCTCTATTAAATGTCATTTGCCATGTGTCTGCCCAGTTCTGAATCTTGTCTAGATCATTTTGAATGACCTTTGCTGCTGCAACAGTGTTTGCCACTCCTCCTACTTTTGTGTCGTCTGCAAATTTAACAAGTTTGCTTACTATACCAGAATCTAAATCATTAATGTAGATTAGGAATAGCAGAGGACCCAATATTGATCCCTGTGGTACACCACTGGTTACCACACTCCATTCTGAGGCTTTTCCTCTAATCAGTACTTTCTGTTTTCTACATGTTAACCACTCCCTAATCCATGTACATGTGTTTCCTTGAATCCCAACTGCGTTCAGTTTGAAAATTAATCTTTTGTGCGGGACTTTGTCAAAAGCTTTCTGGAAATCTAAATAAACCATGTCATATGCTTTGCAATTATCCATTATCGATGTTGCATCCTCAAAAAAATCAAGCAAGTTAGTTAGACACGATCTCCCTTTCCTAAAACCATGTTGACTGTCTCCCAGGACCCTGTTACCATATAGGTAATTTTCCATTTTGGATCTTATTATAGTTTCCATAAGTTTGCATATAATAGAAGTCAGGCTTACTGGTCTGTAGTTACCTGGTTCAGTTTTGTTTCCCTTTTTGTGGATCGCTATTACGTTTGCAGTTTTCCAGTCTGTCGGTACCACCCCTGTGTCAAGAGACTGCTGCATGATCTTGGTTAGCGGTTTGTAAATTACTTCTTTCATTTCTTTGAGTACTACTGGGAGGATCTCATCCAGCCCAGGGGATTTGTTTATTTTAAGAGCTCCTAGTCCCTTTAACACTTCTGCCTCAGTTATGCTAAAGTTATTTAAAACTGGATAGGAACTGGATGACATGTGGGGCATGTTCAGTGGGGCAGGGTCAGTATCTTCCTTTGTAAAAACTTGTGAAAAGTAATCATTTAATATATTTGCTATTTTTTTTTTCTTCATCTATGATTTTGGCATTTGTATCTCTTAAACATTTAGTCTCCTCTTTGAATGTTCGCTTGCTGTTGTAATATTGGAAAAACATTTTGGAATTGGTTTTAGCTCCCTTAGCAATGTTCATTTCTATTTCTCTCTTGGCCTTTCTAACTTCCTTTTTGACTTGCGTTTGCAGTTCCGTGTACTCTTTCTGCGTACTTTCTTTTTGGTCCTTTTTTAATGCTCTGTAAAGTGTCTTTTTTCGCTGAATATTTTTTTTAATTGATCTATTAAACCATTTTGGCAATTTAGTTTTACATTTAGATTTGTCTACTTTAGGGATGTAATTGTTTTGCGCCTCTAATACTACATTTTTGAAGAACAACCATCCTTCTTCTGTGGGTGTTTTCACTATTTTACTCCAATCTACTTCTGTTAGTCTCTGTTTCATACCTTCATAGTTTGCTTTTCTAAAATTGTAAACCTTAGCTTTAGTCATTACTTTTTGGGTTTTAAAAAACACTTCAAATGAGACCATGTTGTGGTCTGAGTTTGCCAGTGGTTCTCTGACCTCTGTTTTAGTTATTCTATCTTCGTTATTTGAAAAGACTAAATCAAGGCATGCCTCCCCTCTAGTCAGTGCCTTGACAAATTGTATTAGGAAGCATACATGAGTGATGTTTAAAGCTGGAAAAAGACAGCTCCCACAGTTTTTTTTTTTTGCAAAGGGCAGACAGTTGCTGCCAAAATACATCAGCTCTGCATGCAAGCAGCAGTACCCATGGCTGAGGCTGAGTTTACAGTTTGCTGGCAGTTACTGGATGCCAGTATTGAATGCCCTTTTAATCTCGGGTTCCACAGTTAACAGTTTCATGCTTGATTTTGGGGTTGTGCTTTAACTCTTCTAGTCAACCTTTATCAACTAGATTTCAAACATATGATCAAAATACTATTCTTGTTAACAGTTGATATTTAGTAATCTATATGAACTGATTAAAAAAAAAAAAATTACAGCTAAAAATATTAATAAAATATCAGACCTCTGCTTCAAAATTATCAACTCCAAGTTGATCATATCATTGAAATGAGGTTGCATATTTTTTTGTAATATTTAGCAAATCATGTTTTGTATTATTATAACTTTTTTGTTTTTAAATAATTTGATATTTGTAACATTTGTTCACATGTAAACATGTGATTGTCTGATATTATACACTGAACAGGAACCTGGTTGCATTTGGCATTGCCCTGGTGTGTGACATGTTTTCCAGGTACACCCTGGGTCCCTTCATTACTCTGGAAAGGAAAATGAATGCTGTAGTTTATTTAAGCGTTGTTGCAGATCAAGTCCATCTCACAATGTTGTATTTGTACTCTGATGGTGATGGTTACTTTCAAGATGACAGTGCACGCATCCTGCAGGGCTGAATTCTGCTTGAGCAGCATGACAGCGACTTCAGGCATCTTCCATTGCTACCACAATTCCCGGATCTTAATCCAATTGAGCATGTTTGGGGTGAACTTGAATGGCACATTGTGGCAATGTTGACCGCCCCTGTGTGTATTTTGTGTTGTATGTTACGTGCTGTGTGTTACTGTTGGTGTATAGTCATGGGTACACAGGATATAAACGGATCTGTGTAACAAGAGTGTTTAAAATGTATATTTGTATTTAGGCATGAGGATTGCACAGCACTTCACGTGCAAGTAAAATGTAATAATATGTGACCACGAGGAATTGCACTTTATTAATTCACGTGCAGTTGTACCGCGACTCCAATTGAATGTTTGATTAGCAGTCGAGTCTCGGTAATGCTGCATAAAAGCAGCATGTTTTAACTCACTCGGGGTTGTGTGTTCGGAGAGTGGAGAACGGGATTGGAGACAGGGGTAATTGTAATAGATAATAATAGAAGCTCACCGTGTTTTGTCTGTATAGTCCGTTCTGTTTGTCTTCTTGTTTTGGCTACGAGTGCCGTGTCCTGTGTCTTGTTTGTCTTACAACCTTTTATGTTCTGTCTGTTTATTATTAAATGCTGAGCGAGACCAATCCCCCAGCTTCATCAATCTCCACCTCTGTTGTTTATTCCTGGTTTCTGGTCTGATGTCACCCAGTGCGGCCGTCTTTGTGACACACATTCATTCCCACTATCTGCCTACCCCTGAGACCTTCCAGTACCATGTGGAGTCTATGTCATGTCACGTAAAGGCTGTAATCTGGGCAAAGGGTGGTCCAGCCTGTTGATAGGTACAGGTCCTAATAAAGTGGCCGGACAGTGTATATTGGGGATATTCATTTTTTCATAAAGTAACTATTTCTAAAAGATACCAAAGATTTGAATAAGGTTGCATTTATTGAATAATATTAATAATGGAAAATGCTAAAAATATCTACCAAACGACCTTCATTGACAATGCTGTGGCACTACAATGTAAATACAACAGTTCTGTACTTTGGTCAGATATAATAGTCTGAGTCATTGGTAGAATGGTACCACATGGTGATATGTTCAGATATTACGGTATAAATGTGTGCTCCTGTATCAGGACCACTGTACAAACTTTGTTCCAAATACATATTGTAGTATTGTGGTTTGCTGCAATGGTAATGATAAGGTCTCTTCAGGGTAATATGATTGGTATTATGATGGTATTTTTTTTTTACAAATTTCCCTGTAACAGAAAGATTCAAAAGCACCATTGTCACATGTTCTTCCACTAGCTGCTTCAGTCAACATGGGCAAGGAGTTAAATCAACGGTAAACTAGGTATGAAAATCCTTGTACTGCATTAGCATTAGCAGCACTACTATCTATTAGTTTGTAACCCTTTTAAGGCCGAGCCTGAATATTTTGGGCTCTGGAACATTGACCTCAGGGCCGAGCCTGAATATTTCGGGCCCTGCCCTTTCACAGCGCTGCCTGCTTTATTTTTTTGCATCATTCAAAATGGCTCTGAAATGTGATCTGAGTGTACTGATAGGCTTACAACAGTCACACTGACTGAAGGGAAGGCTAGATGAACTTTGAACCCGGATAAGTTTGTAGTTAGGAGGATAAACAGAGAGCGCTCATTTTGTAAGGAGTGGAGTAAAAGTTATTAAATTGAATCCGGCAAGCGATCTCGCAGGCTGCAATCCAGTTTGTTTTGGAGAGTAAGATTGATTGTGATTACTCCAGTGGGGGTGAGGATCTTGATTTAAAGGATGAAGAGGTTTTGGATGCTATTTTCATAACAGACACTGAAGGCAACATGATTCATGACTAGATTTCCTATGTTTTATTTATGTTCTTGTTCCCAAATATCTTACTAATATGCCATTACATATATTACATCAGTAATATATTTATGACGTGTTATTGTGTTTGCCGGTTTCCTTACGTAACCATTCATCATATCGTTCAGGATAGCATTTCATTGATTTCTGAACAACCTTGCTGCCTCAGTCTCACCTGGTGGATTGTTTCACACATTTATTACCATCATAAACTTCAATACTAATAACCAGTAACCAGTCTGCTATATTGTTGTAGTTTCTGCATCATTATTTACTTCACAATTAAATGCATTAATAACAGACTCTCCAAGAACAGTGCTAAGCAGGTTTCTATGAGCAGGGCGGAGTTTTGACACACTTGAGTTCTGGGGCTTGCTGACTCTCATGAGTTCACATCACATCCTGAAAACCAGGTCTGGAGTGTAACTTCAGACCAGACAAGCTCCTTGACTTCACTAGGGAAAGGGAAGCTGAAGCTCATCGGCTACATATTGCCAGGCATTCTATTATAACCCAGGCACTGAGAGGAGCTCACCCTCCCACATACTCCACTGTCAGCTTCTCCAGCCTAAAGGGACTTGCATGATACACACTGCATGAACGGCCTCCTGTGACAACGGCTTGGGGAAATCAATGGAACAAAACATCAGTCAATTAAAAATGCCATTTCAATAAATACAGAGTTCACTGGTATTACAGCTACTATGTGGATTTTGGACTGTTAAAATATGATCATGTAACATTGTTCTTTGTTTATTTAATAATGATGAGTATTGTTCACTACTACTAGGAAATGGGTCAAGTAATTCTACTCTTTTTAAAAATGTTTTTTTGATTCCTGAGCCAGTACAGTTCTATACAGTGGGCATCATTTTCAACCTGTAAAAAAACTGGACAGTCAACAAGGTCGGGTTTAACAGGCATGTCGTCCTGTGAAGCAGGCTGTTCACTGGAAGCACAGTGCTTGAAAAACCCACAGCTGCAAAAGCAATCCTATGATGCTACTTATAGGCAGAAACAGGCATTGCCTGGCCATTCTTGACACCCTCTTCCTTTTACTTAGCCCTGTTTCCCAGAACATTTCCAAGGACACTCCTAATGATTTCCAGAGGGATTTAGGCTACTTCCAAGCTGCATTTCTAAGTACTCATCAGAGCACATTAGGCGCATTTTAAGCAACCCCAGTGTGCTGTGCTTTCAGGTTCAGGTTAAAAGGCAATAAAAAGAAGTCAACATGTGACCAGCGAAAAGTGGTGGTTTCAGGGTCACAGAACATTAACCTCAGTGACTCTTTGTCAGACAAAAATAGCAAGTGCTTGCAGGAGAGATTATATTTGTCATAGTTTGAGGGTTATCTATTATCTAAAGAGGTGCACATTTAGAATATTGTAGCAGTCCTTGCTTAGTCCAGTAATTTTGCAGTTTACCTTGCCTATGATAATACTATGCTTTCATAGTGGTTAACCATGCTTTATATATGCTTTAGCATACTGACAGCATCTGTGATTAACTATTCTTGCCTGTGATTCCACTATGCTTTTATGGTGCTCTGCTAGGCTTTTAAAATGGGATACCACAGCTGACTTTTAAAGGCGAGCAGATGGAGTTAAGAATTGTTCCTATTTTATCAGACACATTTGGCTTTACCTTGGATTAAGTTTATGTTACGGTGAAACAATTCTGATGATTGCATTGCTGAGTAAGGAGGGTAACCATACAACAATGCACAAAATAGTATGTACCACTAAATAAACCTCAACTAAGTCAACTGAGTGCAAATTTAGCACAGCACATTCATAAGTCTCTTTTGTGCTATAAACCTGTTGTAAACCCGGATGGCCACAATCAGGTAAGTAACATTTGAGCTTTCCCGTAATATCTTACAAATTGTTGTAAACACCCTTATTAATGTAATGCACGTTTAATTAATAGTACAGTTCTTATGATAAGTGACATCCAAAATAAAATGACAAGGCACTTAAGGGTTTGTCATAAGTACTGTATTCAAAATCAGACAGGGTCAAGTGGATTTTAATAATAGCGCTACTATCATAGCGTGCTACCTCTATTTGTGTTGTAAACAGCCATGTTTGTTGCTTTTGCTGGGGCTATATATACATTTCATGTTCATGTTACAGCACATCTATAGCTTTGGAAAGCAAACTGATGACTGGTGCATTTATCTTTCTCGTGTCAGTGCATTTCATGACGAATTAGGGTGATTGTTAGAGCAGACCAAATAAGTCATATTCAAGTATTGCATTTTAATTAGTGCTGGATTCTGTCAATAAAACACACTTATTTTTTTTTCAAAAGGCACACTCCACTCTCACAATCAATGACCAAATAGGCAACCTCAACCGAATGCTTTGCTGTGCATTATGATTCCCAGCACATTAGAACATTAACAATATTTTCCTATAAACAAAAATGCAACAAAGTGTTTGTGCCATGTTAGTTCTTTTCTTTAAAACAGCAGTAATAATTACTAACTTAAATCATTTAACATTAGAAAGATCTTGTTAGTTTCCACAATCTACCACAACTGTTGGATTTCCTAAGTAAATAACTCCTTTCAAATTTTGTTCACATCTGTTTTCACTCTATATATCCCATAACTTCATAAATAGTACAACACTCTTTATTTTACATATCAAATTCTTGCAGGGTTGTTACCCATATGACACAGTAATCCCATCTGTATGTTTTTGTCCATCCTGTGAGCATGTTTCTTTACAGTTGACTAGCTGTTGAGGCTGTTTCACTTCCATCACTACACTCTCCACCTCAATATATGCACACACAACAGTTTTCACATATTCAATTAGTTTTCAGTTCAAACATGCCTCCTTCTCTACCATCTCTCTTTCTGATACACCTCAGCCTGCACTATCTCGGAAGGATGCTCCGGGATGCATGTGCCATTGATCTCGGCCAGCCGGTTGTCTGTCAGCTCCTCTGGCTTACTGCACATTTTGAGTGCCCGGGAGATGAAGACGTCAAGGTCAAACTGGGCCTCATTCCCATTGGTTATCTTGGCGGCAGGCAGCGCTGTGGCTAGAAATTGGGGGGAGGAGGGTGGCCTGCTACTCTCTTGCTGGAGTTCTGTTGCGGGCAGCAGCGGTGGAGGGCTGGGACTGTCCAACCTGGCCTGGGTGCTCTCTACCCAGCGAGAGATCTCCAAGAAGAGGTCTGTGGGGGGTTCCTCCTGATCCTCCAGACTCAACCGCATCCCTCTGCTCCCCCTCCTCATCCCCCTACCCTCACCACCACCGCCACCAGGGGGCCCCGACATGCTGTTACTCTTCCAGTGTGAGAGGTCCAAGATAAGCTTGGGTTCAGAGTAGTGGTGGGGCTTGCCATCCCGCCACAGCAGCTTGTCCAGATAAGAAGGGGAGCCCACCTTGTAGTCAAAGGAGTGCGCATAGTCGAGATCCCCTGGCCCACAACGTTCCAGGGAGGAATGGGAGTGCTCCAAGAATCGCTCGGAGCTGCTGTGAGAGTACTTGCGTGGATCTACCTGCACTTCCTCCAGGATGGGCATGGATCCTGCCCGCGGGTCCCTCTGCACCTCCGCCACCATCGCCGCCTCCTGGGAACGCTCTCGTTGCTGCCAGTCTAGATCTGAGGATAGACTCGCCTGGTACCTGCAGGGGAAATAGACACAAGGTATCAAGGTAAGAATTTGCAGTGCTAATGCCAACACAATGCAGATAATTGTGCACACCAGTCAGTGCCTCTGTGGGCATAGATAAGGGGTATCTACATGTTAAAACGATGAATTCAAAGATCATTCTATATCTAGGCAGGTATATATCTGGAATTCACATACAACTACTGTATACTGATTACCATACTATTGTTTCAAATGCTTGGTTCTAAAATGCTCACTATACCGTCATTCTCTTAGTGATGCAACTCATAATCTGGAAGGAAAATAGGTTAGTAGGGCTAGTAGTTTTGACCATATATCCACTTAGGAGATGTCCTTTAATTAGTAAACTTGATTAGCTTGGATTAGCATAGCTAATAATGGTCTCTAAAATGTCTTGGCTTTTCCAGACGGTAACTTAACAACCAAAATACTACTAAATTATCCCCCCTCCTCCCAGATTTTCAGTGTGTAATAAATTTTACTATATGGACAAGGCCAACTACTCAGAACCCAACGCAAAAATAAAGGATGAGCCCTTACCGTCTCTTGAGTAAGGCTGTTAACAGATATCCATGGTACTAAAAGAGATATTTAATATCACCTACATTTTCCTAATATTTTATTTCTTACCTGTTTATTATCATATTATGTGGGTTATGTATGATTTCCTACGGTTGTATCTGCTAAGATGAATTGTTATTCTGTTTATGAGGTGGTGAAGCTCATTAATGTTGCACCGTGCATGGAAAATCATAGATGAAGCATAGGTGAAACACTAATATGCCGCCTATGTTTTCTTAGAAAAACACAGATGAGCCAATAACAGTGCACTTAGAAAACAAATGAGGAGTAAACATAAAACCTGGTCTCACTGAGGGTTCTTAGTGACTAAGTTAAGGATAACAGCTCTCACTGGAGACAGCAGTCTTAACTGATTCATTTATTTTCCTTTTGAGATATGCTATTATGAAGAGTGTCTTGGGGTGTTCATAGGAAAGACAAAATATAATTAGCTGGTCCCAATTTGGAGATTTCCAATTGCTTGAAATCCTGACTGAGTATGTTATAATGCTCCAAGACATTGCATGTTTTCTCAGGGCTTGAAGTCTACTCTAATCACCATGACAATACCTCTTTTCTACCTAATGAGAATTAGCTTTCCCACTGGATGAATGTCCTATCTGCTATAGAGGACCCAATTCAGAGTAATTAAATCTAGTGCTTCTCAACTCAGAACCGATACACTAACTGACAAAGACAGAACATGTCTCAAAGATGAAAAAATATTTGCTTTCCTGTCCCTAAGTTTTAGCTTGATAAGTAATTAATTTAAGTAATTAAGGCATACCATTTTATAACATTCTCTTGTCTGGGTTCTCTCTTCCCCAAAGAGATAAGATTGGTGAAGCACTTGGTGAAGCACTTTAACCAGGGGTGAAATTCTCAACAGAAAAGTGCAGGTACTCATATTCACAGCCGGGTGTAAACATTAAATATTTTTAGTCAATTGTAGTGATAAAATAAGCCTTAAAAAATAACTGATAAACTATAACCAATTCACCACAAACAAAAAAGCTGAAATACTGAAAACTTTGTACCCTCTGCATGTATCATTTAGTGATGTACTGTAATACAGTAGTCTCTGTATATAAGAACACCTTCTAAGAGAACACTTCGTCTATGAGAACACCCTTGTGGTGAAACTGATTATTCCCATTGTAATAACTGATTATTCCCATTGTAATAACTGATTATTCCCATGCTCCAGTTAAAGGAACAGGAACTTCACTTTAAAAAAACACCTTTTTGGCACTGCTAGCAACTTATTCACAACAGATACAGTACTGTTTTGTAACCTGATAACTCATCATCATCAAACTTAAATTAGCCTGTTTATTCAGTGTTTTCAAAAGCGACTTGTCATCACGAGAGTGTCTTGAGGCACACTGATTGGTTTATTAAATCTTTCCAGAACCTCCGTCCTTTCATTGACTCATTTTGTATTCTGATTTCCACGAGTGCACCTCATCGCTACAAAATGGCACGTGAACAAACAGTGAAATGTTCCGCTGTTTCTCTTGCTACAAAAAGTTGGCGAATTCTTGAAAACAACCGAATCAGACACAAGTCGAAAGTAATTTGGTGTTTCCTGTTCTGGTGAGTTACTTTACCATTCTGTTAAATAATGTGCATGTCTTGTACATTGCTGCTGCGTTTTTTAACGCGTGTCGGGGTGCTGTGTTAATTTAGTTTGACAGTTAGTTTATTAATGTTAGTAATTAAAAAAAAGAAATTCACTCTTGCAAATAAAGTTCCAGCATTTTATTGTACAATTAATTACTATTAGTGCCACTGTTTCTCTCTCAGAAATGTCAATTCACTTTTGAATCATTTATCTTCATGGGAGTAACATTCAAAACTCAGTAATTTATGAGCTTCATCATGTACATTAAGAAAATAATTACATATTATTTTTCTTTGTACAGCGGTTCCCAGAATTCATTGATGCACATATTTTACACCTATATTGATGCTTTTGAAAGTTTAAAAGAAAAAAAAAATTAATTAGGAGACTAAATGAAACACTTCAACTACAGCACGTAATTGACAGGCTGTTGATTTGTCTGGCACGAAATGCTCCTGTAGCCTCCACACTTTGAACAGCATCTGTTGTAATGAGAAAAATATTTCAATCATCCATCCCACTGGGGGGCTGAATAGCAATTCTGCAATCTAATTTTAAGGATATGATTAAGTTAATGGTTAAGGGTAAAACTGTAATTAAAGGTTAGGGTTATGTGTAGATGTTCCTAGATGCTTGGATGATGCTTTTCAGACCAGCTTGAAGTTTTCTTTCTATGAACCAGCTGTGGTAAATAAATGTCATTTATTTTCATTTTTCAGAGTCCATGGTGTGAATTCAAACAACAGCTGCAACTAGGTATGGGTGTGAGCTTAAAAGTCTTTGGGTCTTTTTACATCCTAGATGATCATTTTTCCTCTCAATATTTATTTCTTTAATTAATAGACGTTCAAGCTATTTTCATTGGTATCCCCCTATTTCAACTGAAATTGCAAATGAAGAACATTTATCTTCTGGTGGAACTGAAAATGATGGACTGAATGTCAAACAAGCCAAAACATCTGAACAGTACT
Organism: Polyodon spathula; assembly: GCF_017654505.1. Lineage (NCBI taxonomy): Eukaryota > Metazoa > Chordata > Actinopteri > Acipenseriformes > Polyodontidae > Polyodon > Polyodon spathula. The sequence continues at coordinate 95,160,311 of NC_054535.1, read as the reverse complement.
GCGTCACCTTGCTTCGGTGCAAATAACATTAATAAAATATCTGCCAGCTCTTCTAAAGCTCTGGCTAGGCTCATTGTTTGTCTTCATGTCGTCTCTTTCTCCTACACTGATGCTGTGCAGCTACAGTGTGTGGCACTTTTCCAGGAGTATGTGTTACCGGTGATACCTATCTGCTTTTCCACAAGATTGCAATTATATTGATGATGTTAAGCAAAAACTTTGCTTAAAAAGCCGTCTTCGCTCAGTTCGTGTTTGTTTTGTTAACAGCAGGGTCATAATTTAAATGTAATCCCAGTCTCGGTTATCCTTATCTTGATGACAAAAACCACAAAGCTATAAAACAGTCTTGTCATTACAGCTTTCATCGAATCCAATATCAAGACAAACTGAAGACACTTTACCCAGTACCAGCATGTTACAGCCATATAATTAAATAGATGGTGCTTGAATTTAATGAAAATCTTTATTTTTAATTCAGGAAAATACAGGATTCAAACATACAACTACAGTATAATTACATTAAAAAAAAATAGGGTTAGTGACAGAAGTTAGTAATAGTTGGAAACTTTGTAATGCTTTTTAAATAGACTTTTTTAGTTTGTTAACTGTTAACTCATATTATTGATGTCTTTTCATTTAAAAAAAAAAAGCCATTTCAATTAGTAATGGGATCATTTCTCCTATCAGGTGCACTGACTTATAGAGGTATGACAGGCATGTCTAAGGCTCATTGAAATTCAGCCTTCTTGACTTTTATCTGTTTTCAGATGATTTATTTCCATACTAGCTCTCTGTAAGCACAAGAACATTGAAGTGTATGATTCTGTGAAGGGTGTAAGAACACAGCCTAATTGTGTCTTAAAAGTGCTGATAGGCCTAGACTTGAGAAGTACATAATACTTTAATATTATCCTGGTGCTTTACCACCAGGTTTATATTTTTGCTTTACCACCAGGTTTATATTTTTGCTTTACCACCAGGTTTATATTTTAAGCAACAGACAAGAATCAGTAACTTGCACAACCCCTGCCAAGGCTGTAAATCTAAAATAAGATTTAGGTCCCCAGTATCCACAGGTTAAATGTAATATGGAAAATTACCTCTATATGTCACCAGACAATGCTACTATTAAAAACCTTTAAATAATCTCCTTACTATTTTATCACAATTGGATAACTGCAAGGTATTTGGGTCACACATTTTTAAAAACCTGGTTTCACAGTCAGTTCATTCAGTAAGTATTTGAAACACATAGTTAAATATGTTAAACAGAGTGTTTTTTTTTTTTTTATTCCCATTGTCCATGTATCCCCACAGATCTCCCTGCATCCCTGATACCATACCTCTCCCAGTTGGATATCTGGCTCTGACTGGCCTCCATCCATAGGATGTCATCAATCTCATCCTCGATGCGGAAGGGGTGCTGCGAGATGGGCTCATCCTCGGGGCAGGAATACTGTCTCATGTAGCGATGCATCAGAGCCTCCTCCGCTGTCAACCGATCCATGGGGTTAAAGGTCAGAATCCGCTCCAGGAAATCAATAGCTGCCAAAGGGAGGATATTTTAGTAGTAAGAAATCTTACCAAGAATAACAAACAACTTTCTGCCGCAACAACTGTCAAACTTATGCACAGAGCAACAATAAAATGTGAAAACACATTAAAAAAACCTCAAACTTGAAATTCTTTATCAGAAATGTATGGTGTTTTTGACACATGTGCATGATATTTCAATTCCGTAAGTAAGTCAAGGCTGGTCAATACAAGTTAAGTCCAAGTAAATCCCAACCTGGTCTTTCAACAATAAGGACTTTATTGGATTGGCCTTCTGTAATGGGAAAGGTGTTTGAGCTACAACTGGGAATGAGTCAACGTATCTTATTTCTACCCCTTTAAAAAGGGACAAAAGTTTCAGAAGGGGTGCATGCTGGGAGGGCGGGGTAGATAGTAACATGCTAGTTGAGGAGTTCTACATTTAAATAGTGGTCAAGATCAAAAGTAAATTCAACTTTTTATACATCATATTTGGAACATGGATTACATCTTTAGTATAGAGCTTTAATTAAATCTGTATTTCACTTTTGATCCTCCTGTGATAAATGTTATGGGCTGAATATTGCTGAACAGAAACACTTGTGATAAACAGTAATGCATGTAAGTTATTGGGTCTCAGGAAAGCAAATAAGAATGGGCAGGCTAGAAGACTAGACTAGCACTTCTAATTTTACAGAACAATGCCATCTCAGGAAAGATATAAAAACAAAGACGACATTGTCTAAACATTCATCTTACTAACACTTCAGTGAAGTTTGACTACACCAGGGTTTTAATGATCAAAGATCTGGCAGAAAATCTTGCAGCTTCTGCATCCCTATGTAATATTTTTTTTTTTCTAGCAAAGCTCAATTTTTATCTGATTTTATCAAAGCAACAAGCGTTTGAATGGTTTTAATTCATAAAATTATCTTCAGTACATTAGCAGGTGTTTCAGCTGATAACTTGAAAAGGTTCACTATTGCATTGTGATTCATTCAGAGGATACATATCAACTAGCATTCTTAAAGTAATCTTAAATGTTCCCCAAAGCAACACAAACCTTGTGCAAACCACTTCAATATTGCATTAAAGACTGCACAGCTAAACTCTGCAAACTGTAGGCCTCACTTTGTCCCAACACTCTTCCTTGTTTTATGTACCTTCTGCATTGACCTCAGGCAGCAGGTCTTTTAGTGGTTTCTTCACCTCCCATTTGGAATTGATGTACGTTGGCATCACCTTGAGAAGCTCCTGCTTATCCTCCTCATGGATTACTGGAATTGTCTCCAATATCAGCTGCATCTGCTCCAGCTCATGAGCACCTGTGAATTTAAACACATTGAGGAGCTCAGATTTCTGAAACGTGTCACTAAAACCAGGTTCCATCAATCACATCCACGCTAAATCTGGCTAAACCATCAGCAGATATTCCATTAAAGACTTTTGCCTTCTTTACATCTACCCCTGGGATTGAAAGTGTTTTGCAAATCAATACTATTTGTTTCCATCAGCAGCACATCAATATCAACACAATTTGAGATGGGGACTTTTTGAGATTGATCCACTTGCTTGGACTAATGTTAGTACCATTGACAATGCCAATTGCAGTGCACTCAAAGTTCACTCGCTTATTGGGATCCTGAGTTAAACTAGACCAAGTTTAGTACCGATTGCAGCTCACTAAACCAGACCCTTGCAGTGGCTAAAAAGATCCATATTAAGTAGAAGTGCACCCTGTGTAGAGACTTTGATAGTCTGCTTCTTCCGACATAGAAGTTGCAAAAATGAAAACTGCTCTTTCTGGCCCCTATTGTCCATATTACGTCACCCCGGGTATAGTATTGTACTTAGTGTTTATTTTTTTAATAAGCGTTTTAAACCTTCTAATACAACCTTGCAGCCCTAACAAAAACTATAGTAATTTACCATAGTTATTGTGCATTTTTAAATGCTTTTCCGTTTTTTTATCTCCTCGTACATCATGCTTATCGATGCTTTCACTACGTTAGATTATTCTGTGGTTATATTGTTTTTAAACTTGCATTTTAATTTTTTTGTTAAAAAGCAATACAATTGAAAAAACAAAGAGATTTGTATAAATTGTCTTTATAATGTTGTCTACTTGTTATTTGTACTTCAATGCACAGAAAATTATCATTCAAATTCAGATCCTGGTTTATATTTTGTATATACTGGTTTATGGCTGGGTTCCCATGTTTGTTTGGTCTAATTCTGTTCAGCTCACTGAGATTTTCAAGTCCTGAAGGTAGTCCTTGAAGTGGACTAAACCAATGCTACCATTGACCCATCAAATGCAGATTTTTCACTTGATCCTTTAGGCACTTATATTTCATGCCAGTGCTTTATCTTTCTATATCTGTCTAAACAATATACAACATATACTGCTGGAGATTAATGTGTAATAAAGACTAGTTAATTTCCCAAAAGGGTATTACTTAAAGAAAAACATACTTTGACATCCCTTAATGATTCCACATTGCATAAATCTAATTAAAACATTGTAAATAATTAAACAGATTTACCAAATAATTCCCTTCTCTCACATGAGGAGAACAAATACGCTCATATACATCTGGTAGTTTCCCTTCATCCCCCAAATTTCTGAGTGTAAATACTACAGTAATTTACATTAAAGCGTTTCTCAATTCTATTGTTCAACCCCAGTCTACTGGCATTGATGTCTACTGACTTTGCAATGCTCTTAAACACTTATGAATAAGAGATTTATTAAGATGACATTATATTATTCCTCAAGCTGCCATTAAGCTACATGGAGGTGCTGTTGACCTCCAAACGAAAAGACAGGCCAGTCTGATATACCTGATGTCATCAGCCAGCCACACTTCAAAAGATGCAGAATGTCAGCAGACCTTAGCAAAGGTTATTCAATTCACAGATGGCTAGTTTGTTTCTCTCCCTCAGCTTTATATCAGTAGCATGCCTTTTTACCAGTTTTCCAACCCTATCCTGGGAGATTTGTCTTGAACATCCTAATTCCCCTATCTGGTTATCATTTGACTTACTCCCATTAGCTAATGGGAAACTTTGTTTAATGATTGCCAATTGAGATGACAGGAAACTTAATGGAATATGTGATGACTTTCTTCCAGAATTAATGGAAAAAAAGTCAGTTAAAAGTACAGGAATGGAAAACTGATATGAATTACTATATTACAACTAGGACAACAATCTCCCTAGAGCAGAAGTAAGACCTGTGTGAAGCCACACTGCAACAACCTGTATTATTGTATATGTAACACTTTAAATATGAAATTCTAAATCATTGTTTATGTTTCGGTACAAACCAAAAGACAATAATTTGTTTTGTTTTTTTAAGAGCACCAACAGGGTATAAATGCATGAATAAACTAACAAATAAATAAAGGCTCCTAACAAAGAAATAAGCGATCTTTCCAATGAAAGCAAGTTCACATCATAGCACTGGTTGTATGGTCAGCTTGGAGAGTGTAATTAGGCGGTAACACAATGTAGCACAGAAGAGCTAGATGGTGCTGCCAGCACCATGGAGACAAACTGCTACTGTTGTCATAGAGGTTACCACAGGCCAGGGAGACAGAGGGACAAAGACAAATAAGGAGAAACTGCTTTTAACAATGCCACTGCTGATGTCACCCTGTGAGTGATGCCAACTTGGGAGAAAAAGCACACACAACCCCAGCATCTATTATCTCTCTGTCAGTGGATTTCAAAAACAGTTGCCTGGCTCCAAAGTACACATGGCAGATGAAACCAATGCAAACCGGCAAAAACCTGCTCACAGCCTGACACAGGAAGTCACAGCATGCAGCTCGCCCAACCATTGATTCCCTGCTTAAATATTAAAAGCTGCACTGCAGGTAAAATCGAGTCTTTTAAAATACACTTTATTCATTTATTTGGCAGACAGATACACACAGGTATTACAAACATTGCTGCTTAACAGTAAATGGTAGTTTTTTTTAAAGAGATTCTGTATGAATAAGCCAGGCACTTATTTGGAACTATAGTTTTTGTGAACAAAAACAAAGCATTCCTGGCGGAAGCGCTATGTCATATTAGAGCGAATGATTTGTAATAATAAAAGTAATATAGAAAAAGATCTGTGTCATTTAAATGTTTAGAGGTTAATCATAATGTGTCATTGAAAACTTGATTTCTACAGGACACCACCTGTAATGGAACTTTTAATCACAGAATCCTAGAATACAGCTCATGAAAGAGAGGTCTGTAAGCTCCTTCCCACAAGCTGAACTCTAACCAGACCGGAAGTTCCGGGTCGGGCGGCCATCTTGGCCCAAGGCAGGAACCATGCGGCCACCGAGTCCCATCTTTGCAATCAGCTGTGCCGTGCTCGTCGATTGGCTGAAGTGGGGCAGCGTGCTGATTGCAGGGGCGGGACTCGGCACTATTTAGAAAGCGTTGTTTTGCCATTCGGTCTCCCTGTCCTGAACTTAAAACACAGAAGAGACGCGCTGTGCTTTGTTGTTTTGCTTTTACAAACCTGCTGTAATTCACAGAATCCTGAAGCTTTGGAAAACCTGGTGGATTACAGTGGTAAAAAAAACAGGACTATTCTTTATTCCTAGGAAGGGAGCCAAGAGGCGGTGAGAGGAAGCCCACTGCAGCAGCACGGAGAAACCTTGTGCTTCCTTTGTTGTTGTTTTTGGTAAAAATGTTTTTGTTTACTCTTTCTGAAACCTGTGTTTACTATTTCTGGTATTCCCGGTAGTTTTCTTGTTTGTTTTCTGCAATATTGGACTGTTTATTTTCGTTGTATGTGAAAATAAAATCCTGCCCAGATACCATTGTTGGTACAGGACTCCAGGACTAAATGTCACTACCGGCTCCTGTGTGATGTCATTTCTGGTCCTTCCCTAAGGTCCGCCCACTACCCTCCCACAGATACATATGCACCTTTCTATAGTATATGGACACGTCTGTTGTGTAATAACAGTTTTTAGAAGTCTTCTGACTGAGTCGCGAATTTTAGCAATACTGTTGCCCAAAGGAATAGACAGTGTGTTTCATCATGACACCTTGTCATCCTGGTTCTGCAACATTATGTGTTTAAAGACTGACTTAGATATATCAGAAGACAAAATGTACACATCAGAGTTTAGTTACACCCCTGCAGTTTCCTATCGTGTTTAATATTTATAAATCATAAGACCCCTTTCAACTGATCACAGTGACTCCAATCAGTATTTAAAAATCTATCGAAAATATGATCTCCATATAGGTTTCAGTTAAAATAACAATATTTAATACTAAGGTAAATGACATTGTCATTTTCAACTCATCACGCTTATGATTAGCGTTTACATGTTTTGTTTTTTTACACTGCATTTTTCATTTTTTGATTTACAACACGTGTGCTAGGTATACTGCAGTGAACTAAGGAGTTGAACTCTTTTTTTTCAAACCATATTTTTCTAGAATTTATCAAACTGCTCTATTAATAATTATAAGAAAAAAAGCAAATGAGGCTTATTGTGTTATTTGTCCTTTAAAATATCATCTTCAGAAGGCATCTCTATACAAGGTTAGCTGTCACTGACAAATACATCAGCTTTGTACGGTGGTTGGGTATAAAAGCGTCATCCATGTTGCTTTGAGAAAGATCCTGTGAACTTGATGTTTCTGGTTGCTTGTGTCAGACTATTCTTTACCTTCATTTATTGTTGCCCTCTCCCCTGGCTTTACACTTGCTCAATATGAAATTACTGTGGCTTGCCATATCCCACAGGCCTGACCATGACAGACAGAGGACGCCGTCTTCTACAGTAATGCATGTAAGATATTGTATTTACAATCATGGTACATTTGGTGTAAATACATTAGGTGTGAAATTTCTGTCTTTTCACAAAGGAAAATGCAATTTTCAGTGAAGGGCTCTTCTTAATAACCTCCTACTCTCTCTTCTAAAGCATCTACAGTAATATGGATCCTATTCCATTTTTTCCCCCAAACAAACATACTTAAGTGGTTATGGACTGGTTTGAATTTCTTTCTGTTAATGTCCACTGCTACATATTTTACCACATCTATTCCGCTTTGTTTTAAAAACATACATGTTTAAAGACAACATGCATTAAAAGTGTATTTGCAGGTTTTTTTTAAATCAATTCCATCCTTTAATGTGCCTTTTAAACTGTCCTCCCTATGTCCCTAATCTATATGGAGTTCAAGTTTCTATATGTATTTTGGGAGGTGTACAACCTTTTCATTTATGGATCAAGACCTCCAAAAGGCATCTGTGGTTTCAGTTTGTCTGCGAGACACTTTGCAGAAGCAGGCACAGGGAGGGATATCAATTCCAGACTAGAGCTAACATTATCAAAATGACTGTGCTCATGTAAAAATGCAAGTTAAAAAATCATGTGAAAGAATTAAGTGTATAGCGGTTCTTCACATTTATATTAAAACAGGACAGACAGACCGACAAACTACATATACACAATATTACATATCTTGTGCTAAAGAATGTCCTTCGCAAGTTCCATCACAACTGATAGTAGGGTCAACACAACTATAAACACAAACAAGCTTACCAGCAAACAGCATCCTCCCTGTTAACATCTCTGCCAAGATACAACTAGTCGCCCACATGTCAATGGCTTTGGTGTAATTGTTGGGTGAAAGGAGAAGTCGTGGAGATCGGTACCATTTAGTCACAAGTCCTTCAGACAGATAGCCCTGGAAGACAAGAAGAAAACCGTGTACATTATCTTCAGCTGGCATTCTTTTATACCATCTGTGCATTTAAAAATGTACTACAGCATTTCTTCCAACTCATTATACCCAACAGCCTTTAATTCAAATGATTAAGGGGGAGGTTATACGGATTGTAGTGACTTCAGCTACCACTTTTTACCTTTTATTTTTTGTATTTCGCCATAGGAAAACATATTTGCATCTCATTTATGGAAGACTGCAATAGTGACTTTCAGCAACAAAATATAATAATAAAGCTCTCCCTTCAATGTATACACATGTATGCAAAAGGAAAAACAGCTACCAAATTGCTTTTGGAGGTTAAGCAGGAAAAGGCATTGATTCTTTTTCAAGAGTGAACTGAAGACATACAGAACACTTCCCTGGGGGAAGAAATGTATGCGGTATGCAAACAGATACATCCCCTCATGCACCAGATTTTCCAACCTGAACAAAAGGTTCAATTGTTAATACTACTGTACGTACCAAGTAGGCTTTTGCATTCAAATAAATGTGGACAAATATATTATGTACAGGTATCGATATGTATTTTTGTTTTAGCTCATTTACAAGAATCATGTAAAGTTTAGACTTACGGACATTCCTCCCTGAGATAAAACTGCAGAAGATGGTTTGCAATCTTTTATATGTAGGCTAATGTATTCTTACTGTTATGAAAAGATGCTATAAAATGTAAACCTGAGCCATCTAAGTACAGCCTTGTTCGGTCAGCCAGGGCATGACACAAATTTTCAGCATTTGTATAGAGTTGATTTAATACCACTCATATTGCTTGATAACTTATTTGCTAAAAATCATAGAAGAGAAAGAAAAACAATGTCAAAAAACACTGACTAGCTCAATGTGCAAATTCCTCTATTATTACCACTAGATGTAAACTTTGACATGCTTTAGCACTCGATCTTCCTTCTTTTGGGGCTCTTTCTGTGGAATTTTCTTTAGAAAAGCTTTAGCTTTAGCGGGCATCTACCATAGGATAATGACAGCTCTGCTAGGAGTCTGACTGGACGATCAGTGAGGTTTTTAAAATGAATCTAAAACTTATATTGTTGATCTACAGATATATATATATATATATATATATTCCCTCCATAATTAATTCTAAAGTGCAACGCCAATCACACTGAATATAAAAAAAAGGAAAAAATAACTTTAAAAAAAAATGCAATTCTCAAGTCTGCAAACATAAAAGTGGTTATTTTTGGTTTGAAACTGGAAAATGAATGGTTACCATGCACAGGCATGATGGAGAATACTGTACAGTGACTGCATCTGTATTTGTCATCTTTTGTGCGAACTCCATGGACGAACATGTATTTAAGAAAAATAAAACCATTCTCAGTTCTTCTCAGTGTTGTGAAAGAGCGGGCTGGAAATGTCCGCTTCATATTAATTGGTCAACTCTAACATGTTTCTTAGGTCTTGGGCCATTGATGATTTAAAGAGAGACAGAAAACCTGCAGGATTGTAGCACTTCAGGACCAAGATTGGCCACTCCTGCCATATACAATTGGATCGCTCTGCTCATACTCCTGGTCCTTTTCAGAGTATACTACAAACAACTGAAATACTGTCTGGCTGATATGTTAGAAAATTCAATCTACTGAAATGGCAAGGCTGGGTATTGCTGCTGCGAAACGAGCGATGTGGGACATGCAGCATTGACAAACCAGTCGCGATTCTTCTGCCTTTTTATTATAAATAAAAAAAGGAGTACCACTACACAGACCTGCCATGCACAATGGGAGTGTGAATCTTTACTGAAAATGGAAGTATGCCCCAAAGCCTTTTATGTCTGCAAGTCATGGTAGTGCCAAAGGCATATAACTTGAACCCACAAGTTTCACTGACTGGCAAGATAACAAATGTGAAAAAAAAAAAAAAAAAAAAACATAAAGAAAGATTTAAAAAAATGTTGTTATTATCATGTATAAATTACTCTTCTGCACACTGAAAAAAAAAAAAAAATTTAATTAAAATGTTACTTGCTTATAATTTTACACTGTTAATACATGGTTAATTATATGTTAACATGCTGTATTGTAGCAAATGTTATGCATTAAGTAGCCTATTCAAATAAGTTCATACTCTTAATAATGGGATGGCACTTACAGTTCAGAAGTCACACTTAACAAAAAGAGAAACTCATTTTCATGACTTGGGACAGCAAAATGTAATTAAAAATGTATTACAGGAAATCAGATTTTCTCTCAATCTGAGATAATTATTTTATGAAAGTTTTTTCACCTCAAATTACATTCTGCATTTTCATACAGAGCTTGACAGTCCCTGTTGACGGTCTTAGTCTTGCTGCGATTTTAAAAGGTTGATAAAGATGACCTCACAGCTCTTGGCTAAACAAAATCGGTTGATTATATCATCTAAGAAAACACTTAGGAAAGAAAGCTCTGTGCTTCATCATATCTAATCCCCTACCACTCCATGGGTGTCCCGAGACCAGGGACTGCAACTGCAGCTGCTCCCATTTCCTTTGTAGAGGGAGCTTTGGAACTAAGTGGCCTATACTACTGTCTCCATGATGATAATTTTCTAAGCAGCCAAGGAAACCCAAAACCAAACTAAACACAACATAAACTAATTAAATGCAAGAATAACTATATTATTTAAATGAGTTTCAATAAATGAACTGTGGTTCAAAAAAAGTTAATAAACCAAAAATAAAAATGCTGCAATACACATGAGAAAACCAGGCAATCTGACCAAGATTTTGTGTCTTATAGGATGGAATCGCCTAGTGTTTGGAGATTCCAGACAGTTCATATACACCTTCCTTCTACTGCACACACATTCTCAAATGTTTACTCCAAATTGTTGGGTCTATGACAATTTATCACCAACAATTTATCACCAACAATTCATCACCAACAATTCATCACCAGGTACAATTCATCACGGAGGGTACGTTATCATATCACAGCCGTTTAAAACGCTACAGGTGAAAATGACCGGTACGGCGCTTGTAGGTAGTTCGAAATTTCAGTGCTTCCTATATTAAAATAAAGGTTTGAAAAGCAAACTTGTTATTTTTGTTTTGTTTTTTTGCTTGTTTGTTTGTTAGTTGGGTGGTCACAAACTAGTAAAAGTTAGTAGTTTTATTTATGTAATTTGTAAGTGAATACGTACTGTATCTGTTATTTATGATTTATTATAGCTTTATTTGTTTTTAGCACAGCTTTTATGATATATTGTGGCCTTAATCGGTGAGCTATTGTCCGTGATGAATTGTTGGTGATGAAGAGTGCGTGACAAATTGACATCATACCCAAATGGGTAGTATTCCATTTTGTCCAACAGGAAAAAACACCAATTACAATTCTGATATGAATAAAAAAACAACTTAGAAAGTACAGTACAAACTCCTAAATGAAATGTTATTTATTTCTGGTTCAGTAACTTTATTGGATGTGATTTGTTTTTGAAAATATTACATTGATAATAATTGGAGAAATGATTAAGAATGTCTCTCAACATTCAAAAATGTAATCTGTTATTCCAGTATAAAATAACAATATGCCTACTATGATTTAAAAAAATAGGAATGCAGTTTTTTGTACATACGAAGGTATTTTCACAAATACTCCAATAAAACGTGATGTATCTAACACACAGTACATACCTGGTTTCCAAGATCTAACCTTCAATAGCTTAACCCAGTGGTTTTCAACCGGGGGCATTTCTAAGGATCATAATGATGTTTTAACTGTATTATATATTATCTATAAACCACTGACCATACATATTTCAGCTCAAAGGTTACAGTCTGACACTAGTTTCAAAATGATCATTCACCTGTACTCACCCATGACATTGACTGAGTGGGTTTCCACGTTGATATTAGGCATAGGAGCATTTTAGTAACAGCAATAGCGGCTGCTTGAATGTTTTCAGTGTTTGATAAAGTACATCCAGATTATCCTGTGTATCGTTTCCAGAATAAAAAATTGATACATTTCTTACTTGCCAAGAGAGAAATGAAAGATGAAAAACACGAGAGTCAGAAAGAGCAAACCGACAAAAAGTGATTCCGTCCCTTTAGATCATTTTTATGCTTATCATTGTTAGTTATTATAGTTTTATCTTGAAGTTCATGTTTTTGATATTGTAAACAACAAATTGCACACGTAATCATGCAGAGATGGGAAGTAAATGGTTAGGTGATAAACATTTACAGTGCAGACTATTCTGGTTTATAATAATTTTGCCCCATAGAAGGTGAATATGTGTGTTTCCAAAGAGATTCCCAAATACTGTCTTCGATTATTATGTGTATCCAAAAACTTAAAAGTTTGAAGAATTACTGTTTGGTATTCTGTCCTAAACCAGAAGTTTGCCAGTCCCAAACTGTTGTGACATAAATTATATATTAAATAAATGGTGGGAAAAAGAATTTGTTAATCAGATTATTCTGCCTTTTACTGCAGCTGTGGTACCAAAAATTGTAAAGGGGTATGTGAGCTGAAACCTCCAGACAGAAGGGGTATAGTTTCAAAAAAAGTTGAAAACCACTGGTTTAATCAATAAGAAGTACTGAGTACAATACAATATGAAAATGTCATTATATCTGGAAAGAAGATTCTATTAAATCAGATAAAATATAACAAATCAGAGGCCTACATTTACACACATGTAGGTCACAATGATCTAGATTCTGATCAAGAACATGTGCTACGACATCACTATACCACATTTAATTGCAATTCAATTAACTTTTCTAAAGGTATAAAAGTACAATACTGGTCCCCTATTAAAGTTACAGTGAAAATCACTATTCCCATGAAAGCACACTCCTGTTTTTTACCACTTGATTTAGCAGCTTTTAAGCCTAAATGCATTTCACAAAAAAAAAAAAAACCTCTCAGCCAAATCATATTGTCAAAGTAACAGCACATTAGCTTCAACGAAATCCTAGTAAATCATCTGTTATATCATCCCTTCCACTATAATATATACACAGTTTAGCTCAATGGGTCTGATGAAATTGTTGACGTTACTTATGCTTTTGCTTTCTCAGTTTTAGTTTCAGGGGTCTTGCAAAATGCTAGCATGCAGATTTTTTGTTTCTTCCTGTCACTTTTGCATTCATAAATTAGGAAAGCCAGTCCCAATGAATAATCATGTTGAAAAGCAATATGTATATAGTGCTAATATTTAGAATGCAATTTCAAACACCCTCTAAGGCAGATCCTATAGTGAACACGGCCTCCACCATGGATCCATTTTTTCATCTGAAGATAGTTCTTAATGATTTTCGCTGTATGTTTGGGGTAGTTGTCATGCTGCAGAATAAATTTGGGGCCAATCAGATGCCTCCCTGATGGTATTGCATGATGGACAAGTATCTGCCTGTACTTCTCAGCATTGAGGAGACCATTAATTCTGACCAAATCCCCAACTCCATTTGCAGAAATGCAGCCCCAAACTTGCAAGGAACCTCCACCATGCTTCACTGTTGCCTGCAGACACTCATTCGTGTACTGCTCTCCAGCCCTTCGGCGAACAAACTGCCTTCTGCTACAGCCAAATATTTCAAATTTTGACTCATCAGTGCAGAGCACCTGCTGCCATTTTTCTGCAAACTGTGTTTTTGTGCATAGTTGAGTCGCTTGACCTTGTTTCCACGTCGGAGGTATGGCTTTTTGGCTGCAAGTCTTCCATGAAGGCCACTTCTGACCAGACTTCTCCGGACAGTAGATGGGTGTACCAGGGTCCCACTGTTTTCTGCCAATTCTGAGCTGATGGCACTGCTGGACATCTTCCGATTGCAAAGGGAAGTAAGCATGATGTGTCTTTCATCTGCTGCAGTAAGTTTCCTTGGCTGACCACTGCGTCTAAGGTCCTCAATGTTGCCCGTTTCTTTGTGCTTCTTCAAAAGAGCTTGGACAGCACATCTGGAAACCCCTGTCTGCCTTGAAATATCTGCCTGGGAGAGACCTTGCTGATGCAGTATAACTACCTTGTGTCTTGTTGCTGTGCTCAGTCTTGCCATAGTGTATGACTTTTGACAGTAAACTGTCTTCAGCAACCTCACCATGTTAGCTGAGTTTGGCTGTTCCTCACTCAGTTTTATTCCTCCTACACAGCTGTTTCTGTTTCAGTTAACGATTGTGTTTCAACCTACATATTGAATTGATGATCATTAGCACCTGTTTGGTATAATTGTTTAATCATACACCTGACTATATGCCTACAAAATCCCTGACTTTGTGCAAATGTACCTAGAAGAATTGATGCTGTTTTGAAAGCAAAGGGTAGTCACACCAAATATGGATTTGATTTAAATTTTTCTTCTGTTCACTCACTTTGCATTTAGTTAATTGATAAATATAATCTATTAACATGTCTATTTTTTAAACCTGAGGTAATTTCAAAACCAAATATGTTACTGATTTTGTCCTAGGGCTTGAACGACTATTTGCAAAAGTCGAATCGTTGGGGTAAAAACAGTAGACTTATTAATAAATCATGTATTTGATAATGTCTGGTGCCTAATTTGCATATGTTCTAAAACAGAGTTACTGTAAAAAATCAATTATTGTACCTATAAAAAAAAAGGAAAATGACTTTGAATCGTGTGTTTTAACATGTTTTATTGGTTAAAACCAAATATCAGAAGTTCTACATATAGACTTGTATATCATAACAAATGCCCATGCATAACAATATCAAAACAAACAACTGATTTCACGCGCCTATTTTATTTCCTACACACAGCAAATTGGCCAGTGTTGAAATCCCAGTGTTAACCGTTAGTGTTGATTTTAAGGGTTAAATGCTCACATTTTATGCCACGCAGTGTTGTTTCATATCTAAACCAAGGTATGTTTCACAGTGTAAAATAAAGTACACTAATCCTGAGTAATAATATCAACATCCAAGATTTTAGTTGGTGGTTTCTGCAATGGCGCCGCTTCTGCCCTTGCTGGAGAAGTTCAAGGTAGGCTAATATATTGTAATGGGCACGGCTGGACTGACTTGCTGTTGCCACCTGTTGGCGGATTGTGTGCCGTGCCCAGATGCGGCCTCCACAAATATGTTAATAAGCAGCAGAGGACACTGGGAGTGGGAAACAGGGTAAGGGAAATACTGTTGCTGTTGTTGTTATAAATGTTGTGATTATTGTAAGTGCCCCTATTAGTTATTTTGCCATACCCTGTAGCTGTTGAAACCATCCCGTGTAGTTTTATGTAATACGTGAATGGCAATTTGAGGTGAGGTAGGGCTCTAGGGTTCGGAAAGGGCTGTATGTGTGTGTATATTTCAGTGTGTGGATGGTGCTGACTTGCTATTGGCTGTCTAAATAAACCACATTGTACCTGTGTTTCCAGTTATTCCTGTGCTTGCTGCAATATTTTAATTTACTTTCATGGCAATGAAACAATGTTTGACAAATTATCAAATTATTAGTTTAAGACTAGTTCAGTGTACATAGTTCATATACAGAGAGTACAATTGTCTCTGCAGCAGTGTTATTTCCCAACACTTTGGTAGTTAATTTTACAATAAAGGGGTGCTAGTTATACACTGAAAGAGATGTAAATTTAACTCTCATAGTGTTAAATGCTTTACACTATGGAAGTGTTACTTTTTTTTTACTTTGCAAAAGTGTTACTTTTACACTGTGGATTATGGAGCCATATGAACACTGGAAAAGTGTTAGATTTGATTCCTACAGAGTTGACTTAACATTGGCTGATTTCCTGTGCGTAATAAAGAAGCCACATCAAGTAAACCTCTAGTCCTCGAGAAAGCAATCGTCCTAAACTAAAGAAACATGTACTACAAATCTACTGCAATATTTTTAAAACATACACAGAGGAAAAGGGGATCACACAATAGCTGATGACTGTGGTGGTTTCCAATTAAGAAATCTTTTTTTCACCCACAGACTCTCTTAAGCCAAGGCCAGTCATTTGAGGGGAGGACAGAACTGTTGTTCATTCTTCCCCCTTCATTTCTCTGCAGGGAAGATACGGTGTCTGGCCAGGGAGAAACAATCAAAGGGACGTGTGACATGATCTCATACGGACAAGGATAAGATGTCTACATTTCACAATGGAATATCCATCACCAGGTTCAGAAATTATAAGCCGGCTGGAGACTCTAGCACAACAGAGTATGTGCATGCTGGGAAGTCACTTATTATGCATTACCTTTAGGCTGAAACACAGACAATGGGTTCAGCTGGATGAGCATTTACAATGTGCACAAGGCAGGCTCATACGAAGCAGACAGCAGCCTTTTTTTACTGCTCTGGCTGTTGCTGCCAGAGGAAGGAGATGGGGCATGTACACCATCTAAAAACTAGGTGGTTCTGTTACCAAGATGTGTCAAATAAGGATATTCTTGTGTTGCAAAGGCACTTGGTGGAAGTTAAAAGACCTTAGACAAACATCCATCCCATACCATGAGAAGCCAGCATAAAACATACCGGTCCACACAGGGTGAACCAGTAATATGTAATATAATAATAGTAATATGTTCAAATATGTTCAATTTAGAGTCTGTTTCAAATCTCTTTTCAAAATGTCTGCTCTAGTGCACTGATATTATAAGGATTATTGCCCACATTACCAAACAGGTAGCACAGCAATAATGATTCACGAGTACGGAAAAGAAAAGCCAGAGCACTTCTTATGTTTATTTATTTGTTATGTGTTTTTCATTTTTGTGTTCTTGTGGTCAAAGGTTGTTAATTCCGAACTTGTTTTAGCTGGTTGGCTTGTTTTACTTTTCACAGTATGATTAAAGTCTATGTATAAATTAAGACCCTTTAATAGACTCCAGCTTTTATGAAGTGCCAGTGACACTGAATGGGTAATATAGCACAGGCCAACAGTAACAGCTTCATACATTTTAGTGCTGCTCTGAAAATTATAGGATTCTAACAAACCACAACTGTAATATAAAGCCCATACTTCATAACACAGGTGGGGTTTCCATGCAGTTCAGAAACTCAAAATTCTCTCTCCACTGTTGTGAGAACGTGACACAACATGCACAGATATATCATTGTGCAACCAGAACATGGTGAGACTCTTACCTTGTTAGTTTGAACTGCAGACACCCTGCTGCTTTGCCATCAACAAAATCACTCAAAGAAAACATGTAAATGAGGCCACACCCTGAAAGTTGTGCTAACTACTGGTACTGGTGCCAAGTGAAAAATCGTGTCCTTAGTTTTTCATTAACAATATTTTTAAAGGTACATGCTAATGTTACAAAACAGGAGTTAATTAAGGACTAGTTATCAGAAATATAACTCAAGGGATCATTATAGCGTCTAAATTGGAGTTCTACAATAAAATGCTAGGTTCCATTATTATTAATATTATTATACTTCTTATTGATGTTTCTAATAACAGATGGGGTTACGCAATCAACAGGCAGTACTGGGATCGTCTCAGGCTGCATCACATGGGATTCATTATTGATTGCTGATTGGCACTGACTGAGATTTCTTTAAATGAAAAGAAAAGGGGGAAACAGTATTATCCAGAGAGACAACTAAACTCTGAATTCTAGCTATAAAACACAACTTAACCATGTATGAGAGCTGAAACAATCAATAATACAATGCTACAGTCCCCATGGGACTATGTTCCACTTTCAAACACATTTATTGGAGTCATATCCTGTTAAGATACATACTGTTGCATAATCGACCACTGCTGTCTTAATTCACTTTACAAGAACAACCTGGAAGAGCTGCTATCGAAATGGCTTTATTTTAGATTCATTTTAAATAATGAATCAACTAACCCCATAAATAACTTGTTTTAATTATTTATCTAGGAAAGAGAAATACAGTGCTCTTAACAAGAACAGTTCTTATGCACTGTTATGGTGCAGCACATTCTCTCACAACACAACAATAACAGAATCTATCACTACAGGCCCTATGTTTTTATTGTTTTGAGTTTTTATCAATTAAATAAACTTTAATATTTAGGAAGCTGTTCTAGGCTGGTGTTAAAGATGTCAACAACCGTCTTGACTATCAAACCTTTATTTAAATAACCCATGAGTTAAAGCTTTTTGAAAGCCACATGCATTAAGTCCCTAATATAATGTATTAGTAACAAGCAGGGGTGAAATTCTCAACAAAAAAAGTGCAGATACTCCTATGCGCAGCCAGGTTTAAACATTTTATAAATGAAGACAATTTGAGTGCCAATGAATAAACACTTCTAAAATGTATAGCTATCGATACACAATACATTTAAAAATACAATATAAGCCTTAAAAAATATAACCAATTCAACATAGATAAAACAGCTGAAAATACTTAAAGCTTTGTACCCTCTGCAAGTATCACTCAGTAGTATTGTAATATAACACTTATGTTAAACCTTAAATGATAAGTATCAAGACATATGCCACTATGCCATAACTGCTGTAGAGAGGGAGTTTTTTTTCAAGATATCCTAAAAAAAAAAAGGTTTTTTTCCAAAAAAAAATTTGTTTATGCACATAAAGATTAATATATATATATATATTATATATATATATATATATATATATATATATATATATATATATATATATATGTCCAACAATGCACAATAGGGGCTGAAATACCCCTCAATTGGTGCATATGTAACAGGCACTACTAAAATTAGAACATAGATCTGTTATTTCTTTTTTTCTTTTACTTGTTACTAATCCCACAATAATACACATGCTTCTCTGTTGTTTTTCTGTCTAGATTAATTACTACGAATTATTCCAGGAAAAAATAGCTTTTAAAGAAAATGCTTCTCAGAGCTGAACTTCAGTGTTACACATACTGTACATTTGGTTGGAGACGTGAAATACAGACTCTCCGTAATCAATACACAAAGGAATATATATATTGACAGCAACCTAACCTAAAGTATAGTGTGCAGAAGACTAAACCATGGAGAAATGTAAGAAAAGAGTCACCAAGGAATTGTATTTTAGTGTAAAACAGAAAATGACCGTGGGGCACTGCAGCTTTAGAAGGTCTAGTCCCTCGGGTTGCTGTCGGACTTCCAGGGCCACATCAAGCATTATCTAATGTTTCCACTTGTACAACAATGCATACATTTTTATCATGGAAGCTAAACACCCATACTGGTCAGTTCATGTTTCATAGACGTGTTGGAAATATCTGTGATACAGAGCTGCTGTATGTGGGGCTATAAAGAACCAAATTAAAACTGGAAGTGTGCTGCTCAAGATCATTAATGAAAATCTATAACAAAAATGGAAAACAGTAAAAACGCAAAACAATACAAACTTGGCCAGGGTGTAAACATGAAAACAACAGAAACACAACTTAAAGAGCCAAATCAACATGGGACAAATAATAACGCTGTGTTTTTGCTCATTAAACCTAGTCTCTCCCATAAAAATGCCCTGAAGAAACTGATAAAAATGGCCAAGTATTGGGACAGCTCCTACCGTGGAGATCTTAACATGGTTTAAATCGTTTATGAAATGCATATAGATGTGCCACAAATCCTTTCATGAGGATGAATACATTCATTACAAATTCAGCAGCGTCTGATACATACTTTATGTGAGTAGTGGGGGTCCACAATCCTGGCCAGGCCAAAGTCTCCAATCTTAAGCACCAGGTCCTCTGGGTTGATGAAGATGTTGGCTGGCTTGAGGTCTCTGTGCAGCACGTTGGCGGAGTGGATGAACTTGAGCCCCCGGAGTAGCTGGTACATGAACAGCTTGGCATGCTCTTCAGACAGGGGCCCTTGCTCCAGAAGGTGGGACAGGTCTGTCTCCATGTGCTCCTGGACGATGTAGACAGTGGTCAGCTCGCAGAAATCCTGGGAGAGGGCATGCCCCTGGGGGCCAAGCACCTCAAACACCTTCACCACGTTGTCGTGCTCCAGCCGCCGGATGATCTTAATCTCTCGCAGGGTGTGCTTGACACTCAGTGTGTCTGTGATGACAATCTTCTTTACTGCCACCTTGAGGCGGCTCTGGTTGTCCACGGCGGACAGGACCAGCCCATTGGCGCCGTATCCCAAGGGCTTCAACTCAACAAAACGATCACCCAGATCAAAGCCATGGATGTTTGTCATGTAGTCACGCTTTGCTGCCATTTTCAGAAGATCAGGAGCATATTGTTTTTGCCCTTATTTTATTTATTAAATTAATAATTACAAATAGATAAATTAATACATTAATTAATACATATACAGAAAACCACTCAAATGTTTTGAAAATGAAAAAATGTTAAGCAGAAATGTCACCTTATATTAAAAGATTCTTTAAAAATGTGAATAAATAATGGCTGAAATATTAGACGAACACTGTCGAATGCTCATTGTCATTCAGTGATCTCATATTCCAGTGCCTGCAGTTCTGGCCATGGCTCCCTAAAGTTATATTCTTCTCAAATTTCCAGGAGTTCATTCTGTGTTTCAAAGGCAAAGAGCTCCGGATCCTAAGGGATTGAAGGGCTCTCGTCTGCCCGATTCCTAAAATAGATCTGAGGTTCTGACAGAGTTTCACAGTGTTGCTTCCAGACACATGTCTCCTGCTGTGCCTTGCCAACAACTCTGATCTTTACAGCTCATTGAGATTTTTATTGGTGTTTGTTCTGCCAGCATTGTTCCAACACATTGGCCTTCTTCCACCTCTGCTCACCTCCTGGAAAAGAAGGTAATAACAAAAAAAAATTAACCAAGTTCATGAGAATAGTTAATGTGTAATCCTTGTACATAGCCACGAGCAAGGAAAGCAGAGCTGTTGCTTAAATAGGAACACCAAGTTCTCCAGAGCTGACATTATAAGTGTGGTCAGGTTCATGTTATACATGGATACAAGCACCAAAAGAAACACACATATACATATATGACACCCGAAAACTTCAAAAAAAAGGATGGTAAGTAGATTCAAGAAAATGTACACAGTCTTTTTCTTCAATCAGTTGTTAGGTTTATTGAAATATGCAGGGAGTCTGGTCTCAGGTACAGGACAAACAGATTACTCGTTCTTACAATTTCTGCATGACATTAAATACCCTTCTGTATAGATGGTCCACCTCCTCTTTCTCTGACACTTAACCAATAGCAAAGGTACAACACATTATTCTGTTACCATATACTATATGTATTTAATTTAGTGTGTATGTGTGTGCGTGTCTGTGTGTGCGTGTGTGTAGTCTAGTATGTCTAGTGCATTCCTCTTCAGCTCCCTGGTGCCCCAAAAGGTCCATACATCTAGTTTTTGTCATCTTCTTTGTTCATATTTATCCGTATTGCTTGGGACATGTTGAGTCCAGTTGCATTATCTCTTATTCTCTCTGAGAACCTTTGGGTCCAACGGCAGTCCCTGGGAGCCTTTAGCCCCTTTATGCTTTGCATTCCAAAAGTCTTAGAGCCTTCTGGTCCACAGCGCTGTTATAGCTTGTAGTCAATGCTGGGCAATAAGCTTGTAGACGGAAGGGCTCTATCAATTGTTAGCAGTGCATGCAATTTGAAAGAAGCAGTCTGCTATCTGCAATATTAGTCTCTTTTCAGAAAAGAACACCAGTATAGCTCTGCCAGTCTAAATGCGTAGCAAACTGCTAATCAATTCTTGTTCCATGTTTTCCAACAGCAGGATATTTGAAATCATAATATTTTAGACATGCTGTTTTAAAAAGTTCCAGCAGATTAAAAAAACAACAAAAAACAAGAGCATCACGCATCTTGACCGCTGTCAAGGATTCATTAGGCATTCATTGGTATCAAGAGGTTAATTTATTACCAGCAGACGGCATTCAAAAATCAGACATAACGCTCTTTAGAGAATGCTGGAGCACATCAGGAAAAAATACCTAAGGGTTCATAATGAAATTCAAGCACTGTGCCAATGTCAGCATTCTCAAGTCCTCCTTTCGGAAAAAAACTAATTTATAAAGAACAGAAATGAAAACTCTAAGTGTGTAGTGTAATGATCAAGATCATGTCAATGAAAATGTATGGCAAAAATGGAAAAATATTTGTTCACAAAAACAAAACTGAAGCACACTGGGGAGTTGCATCAACCTTGTTCTGTCAGCAGTATTGATTATGCATCTGAGCTGCATTCATTTTTTGTAGCCCAGTGCCTCATATCACCTTCTCAAGATTTTTACATGAGAGAAAACATCCTGCAAATGCATTATTTTGCCAATTTTCAGTTGGCAAAATACAGAAAAATATTTCAAATGTCCAAATTATTTTTTTACTAAATGTATATGATTATAATCCAGAATAATCTTGTAAATCAGATGTGAATGTCAAAGGGTTATTTCCGAAAAAATACTTAACTAACTTTACTAAGAAGTATTATTTTCTACTGTGCAATATTCAAGCAAAGGCTTGCTAAGTTTGATACAATACACCCTATAACGCCTTTCATTATAATGAACCTTCAGCTATAACGAACCTGGCCCCTGGACCCCAAATAAAAAAAAAAAAAAAAAAATAAAAAAAGATAATATAAACACACACTGTCAACATCCCAGTCCGCACGCACGGGAAGCAACCTCCACAGAGAAGTCAATAATTTTGTCTTACTAAATAATACGCGCTGTGTAACTGTGCATCTGAAAATAAAATAATTTTATGTTGCAACAAACCTGGAAAGTACACAGATCGTTTGAAAAAAGTAGTACGGCAGGCATATCTCTGTCATGAATATAGGTTGTCAAAAAGCACTCTGTTTTTTGGCTTCTTCAGCAACCATGCGGCAAAGCAAAATCGATTAAAGAAGAAAAAAAAACTTTAGGATCTGGTTAACTTTTCACGTTGGGTTTATCTGGTATAAAAGCCACTGTGCGTATTATGTTTTGGATTATTTTTTATTGGTATAATTATTTAAATGCAGGACAAGGGAAGTGCCGTCCGCCATTGTTTGTTATTGTTTTATGTTTGTGATTTAGTACATCTCATTAGAATGCATGACTTTTGGCTAGTAATTACTTAATTAGCTGACAGTCATGTAGATTTATTAAACTTGGGCCACCACTGTAAGAAACCTGACACTTTTGAAGACAGGGGGTGTGTTGGAGTGTTTTGGAGAGAGAGTGTCGCATGTAAAACAAACTGCAAAGGAACAAAATGAATGCTACTTACTTTAAATCTACCTGAAGGTACTTGTGTCTTTTGTTTGTTTGTGTTTATTTTGGCCATTGTGCTGTTTTCTTTTACTATTTGAAAGTTTGTTTAAATAAATAAATACGGAGGGCAGCCAGTGGCTCATTCGACCTGCCAGTACATTGTTTGTTTGGATTCATTTCCTCGTCTGACGTCACCCCACACGCCATTCTGCCACAGACCCCTACATCTCCTCCCACATCTGACAATGCCTGTCAGCTATTTCAACTTGGACACATTCATACCACCTCAAACCTCTCTAAATCCGACCTCCTCCACTTTCCTTCTGCTTCCTCTCACTCCTCTAACCTCTCCATCACAATCTCCCTTGACTCTTTCTCTTTCTCCATCTCCTTCTGCTAAATGTCTAGGTGTTACTCTTGACCCCTCACTCTCCTCTCAACACATGTCTTCACTGACACACACTTGCCGCTTCTTAGCAAAATCTACCAAATCCATCCTTATTCCAGCCAACTACTGTTTAAGCTTTTGTACCCTCCAGATTGGACTACTGTAATTCTCACCTTACTGGTCTCTCTGCTTTGGCTATCCGCCCTCTTCAGCTCATTCAAAGATCTTGTATTCTCCCAACGTCGCAACCTGTCTGCTTCGCACCCTCCACTGGCTAACCACCTCTGCTTGCATTCAATTCAAGACCTTTATTCTTGCCTATGGCTGTCTTCACAACACTGCCCCCTCCTACCTCTAATCCCTCGTGTCTCACTACACCCCATCTTGGATACTCCTCTACAGGCAATCTGGTCATGCCTTCCTCCACTCCCCATTCTCCCGTGCCTGCTCCTTCTCTTCCCTAGCCCCTATTTGGTGGAATGAGCTACCAGAGAACTTCAGGACTGCTCTGTCTCTCACTGTCTTCCGCTGCCTCCTCAAGACCCTCCAGTTTAGACTGCACTTGTAGATCTCTTGATCTACCCCTCCCACTATGCACTGTGTTCACCTGACCTATGCACCACATTACTGGATCCTCAGCTGATGCGTTATCCTTGCACTATTGCACTACTAATATATGTCATTGTAGATATAACTTGTTATAATCCTAATTTGTTACATCCTATTTCATATTGTATTTTAGTTGAAGAATATGCACTTACTGAAACAATACTGTATTTAAATATTCATTTTGCATTGTAACCCTGTAACACCTGTAAGTTGCCTTGGATAAAGGCGTCTGTCAAATAAATAAATTAATAACAACAACAACAACAACAACAATCATAATAATAATAATAATAATAATAATAATAAAGAAGAAGAAGAAGAAGAAGAAGAAGAAGAAGAAGAAGAAGAAGAAGAAGAAGAAGAAGAATAGAAAACATACTTTGCAGTGTATTTTTCATCTACCACTAGGATGCAACAGAGTTGAACTCTTGTCTTATTCTAGCTGAATGCATGGCCAGTGTACAGGGTATCAACAGTAGGCTACTTTCCAAAGGAAGGTGTGTAGTTTGGGGGGAAGTTACAGGCCTTGTTTAATAGACAGCACATTAGAGAATTACAGCAGCTACTGTCCAATGCTTACACACCTCTTCCTAGAGACATACAAGTTTCACATGTCTGTCAGCGCTCACTGACTGACTCTATGAGGTTATTCCCTGTTTAAAACTTCGGAAAGAGATTTTTTTTTTAATGGCTGGTGACTATTTTTTAGATTAAAAGCTTTCTAATGTAAAGACCTTGGGTGCAAGCAAATTCTTGGTAACAGCAGTTTCCTATATGGAAATGTATGCAAACAGATGGTTGGGATTAAAAGTATGAAACAACATTAAGGCTAAATTCTCCTATCCTTTAAGTTTTTATTTTTATATTAATACCTAAACAGTTGTGCATCTAAATAATGCTGCTCTTCAGGATTATATTAATCTAGCTGGGAGTTTCCAACAGGGTTGAATTTTTGATCCACTTTACTACATTACAAATATATATATTTAAATTAAAGTAATAGTAAGACATCATGTTTTTGACCACAAAGCAAATATTAATTTGGTTTAACAGTGCCCGATACTGATACTAGAAAAAAATAAAAATACAAAGACATTTGTGGTCTCTAATCGTTGATGTAAATCATATACACATAATAATTTAGCAACTTCTTCAGTGAGATGTTACATGCCAGTCGATGACAAGTTATTATGTGTGTGTTGAACTAACAACAGTTATCTCACTGATGTATAGTGCGCAGCTATTCCTACTCCACATACACGGAGTTGCGAGCTGTGCTCTGCACTGACAGTGAGTACGAACGTTTAACAGATTGGCAGTTGCGCTTTGAAAATTACAGTTGCAGTTCTATTCCCCGTCACAGTTTATTCCAGGACATGCAGGCTATAACGTCAACTGAATATTCCGGAACAACTGAGTATCACTCACGCTTACTGCACATTAACTAGATGAACGTTACTGGAACTAATAACCCCAACTATCTCCCCAAAAGACATGCATGTTTTATAAATGAAACCAATCAAACAGTAATAACAAAATCCAAACTATGTAAATAGCCTAATAAAAAATAAGTTTTCTCAGTAAAAAAATGTTTAATTCATTCATTCATTAAAAAGGATATATATATATATATATATATATATATATATATATATATATATATATATATATATATATATATATATATATATATATATATAAACAACACAATGTGTTAATTTCCATCTATAATAAGTTTAGTAAGGGTGCCCTTAATCCTTTGTTGAACTGTACAGGAAATACAATAAAAAAATGTACACTGTTTATTCAATCTCAAACTAAAACTTAAGGAACACGATTACAAAAACAAATAATGTATGTTTGGTACGAGTAAGCATGAAAATGGTGATGATGCTCGCACGCAGGCTTCTCAAACAAATGCATACATTGTAGCCTGTTCCTCTATGCACAATCACCATCACACATATACACACAGGGACTACTTACCATATTCACTTTTATCAGATGGCTGAAATACATACACACTAATGTAGTATTTACATTTTTTGCAGGCAGTTTCAAATAAAAAGTAACTGATATTTTGTTTTATTCGAGTTACGGCTGGTGGACCTGTTCTTATCTGTCCTTGCGATCTGTTAGTCCTTTGTTTTGAGGAATGATCTGGGTTATCATAAAGCAGTCGGCGTCATAGATAGCGAATGCCTGCTCCTACTGTATCTCGGTTTTCTCGTTCGGTTTCTCCTCTTTCTGTTAGGAACTCCTCCACCGTGGCGCAGCCCCCAGCAAAGACGTCATCTTGAAACCCCTCAATCAGTCTACAGCCATCTGCTTATCCAAGTGCAGCAGCATCACTGAATGGAGCTTTTTGGACGGTGCAAGCTCCGTTGAATACAATTATTATTTTTTTTTTTACATTTTCGTACTCTGTGGTGATGTAGGTGCCAAGAGGAAAGCAATTCTGCAGTGTCCCTCGAGATTCCCGACAATATAAATCTGGCACCGCGCAGGCTGCAAACCATCTTTTCTCTAGCAATAGAGCAGGGGCCTAACTACAGTATTGCAATAATTAAACGTAAGTTTCTTACCCTCCACAGGCTTTTCTAGCAACACTGTACTGGACCTCTGCCGCTGAGAAAGCTGGTTTGCAGCGTTTCAGGTGCCAGATTTATGTTGTCTGGAATCTCAAAGGATACAGTAGATTTGCTTTCCCTTTTGGCATTATCAGAATTGTATATCTGGACTGTAGGGGGTATAAAATGCATGCCTAAATAATGAAAACAATAGTGCAGCAACTGAACTCAAAATCAAACCATATAAAATGACAAACATCAAAACAGTTTGAAGCATTCCTGTGTTTCCATGGCATTCTCATTGAGGTTTTCCATATTGATCACTTTTTTTTTCATTTCCTCTGAATTAGGCTCCACAAGAGCCCCTCTTCAAATCTGCATCTGATATGGGTACAAAGCTGGAGCTAGGTTAGAAGGGGTTCCAGAGAGAAATTAATTATATTTCACATGCTCCTCCAAATCACTGTTAGAGTTCTGTTCTGTTAGAGTGTGGAGACTGGATTTCTTAAAATGAAATTAAAGCAAAGCACTGTGCTTTTATAATGAGAATAGGCCAGAGATCAGAAAATGCATACAAAAAGGGCCAATCCCCAGTGGCTTATTTTATGAATGCACCACTGCTGGACTGCAGGGAGAGTCTCTAACAGCAGCTGGCACTGCAGGGGCTTTTATCCAATTAGGGAGGAAAAACAGTTCATTGTCCTTCAGTGGCTACTACTGGTCAAGTACTCACAGGTCTAGGCGGGGTCACTTGGTAGCTCAGTAACATCTGTGGTGTAGGTACAGCGAGTGAAAAGAGGCATTTGGCTTGACTGCGTGAATGGAGGTTAGTGAAATTATATTATTGCAAATAAACAGACACATACTGGATATCCTCTACTATAAAAGGGTTTATATGCAATCTAAAGTCAGGCTAATTAAATATCTTGAAACTTAAGTAAAAAATAAACAAACAAACAAAACGTATCACTGTAGCACTTTGTAATATAAAAAAGAGCTATTGCAATAAATATCAGTGAGCTTTACATATTTAGAGAAGAGCATGTTATGTGCTTGTAACAAAAAGTACAGTATTGACTGTTGAATGGAAAAGTCAGTATTACACAGATCATCTTTTAGATCTAGAGGTATACATTGAACCTAATATTTGATGCACAGTAGAAGGAATTGGCTGATACTGAACAAGCAATAAAGAAAGATTTATGTTAGATAATGATTATTGTTGGATTAGATTTTTTTATTGAATCTTGACGTACTGTTTTGATGTATTATTTATATACTATATGTATGTATCATACAGCTTCCCAAAGTAATTGGACTACCTTATTATGCAGTCATAATGCATTCTTATTATTTATCATTTTTGATATATTTTTTTACAACAAAATTGGCATATTTTTGAACAAGCGTTAATTTAGCAAATAGTGATTGGATTCAAAGTACAGTATGTGTTTTTTAATTTTAATTTTTTTTTTTGTTTTACAGGGGACAGCTGCATGAATAAGTGATAAGACATGATGATTCAGAGCCAGGCTCCATATTCCATTCTGAATCCTAGCATAAATGATTCCTTACAGTGTGTTCCCCCATCCTATCTTGCTGTAGACTGATACATATATTCACAATGTCATGCATATAAGTGGACTAGGTATAAACACTATTCTGGAATATAAAGTGGTATGATACCACCAGAATAATGTCGAAAGCAAAGACCAATGAACACTTTTTACATGTTTAAAGTGATCTACCTTGATGGCCATCATAACTAGCGTCTTTTGAGACCAAAATAGAGCTTTTTGGCCTCAACGCTAAGCGCTATGTTTGGCGCAAGCCAAACACCACACATCATCCTGAGAACACTATCCCTACCGTGAAGCATGGTGGTGGCAGCATCATGGTATGGGGATGCTTCTCTGCGTCAGGGCCTGGAAAGCTCATGAAGATAGAGGGCAAAACGGATGCAGCAAAGTACAGAGAAATCCTGGAGGAAAACCGGCTGAAGTCTGCAAGAGACCTGGGACCTGGGAGAAGATTCATCTTCGAGCTGGACAATGACCCCAGACATACAGCCAAAGCCACACTGGAGTGGCTTAAAAACAAAAATGTTGATGTCCTGGAGTGGCCCAGTCAAAGCCCGGACCTCAATCCAATTGAGAATATGTGGAAAGAGTTGAAAATTGCTGTTCACCAAAGGTCCCCATCCAACTTGACGGAGCTTGAGCAATTTTGCAAAGAAGAATGGGCAAAAACTGTAGTGTCCAGATGTGCAACACTGGTAGAGACTTATCCAAATAGACTCATGGCTATAATTGCTGCCAAAGGTGCCTCTACCAAAAATTGACTCAAGGGGGTGAATACTTGCAATCAATTATTTTTTGCTTTGTATTTGTAATTAATTTAGAACAATTTTTAGATTTCATTTTTCACTTTAACATTATGGACTTTTGTTTGTGTTGATCAGTGGCAAAAACGCCTAATTAAATCCATTTTGATTCCTTGTTGTAACACAATAAAATGTGGAAAAGTCCAAGGGGGGGGTGAATACTTTTGAGAGCCACTATATATATATATATATATATATATATATATATATATATATATATATATATATATATATATATATATATATATACATACACACGCACACACAAATCAGGAGCTGTGAAAGCTACATGTATGTTTTCATATTGTAAAAACAATGCGACAGAGTGCTGCTGGAATAAAGCACACACAGCAGGTATTTCAAAGACCTCAGGGCAGGCAGCTTTAACGTACAGTTTTGAGTCTAAATACTGAAAGAGACATGCAGCCTAAACCATAACACTAGCCCTAAACCGCACTGATCCTACTTGAGATACTACTGGTACATAACTAAGCTGTCAGTTCTGACCTCAGCATTATATATATACTCTGTCCTAATTGTAAAGCTGCCTGCCAGCTAAACAGGCCTTGGCTCTGTCTAATTTTACAAGGCACCTTTCCTTACCACATGCTCATGCCTCAAGCAAACCAAATACTGATTAGAAAAAGTTCCTTAATCTTATGAAAGGACATGCAAACTCATTACCAGAAAGTAAAAGCCATATCCTATACAATGCAAATAAAGGAAGAATTGCTACTTTTCCTATCCGTTAACAAAATACAAAATGACAGCGTTACACGTATAAAAATAACTGCCACAAAAATATCAACGTTTTGTACCTTAACTGATATGATTTAGTAAAGTGCCTAGTCTGAACGTACAAGGAATACTGCCCTCAAGCAAGCATTGAGAAAGATGACCAAAGACATAGCTTTTGTAACCCTGATGCAGAAGTGAAATACATGTCCTATTCTCCTTTCTTGCCAAGCTCTTAGGGAGCAATTGCTGCTGTTTTTTATTCCAGTGCAGCCCGTAGCCTTTGTAGTTGTAGTTCTGGGAACAAGCTGCTAACTCTGGTCCCAGTTCTTATTTTCTCTAACAAGGTAGAATTCAATTAACTTCCCAGGCAGGCAAGCAGCCAGCTTATTTTTCAATAAAAAAACAGCACCAAACAAACTTCCTTAGCACCCTGTGGGGGGGGGGGATTTGGGTGTCAGTGGACCATAATAAAGGAATGCCACTCTTAAAAGGGCTTTAAATATGGAGATATCTCTCCACATGGTAGAACAAACCACATCATTTTTTTTTTAAGTCTCTAATATAGGAAAACAAGGGTTGAATCAAATTTAAATGTGCTTTACATATTTTACAAGCTGTTTCCATGGTAACCACCATAAATTGGAATCACGTGCTTAGTTTACATAATTACTTATATGTGTTTGTTTTTTTATGAAAATACAATTATGGTATTATATATCAGTTGCACTTGACTTCTGCATATTAAACACTTCCCATGTGTTCTATTATGTCATGAAGCTAGAATTTAACAGAACAATTAAATATGTTCACTTTTATTTAAGTAGGACAGGTCACATAGAAGAGGAATATGCCATACATTACCCTTACAATAGTAATTTGTTGGAGGTTAAAAATGAGACATCTAGAACAAGTTTGCTCCAATGCTTTTCTATACATCCTTCTACTGTGTCTGTACTGTGTATTTCATTTCCGGTCCTTTACGTTAACATTGTTGAATAAAATATACTGCTCCTGTATAATTTGGAAGCTTACAGATCTCTTGTCATGCTTATTCTGAGTTTGCTACTGTAGGCATAGCTATGCTTTTAGCAACAGTTGTATGTGTATGAGTGTGGCTTAAAGAAAGGCCTGCCTCTTCAACATCTGAACCTCAGAATACAGTTAAAAGTATTCACGATATATAAAGAATGTGAGTTACATAATGGTAAACATTATTTCCAGCTGATCATATAACTTTGAGTTGTGAGTCAGCATTTTTGCAGAGGGGAATGTTGAAGGTTTTCAATTGAAAGCACAATTATCGATCCACCAAGAAATAGTGGACCAAAACAATAAAGAGATGAGCTTGTGATTTCATTCCAAAGTTGGATATACCCATGTGGCAAAACAGAGCTATATTTAAATGAATTAAAGCAAATAGTAACAGAAGTACCCACACTGGTAACCTTTGTAACTACTGAAAAAATATCCTGAATAAATCTTGGTACCAACAGTTGTATTAAACTCAACCTTGAAAAGTTCACTGTAATACAACATACCAAGAAAAGTATGGTCATTGTAATAGTATCAGCAAAATATAGATAAAAAAAAAAAAAACAACATGGTAAATCTACGTTGCATAATATGGAAGCATAGGATATCGTTACTAAATTATTAATTAGTAAACCTGTGTATAAAGCATGGTAAAGTGTGAAACGACATTCGGCATCAAGTGTGATAATACAGGGCTCATTTGGCTGTAATTAAAGAATATGAGGTTCTGACATACAACAATTATATCATAGCTTCCCATGAGCAAGGAACTATTATCTGGAAGTTATCAACCACTGGTACCATTCAAACACTGAGATTAACAATGCTGGAGTGCTTAGGATCCCTTTGTCATTTAAGTTTCTAAATCAGTTCAAAAAGCTTGTGTGCTTTCTTGGAGTACTTCATTGTTCGTTCTATGATTTTAAATTATTATCACAAATAACTTTAACCTTTTACTCTCCAAAATTACTATTAAGGAAAGGGCTTGTGAGCTGATTTGTAAATGTATTTGTTTCCTTATTTGAATCCTGTGCAACATATACTGCATTTAAACGTGTATTCACTTTGGGGTTCTGCAAAGTCGAAGAAAACATTTTAAGAGTTTACAAAAAAATTTATCACAACATATAAATGCAATGTAATAAAAAAAGTGTAACTAATGTCCTGCTTTACCAACTAAGGAAAAAAATAATAATTTCCAGTCTCCACATATATATATATATATATATAATATATATATATATATATATATATATATATATATATATATATATATATGTAGCAGTATTCATTAATACATATTTATATATATATATATATATATATATATATATATATATATATATATATATATATATATATATATAAAAACAATAAATTCCTGCAGTTATTTTGTGTTATTTTTTATTGTACTCTTTTTCTGAATAAAGGTGCCTTTTGACTTGGGATGTGCACACCCCTACTCTGTAACTCTGTCAACGCTAGATTCTCAGAAGTACTTATTTCCAAATCATCATTAACATTTCTTGAGAAAGGAAAGAAACACCCAATAAAGCTGCCAATCCATAAATAAACAACTCAGACATTTAATTCAGGGGCTTTGAGTTATTTGTTGTCCTTTTATAAATTATAATTGGTATTTTATCTTTAATGAAAAAAATGACGATTTGCCTAAATAAATGAAAAAGACAACCTTAGTATATCTTTTCCGTGCCTTATATGGAAAAAGTTAATACAAAACTGTGGGGAATTCCCCAGACCAGAACTGGTTAACTGGTCTACTGAGTGGAGTTATTGTACTGGACTTCTGTAGTGTTGAGAGAAGTAATAGAAAGTTTGCCAAGGAAGAGCCTTCACTGCCATCAGGCACTTCCTCGCATGTCTGTGTTTCTGCAATCACTGAGTAAGCACATAGGTACTTCTTCATTACTTTTGTATTAGGGAATCACATTAAAGTCATATATGCTTCCAGGAAAAGTGGTGTCAGAATGTTACAAATACGACCCATATTGTCTCAGGGATATAACAGTTATTTTAAATAATTCCACTTTAGTGTTTAACCTTACTTCGCTTCATGGAATACAAAGAGTGAGAGAGGTAGAATCAGTGTGCAGCATTTTTGTCACTGGGCAGAAAATTAATTGGGAATACATTGTACTGTATCTGGTAATGGTTGGTAATAGAAACACAAATCCACTGGAATCTACTAGTAAATTGGTAAACAAAAAGACTAAATCACTGGGGTCCAAACTCAGATACACTTTCAATTAACATCAATTAGCAGCCAACCTAAAACCACTGACATACTGTCTGAAGATACAGAAATATAATCTCTGTAAAATGAGTGTATAGGTTGACATTTAGTTAGTGGTTAAAATGATTGTCTTTCTTAAAGGCAGTCTGCCCTAAATGAACTGATTCATACAATGAAGGTGTCTGATAAGCTTTTTATTCACAAATGTTTGTTTGGTTCAGTAAAGATAACACACGATTGACTCAGTGTCGGCTCTTTGTGAATTGTAACACAATAAGTGGCCAGTTTGGGTGAATACTAGCCGCTGGAGGAAAAAAACATGAATATTCAGTAAACAACAAATAGGCAGAAAGATGAATGTTTTCAGCTGTAAAATGGTTTATTTTAAATTGTGACAAAGCATTCCAGCGACCACTTCATCATTGTGTAATTGCGTTTGAGGAAATGTCATGAGTCCTGCCAACTGAACTAGGTTCTTTCAGCCTGCTGTAAAACAAGCAGGTTGAGATTTCATTCTAGCTCTGTGCTTTTAGGGAAAGAAAGAAAAAAATAAATAAATAAACAAACCCACTCTTTTATGCATGTCACATAAAAAAAAAACATTTCATCACCACTGCCTTGATAACAAATCTAAAAGTGAGAACAATAAAGATCAGTTGTGCTCAGAGTGAACTATTAATTATACAGAAACAAAAGGTGAATTAAAACTATACATTTACTTAGAACCAACAAGTATCTTGTAAGCAGGGTGTTATTTTATTCTCACTTCAGTTTGTTGGGTCAGTTTTCTCTGTCAGCTGACTTGGTCATAAAGTAATGTCAAGGACCACAAGAGGTATATTTGCAACTATGCAATGGCAAAACTGACAAATATCAGTTATCTTGATCACAGTTTTTGTTTCATTATTTGGTACTTCTTTAAAGCCAAGGATAGCAAGGCAAAAAGCAAGCCTAAGAATATATTTTTAAACTTTTTTTTTTTTTTTTATTCACATTGTGTAGCAACCAAAATGTAAGTGTGGTGTTGACCCTGACAATTTATAATACATTTTTGGTTAGAAGGTGGCTTTCCATGTTTTTACAGCAAATTACCCCTGAAGTCATAGTGGTTTATTTTGGAGCAATCAGACTTCTGCGTTGTCATCGCTGCTGCATCAAATATGCTTGTAGGGTCTGGAAAAAAAAATGGAGTGCAATCTTATAGTCAAAAAGTTTAATATGCAAGTTTTAGGTAAACTGCCAGGATCAATGTGCTAGACCATCTTTGTAATTCTGATTACAACCTGGTGCTAGTCTTGACCATAAAGTGGTCAAAACAGACAAAAAATAAAATGTTGGTTTTAGCGATGTTGCTTGTAATGCAAATTGTGGCAAGATCGCCTGGAAGCATAGTGTTTAAGAACCTACGTAATTCCCATTATGTCAATCTAATAGGTAGTGTAGGTGTTGAATATTATCATTTAAACACACATTTTTAGTGACAGCATTTCCATAGTTATTTCATGCTGTTTAACATCTGCACTGCTAACCAGTGCCTTTCTTCAGAAGAACTCCACCACTATATACAGGACATAGATAAATGTTTGACTAACAGATATTCGAGCTCATGACACCAAGCTATGATTTTGAAATACACACTGTATATGTGGACCAATGCAACGATTGTCTTGAGACTGTCTGCGTGTATAGAAACAGATAGTTATTCCTCTTAAAAAACAAAACAAAAAACACAACATTAAATGAGCCGTGCCAGTATGCATAAAGCAGTGAGATCTTCCAGAAGTATTTAATAACACTAAATCCTAGATTAACTAAGGGGCTTGTCAGACATAGTGCTTTGTTACCTCTCTGTGATGTGATTAGTGTTAACCCATGTTGGGGGGTGGGGGAACTACAGGGAGATTATGCAGATCCTTTACCACTAACTAAAAAAGCAGTGTACAGCCCCACAGGATAAAATAATACAAACTTCCGGACAGTGTCTTCGTACTCATTCATTATTACCATCTGTTTGTGTTCGTTATTTAAAAATATTTTAACTCATACGTCATTATTTTTATTAGATCAGCCAAACATTAAACAAGTATGTAATCTTTATTTTTTAATAAGTTGACAGTTACTTTACCTGTAAATCAGCAATCAGTACCATATACCACTTAAAAAAGAAAAACACATCTAGTATGTGTATACAAAAAGCACATGTTATCTAGGACACTGCAAAACGTCCACAACTGTATAATTAACCCTAACCAAACTCCATGCGATAATGTGTTTGCTTTTATTTCCAAGAGAGCTAGTCATATTAACAGTATTATGTGTCTCTGTATTACCTGACCATTAAGTTAGATTAGACCACTACAAAAGGTGAATTACAATACAAGTAGAAACTGAAAGCTCACTTGACTATATTATATGGCTCTTGTTTTACAGCAAAGAAAACATTAGCTGTTTCAATGATGAGACAGGTCAACATTTTTAGAAACAAGATGCTGTAAAACTGAGCTGACAGACTATTTTTACAAGTACAGGTTATCTTAAATGAAAGTGTTGTGCTTTTGCAGTTCCTGCTGTCCATTAAATAAGCAGTTTTCTAATTTAAAAATCAATCCATATTGTTTTTACTATTATTATTAGAAATGGGAAGCTTCACTGAAAACCACCAAAAGTGTGAATTTAAATAAATAAATAAATAAATAAATAAATAAACAAACAAACAAACACTGATGACACTGTGCAAGTCTTTAATTATGTTTTATTAGAGCACAGATTTCTTCTAAATGTTGTGTGCCCAAAACTAACTACCAATGTAACAAGACAAAACACAATGATTATATATGAAAAGATTCTACATTTTTGGGAAACCTAAACTGCTTTTAGGACCTATTTCTCCTTTTAAGATCACAAGTATAGCAGCATGGGTTATCTTACACATTGCCTTTTTAAACAAGTTTTTTGCAATTGCTCTACAGTAAATTCATGGATTACATTTAAGGGCCTACCATTAATACATTACAAAGTCACATTACAAAGTCACAAAAATACATTATATATCAGATCACGCTAATTGGATGATAAAGCTAATGTATAACGATAGAAGGTGAAGGCAATTAGTTTGTCAATGGGCCTTTACTTGCTGCAAATGCCTCTGGCTGGTTTGACTGACTGAGCAGTGCAGTCTACAGTACACTCCCACCTTTAAAAAGGCTGTATGAAGACTGCATAACACACCATTCCATTGCAAAAGTCTGTGCCACACTGCAATGATCTTAATCCACTACAATATCTAAGAAACCTTGACATGAAAAAGAAATAATGTATATACATGCATCACTGCAGCATGTAGCGGGTGATCCCTCCCCCCCTGACCTCTCGCAGTCTCTGGCAGTGCCGCAGCATGTTCAGCATCACATGGAACTTCTTTTCCACCTTCATTTGGGTGAACTCCTTAATATCAGCATCCACAACAAAATACTGACCTACAATATTAGACAGCATAAGCATACAAACTTTCTGGGTCCTGAAATCAGTCACATATATATATATATATATATATATATATATATATATATATATATATATATATATATATAGAGAGAGAGAGAGAGAGAGAGAGAGAGAGAGAGAGAGAGAGAGAGAGAGAGAGAGAGAGAGAGAGAGAGAGAGAGAGAGAGACACACACACACACAGACATAGTACTGTGTGAAAGTTTTAGGCAGGTGTGAAAAAATGCTGTGAAATAAGAATGATTTCAAAAACAGACATGTTAGTAGCTTATATTTATCAGTCAACAAAATGCAAAGTGAGTGAACAGAAGAAAGATCTACATCAAATCAATATTTGGTGTGACCACCCTTTGCCTTCAAAACAGCATAAATTCTTCTAGGTACACTTGCACACAGTTTTTGAAGGAACTCGGCAGGTAGGTTGGCCCAAACATCTTGGAGAACTAACCACAGCTCTTCTGTGGATTTAGGCAGCCTCAGTTGCTTCTCTCTCTTCATGTAATCGATGATGTTGAGATCAGGGCTCTGTGGGGGCCATACCATCACCTCCAGGACTCCTTGTTCTTCTTTACTCTGAAGATAGTTCTTAATGACTTTCGCTGTATGTTTGGGGTCGTTGTCATGCTGCAGAATAAATATGGGGCCAATCAGATCCTTCCCTGATGGTATTGCATGATGGATAAGTATCTGCCTGTACTTCTCAGCAGTGAGGAGACCATTAATTGTTTCCATGTCGGAGGTATGGCTTTTTGGCCGCAAGTCTTCCATGAAGGCCACTTCTGACCAGACTTCTCTGGACAGTAGATGAGTTTACCAGGGTCCCACTGTTTTCTGCCAATTCTGAGCTGATGGCACTGCTGGACATTTCCGATTGCAAAGGGAAGTAAGCATGATGTGTCTTTCATCTGCTGCAGTAAGTTTCCTTGGCTGACCACTGCGTCTACGGTCCTCAATGTTGCCCGTTTCTTTGTGCTTCTTCAAAAGAGCTTGGACAGCACATCTGGAAACCCCTGTCTGCCTTGAAATATCTGCCTGGGAGAGACCTTGCTGATGCAGTATAACTACCTTGTGTATTGTTGCTGTGCTCAGTCTTGCCATGGTGTATGATTTTTGACAGTAAACTGTCTTCAGCAACCTCACCTTGTTAGCTGAGTTTGGCTGTTCCTCACCCAGCTTTATTCCTCCTACACAGCTGTTTCTGTTTCAGTTAACGATTGTGTTTCAACCTACATATTGAATTGATGATCATTAGCACCTGTTTGGTATAATTGTTTAATCATACACCTGACTATATGCCTACAAAATCCCTGACTTTGTGCAAGTGTACCTAGAAGAATTGATGCTGTTTTGAAGGCAAAGGGAGGTCACACCAAATATGGATTTGATTTAGATTTTAATTCTGTTCACTCACTTTGCATTTAGTTAATTGATATATATAATCTATTAACATGTCTATTTTTGAAAGCATTCTTACTTTACAGCATTTTTTCACATCTGCCTAAAACTTTTGCACAGTACTAATATATATATATATATATATATATATATATATATATATATATATATATATATATATATATATATACATACATACATACATACATATATATATATATAAAACATACAATTTT
Source organism: Polyodon spathula (assembly GCF_017654505.1). Taxonomy (NCBI): domain Eukaryota; kingdom Metazoa; phylum Chordata; class Actinopteri; order Acipenseriformes; family Polyodontidae; genus Polyodon; species Polyodon spathula. Next base: position 95,121,820 of record NC_054535.1, on the reverse strand, counting down.
TTTGTGTTTTTAAACAATGTTAAACAAATAGAAAATAAATGTCTAACCATCAGACATTTTCATGACTTCGACAGGCATTCGTGAATTAAGATTTATGCAGCTCATTAGAGTATAGGTTTAATCCTACGGGAAACTTTTAGGAGGATAGTTTGATTTATGCCCCAACATTAATTGTCAGTGCAAAAAAAAAAAAAAAAAATAGGCATTAAGTAAGATGTTCAGCAAGATTTGTAGCACCTTTAAAATGTTCGATTAGCAATATGGACTGGAGTTCTATGGTATCTATCCTGTAGGCTTCTTGGGCTTACCTTTGGTTTCTTTGCACTCTTCATCCTTGAATCTCTGGTAAAGTTTTCGTGTTGCATTGTTCATGGATTTGAGAGATTGCTTCAAAATCTTATACTTGCACACCACTGCTTTGTTAATGTCTTGAATAACATTGTTGATCTGGTCATAGGTAAGCCGCCCTTTCATGTATCTAAGAGTGAACAGAATGTATTAAAAATAAGCCTTGTTAAATATTAATGCAAGACAACACAGTGCATGAATTTATACAACAAAGATCAGAAGTAAAGGAGTAAATGTAATGTGTGTATTAAATAAACCTCTGTTGAAACAGCTCTAGTTTCTCTATGATGAAAGGAAACTAGAATTACTGATGCTAAAAAATAAAAATAGTTTCATCCTTTCATCAGGGAGACAGATGCATGCGGGTGTAGAAAGAACCAGTAACCTCTGCTAAATTTACCAGTACCTTGTTCCAATTTATATCCAAAAATCCTTGACCTACATACAGTAGAAACATACTGATCTCAACCATCAGTATACTCAGTGGTCGTGTCAATTCCTCTCCCAATAGACTAACATCAATTTAACATAATATTCTTTTCTGAAGCGATCACAAAGAAATTGTCTCTCTTCAAAGTGTTCTTTTTGTCCGACAGGCAATTGAATATACTTATTTTTAGTGCATAGTAGTATAAACAATTTTACAATGGGACCAACCTGTCTATACCGTATATGTTCTCCAAGAAGTTTGGAACCGAGGTCACATCGTGACCAATAGACAAGAGGAATAAAATTTAAATAAAAAGGTTTAAAGGAGATTGTTAGCCAAACCAGCTAAGCATTTAACTTATTTCTTATTTAAGCATTTAACATAATTATGGTAATTCTTTCAATTACTGGTGGCATTTCCTTTGTTTGCTGTTTTTTCAGTCCTAATTGGCACACTACTCACCCTTTGATACCATAACATTTTATCGTGGCTCATCTCCAATGTGAATCCTTGTTGAATACTCTGCAGTATTACCACAACCTTTGATGTAGGCAGTCAAACCTGCACCCTATGGTGTCTATAACAGAACCATTCATCCACAAACCACTGAACCTTTCTGTAAGGTGGGTCTTAGCCAAGGATGGTTTACTTGGCGCCATGACCAGGTGGTGCGATGTCTGGCCTTAGCATTGGAAGACAAGCGTAACCTGACCAGTAAGTTGCCATCAGTTCCATCAAAGCATTACACACAAAAGACAATATTCCTCTGTCCAGGACAGCAACCACCAAGAAAAGGGGTCAAAATCAAGCCTCGCTCAGGACAACTGGAAGCTGCTAGAGACTGAAAGATGCTGGCAGATGTTGGTCAACGGCTTATTTTTCCACCTGAGATTGCCACCACTAGCCTTCGACCAGACATTGTCTTGTGGTCTGGATCGGCACGCCTTGTTCATCTGGTAGAGTTAACAGTATCATGGGAAGATGCTGTGGATGAGGCATATGAGAGGAAGAAACTTCGGTATGCTCAACTAGCTGCTGAAGCGGAACAACGAGGATGGAGAGTCCGAGTTTACCCAGGGGAGGTGGGTTGTCAAGGATTTGTGGCACACTCTACAACCCGGTTTCTCAGAGATGTCGGGTTCAGTGGCCAAGAGTTGTCACACAGTGAAGAACTTATCTGAAGCAGCAGAAAGGAGCAGCAACTGGCCGTGGTTGAGATGAAAAGATTCTGGATGGGGATCTCAAGCACAATAGAAAGAAAGCAACGCTCTATGTACAGGTAAGTAAGCTGGGCTGAACTGAGTGGGGGGTGGAGGGGGGGTGATGCTGGGACGCCAGAATCACTGTTGAGCCCTCTTGAGGTGTCATGGGCTAGTAAACGAAACACCGAGGATGGAAGATGCCCACTTGAAGACACTAGAGATGTACCCAACTTAGCTCAAACCAGACGGTTGTCATGCTGATGCGTTGGGGAGACCGCACTGGTTTGATCCCCGGAGCCAGCATCACAGCCATTGTGTGTGCTGATGCGCTGGGGAGGCAAAATGAGCTGATCCCTGGAGCCAGCATTATGCTTCAGCAATCAACACCAGACAGAAGGATATCTTCATCATCACAAACACTAGTTTACTACAAAGCTACGTCTAAATCACACCTAACACTAGCTTCCTCGACCTTCAGTTATGCCACCTACATATTTACTAAATCAAGCCATCTATTCCTAAATCCATTTTCAGGAACTTTGAGCTGCAATAATGGCGATCAACATAATTCCTGCAGATAGCACCTGATGTAGATTTAAATTTTCCAAACAGAAAGAGATAATCCCATTTGTTCTAAAAGTGGGACTCAGGAGGTCTTTAGCAGATGGATTTTCACTGATCAATTTTATGAAAAGTCAACAAATCTCTGTGATTAGCTGGTATTACTGTACTCCCTTGCTGGGAACAGCCTGTCCCAACAAATAATCCTGTTTGGAAGCACTTTATGTAAAAGTCCTGGAGAGGTTTTACAGCTATATAAAAGAACAGATGCTGGGGTGATAATTATAAAAGTAAGCCTTTCAACAACTTTGTGGAGGTAAAATGGTTATACAGATCCATTGTCATTACTACTGTACTGATTTTTTTTACTTAATTTTGTAATCTCTTATAATTAAAGAGTGCTAAACAATCAATTTTCTAGGTTTAACATTATTACTTCTGCCAATTTTATTGTGCCAGCATTCTTTTTTTAATTTTATTTATTTTTTCATCATCAATTCAGGATTCGGAAACACTATTTCAAATGCATCCTGGTTCCTTTACTGTTGGTCACATGGTCTGATGACGGGGCAGTGCCACAAAATTAGGCAACCTGACATTCATAATATAAAAATAACCCCAATATATATGGCGTGCCATTTTGAAGGCAATTATCTATAGGTTTAAAAAATATGGCTTACTTATCGAATAAGTCAATGGTCTGACACATACCAGTACGTGAAACTGAAAACAGCCATATAATGCCCTGAAATCTGAGACTGCTCAAAAAAAAAAAAAAAAAAAAAAAAAAAAAATGTGTTTCATGTTTTCCACATATAAAATTAATAGAAATGGCTTGAGTTTTGCAGTTGTTCCAAAGCATGGTGTGTTTCTAATGCTGAAACCAGGTCTCTTGCCTTTTACCTATTTTGTGTTATTGATCACTGTCACAAAGATGGCCAGAGTGGGGGACGTCAGACCAGAAACAGGAACCAGGAAATAAACAGATAGGTGGAGTTTTGGGGAAGCCGAGTGCTTGCTTGCGTTCAGCATTTAATGAATTAATTAACAGAACAGTAAATAAAAAGGTTGTAACAAACAAAAACACAGGACACGGCACTGGTAGCCAAAATAAACAGACAAACAAAACAGACTAACACTTAAACAAACAGTGGACTAACAAACAAACACGGTGAGTGAAAACAACGGTTATATATATATTTTACTTTGTTTACTTTTCTCGTTTTTAATTCTCTCCTCTCCACACCCGTTCTCCACTCACCGAACACACAACAACCCCAAGTGAGTGAAAACATGCTGCTTTTATGCAGCTGTATCGAGACTTGATTGCTAATCAATCATTCAATTGGAGTCGCGGTACAACTGCACGTGAATTAATAAAGTGCAATTTTCCGTGCTCACATATTATTACATTTTACTTGCACGTGAAGTGCTGTGCAATCCTTGTACCTAAATACAAATATACATTTTAAACACTCGTGTTACACAGACCCATTTATATCCCGTGTACCAATGACTATACACCAACATTAACACACAACACAAAATACACACAGGGGCCACAATCACTTATATATAATCCTTTCATCTGTGTATTGCAGACCCTGAATAATTACTTTTTTTTTCTTCAACCTCAACATTTAACACATTCATAAGCAATTGCCACATTCAAACTGCAATGCACTTGCACTGATGTCAATATCAACTTACTGTGTTGTACTTTTAAAAACAATGTGTGTGTCCGACACGACAGTAGTCACTGATACAGAAGTCTTCTGCAGAGCTGTGAAACCAATTGAAGCCAATTTCTGATTCATGTGCTTTGTTAATAGAAAGTAATCTGCATGCGTGGACAGGTTGAAGAATGCAATAGATGGTGTAAAAATGTCTCTTTCAGGTGGATTTCTGAGAATGCCAGCCTAGGCAACCAGAATGAAATACAAAGTGTCCACTAGAGCAACAGACAGACCACACGATTTACAGCCCATGTCGGGAATATGCAGAGTCTGATACCAGGGAGAGTAATGCAACTGTTTCAGATGACCTACAAATCACAAAGGTGAGTGTCCATGCTTACATGACTTGCTTCTCCTCTACCTAGAAGCAGAACTATTCTTCCATTAATCAGATTAGGGTATTCTCTGACAGTGCCAGCTCACAGTTCAAACAAAGGTTTGCTCTATGGGAGCAGGAATTTGATGTTAATCATTCCAGTGTCAGACACTCACAAAACACACAGAAGAGTATCATTTGCTGGTAAGAGACACATCTGATTCTCTGTAGTATGCTGAGGTGCGAATACAGATGTTAACTTAACATTGACCAGTGAAGAGGCAGAAGCAAACCAACCGACCAACCAAGCAAGCAAGCAGAAATTGAACTAAGTACTGGTAACTGGGTTGCAGGCTGATATGATGGAAATTAATGACCTGGAATTGGCATCAGCCTGCAGATCATATTTTCTACTACAGAAATGATGTGGTAAAGAAGATTGAAGATGGAAACAGAGGGCAATTTACTTTTACCTCAATGCAGACTATCAGTACATCAGACATTAGTTCTTTATATGTACATTTCCAAACAAGGAAGGTGTTGTATAGTTAATTTGGTAATTGTTTGGTCATTATTTTCTTATTGTGATTTTGAAGTATATTGCAATTTACTGAAAGGTTTCTCCTGTTTAATAAGCACTTGTAAGTAATTCTGTTAATTTTATTTTAACATTTGTACCAAGCAATTTCAGACGCGTACGTCCAACATCATACAAATATTTTTTTCTCTCAGTTACAATCAAGGAAGAAGGTTGTAATGTATTGATAAGGGTTTGATACAAGTACAGATAGAAAAAAACATTGTACATAAGTCCTCAAACTTCACTGATACTTTGATCCCATCCCAGCATCTGGATATGTCCAATATGATATTTATTAGCATTTCTCCCTTACCTAGAAAGGCGGACAAAAGATTTTGATCTGAATTACAGTCCTAATTGGTTGACATGCTATGCTCAAAACGCCACTAAATGATTATACTAATGATTACCCACAATACATGGTCAGACATGTGACATTTGCACACAAATAAGACAGCGAAAATGGACATGTTCTCAAAACACATTACTGACCTGGGACCATGCAACTCCATTTTACTTCTCTGTATTAAAAACAAGAGTTTTCCAGAAGATTATTGAACAGAGTTGCACTGAAGTGGCAACATAAATAATTCACTATCTGACTTGAGACTTCATGTACAGACAATTTATACAACAATTAAAACAATCTTTTGTAGTCAAGATTAAAAGTACCCCAGTTCATTGCCATCCCCGTACTCCCTTATAAATAACTTTACTTGCTAAATATAGTAAAATTAATACATAAAATATACAATTTCTGAACTAGAGAAAGCATGAATATTGGACTAAGAATACCATTTTTAAAAGCTACTCTTTACATAACACTGCCACAATTAAAACAGACAATAATAATCCATGTATTCATCAAACCAACCACTGGTGGGACCTACTGTAAGCAGAAGGGTTATAGAGACCAAGCGAACAGTACAATGTAAAAATGTGGGGATGTAACAGGGTGCCTTATGGCTGGGTTGGGAATCTGCAACAAGTCAAGTAGAAGTTTTGGGCTTAATGAATTCATCAGTTACGATAACATGCATGTATGAATGAACTTTTGCGTTATCATTTACTAGAATCTCAAGGTGTTTCACAAACCAAAAGAAGCCTTACCAGTACCAATTATAAAATGGTTTGGACAATTCCTGCCAAAATGATTGGCTGCAGACATTCCTATCCTATAACACATTTGAAGGTGTGGGTTGTACTGCTTCATTTACAACCCACTTCTCAGTACAACCAACACTTTTTTTGTGTGTTATTGCTTACTTAAACACAATCCTGATCAAAATGATACATCTTTAAAACAAACTTACAAAGATCAATTGTCTCAGCAATCCAAATTAACTTAAGCAGGGGATTTAAGGATCATGGCAACATAATGTCCTGGCATCACACACTTAATTTAGATTTGGATATACAACAGTATACGTCTTTATACACAAGAAGTTTTACAGTCAACTAGCCAATACAATGTTCTAATAACTAGTATGATTATGGGCAATACCAGTTTAGTGATACATCCGAGGGGCCCACAAATAATGAACCATAATAAATCAACCATCGAGGAAACAAAAGCATGAATTAAACAATTTTAAGCTATTTAATTTTTTATTTTTTTTAAACTGCACCCCCCCCCCCCCAAAAAAAAAAATCTTAAAATACTATAATTCAACAGAGATTATTTTACTTTCCGAGGCAGACAGTTTCTACATAGACTCCACAATAACACAGCTGTTTAATACTTTCTTTATTATTATTATTATTATTATTATTATTATTATTATAATTTTGGAGCAATTTTTTTTTTTTTTCTGAAGTATACAAACATTTCAGGACAATGACTCGACATCAGTTTGAACACAAAACTTGTTTGTCTACTTGACTTTCACAAAGTTTGACCTCCAGATTACGTACGAGACCACAGTTTAAAGTTACTTACGCTGGAATGTTTTCAAACTCTGCAGTTGTGATGAAAAGCATCTCTTGGACACAATCTTTGTGTTTGGAGGGTTTCTTTAAAAGCTCAAATTCCTTATTACTTTCAGGTTCTTGGCTTGTTTTTAGCACTGCAGCACTGTCAAATATGAAAAAAGGGGAAAAACAAATCAGTGTGCATTCAAAGATTCCATATGAAGGGGTGGCATTTCCCAGGCCAACGTTGCAATCAAGGTCGTATGTGCAAATCTTCCAAAACAAAAGCTGTACTTACTGCAATTATAATAAATTGTAAGAACTCTAAAACTGGGTATTTCAGAGTTAAATACACCCATGTACATATGTGCTTTTAGATGAGGCATAAGATGTGAATGTGAGGGTGTGCGCGCGCCTGTATATTTAATTAGGAAACCTCAAGACAGTTGTGGGCGAAAGGTATAGACTATGTGAAAGCCTGCTAATTAAGAGGTATCTAACTGAAGTCAGCTATGTTTTACAGTTTTAACTTGTACATCTGCCAAAACAAAATAGACAGAAACTTTATAATTGTTCAGGGACATAGACCACTATTCGTTTTCTGTTGAATAAAATTAAGCGTCTCATTATTATCAAATGTGGGTAGCAGGTGCAGTGCTATGCAGATCAACAAAGCCTATAAGAAGTAAACGGGGTGAAAAGTAGGCTGTAGCACAGCTGGGAGGAGATATTCCAGCTGGCTACTCATGTCACTGTTTGACAAACTACCACACACAGTATTTTAAATAATAACCCTACCTGCTCTGAACAGGCCCCTTCCTAGGCATGTGGGGAGGAATATTCTTTATTATTAAATATTTTTAGGAATATTTTTGCTTGTTTCACATCCTCCTCAAATAATTTCTCTAACTCCTACAACCAATCAAGAAAATTCACCTGTTACTAATGCTATATATATGATTTATATTTCAGATTGTTATTAAAAAACATATGGCTCTCCTTTATGCAATTATAGCATGTTCAGTATATGTTCAAATAAATACAGACGCAATCTCTGCTCTCCATTCCAGAGCGCTCTAAGGAGACCACAGACAACAGTATATATAACAACAGTATATAGGTTAGCCTAAAAGCTCATGGAGGTACTCAAAAAAAGCCATTTTATAATGGACTCAATAATAAAAACATTAAATGATTTTAAAAGTGCAGAGTAACACAAGCCAGACCTTGTAGTACTTTGCCACTCTCTAAAAATTAAAACGATAGGCTCCTGCAATTACCTGCAGATTTTTTACAGGAAACCCAGAAAGAAAACAACCTTCTTTAACATGTAAATATTATGTATTTTTATAATCTAGCATGGCCCTACATTTACATTTTGTCAATGCCCTATATAATTTAAAATACAAGTGAAATATAGATAAAAGCATGCAAATTTCAGAAGTACCATGTGCCAAATTGCAATACAGCCACTGACACAATTATTTTGCTTATCAGACAGTGCCCCTGCTGGTTTATTTATAATATAACTTTTTTTTGGCACAATCCAGCAGGTTAATCATCAATTTCTAAAGACTTGGAACAATTTAATTTTGACTAGTTAAGCAGTAATTCTTTCAATTTAAGTAGTAATTTAAAGATAATTTGAAACAACACCCTGAACACCTTGCAGCTCTCGCAGCAGAGCTGATCATCCTGATTTATTGAACAAATGAACTTGCTAAATTGAACAACAAGTTACATTCTTCAGTAATTGATGATTAAGGGTTACCTATAAAACCTGCTGGATTGTGGCTCTCCTCGACCAGGGTTGGACACCCCTGCTGTAGTTAGTAAATCTAGCAATAAAAGGGGTTTACATAGGGTATGTGAACACAAGGGGAACAGAACAGAAGAGTATTTTAACTGCAGAAAACATGGACCCTCTTGCACTATGTAGATGTATAGGCAAAACCTGCACGTGTGTCCAGCAGAGCGGAATTTCTGGATTGTTTCTGTTCTTCTTGCTGCCTGTGTCCCAAGGACGAGTGCATCCGAGTGAAATTTCCTGAATGCAGGAACATTCCTTCAGAAATGTTCTTGTGCTAGACATTCACAGCTAGTGTAACAAGTACTGTTATAAAGCTTGATTGGCGACTAAATAGTCATAATTGCATTCCCATGCAACTATAGTACAGTACTTCACATTTTCTTTAGAAAAAGTATAAATCTCATGAAAATAAAAATACACACTACCACACATCTACCACTACTGTTCATGTACACACTGGTGCTTTACCAAGCACTGATGGTATTGTATTCTTTTTGTTTTGCATTGGTTTGATAAAGTAACTGGTTGTATTGTCTCAATATTTAGACATGCAACTGACACAGAGCAATGCTGTGGTCTTACAGTAACACCTTTGGTATGAGACAAGGCCCAACCTAAGAATAGAAAACTGAATTTAAAACACAAAAACGAAATCTACTTTTGTTGAGATATGCATACATGAACTACGAGTTGCCTATGGTGTCGCATTATCTGCCATCTACTGCAGATTCTCTTGGGCAAGATGAGATCAATGCAGTTTCTGATTTAAGTTAGTTAACTGGGTTGGGAATGGACTAATATTGCAAATAAACCTTTGCATAGGACCCAAGTGTGAGAATCTGAAGTTCCCAAACCACAACTGGCTTCAAGTTTGTAACTTGCTTCAGGATTTCAAAATGCAGTCTTTCCAAGTACAAAGCAAAGCAAAAAAAAAAACCCCAAAAAAACAACATAATTACCTTGAGCGATTTCAGGATCTCTTTTTGCTGGTTAACCTGTGCTTCAAACTGGTTTAAAAGGTTATTTATAGAGAGAAGATCCTGACTTATCTTTTTCAGCACATTTCTCTTATCAGGGTCCTTAGCTGAAAAGACATGAACCAATTTTTTATTTTTTTTTATTTTAATTATTATTTGAACCTAAAGATTCAGTTTCTTAGTCTGTACTGAAGTTGAGGATCAGCTCATCCCAAAAACTGTTCTGTAATTTTTTTTTATTGCAATTGACCAAATCATTTAGGATGCGTTTCACCATAGCATTACTACAACTATATCAAAAGTTGTGTTTTACTGTAGTGCTTATCACAGTTACTAGAATGACATTTGGCACATGCAAGCCAATGTGTAAGCTTGCCCACGCTAATCCCCTCCCTTAAATATGGTAATAAATTGCAAAAAATAAAAATAAATCCTTAAAACACCCTGCAAACCATACCCAAGGTCCTTAAATGGAGGCTCTTCAGGACACCAGATATTTTGTCATTGATGTGCTGAGTCAAATCTTCCAGCTCAGAAGAGTCCATTGTGTAAACTAGATGTAAACATAAAAAGACAAATGCTGATTGTTTAAGATACATTTAGCCTCAATATTCAAAGCTTTTATTATTATTATTTGTTATTCTTATTAAAAACAAGTAGTTTGTGAATTCAGGGGGTTGAGGGGGGGGGGAAGTCGTGGAAAAAGTATGTCTTAACCCCAGGTGAACTCTTCTTGACCTCTTGTTCCAATGTACAGGTATCCGTCCAGTCAAACTCGCTTTCACTCCTCCAGTTAATGTCACCTCACCTCCCGCTGATCATCAACACATTGAAACTTAAGGTTCAGAATATAAACAATGAGGACACGTAATAGAGAGTAGGTCTGCCACTTCATATGAAAAATTAGAAAGTTTACATGCAACTTAAAAGTGTAGTTACTTTCAGATAGGCGTTAAAACATATGGTACGGCGCGCATTACTTAGTTGTACAGATGAAATGCTCTGACATGAAGTCATAAGAACATAAGAACATTCGGCCCATCTTGCTCGTTTGGTTGTTAGTAGCTTATTGATCCCAAAATCTCATCAAGCAGCTTCTTGAAGGATCCCAGGGTGTCCGCTTCAACAACATTACTGGGGAGTTGATTCCAGACCCTCACAATTCTCTGTGTAAAAAAGTGTCTCCTATTTTCTGTTCTGAATGCCCCTTTGTCTAAACTCCATTTGTGACCCCTGGTCCTTGTTTCTTTTTTCAGGCTGAAAAAGTCCCTTGGGTCGACACTGTCAATACCTTTTAGAATTTTGAATGCTTGAATTAGGTCGCCACGTAGTCTTCTTTGTTCAAGACTGAACAGATTCAATTCTTTTAGCCTGTCTGCATATGACATGCCTTTTAAGCCCAGAATAATTCTGGTCGCTCTTCTTTGCACTCTTTCTAGAGCAGCAATATCTTTTTTATAGCGAGGTGACCAGAACTGAACACAATATTCAAGATGAGGTCTTACTAGTGCATTGTACAGTTTTAACATTACTTCCCTTGATTTAAATTCAACACTTTTCACAATGTATCCGAGCATCTTGTTAGCCTTTTTTATAGCTTCCCCACATTGTCTAGATGAAGACATTTCTGAGTCAACAAAAACTCCTAGGTCTTTTTCATAGATTCCTTCTCCAATTTCAATATCTCCCATATGATATTTATAATGTACATTTTTATTTCCTGCGTGCAGTACCTTACACTTTTCTCTATTAAATGTCATTTGCCATGTGTCTGCCCAGTTCTGAATCTTGTCTAGATCATTTTGAATGACCTTTGCTGCTGCAGCAGTGTTTGCCACTCCTCCTACTTTTGTGTCGTCTGCAAATTTAACAAGTTTGCTTACTATACCAGAATCTAAATCATTAATGTAGATTAGGAATAGCAGAGGACCTAATACTGATCCCTGTGGTACACCGCTGGTTACCACACTCCATTCTGAGGTTTTTCCTCTAATCAGTACTTTCTCTTTTCTACATGTTAACCACTCCCTAATCCATGTACATGTGTTTCCTTGAATCCCAACTGCGTTCAGTTTGAGAATTAATCTTTTGTGCGGGACTTTGTCAAAAGCTTTCTGGAAATCTAAATAAACCATGTCATATGCTTTGCAATTATCCATTATGGATGTTGCATCCTCAAAAAAATCAAGCAAGTTAGTTAGGCACGATCTCCCTTTCCTAAAACCATGTTGACTGTCTCCCAGGACCCTGTTACCATATAGGTAATTTTCCATTTTGGATCTTATTATAGTTTCCATAAGTTTGCATATAATAGAAGTCAAGCTTACTGGTCTGTAGTTACCTGGTTCAGTTTTTCAGTTCTTCTGTCCTGCCTGTCTTTCCTATACAGTGTATACCCACAAATATTAAATTCGTCCCCATCACTCTCAGACAACCACGTTTCTGTAACACCTATCACATCATAGTTACCTGTTAGTGCAGTAGCTTCAAGTTCTAGAATTTTGTTTCTGTTACTTCTAGCATTTAGATAAATACATTTAATGGTTGTCTTACCTGAGTTGTTGTTCTTGTTTTGATGCGGTCTCCCTTCTGTTTTTTTGTTGATTTCTCCCCCCTTCCTTTCTAGTTTAAATGCTTCCGAACCTGCTCGAGGATCTTTTCTCCGAGTAGACTAGTTCCCTTGTTATTTAAATGCAGTCCATCCCGTCTATACAGATAGTCCTCGTTGTAGAATGTGGTCCAATGATCAAGATAGGTGAAGCCTTCCCGTGTGCACCACGTCTTCAGCCATGCATTTTGATTAATTATTTCCAGCTGTCCATATGGTCCTTTGCAAGGTGCGGGTAGTATACCAGAAAATACCACAGTTTTGTTTTTATCTTTTAATTTCCTTCCTAGCTCTCTGAATTTGTTTTGCAGGGATTTTGGTCTGTCTCTTCCAATGTTGTTTGTACCGATGTGGACGACTACTACCGGGTCGTCTCCTGTTCGTTCTAGGAGCCTGTCCACGTTCTCAGTGATGTGCTTGACCGAGGCTCCCGGAAGGCAGCACACTGTTGTAGTAAGGGGGTCCAAACTGCGAATTGAACTTGCTGTGTTTCTCAATATGGAGTCCCCAACAATCATGACCTCCCTTCTTTTTGCTGTCTGGTCACCACTGTCAATAGGGTCCTGGATGTTGTTCCTTTCATTCTCTTGTTGTTGGTTCTGTTAATCAAATCTGTTGGTTGTTTTGATTTCTGGTGGTTGTGTTTGACTAAGTTTCTTTTTTTCCCTGCTTCTGCCTACCTGAACCCAGCTGTTCTGACCTTCTATCTCCCTGGTGGCTTTCAGTCTGTTAGGGGTGATGCAGACTTCCATGAATTGTGGGTGTGCCAGTTCCTCAAGATCCTGTTGCTGTCTCACTTCTTCCAGCTCCATTTCTAGCATACTTACTAGTTTATGCAAATCCTGGATTGCCCAGCACTTTACGCACACTTGGGTTAGCTCCGCTGGGTTTTCTCGGATTTCCCACATCAAGCAGGTGCCACAGATTACTGGTTTGAAGACCATGTTGAGGTTTTTTTTTTTTTGAAGTTTAGTTTCTTCTGCAGCCGTCAACCTGCTTTCCAACTGCTTCGAAACTGCTCTGTACTTTTCCACGCCTGTACTTCTCCCACTCGCTGTCGCTTCCACTCGCTGTCGCTGGGAAGACTGCCTCGTTTAACTGCGTTGTTCTGCTGTGCTGTCGGCTCCTCCCCTCGCCCGTGTCTCAAAACGGCGCTGAATTTGAATCAGCTGCTCCGAGTTTCAGCTTGTTTGTTATCAGAAAAACACACGCGGCTGTTTGACTTTGAGCTGCTGCTGTGTTTCCCCAATGTCCTCTGTTTTCTGATTCAAGCAATTCAAGATGCAATTTCTCCTTTCTGCTTCGAAACTGCTCTGTACTTTTCCACGCCTGTACTTCTCCCACTCGCTGTCGCTTCCACTGGGAAGACTGCCTCGTTTAACTCGGAAGTCGTGCAATACACTGTACAGTAGCATAAATAATAGTATAATGTTTAGGCGTATCGCTTTCTTATGCAATGTGTGTACGTTTCACATTCCATATGTATATTTGTTGCGTCAACACTGTCTGTATTAAAGTTTATTTTGCCAGGTGTACGGTACTAGCTGTACAACAAAGCAGGTGCTAAATCCTAATGCCATTCTGTCCTTCATACATAGTAATTGTAAATTATATTATTTGTTTCTGTAATGGTTGTCGTGCGTAAGTTACATGAAAGTGTTGCTGTTTCCATCTCTCAAGTCTAGTAAGTTACATGAAAGTGTTGCTGTTTCCATCTCTCAAGTCTAGTAATGGTCCGGGTCTACAGTTTAGCGGACTGTTAAGACTGTACTGAGGAAAATGTTGCTGGTAATATAAATACAGTCTTGATATATGTATAAAATCTGAGAATAAATACTTATTTCAATTTGTTTTTAAACTCCGGATACCTTATTTCGCTTCAGTCTCTTTGTTTGTATGCTGAAAATATCTAGTACCATACCAACCGTAATCAATTTTGTATTTCCTGCACATTTCAAAACTCCCTCCTCCTTTCCTGCTCGAAAACGCTCACTGACCCTCTCGCGATCATTATCTAATTACAATGTGTGTCGGGAAATGTAGTTTTCAAAGTGATTCCAATGCCACCAATTGACAAGACTAGTAGCAATACTTTAAGAATCGTATTTTAGATTTAGATTCACCAAGAATATCAGTGATATTAATGACCCCCACACTAAACTGAGACAAATGCCACTTGTGCGTTTTTAAAGACGTTTTGAAACTATCGGAAATATTCCCAGTTCTAGAAGTCTTCCTTGTGCGAACTTTAAACTGTGGTTAAACTGTGGTATGCCCCCATAATACAAGTGTCTACAGCGCTGCACCCCAATTTTTCTGCAGTACCGCATTTGACTACAGCTTTCATTGTGAAGAGCTATGCTTTTTGACTCTCCTTTCACTGGACAATAGTATTTTGTTATTTTTCTGTTGTTGGTTACTTAGGCATTCAGTTCGGCGGTTGCAGCCAATGGATAGTAAGCCAGCTCTTTTGTACAGCGGTGTCCAACGTTATGCTGGAGTGCGAGAGATCCCGGGTTCGCACCCACCTTCCGCCTGTGTGTGGATCCCCTCTGGGATATATAGATAATCCATTAGATGTTGAAATTACTCATTTAGGACAAATAAATGACACAATTGAATGACAATGAAAAAAAAAAATCAGTATTACTATATATACGTATTTGGATTGTTTGTAGTGTTCCACAATTGAAAACTTGGATTTCTTCACAATCTAGGCAATTACAAGACATAAGAACATAAGAAAGTTTACAAACGAGAGGAGGCCATTCGGCCCATCTTGCTCGTTTGGTTGTTAGTAGCTTATTGATCCCAAAATCTCATCAAGCAGCTTCTTGAAGGATCCCAGGGTGTCAGCTTCAACAACATTACTAGGGAGTTGATTCCAGACCCTCACAATTCTCTGTGTAAAAAAGTGCCTCCTATTTTCTGTTCTGAATGTCCCTTTGTCTAATCTCCATTTGTGACCCCTGGTCCTTGTTTCTTTTTTCAGGCTGAAAAAGTCCCTTGGGTCGACACTGTCAATACCTTTTAGAATTTTGAATGCTTGAATTAGGTCGCAGTAATAGATATACGCAGTATATCTATTAGAAAAATCAAAATTTAGTAATGGATTTTTTCTTTGTATATGAGGTAATTACTGGCAATTGTCCTATTGTGATTAAACTTGCTCTTTATAGATATTATGTGAAAAGGTATATTACATACATGTACATCTACAGACGTGCTAATTCAGTCGTGATGAAACTTCATATGGATATACTTTAGTAAAAGCTATTGAGGGCATCAAAATCAAGAGGTATATGAAGCCATTTGTCAAGTCTAACGATGTTAAACAAATTTTCATAGGTGTATCCAGTGGCAATAGGTTATTGCGATTTGCTTGTTTTTGTTTCTGGTACATTTATCAACATTTTCTTATGAAAAAAAAAACAAAAAAAAAAAAAACACTTTTTCTAACTATATGCTCCTCAGTCCTGATATTATCTGCATACTACATCTGCGGCCTCAGAAGCTAAAAGTTCATAGTGTTCCATAAGCACCAATGATTAACCTGTTCTGCGATACCGCTATGTATTTGTTTTTCTTTTCTTTTCTGGTTTTCCTCCTTAGTAAGCAATGCCAGGTATTCTGCTATTGTGACCAATGACAAGTTTCTTAAAGATGCTATAGCACACGTGGGCACATCTGCATTCGTGTTAATGGAACTTTTAACCTCACTGGCACATTAAAGAATCCATAAGGACTGTGCATCACACAGCACTAGCCTGACCTAAATTCCTGTTGGTTGTACTGTTACTGCAGTGTATGCCACCTTGTTCAAATCTATTGGTGTTTCATGTTCAATGATATGACTATAAAAATAACAGAAAGCTTAAAGATGAAAACATCCTGCTTCTTCTGCAGGAAACTGCTGGCGCATGCCTATTAATGTCATTGTAGTGACAAATCGGCTTAGGAAGATGTCTTGCAGCTGAAACTACCTTCAAATAACAGAAGCACTCGTATCTGATGAAGAAGAGTGCATGAAAGGGTAAACACAAGTAAAACACTGAACAGGTCTGAACACATACCTTCATGAGCCAATGCCACACAACAGGGATTCTTACAGTGAAACTGGAGCATGTAAAATGCGTCCATTTACACTAATTCTCTACTCTCAACCTTTGTGTGTTTTGTGAAAATAAGAGATTCAAAAGTAGTCTGTAAAGTTTATTGATTTTTTTGTTGTGTTAAGTACACACTGGTCAATCAAATGCTAGGAAAGTAAGCAAAAACAATTAAGTTTCATAATTCATATCTAAACGGGATTCATTATATTTCTCTATGTAATTTTAAAAAAATTTTTTTTAAAGAAATAAATGTGTGCACGTGCTTACAACTCCATTACTAATGTGTAACATTTGCATACAATGTATTAAGACCAAGCTAAACATGTCAAGAAATTAAATATGTCCAAAATATGTTTCCTTATTAAAAACTAATGCATTCCTAAGGCAATAGCAACTTGTCCAACTTCAGGAATTGTGAAGAAAATGTGCCCATGATATTATATGCAAACAAATGGAACGGTCTGTCTTGCAGCGGTTATTAACCCCTTTATATAAAACTTCACAATTTCCAATGTTATAACACAATTTCTATTAGAAAACCATACGTACATAGTTACAAGCTATATAGGCCCAGACAACCCCAGTCCCACAAACAATTCATCACAGCTTACAAGTAGGTACACTGTAGAGGAGGACCACTTTCAATACTGGAGCCATTTTAAGTGCAACTTGGCATGGGTGGGAAATATCAGTTATCTTAACTAACGTATTCTTCTTGTTGGGTAGATTCACTTTGTATCATTTGCAGTCATCTTAAAAAAAAAAAAAAGGTCAACAGAAAGAGAACTGCAAATGAAGCAACCAGAAGATCTTCCTCTTTTTCTTAAGCTAGTTTGAAGAAGGCAATAACTCTACAATAGCTGTATAACTACAACAGCTGTATCAAACATGTTGGATGCCATGTACAGTATGTGTCCCTCAATAAAAAGAAGAGAACAGCTTTGGGCGCCATCATCTGAGGCTCTCAACACTCTTTATGCATTCGTTCCTGAATACAAAGGCTGATATTCATGCTGTCTCCTGTTCCTGCATGTGATCACACACACACTCAGCATCCCGAAAAACTGGAAGGGAAAAGGAGAGGGGAACATCAGCCGAACATCAGTGTTAACCATGCTGTCCTGGCAACAGACTTCCTGAAAAGGGTCAAAAGGTTGTAACTGCTGGCACCTGGTTTATTCAGGCAGTAAATAACATTTAGTTTTGATTAAAAACTGAACATGTTTACATTCTATCATCACCCAGTATGCTCAGCCTAACAATGCTGCATTAACAGCTGTGGTCATAAACTGGACTTACAAATATTTTTCTACAACAAGTAAGGAATAAGATGCACATTTTTTTTATTCCTTTCTACTCCATTTTAGATTTGTTTTTGGAGAGATTCAACACCAGTGCATATTTCTAATGGAAAGATTACCTTGATAATGGCAAATCCCAGGATCACCAGCATGGCATAGCTCAGCACATCTTGCAGGATGCGCGCCAGCTTGGATTCACAGCCCTGTGCAGTGGTTGAAGATCAAAGGGTTATAACATACAATAGGACTGTGCCATATCTATTTTTTCACTACCGTGAAATACTTAGTTACATGTATGTAGATGCAGAGGAGTCAACAGCTTGTCAATGCAGAGTATGTGGAATAAAGTTTCATGGTTGGGAAAGCAGTTCTGATAGTTTGCTTTCATCAGCCAAACCTATCAGAAGTCAAAACTAAGATGCAAAGGTTTGCAATGAAGCAATGGCTTAGTAAACTCTTATTGGGAGTCTGTTTTAATTATCTAAACAGCAGCAATATAAAAACTATAGTCCTTTAGAGTTTCAATATTTAGATCTCCCGGTATTTCGATCCACAAAATGGATCCTGTGTTTTTATCGTGATATTACATCTCAAATCATCCATACTTCTATAATTAATCTAAAAATAAAAGCAACCAGGCTGAAGTTAAAGCTTCAATTGTCTTAAAGCTATGAAGCATGACTTGGTAACACTGCAATCAATATCAACTTGGGTACACTGCATGCATACTGAATTTCAGTCGGTGCACATGTATTCATTTTTACTGCGCAGCTCAATAACGTACGTCACTTCAAAATGATGTGCATCTCTGAAAAATTGTTGAACACTGTTTGCAAAGACTGTACACCAATATTGATTCAATTCGGTGAATGAGCCCATCTTTACCAGAGTGTAGATGTTTTCTGTTTGGTCCATGCTCCCGGTGCAGTTAGTAAAGCCCTGTTTGCAGCAGCTCTCAGGCACAGAGTGGTTACCAGTGGAGTTGTACCACTGAGTGGTATTCCAGTCAAGGTAGCTATTGACTCCACAGCACTGCACCTGCAAAGTAAATAGACAGCACACACATTATTACCATACAAGGGCAAAATGGCACAGAGCATATGGCTCCATTTTTTTTTTAAAATAACATTTTAAAAGCAATGAATTATGACCCTTTATTTTTTGAACACGTCTCCCCGCGTCTAAGCACTAAAATTAAAGTTATCACTACCGCTTGCAAGCCTTAGGATAGCAGCAGTCTAATACAACACAACAACTATGGTATGCTTTTACACAGTCTGCTGATTTTCAATTTACCTGTTGTTGCAAGTAATCCACTGCCCTGCTTTCAGCATTATTCCCATTATACTTCTGGAATACATCATTCATTGACCTCTCAACATCACTTTTTATCTTAAAAAAAAAAAAAAAGTTAGATTAAAAGAAAAACCAAAGCCAACACTTACTAGACAATGGTTATCCAACAGTTACATCAAAATAATACATAACCCATTATCAAACTGTACATTGGGGATTTAAACATCAGCCATTTGGTGGTAATTTAGAAATGTGGGATAAGCATCCACAACTCCAACTGGATAATAAGGGGTATACTGTATTACCGCTATTGCAGTAATCATATCTGTGTGGCACTGCACACTGAGCACTAGACTTAGAACCAACCCACTGACACTGCCTGCATTATAATCTGAACAGATTTATTTATTTATTTATTTTTTAGATCAGATGTTCAAGATCATTCATCTACTGTGGTAAATCACATGAATAGCAGTCACAGAGGCTTGTAGTAAGGGGTTCAAGTAGCAGGGTTATGAAAAATATAGTGTTATACATCACCATGTGTTGCTACAGCTGTTCAAGTAACTGTGACAAAGTGCCCCGCCCCTGGGCTATTTATTGTGTTGTATGTTATGTGTATTGTGTTAATGTTGGTGTACAGTCAGGTTTACGGGATGTAATATGGGGTATGCGCATGAGTGTTTAAAATGTATATTTGTATTTAGACACGAGGATTGCACAGCACTTCACATGCAGGTAAAATGTAATAATATGCGAGCACAGGGAATTGCACTTTATTAATTCACGTGCAGGTGTACCGAGACTCAAAATTAATGATTGATTAGCAATCTAGTCTCGGTACAGCTGCATAAAAGCAGCATGTTGTCACTCACTCGGGGTTGTGTGTTCGGTGAGTGGAGAGCATGTGTGGAGAGGAGAGAATTAAAAGCACAAGTAAAAGTAAATACGTGATTTCACTCACCGTGTGTGTCTGTTCGTCCGCTGTGTTAGTGTCTGTTTCGTTTAGTGTTAATTCGTTTTGTTTGTCCGTTTATTTTGGCCTCAAGTGCCATGTCCTGTTTTGGTGTGCTGTTTTTGTTTAAATCTTTTGTTTATTATCATTTAATAAAACACTTAGCGTCCCTGTGCCTCAGTTTCACCCGCTACTTCCTGAGTCTATTTCTGGTCTGACGTCAGCACTGCATCCTGGTCACAGTAACGTATCTAATTTCTCTTTTCATTGTTAACACCCTGACAACTTTTTATACTTCTGACTTTAGCCTGTTTCAAAGTTATTGAAAAAAAATCCTAATAGGGGCTCTGGCTTTTCTGTTCTATACCACATCATGGATCGTTACTGCTGTGTTAGCTGTTTGACAATGTGGGAAATAATCCTTACACCATCAGTGTACTAGAGCGGACCTTTTGAAAAGAGCTTTGAAACCAACTAAGTGTAAAAAGTTGTCAGGATGTTAACAATGAAAAGAAAAATGACAGGTACATTA
Source organism: Polyodon spathula (assembly GCF_017654505.1). NCBI lineage: Eukaryota > Metazoa > Chordata > Actinopteri > Acipenseriformes > Polyodontidae > Polyodon > Polyodon spathula. The sequence goes on along the minus strand of NC_054535.1, from coordinate 95,101,145 downwards.
TTTAAACAGTTGTAGCAACACGTGGGGATGTATAATGCTAGATTTCTTGGAACCCTGCTACTTCCTTGTAGCAATGTTGCCCCGCCCCTGTGTGTATTTCTGGGTTGTATGTTGCGTGTAGTGTGTTAATGTTGGTGTATAGTCATTGGTACACGGGATGTAATATGGGGTATGCGTACAACTGTTTAAAATGTATATTTGTATTTAGGAACAAGGATTGCACAGCACTTCCCATGCAGGTAAAATGTAATAATATGCAAGCACAGGGAATTGCACTTTATTAATTCACGTGCAGTTGTACCGAGACTCCAATTGAATAATGATTAGTAATCAAGTCTCACTACAGCTGCATAAAAGCAGCATGTTTTAATTCACATGGGGTTGTTTGTTCGCTGAGTGGAGAATGGGATTGGAGACGGAGGTTATAATAATCAAAGTAAATAATAGCAGCTCAATGTGTTTGTCTGTGTAGTTCGTTTTGTTTGTATCTTTATTTTGGCAAAAGTGCCGTGTCCTGTGTTTTGTTTGTCTTACAACCTGTTATTTTCTGTCTGTTCAATTATTAAGTGCCGAGCAAAAACAATCGCTCAGCTTCACCAAACTCTGGGTTCTGGTCTGACATCACCCACTACAGCTGTCAATAGTTCCCCAGAAATACATATTTTCCTCATTCCTGCACAACTAACCTTCTCTTTGTTAAACACTTAGAAAAGCCTGAAAAAGGGTTACTTGTTTTATACAGTAAATAATTCCTGGACTCACTTACCCGTCCCTGGTAGACGACTGCAAGCACAAAGGCAGCAACTTCAGCAGCAAAAATGAGCAGGATAATGACCAGGAACTGTGGGGAGAAAGCAAGGAAAAGAACAGTAACATAACATCAACCACTTAAACTATGTGATGAGTACTGAAACTGTAATTCAGCCACCGTCTTGTTTAAATGGAACACGGTTTGACTACTGAGGTAAGGATCTTTAGTTTTAAAAAGCACTTAAAAAACAGTGCATTATGTAAAATTATTATTGACCCTATTGAAGATTCACTAAATAATTAAGGACCTACAATGGTACAGTCAAGGTTGTCTACCCTTGCGCTAGGTTATTTTACCTGGACAGTGAAGCTCTATCCAGCATCTTTTTTTCTGACATTATCCTACTGGCTGCTTCCTTTATGACTAACCAGCTATGGAGTCAACCTTTGACCTCAAACACTTTGCTGAGGTGAAATAATTTAAGAAGTGCATGGATAAAAGTGTACCGGAAACATGAAGACTGGGATCTTTTCTTAATCTATAAGTTACAATTTTAAAATGAACGCGTTTACTACAACATGTGCGTCTTTCCAAACTGCACATAAACATACCTGTCCTATTGGTGATGTGAATGAAAAGGGTTGGTTTATTTGCTGTGTTTTTATTTTAGAAAAACACAACTGAAAATAAGTGAGTCATTTCCAAAAAAAGGAAGCAACGTGGTATCGTTTTTTATTTTGGAAATATTTCTACAGTAATATTTCTACAGTACAGTTTAGGGCAGCAATACTTCCATTATTATTATTTGTTTTATTTCAGCCAAATTTTTTATATCTCATATTTTTCTTTCTTCTTTCACAACATAATCTATTGACTGATTTGAAAGTGTAAAAGTCTGTCACACGAACCAGCTGACTGTACAGTATAGAATAGTTAGTCAAAACAATTTTCAGCACCATGACAATTATTTAATAGATTATCGATCATATCTAAAGCTGGATGGAATTGTATAAACTGTGCATGATGTACAGTGGTTTACTTTGCACAGGGAGATTTATTCTAAACCCAATCTCAAATATCCCCCCCCCCCCCCCCCCCCCCCCCCCCGCTAACTTACTGTACTTTTCAGCATATAAAAAAAGAAAGTAGAACCTTTTCAAACGCACGCCAATCAGGTCTGCATGTTGTGTGTAAATTGCAAATCGACAGAGAAAAGCCATTTACTTACAAAACCCAGTCCAACGCGGGACTCCCGTAGTGTAGCGCAACAGCCAATAATTCCGATGATGAACATCACCGTGGCAACAGCAATGATGACTCCTGCAGGGAGCAGGGTGTATTTGTCTTCCAGGAAGTTGCCATAGTGTTTGTAGCTGATAAATACATAGGAACCCACGTAAGAAAGAGCGGCACCTGCAACCTTGAATAAAAATAAAAAGTATAAATACATATTGTCGTTAAAATGTAAATAATGAACATTAGACCTAGTGGTTCTCAAGCCACTAATATGCTGTCCAACAGACGGGTAAAATAAAGGCATGAAGTACAGTTACAGGAATAACAATGCAAGCCACCCAAATCATGGGCTGAAATTTAAGCTATAAACTATAGCAGTTACCATTATTGTTCATAAAGAGAGGGTCTGGTGACCTTGTTTGAGAAACACTGTTTTATACTTATATGGATTCCTCATCACATTTGTTTATCAAACTGTACTGTATAGTTTTATTATATGATTTGGAATCAGAATGAAAGTGACAGAGATCAAATAATATTTAAAAAAAAAAAAAAAAAATTATATATCATAAAAACAAACACAAAAACCCACAAGCCTACACACTGTATCTGGGTTTCTCTTCCATCTAGTTAAATTAGTAGAAAATATACTGCCCTGTATTCCCTCATCCCACAAAATCTGCCAGTGTTACTCATTTATTATGACACCAAATTGTAAAATCCCCTGCTGGGGGAACAATCTCAGTTTTAACACTGGGAGGGGTTTTATTAAAATACATAAATCAGGAATAACATTATGGTTTCAAATTAAGGTTAACCATCAGAAAATTACAGGACATTCCCATACTGAACAAGCAAAGATCTCTCACCCATCCTTCTGATGAGATGTAAAACAGAGGTCTTATTGTAAGCGACTCTGCATCATAGTTCACATCCTAGTCTCTGTAAGTTGCTTTGGATAAAAGCGTCTGCAAAATGATGAATCATTATTATTACTACTACTACTACTACTACTAATAATAATAAATAATAATAATAATAATAATAATAATAATAATAATAATAATCAGCATGCACTGAAACAGTGTAAGCTTTTACCTTTAAAAATAAGATTAAATTAATATAACATAACTTTTTACTTCTGTATCTAACACCCGTTAGAAATGGGTCAATTCTAGTTTCAGTTGAGTTCAATGTTCCTCCAGCCAATATGGCTCTGTTTAAACTGTATGCACGTGACTGCTTACCGTAGCTTACAAGTTGTATGCATGTGACTGTGTAGCTTACAGAAGGAAGGAGCAAAATTAAAAATAATGCTCAGTTCATCATCAGTACTCAGCTGACTGCCAAAGACGTTTCCAAATGACGAGACTGGGTCTTGTGCCTCCAATACGGAAAAAATGAAGCCATACATCAAAACAGATTTTAAAAAAATAGCTTCCTCCTTTATTAAATCACACCGACCAAACCAAAATCATAAAAAAAAAACAGACACAGCTTGACCAACTATACTTATAAATTGTTTCTCTCTACTGCTACAGTATAAGACCCCCTACTCTCTCACCCCTCAACCTTTGTTCCCACATAAATCATCATCACTGGCAATTTACAGAGGCAACTTACCAATTTCCATTTAAATATTTAGGTACTACATTATGATTTACAGTACTGTATATAACTGTAAATGTTTCTTTCCTGTATTACATTTTGTGTGTCAACAGGGATAAACCTCTGTGTTCACAGGCATAAGGAAAGTCAATCAAAATACCCCAGGATAAAGGAAAACCCTGTGAGTACAAGCCTGATGCAGCACAGAAACAATAAATCTGGCAAAAAAACATTTACACATCAAAAAAAAACTAATTAACGAACAAACAGGGGAGACACTTAGACATGTAAAACAGGAGAGCACTTTTATAACTGAAGAAACAAACAGCACATTAAACCGGAAAATTGAGTTTGCGCGACATCAATTGATGTGCTTTATAAACGCCTGCTGCTACATGTACTGCAGAAACAGAAACACAGCCACAGAGTGATGTTGTGCCAAGCAAGTCTCAGGAGGAGAGGAAGCCTGCGTTCGTGCCCTTACAGCTGCCTGTGGGGACTGCAAGAAGGTCTATCTTCTGAGAAAGTTTAGAGCGCACAGAAGGCCAACATGTGGTAAGATTTAGTAAACTGTATTGGAAATTGAAAGGATCAAGTGATAGCCGTTTATTTTTTGTTATGTATACAGGGAAAGTAAATGTATCAGGGTACTTTCTAATCAAAAGAAAGTATGTACACTACCGGTCAAAAGTTTTAGAACACCTCAATTTTTCCAGTTTTTATTGAAATTTACGCAGTTTAATATCTCAATGTACTCTGAAATTAAAGCATAGAACAAATAAACAATTGGAGATAAAAAAAAAGAAATCATGGAATCGTTTTGTTTAACTAAATTTAATCTAAATTTTTGACTCAAAGTTGCCACCTTTTGCAGATATAACAGCCGAACACACTTGTGGCATTCTTTCTACAATGGAAATCAAATATTGTTCTGAAAGTTCTTCCCAACACTGTTGCAGAAGTTCCCACAAATGTGTTGCACTTGTAGGTTGCTTTGCTTTCACCCTCCTGTCCAGTTCATCCCAAACCAGCTCGATGGGGTTTAAGTCTGGAGACTGTGCTGGCCATTCCATGATTTGAAGCCTACCGTCTTGTTCTTTTCTTCTAAGGTAGTTCTGACATAGCCTGGAGGTATGTTTTGGGTCATTATATTGCTGTAGGATGAACCCACGACCAACTAGGCATATACCAGAGGGTATTGCATGGCGCTGCAAAATGCTGTGGTAGCCGTTTTGGTTCAGGGTGCCACTCACTCTGTGCAAGTCGAACCGACTCTGGATCCAGCAAAAGAGCCCCAGACCATCACGCTTCCTCCTCCATGTTTGACAGTTGGTGTCACACACCGAGGAACTATCCTTTCGCCTACTCGACGGTGTACAAAAACCCTGCGTGATGAACCGAAGATTTCAAATTTTGATTCCTCGGTCCATAAGTCCTTCTTTCAGTCTTCAGTAGTCCACTGGCGGTGCTTCAGGGCCCAGGCAAGCCTCTTTTTCTTATTTTGCCATCTTAGCAATGGCTTTCTTACTGCCACTCGACCTGTCAAACCTGCAGCTCAAAGTCTTCTCTTCACAGTTGAAACTGAGACTTGCTTACTTCGACCAGTGTTACGCTGTGCTTGAAGCTGTTGTCCTGTGAACCACCCATCATGCAAGCTGTTGACTCTCAGAAACTTGTCTTCTGATTCTGTTGTGGCTTTGGGTCTGCAGACCTCTTCCTGTCAATTTCCTCCAGTTTCCAAGTGCCTTTTGATGGTGTAGGAAACTGCACTCACTGACACCTTGGCTTTCTTTGTAATTTCTCTAAAAAAAAGGCCTACACTTTTAAGGGTTACAATGGTCTGCCTGTCTTTCTTTGTTAATTGCCTTTTTCTTGCTGTTATGATAGCAATATACTACTTCCTGCAGTACAATACTGTCCACATAATGCTTAATAGGGTGTAGTAACACAGTCTGTTCCAAAACTGCTTTTTTGGTTTGGTTTGTAAGTAATCAACAAAAGTTGGGACACTTGTAGGAATTGTTAGCATCAACTTTCAAGGCTTAATTTACTTCCATTGCTGCAGAACATCTGTAAGTTGTTAACCCATTACTTGTTCCCTGAAAAAGGCCTTTTTGTATAACTCTGAAATGTACATTATTTTTCATTTTTTGGTAACCTAAACTTTTTTTTTTTTAACCTCTGGCAGTTTACCGCTTACCTTTGTACCATTTCAGGTTATTCACTGGACTTGAACTGCTTAAATTTCAATAAAAACTGGAAAAATGGGGATGTGCTAAAACTTTTGACCGGTAGTGTATAATGTAAATACACAGAATACAGGAAGCTAGACTGATGCTGATTTTCTTTTGCAGCATCCCATGACTGGAATAAGCCCACTGGAGACATGGCAATTACTGGTACTGTGCATTTTATTTCATCAGCATTGTTCTTGAAATATATATTATATATATATATATATAAAATAAAAAAAAAAAAACGGTATAATTTCCCTTTTCTGATACCCACTGTACAGTCTAGTTAAATGTTCAATTTCTGTACAGTTGGAGCAGTTCTGCAGCAAGTTCCGATCATGTAATGTAAAGTGACAGGATATCAGGTCTACAGTGCACTGCTGGATGCAAATATTCACACACAGCTCCAGCTGACCTGGCAGACACCACCATGTGTCCAAGAACCAACTAAGACAGCATTTTTATTATTATTATTATTATTATTATTATTATTATTATTATTATTATTATTAATGCCAATAATGCACATAAGTTCATATTTATATATATATAAATAAATAAAAATTTGAAAATCCCTTAGTCTGTGACCTATGCAAATATATGTGGCCATAAGATGCATCATGTAATTCACTGAACGTATAAACTGTGTGAAAGTATGCAATTTTAGGTTTGGGCTAGATTGAATATGGCTTTTTTCAAACTGGATACAAAGCGGTAACAGGGCTTTATTTTACTTATCCTTCACTATAAACCCCCCCCCCCCCAAAAAACCCAAAACGCTCATAATTGTTACATTGCAACTTTGCAAGAGATAAGTAGATCTGGCCCTGTGATTTTTACCTCTGCAAGCTACAGGGGGCTCACTGGAATTCTATGCCAGCAAACAGCCCATTAAATTGTCTTGCTCTACGGATTGCAACACATTGGCAAGAGGAGGAATCTAACCTAATGTTGGTAAAATTGCACATAACACAAAATGAGTGCTTTGTTGGAACACATCAAGCTGATTTTCAACTTGTTGGCGTAACAAGGATTTTTCACATAGGACGTTTCAGAAAGCTTCCCTGTCACAGCATTAATGGACAGGTAATCCGTCACAGGGAAAACTAAAATACTCAGTAACTTCCAAGTGCGATGTCACTCGATGGTACTGTGAAATCCCAAAATCTGCAAATGTTTTACCAGTAGCAACCTCAAACGACATTTAAAAAAAAAAGGCCAGTTTCCCTCAGACAACAAACAAAACTCCTCCACCACCTTTAACGTTTATACATTTAGCTCATTCCAGGTGCAAAGTAAACCATGAATTATACAATAAAACAAGCCTCTACTGTATATAGCAATGGCAAGAGCAATTTGATAAACTGCCAAAGTAAAATCAACTGTGGAGAACACGAATAAATAGTAAAACAGATGCAAGTCATTTACTTTTCCGTTTACTTAGTGAACAACTGTCAATTCCGTTTTCAATACTGAACCCTGGAGTGAAGGCCCAGTGTGGATGTCTTGGCCTGAGCTCCTCTAGTACCTGATCGATAATGGGTCACTGAAGCAGGAGGAGATGAACTATCCCAGCCAACTTCCCTCCCTCACCCACAGGAGCAATGGCAATGCAACATTCTTGTGGGCCTCTAGCCATGAATATAACCCGAAACATGCTCACCAGGGTTGGGGTCAATTCCTGTTTTTCAATTCCAATTCGGAAAAAAAAAAAAAAAAAGTCTGTTTGCAAACTGTACCACGTGGCTTGATCACAAGATAGTGTTACCCTAAGGATCTGAAAGCCCAATGGAAATGAACGACAGACTCCACTTCTTAATCAACAGTTCATGTAATCAATCCATTTGTCAACTCGTGTCACTGCACACACAGCAGGGCTTGATTCTCGAGGCTATCCAAATCGTCATTAGCTCAATTACAATTCTAAAAGAGCAAGAAACAGCTTAATGCAATCAACAAGCTGCTACATTACGTCTGATAACTTTACTGGGTGTGTTTCCCCTTTCTGAAAAAAAAAGAATGCTAATGACGATTTGGAGTATATAACTTTGAAGATTTACCCCACAGTAACCATCCATCGTCATTATCCGCTTAATTTTTTACAGGATCGCGGTGAGCCGGAGACTAACCCTGGACATCGCAGGGCACCATACACACAAACAAACACTCACACAGGGCAATTTAGAATGACCTATCAACCTCAACAGTGTGTGTTTGGACTGTGGGAGGAAACCGGAGTACCCGGAGAAAACCTATTCAGACACGGGGAGAACATGCAAACTCCACACAGACAGACCCCTAGGCCAGAATCGAACCCAGGACCTAGCCCTGTTAGGCAGCAACGCTAACCACCCTGCCACAGTATCAATTACCACGTAAGTCTAAAAAATTTTTTTTCTTCTTTACAAAGGGAATATACTGTCTAAAATTGCTTGTGCTACTGCTTTATTCTGCATTTCAGTCATAAATCATTTACGATAATTTCACCGATCAAGCTGCATTCACCACAAACAGCGACATTTGCCTATAATTTGACTCAATAGGTTTCTTGATTTTATCTTATTACGCTTCTCTAAAATATTTCTTAACCATGCACAACTCACACTAAACTGAGCAAACTGCAGACTTATTTAATCGGTTTCCTGATAAACAAAAAAATATATAAACAGTAAATATGAGGTTGAAGAAACAAAAATCCCTATAGTATGCGGTGTAACTTTGCCTTTTTTTTTTGTAAACACACCCCACCGTTCAGCCATGGTATATTTATTTAATAATATCGACAACATAAAATAAACATGCATAAATCAAACTTACCCAGAATATTACACTGAGAAAAAGTAAAACAGATTTAGAAGTTATTATTCCACAGTCCATTGTCGATTCGTAAAGCTGCGCAAACTACAGTAAAACTGTGTGCTTGATAATGATGTACGCAGTAAACTCGGCTCCTGAAAAGTAAAGTTTTATACCGACACTCCCTTGTTAAATTGTGTGAACTCAACAGCACCGGACCAGCTTGAATCTGAGTCACCGTCACATGCTTTTCTCCAAATAAGGGGGTTAGTAATCTTTTTTTTTTTTTTTTTTTTTTTTTTTTTTTTTTTTTTTTTGTGCAGGGTCCTAAAGGCACACATGTAACTAATAAAGCTACGTTTTTGCACAATGTATACCCAAAGAAAGAAAGGCGGTTGGTTATCTTTGCGAAATATTGAAACTGGACAAGGGAATGACCGCACCAAAGGTCTTAGTCAGGCTAAACAGAGGATCTTTATAAATAAAAATTAGACGTCTTAACAGTAAACTTCACACTTAAATACACTGGAATAATAATTCCTTAATGTAACTTTACAGCATTATTTCACTGTAATAGTTAAGCTTTATTGACTGACAAATTTGTTTACATTCGCCAATTACTTTTAGAAAAAATTACAGCTTTCTATACTAATTAACAGAACCTTCCACTCCTGATACATGTTGGAACTTTAATAATACTGTGTAATACCTAAGAAATAACCCACCACAGGGTGTGGGGCAATTCTTATCACCTTCAACCACCTAGGAAGTGCAGTAAGAACTGTCTTACCACACACCCTGGAGTGGGCTATTTCGCTTAGTGCTGGCACTTTTTAATTTTTTTTAAATTTTTAAATAATTATACAAAATGGCTTTTTTAAGGAATGAAATAAGAACTCCCTGAGTTCTTTTGTGAATTGAAAGCAGTCTGATTTCCCACATCTGAGGGAGGATTCATGGAACAGCCAAACATTGCACTGCACTAGCACTTGAGGGAGGGGCTTCCCAGTGTTTTTTTTTTTTTTTGTAGGAAATGATCCCACTCAAGGCTTTGTGGTCTTCAAGAGAAGCTGACCAATACTTTTGAGTCTGTTTTCACACCAATGCTAGTAACCAACATAATTTCCCTAGAATGTAAACCTGGGGCCTGCTTCATAAAAGCAATTTGCGAGAAATCGCAGTAGCAAACTGTGGCAGTGTGCCCCACCCTGGTGAATATTTTTGTGTTATATGTTGTATGTATGATATTAATGTTGGTGTATTGTATTTGGTACACAGGATATAATATGGGTTACGAGCACGAGGACTGCACAGCACTTCACTTGCAGATAAAATGTAATAATATGTGAGCACAGGGAATTGCACTAAATAAATTCACATGCAGTTGTACCGAGACTCCAGTTGAATGATTGATTAGCAATCGAGTCTCGGTACAACTGCATAAAAGCAGCATGTTGTCACTCACTCAGGGTTGTGTGTTCGGGAAGTGGAGAACGGGTGAGAGACTATAATATTTACAATTGCTATGAGTGCTGGAGGGCCAGCACTCTACTTGTGTGTTTAGTGTTTGTCCACTGTCTTGTTTAGTGTTGTCTGTTTTGTTTACCTTTTTCTTTTGGCCGCAAGTGCCGTGTCCTGTTTTGGTGTTGTGTTTTCCGTTCAAACGGTTTATTTCTGTTTAAATAAACGCACAGCAGTGCATTCATCATATCATCAGTTGTCTCTGGATTACTTCCTTGTTCTGACGTCACCACTCTACTGTTCTTGTGACATGGTGTTAGGGTGGGATAAACCAGTCAGAACAGGGAAGGACCTCCATCGCCAGGAGACTACACGCTGCTCCCACCTCTGTCGCCATGAGACTACACACTGCACCCACCTACACCTCTTCCACCGCCATGAGCAGTGCAGCTGCCTCTGCCTCCACACTCTCCAACACCAAGAGCAGAGCAGCAGGAGCTGACTCTGACTCCGCCACCAGCAGCAGCAGAGCAGTAGGAGCTGCCTGTGCCTCTACCACCTCTACCGGCAGGAGCATAGCAGCAGGAACCAGCAGAGGGTGAATGCCTGCTGGGTTCCCGTCCACCAACAGAGGGTGAATGCCTGCTGGGTCCCCGTCCACCAACAGAGGGTGAATGCCTGCTGGTATCACTTCCCACACTGTCACCATTACAGGGAGAGGAGCTGGAGCTGCCTCTCCCTTCACCAGAAGAAGTACCAGGACATGATGCTAACATTCCTCAGCAGCCCGGCTGCAGTGGCCACGAAGAGGGCTAGCACCGCTGCAGCCACTGCCACAGTGGCCAACCACAGTACCGCGACTGGTCCTGACTCCGTCATGACCCGGGGATGCCTTCACGTCACCGCCCAAGGATGCCTGCCTCACTTTGCCTAAGGATGCCTGCCTGGCATCGCCTGGGGTGGCCAGCTGCTCCGCATCGCTTGGGGTTGCCTTCTTCTCGCCATCGCCTGGGGTTGCTTGTGGTGCTGCTTCGCTCAGGAAGGCAGCTTCTTTTTTGCCTTCCAGGGTTGCTGAGGGTCCTGCTTCTCCTGGGGAGGCCACTGCGCCATCGCTTGGGGAGGCCAGTGCGCCGTCACCCAGGGAGGCCGGTTCACTGTCACCTGGGGAGGCCAGCTCTGCTTCACCTGGAGTCGCTGCCAACTTTGCTTCGTCTGGGGAGGTGAGTTCACTGCCACCTGGGGTTGCCTGCCTGTCATCACCAGGGGCGTTAAGTCTAGCCGCAGAGCTTTTACTGCTGGAAATACTGTGGCCGGAGCCCCAACAGAGAGAGAACTGCTGGCCACGAATGAGGGGGAGGACAGGAGACCACGTTCCCCAGCAGCATTTTTGCTTCTGGAAATCGGGTGGCTGGAGCCTCACAAAGGGGAGCTGTGGGCCATAAAGAAGGGGGGAGGTCAGGAGACCAGCCCCCCCTGCAGCATTTTCGCTGCCGGATACAGTATGGTTGGAGCCCCGGAAGAGGGAGCTGCCAGCCAAGAAGGGGGGGGGGGGGGCGGCGGCACCCCCCACCATTGCCTCCCCCATGGACCATTGCTGCCCCCGTTTCTGGGCCGGACAAATGACCGGGTCTTTGGGACTGAGGGGGGAGATGGCCGTTGAGGCCAGGTGTGCTGCGCACAAGGGGGGAGGTATGTGGCAGTGTGCCCCGCCTCGATGCATATTTTTTTGTTATATGTTGTATGTATGGTGTTAATGTTGGTGTATTGTGGCTGGTTCACGGGATATAATATGGGTTACGAACACGAGTGTTTAAGATGTATATTTGTTTTTAGGCACGAGGACTGCACAGCACTTCACTTGCAGGTAAAATATAATAATATTTAAACACAGGGAATTGCACTAAAAAAATTCACATGCAGTTGTACCGAGACTCCAGTAGAATGAATGATTAGCAATCGAGTCACGGTATAACTGCATAAAAGCAGCATGTTGTCACTCGCTCGGGGTTGTGTGTTCGGGAAGTGGAAAATGGATGAGATACTATAATATTTACAATTGCTACGAGTGCTAAAGGGCCAGCACTCTACTTGTGTGTTTAGTGTTTGTCCACTGTCTTGTTTAGTGTTGTCTGTTTTGTTTACCTTTTTCTTTTGGCCGCAAGTTGTATAGATCTGGCAGTTTTCAAACCTGTCTCATCGCATCTGTGTCGCTTCTGGTTTGTATGGTCATGTCGCTGCAAAAGTATCTTGTTGGCAATTTAAAAATTGTCTGGTGCGTGGCAACGTTAATGCTCACCGCCATGAATTTTAGCTGAGGCAAATTCTCAACGTCGTGAATTTTAGCCTCCCCCACCCCCATCCCTCGTGAATTTTAGCCTATGCTAATTCTCACCCTGTAGCCTAGGGGTGATAATTAGCTATGGGTGAACATTCGGCTATGACACGCAAGTTTGCTTATTTTTTTGCATCTTGGTGGACAATAATGTATTTCCATAGGCTGTCCTAACTTTGTTCTTGATGTTTATGGTGTAAATAAAAACTGCAGGTCACTGACTTTGCGGTCTAGTAAGGCGGGACTATTTAAAAAGCGGGTTAGACTGGCTTGTAGGTTCACATAGCTTGACACTGAATACCCCTGTCCCTCTGAACTACAGACACTGTAATACAATAACCATAGCAGATTATTTGGGCCAAGCAGAGGAAAAAACTTCAAAATCAACATGTAATGATTTTTCTCTTAAGCAGTCAAATAGGACACCTAGTGCCCAAGCAGTGTTCCTTTGAGTATTTCTAACTTATAATGTCAACACCCCCAAGTAACCTGTTTTGACCAATCAGGATAGAGTATTTAAAATACAGTGACAGGGCAGAGGCACTACATACTGGGAGAATGTGTTTTGTGGCTGTTTTACACAACCACAGGTTTAGTTGTTTAATTGAGCCAGCATAGGAATTGCCTGACACTAATTTAATGAGGGGCACCTGCCTGGTAATTAGACAGGCAGGTATATAAGCAGGTCAAAATGTTTATTCTGCATCTGCGTTAAGGCTAAGACTTGAAGGAAGCCTGTGTGGTCAGACCTGAAAAGGTATTCTGACACTTGTGGGTTGTTTTAGTTATCGGTAAACGGCTTAGCCGTCCGGGTATAGTTAAAACTGATAAAAGTTTAGATAGAGCTCCTTGGAGGAGGTAGGCTTTTGTTTGTTTACTTTTCGTTTGTAAATTAATAAATATACAGGCACCGTCCTGTTTTATTTTCTACCTGTGGTTTGGAGTTCCTATTATTTTACAAGAAGACAGTGGAAAAGGTCCCGAAATTGGCAAAACAACACCGGTTTGCCTCAATACCTATTTTATAAAATGCAGGGAACCTGCTTCTGGAATGTTGTAATAGAGGTAAATAGAGGATACTGAATGATTGTTCCTGGTATATGGTTTTTATTCACTGCAGTAGGATGTCCCAGTAAATCACAAGCTCTGAGAGCGGCGATTTATGTAAGGACATCTTGCTAAGGGAATTAATACCACAAACATATATTTAAAGTAAATAGCAATAACATGTTGTGACAGGACGGCTGAGTGGTGACGTCAGGCCAGAAAACGAAACTACACACAGGAGTAGGTACTCGAGTGCAAAGCGCACTGCGGCGTTGTTTTTTATTAAACACAAAAATAAAAGTTTCGAACAAAAACACAGTTCTAAAATAAAGCGAAATAAAGAAAAGGTAAACAAAACACAAATCTTGAACACAGAACAGACCTAAGGTCAGGCTGGGTAATTGCCTTCACTGATCCTTACTTTTCACTTTCGTTTTAGTTTTGCTCTTTGATTCTCCGCTCGCTCGCTCTCTCATTCCTCCCACCCAGAGTGCAGAGAGCTGCAGGTTTATATACAGGTGACCATCTTCCAATTAAGCAACAAATTAATCAATTAATTCGGGAGATGGCCACCTTCTGCACAAGGTTTTTAATCATTCCGGGCGGAGGATGAGTTACTACCTCGCCTCTGCCGGAACATGTCTGAGTAAAAGCAATAACAAAACACATGACACTTCGCTGACGTGTATGCAATAAATAATAAATAAACAAACACAAAGTAACACGGGGGTGGAGGGGGAAGACCCCGTTATAAAAAACAACCAAATACATAATGTACAGGGCTCCTCGCCCTGTCACAAATGTGTAATTTTTTTAAATATTAAATCAATTAATTCAGGTTATTTCACCTGGCGGATCTTTACTTTCATTGTCAACAGACTGCGATTCGATGCTAATTAATTTTGAACCATGTTTATGGCATCTTCGCAACCGTCTTTAGATAGAACCTTGAGCCTGATCCGGCAACTTACATCCTTTCTCTTTTGTTTCCTACCTTTTTAGTGAAGGGGCTACAGGCTTCTCAGAAATCGGGAGTCCAAATCAAAACAACAATTGAAATTTGAAATTATTTCAGACCGCTTCAAGTTGTTATAAAATAAGCATTGTTTGAACTACCGACACGCAGCTGTCCTGAATTTTAGCAGCACCACACTGGATTTGAATGTAAGCAAAGATACATTAGAAACTAGCCCAGTAAGCATGTTATCCACTCATGTTATCCCACGCTAGTGAGATAACAAAAAAAGTAGTGCCTAATTCATAACAATACAGGATTATTAAAAGATGCACCAAGGGTTGGTTCATACTTCTGTCGCAGATGAATGTAATACTTCAGGTACATGACAGCTGTAAAAGCTCTGCAGCTTCACTATTTGCTGTACTTTAAATACAGACCACATTTCCATAATTAGAAAAAATGACATTTTAGGAGATGTGCTGAGTTTGTATCTCTTACACAACAGATTTAAAAAAAACTCTCAACCACCAGAGAATCTAAAAGGGAGCATTTGATACATTAATTAGAGAGATGGGGGTATGTGATAGTGTGACAGGGAGAGCCCTCTTGCTGGTTCTTGCGAGAATGTGTGCAGCTGGGGCACGGAACAGGAGACGCGTTGCTAGGAAACCAATTGAGCTGTTATGCTCACCCGGCGCTGAGGTGATCGGGAGATCCGGATTGATCCGGATGTGATTTCAGATGTGATTTCAGACCACAGATGCATGAGAAAAGGCTGGATGCCTTTCTAAAATGACCCATGCTGCAAGAGTGTGGATGATGTAATTCTGACCTGTTGCACAGGGTCGGAGTCTGAAGTATGAACCAGCTTTTAGTTATTCACTGCCCCATGTTAACCCCTTAAACTGTGATTCAATATGTTAGCCCGTTCTTGAAACAAGTGTTTAATTTATTATGCAAAAAGCTTAACAACAAATAACTTCATGTTATCTACAGACACCTTGAACTTTATTTCTTGCTGTGTGTTGAACAAATTATTGGAATAAACTATTTAAAATTATTTGTTGTTAATCAGGATTAGCTCATGACGAAAACAAAACAGCATTCTTTGTGCTAAAGAATGGCCTACCAAGATTCATCCCAGTCTTGAGATATGTTAACAATTTAGTGTCTGAATTACATCACTAAATATCCCCATTTAAGGAATGTTCATTTCAGCAAGAAGTGAAAGCTAAATATTGGATGAAGAAGTTGGACAACTTGGAATTTAAGAAATGTTAACGAGACAGGGTGTGCTATTTAAACGTGTTTTATTACTCATCCAATCAAAACAATTACAGTTAGGCTAAAAGCTCAGGACATTCCAATGGGGTTTTCATCCAATAGTCTTGATTTTAATAATTGTTTTCTTCCACGCATTTATCACTCCTGTACAGATGAAAGATATACATGTCAGTTGAAAAAAACTATAAAAATATTTAACAAGTGGCCTGCCAAGGCTGTAAATACAAAATTAGAGCTGTCACTATCATGAAAAAGTAAATACACTTGACCTATACATTCAAGCTGTGTAACAACAAATGAGTACTTCTCTCAATGTGTAAAATTTTAATGTGACATATATACAGATGATGGACAGGCAGATATGCAGAGTGTCTCCATAATACTCTTAACACAGTAACTTGTGAAAACGAAAAAGTTTCATCACAACTGGACAAGCAGTTATCTGTGTAAATTTGTGGCTTTAATATTTGTTGAAATATGCAATAAATGACACAAAAGAAATGTGAACATTAAAAAAAAAAAAAAACATAGATTGCAAATGATTCACAATATGTGTTCTCAGAATTAGTCTGCAGAACATCACCCAGCTACACCACATCTTATGTAAGTCATGGCCTCACCCTGTGACTCCACTTCCTGTGGGGCATGGGGTCTGAATCTTGAGGATCATATTGCCATAAAAAGAATGTAAAACACAGGCCTACATACCTATAATACATTTAAATTAAATCCTCCTTTTACTGTTTTACCGATTCATATTATGATAAGCAAGAAGCCAGATTATTGCAATGGAATAGATTCACAATTAATGTGTGCTGAGCCAGGGCCTCATAATGTGTGATTCCTGAAGAAAAAAAAAAAAAAAAAAAAAAAATATATATATATATATATATATATATATATATATATATATATATATATATATATATATATATATATATATATATTTTGTGAGATAGCAGGGAGGGGGTTAAAATCCTTCCCTGCTAAAAACCTTGTGAGAATGCACATTTGGGTGTTATGGGGTTTAATGGTGTAATTGTTTTATTGTTTAGTAATCCCCTGCACCTGGTGGTAATTGTAAATTAGAGCCAGGTGCAGGGTATTTAAGAGAGGCAGCCAGTCTGTTCCAGGCTGCTGCTGAGAGAAGAGCCCGACTGTGTGAGTGAGCAGTCGTATTGAGGTATTGTGTGAGGATGTGTTTTTGAATGTTTGTGGCAGGTAAACAGTTTAGCCGTCCTGCGTGATAGTTAAGTTCCTGTTTATGTTTAGTGAGTGCTCCAAATAGGAGCTAGGTGTTTGTTTTGTGTTTATTTCATTTTGTGTTTATTAAAAGTGCGCGTGAGCGCTGTTTCAGTAGAATCCTGTGTGTTGGGTTGTGATTCAGAAGGGAGAAGAACCCGTGAGAGCCTGTGTGGCGAGCAAAAAGGTGACAATATATATATATATATATATATATATATA
The DNA here is from genome assembly GCF_017654505.1 of Polyodon spathula. NCBI lineage: Eukaryota > Metazoa > Chordata > Actinopteri > Acipenseriformes > Polyodontidae > Polyodon > Polyodon spathula. Next base: position 95,083,974 of record NC_054535.1, on the reverse strand, counting down.
TATATATATATATATATATATATATATATATATATATATATATATATATATATATATATATATATATAGCTCTGGAAAAAATTAGGAGACCACTGCAAATTTTTCTTAAATCAGCATCTCTACATGTATGGCAGTCATTCCATTCCAGTGTCTGTTGAATTCCAACACGGGCACACCTCATTCTACTGAATGAGGTACTGATTAGGTTTGCTAGGTTTGATTTGCTACAAAAAGAATGGCAAACGGCAGCTGAGGTGACGTGCACGGCGAGGACGGTTCGAAACAGGCTCCTAGGGACAGGGCTGAAGTCGTGCAAAGTTAGAGAAAGCCCTTCATCAATGAGAAGCAAAGAAGAGCCAGGCTGAGGTTTGCAAAAGACCATAAGGATTGGACCATAGAGGACTGGAGTAAGGTCATCTTCTCCGATGAGTCCAATTTTCAGCTTTGCCCAACACCTGGTCATCTAATGGTTAGACAGAGACCTGGAGAGGCCTACAAGCCACAGTGTCTCACACCCACTGTGAAATGTGGTGGAGGATCAGTGATGATCAGGGGGTGCTTCAGCAAGGCTGGAATCGGGCAGATTTGTCTTTGTGAAGGACGCATGAATCAAGCAAAGTACAAGGTTGTCCTGGAAGAAAACTTGCTTCCTTCTGCTCTGACAATGTTCCCCAAATCTTGATATTTCTAAAGATCTTGGCAAAAGGGCAACTGGAAGATATACCCAGTATTTCACAATATCTCAAAATGAATTTATATATAATTAATAATGCAGTAAGATTTGTTTATCTGAGTACACTACAGTAACTTTAACTTTTCTGTTTTGAGGATTTTCGTCTCAACTTCCTAACCTAATTGTTGATGCATAATCGGACAGTGTTCTTTTGAAGATTTGTTTTTGCTCACTGAATATTCAATGTTCATTTAATATTTACTTTAGTGTCATTCTGTTTGAGCTTTCTTTCTTCTCTGTCTTTCATTGTGTATTAAATCCTAAAGTTGCATCATCAGTGAGCTACGGGGTCCTGTTAACACCTTCATGTAAGAACTTTGTACAGAAAGTCAGTATTGAAGGGACTCTGATACACTTCTAAAACTTGACACAAACTTGAAAGAACAGACAGCCTTATCATATGCTAAGATTAAAGTATAAAACCCAATGTACTAAGCTTTGGCATTTCAAAATAACTTCATAATAACCCTGTGAGGCCCATGTATATTTCCAAATAGGTTGAATATACTGCAGTGTAAATATCTAATCATGTTATACCTCTAAGAGGGGACATTTGGTGTGGTTGTGGTGGAACATCAAGGATCATGATGTGCCTAAAGATATACATTTAACCACACTTGACTTCTCTCATATACATTTGCTGGACTGTGAACTAGTCTAGAATACCTATACCACCCATGAACTTTCTCTGCTGGAAATCTGTCATGGTATGATCAAAGTCCATGTGCATTGTTTTTTTCCCCAGCTAGATACTTAATCAGTTGTTTGTGCATCAGTGTAAGGTGACAGTGTATAACTGTATGTTTATTTGCTGTTAGGATGTTTACCTCATAGAAAATGCTATGATGTTAAGCGTGATCCATATTTGCAGCATGCACAAAATCAATCAATCAATCTTTATTTTAGATAGTGCCTTTCATAGTGGACCACCATCACAAAGCGCTTTACAAGGGCAGTAACAAGAAAATTCATAATACTTATAACTGATAGCTGTTTTTTTTTTTTTTTTTTTTTTCGATCCCATGTAGGAAGGTGATTCACATGGAGGAAGCTTTTGTTTTCTCTGCAGGTGGCAGCAATCACTGATGCGAGGAAGCAACCCTGTGACTCAGGGTATAAAAAAATCTTAATAAATGTTAAAATGTTATTATTACTGCTGGAAACCAAGAATATGCCTGACTGGAGCAACAGTAACAAACATTTGGACAGAGAAGATGCCACTGAGGGAATCTGCGAGACTAACAATTAAGCTGCTGTTTACGATAAGGAACGGGAATAAATTAAATTACTAAAAATGAAATAAGAGTTATAAACTTCAGTCTTGGCTCTCCAAGCAAGTATTTCTGTGGCAAATTTGTAAGATTATTCCTGCTGCCACATGTTGTATGTCTGAACAGTATGGCACAGCTGAAGGAAGTTGGCATTCACAGTTACCCATAGCACAAACACTGTTGTATTGTTAGCTCATTTTAAAAGCATGTTTGCTTTGTATGCTGGCAATATCGAAATAACACGTCAAAGGAAAAGATTATTTAGCATGCAGTGACACAACTACAGTACTGAATAAACCCTGCTTTATCCATGTCTAGGACTTACACAGAGGGTAGCACAGTAAACCGTGCTCAGTAAAACTACAATTCCCACAATACGACATTAAGGGTTGGTGTTGGCATCATAATGTCTACCTCTTTTTGCAACACGCAAAGCATGTCCAATTACATTTGTATTATTATGTATTTATTTTGATGAAAAAACAAAACAGCACTTGTGCAAAACACATAAAATGCTGGTGCAAATCATTAAAGATACTGTATTTTAAAATCTCATATATTGAAAGTGTACTAATTTGAACCTAAATAAGCTTTGTTCACATAGTGTGTACATTAGAAATGCATCTGCAGTGAGCAGTGTTTGTGTTGTGTATTGCAATCTCCAGTTGAAGCTTTTACCTGGGTGATAGAAGAAAATGGATTGCCAAAATGCATTCAAAACATTCAAGGATTTCAGCTGAAATGGAAAAACTGTTTTATAACAGTCAAAAATGCCAGGCCATGTACACAGAACACCTAATGAATTTGCATACAATACCAGCATTTGGAAATGACCCTAAGTGTGAGTGAAACGCAATCCTTTTATGTATTTATAAATAATATTTAGGGTACTGACATGTAGATTGGGAATGTCCTAATAATTATTTTTACATAAATTGGACTATCCAAACAAATCTAATTACAATTCCAGAGCTACAGTGTTTGATACATGCTGCTGTTGATTCTACAGTGCAAATTCTCTTGAGGGATTGGATGCCAAGGGTCAGAAGCAAGACTGTAATAAATCTAACTGGAATTTCTTAACAATGTGCTAGCTGGTAGATTTACAGTGTGACTATCACATAAGGTGCAACAGTGTCCTATTGAGTAAAACAGTAGAGGCCAGTTATCTTCCTCTTAAAAAGTGTAATATCCTCCTGGCCTTTTAAAAAAAAAAAAAAAGTCAAATGCACTACATTAACTGATGCTAGTTGTCCCCTGTTGCTGGATAACACATAGCAAATAATGGGGCTCATACTGTTTCCTGGGAGGATTCAGATCTTAAAGGTTAAGGTTATAAAAAACATTTTTCAACAGCACGTTTGGTAGACACTTGATCTCTGAAGTGAAAGATATGCTAGCTACAAATAAAACAGAACTGTTTTCTGAGGACTCATTACAGCATGTAGTAAAATAACTGACATTTCTTATTGGCACTGTCTTTGTGCATGCCATGGGTAGTGTTTGTATTGACTAGTGTTTAAAATCCTATTTCAAGAATTGCCTCTGATAATGTGGGTCTGCATGGACTGGGTGAAGGTGGCCAGGGAATATTTTAATCTTTTTAAAGAATTACAGAAGCCCACAGAGCTACACTTTTTAATTGTCTTATATGCATGGGTACTACACTTAGGCTGACCACCCGCCCCTAATTGGGCAGGACAGTCCCGAAATTTAAAGCTCAAGCCCAGGTCCCGGGTTTAATGCCTCCAGGATGTCTTTTGACTCGAATCCGTAGACACAGTGCAATCTTACAGTTTAGCGCCACAGTCAAACTATACCATATCTGTTTATAGTGCATCATAGTAGCGCCCCTGCCGCATTATTTTGCAATGCCCGACACTCGCTCCCTCACCAGTTAAAACAACGAAAAAATGTATGTATATATCCAGGCTCGCTGCCATTGAGACAGAACAGCAACTATAGTGACAGCCAAATAGTCCACAACAATAAAAGCTACAAATAAACATATTTGAAATACAGACTTAAATGAAAACTAGCTCACAAATCTGTTATGCTGGTTCCATTTCAAATAATTTTACTTTCACAAGCACTGCAACTAATCATTATCACCCCCCACCTCCCTCTTCGAGGGAAACAGTAAAAAAAAAAAAAAAAAAAAAAAAAGTAAATATACCCCAGGATAAGAAATAGCAGTTGTCCCGTTTTTGCATTTTGAAAAGGTGGTAACCCTAATTTCACTGTATAACAATTTAAATGAATTTGGTGGGCTCAACACTTTGTATAGCAGTCTGAACCGCAAAATCACCACTCTAAAATGCAGCACAGTTTGGCAGCCTCAGCTTAGCAGTGTTACAGGCAGGACTATGGAGCAGGGCAGGGCCCATCTGAATTAAAGCAAATAAGGAGAGCTTAGTGGGGAGGTTTGCGTAACACCAGCCTGACTGCAGGCAATCATTGTAGACCATTCGAAATTCACAAAAAACCTAATAAAACTAAAAAGAATTATATTAACTTTAAAACATTTATGAGCTGTTTCTCTCTGTGGTACAAACACATGCTGCACATCATTCCGATGACAGCTCATTCAGCCTATGGTTTTGCTGCCTCGGAAGGCAGAAAAACAGATTTTGTTTTTAACATTGGTATTAAACTCATTCATGTTCCCTACCTGTAAGTCTGTATGTCAAGTGTAGGGGACATCACTGTAGATTGTGGAATAGTTTGAAAGCAGTAGCTCCGTTTGGCCTCCTTCACACACTGCAGTGCTCCCTTTCTAAACTGACGTGCTTCTTGATTTTTCCTTTCTGGTGCAACTGACCTTCTTGCTTTGTTTTTGTTTTTTCTTTTTGTATTCCTTTTCCTTGCCTGTTTCTTTCTGTCTGCCCCTCCTCCCCTTGGTTTCCAGCAAGACTCAGGATTGGGGCTACTTGAATGAAGATAGGGAGCTGGGCCTGGCCTATCAGGGTTTAAAGCAAGTCATCAGGTTACTACTTTCTTTCGCTTTTTGCTTGTATCTGTCTTTTCTTTACACTGGGGATGTGGGGTGCAGTGCAATGGACAATATATTTTTCACTTTTGCGATTGGTAATGAGGCTAAATAAACAGAACTTTTGTTACTATACCAGTGCACTCATGGTTTGCAATATTATTTATTTATTTATTTATTTATTTATTACCACTGTTTGGTGATATAGCAGTTGAGGCGAGGAATGTTACTATCGGGCACATTTAGTGTAATGTTTAAGAGGAACTGGAATGACAAGTTGTTATGGAGAGTGCAAAGGTGGGCCAGCAGAGGGCACTCTAATGAAGCCAGAAAGAGATGATGAGAGATTGCTGATTTCTCTATAGCTGCAATGCAGACATAACTCACAAGAAAATATGATTCTGCATTCTAACAAGCACTGCACTAAAATATCAATTCATTAAATAGTTAACACAGTCTGAAGCAGTGGCCTCTCTTTAAATATCTCTTATGTCAAACAAACAAAGCAATTTATTTTTATGTATGAGTAACAAACCAAACATATCAGCAGTAAGCACATGATTAATTTACTCAAATAAATAATATTTTTAGAACGCATAATTTAAAACAATTCACTTTGAGAGATTATTCCATCACACATCATTTTCTTCACGATCAATATTCATTCACAATTCAAGACCCTTAGTTAACCATCTTTTGAAGGAACATTTTTACCACTAAATACCATCTTTTTAACACTGGCATTGTGCATCTAAATATAGCAATGTCAAGCAATGTATTTTGTATATGTTTTAGCACCTTCCATGACGCAAGAATTTTACTTAAAGGACTTATCTCACGACAGGAAAAAAGCATTAACATTTGTAGGTGGAGGAAGTAAATGTGGCCTCATTTGCATAATGACATTTTAAAGCTATTCCCACATGCAAGAATCATCTTCCCCTCATCACACCCCTAGAGAGGGCTGTAGCTCAGATCGCTCCACCAGAGGATGATCGATCCAGCTGCTTGGCTGGGTGGACAACTGTTTGATATCAATGTCCCGTCCACCATTTCCTTTTGCACTACAGTACTTTTTATATAATAATAATAATAATAATAATAATAATAATAATAATAATAATAATAATTCAAAAATTACATTAAACAAATGAGAAACTTATTGAACAGGACATTTTATATTACAAAGAAAATGAATGACACTGTCAAGACATTAAATAAACACTTAACATTTATTTGCATTAAGTGTATCCCATGAATGCGACTATAGATGGGCTGATTCATTTTCATAAAAGGAAGCTTTTGCATGAGCAGGGCGGCACCATAAAGCCTAGAGGACATTCTGATGTTTTCAGTCACGGCACTCTTCTGTCGTCTCCTAGGGTCAGCGTTTAAAAAAATGACAGTAAGTTAGAACAGTAAATGGGGAACACAGTGGGTATGTAAAACTATTCTCTTCAGGAGAAAAATCCATAAGCAACATGTACTATTAGAATATTTACAAATGAATATAACGAATGAAGGTTATTGAGTTGTGCTTATTACAAGTGTTTAAAAACAGGTTCCCAGTTAATATTTGTAATAAATACTTATTAAGGTAAACATTTTGATGATTGTAGGAGACAGTGTTGCACAGGGCAGTCTTGGCCACCAATAAACTCCCAGTGCCCTTCTGTGGCAATATTGGTTTCACCCAGATATTAAACATGCTACAAGTAGGAGCCTTTGCAATGTGGCATCTCAGTAATGTTTTCTGGGGAAAAAAGAGAAATCCTTAAACTAACATATGTCTTATCAGGTTCTTTTTATCAATACGACCTCTGCTCCAGACTATTAACTGAGTATCACTTTCCCTTTTCCCCTACTTTCCCTGTATTGCCAGCCTGTATCAGTGGACTGTACTGTTGACAGAGTTAGTCACCTCTCCTCCTGAATATCCTACTGTTACAGTAGGACTCTGTTTATCCATACGCGCTTTTCACACATCCATGGACCCTTGGTGGACCTGGGTCCATGGATGTGTGAAATCAGTGGATAAATGAGGTGTCATTGCACATGACTGGAATGCATGAATAAAATACAGAAACTAGTGATGTAAACCAAATTAGTGTTTACTGGAGATGTATGCAACACAATATATTACAAAGGCAGACGAATGTTTTAAAATTAGTTTACTGTGACAGTGATACTCCTTGCAAAATCTTTTCAAAATGCGATACACCTCCAACCCCGTTTCCATAGCTTTTTCTGTTATACCAAAAAAATAATACTAAATAATACTACAAAATTACAAGATTGTAAGACATTTTATGATGGGAGTAAGCTATTCAGCCCCTCACACCTCACAATTTTCCTGTAAACTAAGTCACGTGGCTAGTATTACTGCTAATTTATTTCACTAAGTGTTGCTAATTTTCTGGTATTTCAAACAAAAAAATACAATACTATAAAAAAAAAAAAAAGTAAACTAAATAAACAAGCCTGCTGTGTAATTTAAACTTGTCTTACATTTTAACTAAATACGTACCAACAGCAGTTTGGTTTTCGTAATAGCTTTCTTAAACAGTTATTCTTTTGAACCTTGACTATTCTTTTGAAGTGCAGTTATGTTGGCTCAAGTTAAGTCACGGGACATTTGGACATTGTGTGGAATTTCTGCATGTGCAACAACTTTGAGATGTATATATCCTATGACTTAATGTACATCCTTTATGACACTTGGTAGTGTAAACATATGTGTGATTGTTTCATTGAATTGCATGTTATTGCCCTAGACTCCTGGAAGCCCAGCTGCAGTCTCAGAGCAGGCAATATGACGAGATGGACGCTCTGCGTACTCAGAACGAGGTTTACAATGAGAGCTGCTATCCCAGACCCTGCAGCTCTCCCCCGAGGCTCAAGTGGAGTACAGCATACAGCAGGAGATCACATGCCTCACCAACGAGAACCTGGTGAGGCATCTCAACCCCAGACTAGCTCTCAAGAGCCAAATAGCACACCTGTGCGCATCTCCAAGTCATAGTCATTTGTGAGTGCGCCCTGGCTAATGCAACCATTGCAATAAAATGCATGTGTATACTGATTGTGCAGAAAATTTAATTGTGTGCCAAAGGTGGGCCAGAGATTATAAAATCCCAAAATAATTTACTGTATATCAGTGGAAAGGCAAACAATGCAATTTTTATTTTCGTTTTGCAAAATACCCATTTTAGTTTTTATTCTGTTTGGTGAAATGAAAATGTAAGTAATTTCAACCAGGTATGCAGATTGTCACCATACACTACTATGTTGAGTTTTCTCTCTTATGATGATGTTGATGATGGTGATGATTATGGTGATGTTGTTGACTAGGACCTGAAAAAGATGGTAGAGAAACTGCAGAAGATCAAGAAGCAGCTGAAGATTTACATGAAGAAGGTTCACAAACTGAAATGTAAGTTTCTTTAGCAGAAGTCCAGCATGAGTTAATCTTCACCCCGATGATTGAGCAGGGTTCCAAGGCATCGTGGCTTTCTGATGGAAGTCTAATTCAACCTGGCCTTCTGTGTCTCTTCTGAAAAGCCATATTTTAAATACACCATACAGTGGATTCCTGTGCCACTTGATAAGACTTTTTCTGTAACAGAAATGTTCAGTTAAGAGTTCTGTTTCAGCACGTTTTTCAGAAATACCACTTCATCTATAATAAAGCAAAACTTTGAATAAATTTTTTTTCACAACAAGGATTTCCTTTAAGAATACTGATTCAGAATAGAAACAGAACACTGAATTTATTTAAGTGTGCTGAGATACAATGTGGTCAAAAAACTTGCATTCTGCACTGACTTTGCATTTGAATCCAGACCCCTTGGTCTTTCATTTTTCTCAGTCAGCCATTTTATCTGTACCCATCCATGTCAACTGGAGCGATTGTCACAATGCATTGAGAACCTGCAGGCAGCCTGCATGGTTCATGGCGACACTGACGGACTCACTACACTAATGTCTCTATTTCATGTTTTCTCTGGCTGGGAGCCCAGTGGGGCAGGTTCGATTGTAAATGTCAACATGTATATCTATGTATTATAGAAAAGTGCAGTTACCTTGCGAAATGTCAACACAACTCAGTGTTAGATATTGCAATGTTGAATATAACAGACTGCTGGGGAAATAATTCCAAGACTTTTCAAAAAGTGCCTTTCAAAGTGTTAAAAAAAGGATTTCCCAACAGTTATGGTTTGCAGATAACCAAAACCACTGATGATGCACCCTCTGACCAGGGTGATTAAACTATGAATGGACAAGGGATCACTGGGGACATGGCATTAGGGAACTATTAACTGGAATACTGTAAAGCCAATTTAAAACATGCTGTGAAAGTTATGTGCTCATCTTTGGACCTCACTCTGCACACTTAACGAATCCGTCACACTAGGTTATATTTATTGGGTGTTATATATCAGCCAAATAATGTTTCTGTGAGGGGGGATGTTTGGCATGTGAATACAGACAAATCCTTAGTTCGTTTATTATTTCATAATTCCAGCTGCAGAGCCTGCAGTGCAGCCTGAGAGGTGCCACCTTGAGCTGACTCAGCAGACGACAGACCAGAGAAAGGAGAAGGGAATGCTGGAGTATTACAAGGAGTGTAGACAAAGAGTGCAGATAAATGCAAAACATTTTAATAATGCCTTCATCCATTTTACACATGTACATCAGCAGAAAGTGAACATCCACTGCTCAACACCAGTGTCGGCGTTTGTCTTGCGACACTGTAGAAATTAAATCGTTTTTGATTAATGCCATGTTTTAGCAAGAAAAGCGCTTCTTTCCCCTGACGCTACAGTCAAAAGCAGAGGTAAGGACAATACTGAAGTTAGGATACAGGTCCAGCAAATGTCCCTGCACATATGTAGTTGAGCATTGCAGCAGGATGATACATTGGCTGGAAACACATTTATTTTTAATTTGTTTCCAGGTTCTTTCAAACACGCAGCTCTATGCATGTGATACACTTTCACTTCAAGCTTGCAGCACATGGAAAACGACATGAGCAAGCAGACTTTGTTTGTAGTATGTTGAAATTAGTACATTTTTAAACCTCTTACTGTTTTTTGGTTTAAATCCCGGGCTACTATGTGACACATACTGACATAAACCTGAACATTTGCTCTAAAACGTAAAAATGGCCCCATGCAATTGCAGGGGTTGCATGTGCCTAAAACCGTTACTGCACAACACATTGGGCCCGATCTTCGATCTTCGCGCAATCCCCTCGCTAAATTTGTGCGTCGCAAAAAAAATAGTGCTTTGGCACAAAATGAGAGATATTCCAAAACGGCAAAAAGTAGTTGCGAGACATTGGAATATAGCAGTTTTTTGAGCAATTCGCAAATCTGTTTGTGCCTCGCAAAACTGTCTGCGCATTCACTACCAATATAGCAACTGCACACAACAGCCAAGCGAGAATGCAGAGTGATGGACAGTCACCATTAGTAATGCGACAAGCTGCTGTCATTGGTGTTGCCACAGTATGAACCGATATGACAGCAGACGAGACCACACAATATATTGTGCACACATACATACGGACCATTCAAATACACAATTGGCTCCATAGCTAGTTGCTGAGTTTTCAAATTAATGTACTGATAACGCCACTGTTTAATTGAATACGGACAGTATTGTATCACAAGGAAATACTATCTAGGTTTCTTTATATAGGTTTTTGATCCGACATAGCTGTATGTTTTTGAAGTAAAATTTAAAAAAAAGGCTTTGCATACTGTCTTTTTTTTTTGAATGATTTTTTTTATATAAGTGTTTGTGTGTGTGAGTGGTGCCCTACGATGGACTGGCGTCCCGTCCAGGGTGTAGTCCCGCCTTGCGCCCTGTGTCTGCCGTGTTAGGCTCCGTCTCACCGCGACCCTGTAAAGGATTAAACAGTTAATGATAATGGACAGATGGAAATATGGCACAGTGAGCTTTTTTTTCTCTATTACTTGCTTGTTTAATAATAAAAACAACCCTATGTTCTAATTTAGGTATGTGCCTATCAAGCCCCACCACCTCTGCAGTCGCCTTGCAATGCACATCACAAAGCGGCATAATAAAGCACTTGCTTGATGTTTACTATTGCTGAAGTCTGACCTGACATTTCAGGACTAAGCTCTGTTGAAAATCCAGATAACACCTTCATGTTTCACTGTTTTCATTGTTTGATTTGGTTAGTTGTGTCATAAACTCAGTTTGAATTAGATGACTGCAAATGTTAAAATATTAATAAAAAAATTATCACAAACCATTTTGGACAATCTTTCATGATGTAGTTCATCAGCATGTGAAAAAGAAAATACAGAATGTGGAACACATCAATATAATCATTTGGTTTAAATCAACTAAGTTCTTTCGTGGACTGTGTGTTTGAACTTACCATGCTTTGCTTCAGTCCCAGTATGCCCTTATAAAAGTTTTTCATGTTATTTTTGAATGATATTTTTGCAGTTTTCCAGTGGTTATACTATGCATTTACCATAGTTTACCCTGGTTTGCCATATTTATGAATATGCTTTACCATACTTTGATATTCTTTACACAACTTACTTATGCTTTACAATGCTTTCACTATGCTTTATTACACTTTGATAGCCTTTTACTATGGGAAACTTACAAGGATGGCCGGCACACCGACTTTATATTGATGTGGTCCTGTTTTAATGGTATTGAATAAGAGCTTTTTTACTTTAGCTCAGAAGTTCTAATATTTGAAATCGACTGCAGACCTAGCCGACATTAATGACATTAATTTACTCTATCTAATGTGGTCTGTATTGAATCAATCAGGGTTAGCAGCTTTATGTAGAATTTATTTTAGAAAGTATAGCACTTAGAGACCTGAGCAATGGGAATTTGCAGGTAGTATTTTTTGTTGAAATTTAGGGATATTTACTCTGTTTCTACACATGCTGCACATTACCACTGCTCAAAAGAATAAAAACTCAATTTGTCAATAAATTTCAAAAAATAAAAAAATAAAAATTCTACGTATAGTGCTATGCAAGCTTGTCAAATTGAACAGAAATATACCGGACACTTTGAGTTAGTTTTTGAGTGTTTTTGTCAACTGTAATTAATATATAAATATATTCATTTACTGACCATCCATTGCCTTCAGTTCTTGGACCTGCCTGTAAACTATTGTAAGGTCCACGTCGTAAAAACTGCCAACAGGAGTTCTTGCAAGCAACGAGTTGGTTTGAGTTATCTGGATTCCTCTCAACTGTCCTAATATTGAAAAATAAAATGTTATTAAATGGTTCATTTATTTGAATTAATCGCATTTAAAATTTCTAGTAATAATTGCATTGCCTACAACTTACGTGTCTGCGCAGAATACAGTAAGTTGTAGGCAATGCCAGAATAGCAGTTATTACTTTAAATTTTTAATGTGATTAATTCAAATAAATTAACCATTTAATAACATTTTTTTTCAATGACAGGCCTGACAACCTACATCCTCTTCATGTGCATCAGGCACACAGATTACATGAATGACGACCAGGAGGTGCAATCCCTGCTCAACTCCACCATCAACGCCATCAAAAAAGTATTAAAGGTAAAAAGCATGCTGTCCCGGCTTGTTTGATCCATTCAGGTCATGTAATTCACGGTGCCATGCTTCTGCAAAGTGTAATATATTTATACTGATCCCAGAAAGTACAGGGGCAAAGTTTTTATTGATGTCGAAGGACTTGGGTGGGATTTACACAGCACCAGTTAGTGCAAGTACTGTAAAAACTGATTTTATATATTTATTTTTGCAACCAGGCTGCAGTCTTGTTTTACGCTGTCAGCACAGGGTCTGAGTTCATATCTATTTCCAGCTTGCCACACTGCCATATTACGGTAAAGGTGTATTTGTGCTTTACTGAACTATTTGATTCATTGATTCATTAAGACATTATTAATAAATGCTACATTGTATTACTCTGTTACAGAAACACAATAATGAAATTGAGATGACCTCTTTCTGGTTGGCTAACACCAGCCACCTCCTGCACTGTCTGAAGCAATACAGCAAAGATGAGGTGAGGCCCATACTTTGCTAAAGAAAATCAAGTATGTGGAGAGGAGAAATAAAGGTGGATTGTTGTGTATGAAGATAGTTCCATCTGGCAGAAGTTAGACCCCAAGGAGGGCTCATTTCATAATTCAGAAACACCATTTAAATGAAACGTGACACATTTGAACCTGTAAACCTTGTCGTTCTGTCAATGCTCCACTCAAGCCTTCATAACCCAGAATACAGCCAAGCAGAACAAGCATTGCCTGAGGAACTTTGACGTGGCGGAGTACAGGCAGGTCCTCAGCGACCTCTCCATTCAGATCTACCAGTAGCTCATCAGAGTGGCGGAGGGTATCCTGCAGCCCATGATAGGTGAGATCCTCTTCCTTGTCTTATTTTCTGTGCTTTGATTGATTCACTTCATACCTTCTATATACTGTAGGCTTCTACCTTGTTACCACACGTCGTCTTTCGACAGTTTACTTTTTGTAAAAGAGAGATCAAAGAACTGTGTGAAATAAATTAACGCATTGATAGTCAATAGGTGGACCATGGTCCGAATCCAGACCACTGGTACATTTTATATGCCAGTTTGTGCTTTGCTTGCATTCACACTGGAAATGCTGTGAATTTCACACAACATACGTAGTTCTTATGAGAGCGTGGCACAGTAGGTGTTGCTGTGATAGTAAAGTAGTAGATACACAGCGGGTGCTATGAATTAGTGTTATTAGCAGCTATAATCTTGTAGTTTTGTCTGCTGTAGCCTGTTATGCAAGTGTCAACCCCTCCCTTCTGTATGGCTAATACAATAACCGTCACTAGTACACTTTTTTGCAAATAAACAATTAAGATAGAATGTTCATAGCTTCTGTATGGTTTGTGTTCAGAAAATTGCCCCTCACAGAGACTATGCATGAGTACTAGAAAGCCCATTTTTGTTAAGTAGCTTTTCCAAGCTGAATACAATTTATTACCAATATCAGTAAAACCTAGGATACAGTGATCTTTTTTTAATAAAAAATGTTGTTCTGTTCCCTAATCATGGCTCAGGAAAACTCACAATATTGTATGAGACTTAAAATGATGGAAGTACAATGGACTGAACTCCGACCATGACAGATTAAAACCCTAACTTTGATATTGTATTGTTCAATAATCCGCCAAACTGTGTGCAAAGCTTCGTAATGAGTATGCTGATGTAATAATCTTCCAAATTGTCTAATTTTGAGATCCAAGCCAGTCTTGCAACCCATGCAATTACATTTGTTCTTCTCCGAAGCTTTTGCATATCACGTTATGAGTGCGGATATTCGTTCTCCAAGATGAACATTATTAATATTATTGATATCCATATTTTAACACAGAATAATAATAATAATAATAATAATAATAATAATAATAATAATAATAATAAATAATAATAATAATCTTTATTTTTATATAGCGCCTTTCATAGTGGCCCATCACAAATCGCTTTACAAGATATGAGACTAGGGTGTGTGAAGTATGCATCAGCTGCATAGTCATTTACAAGAACATCTCACCCAAAAGATGGAGCACAAGGAGGTTAAGTGACTTGTTCGGGGTCACACAGTGAGTGATCTTTGCATCTGCCTCCATATTGCTTTTGCTGAGCCAGGTGCCCAGGCAACCTGGGTTTTATTCCAAAAGGACTTCATATATTTCTTGCACATGGAAATAGGGTTTCAATGGCAGCACTGAATGATCCCATGAGGAACAGAATAGTGCATATACAGTAGTCTGCAAATTTATTACAACACCTCAAGATTTGTCATTTATATCCTTTAATACCTACCTGCATGAAAACCTCTGGGTGTGAGAATTTCAATTTTCGGTCAGTAATCAGGAATATAGAAACAATAGGCACTTGTGTGAAAATGTTAGACCACTTTGTGCTTTAATTAGGCATCTTAAACAACTTCTAAAAAATATTGATTGCATATGAACATCAAACCGAAACTACAGAAGCAATGAGGTATTCTAATACATATGCACACTACTGTATGCCAAGCACAAATTGATTTGTAATTAGGGAGTACTTTGTTTTGAAAATCTTAAAAAGGGATATGCCCTTTTATCAAAACAAGCATTGTATTTGCCAAGTACAAGTTGCTCTAATGTTATGCAGTAATCTCAGCACTCATACGAACCAAAATTATTCAAGGAACATGAGCCTCACTAATTTCAAAGTAGGTGTCATTCTGTTGAGGAAAATGGGAGCTCACTTCAATTGGGCAGACATGAATAATGTAAATCAGCAATGTCTTATTAACACCAAGAGGCTCTTCACACAGTACTTAATAAGTACAGTATTAATTTAACATTGATTTTATAAAACAAAACAAAAAAATATAGAGCGAAAAAAGGCACTTTACAGAGCATTAAAAAAGGACCAAAAAGAAAGTATGCAGAAAGAGTACACGGAACTGCAAACACAAGTCAAAAAGGAAGTTAGAAAGGCCAAGAGAAAAATAGAAATGAACATTGCTAAGGGAGCTAAAACCAATTCCAAAATGTTTTTCCAATATTACAACAGCAAGAGAACATTCAAAGAGGAGATTAAATGTTTAAGAGATACAAATGGTAAAATCGTAGATGAAGAAAAAAAAATAGCAAATATATTAAATGATTACTTTTCACAAGTTTTTACAAAGGAAGATACTGACCCTGCCCCACTGAACATGCCCCACATGTCATCCAGTTCCTATCCAGTTTTAAATAACTTTAGCATAACTGAGGCAGAAGTGTTAAAGAGACTAGGAGCTCTTAAAATAAACAAATCCCCTGGGCTGGATGAGATCCTCCCAGTAGTACTCAAAGAAATGAAAGAAGTAATTTACAAACCACTAACCAAGATGATGCAGCAGTCTCTTGACACAGGGGTGGTACCAACAGACTGGAAAATTGCAAACGTAATAGCGATCCACAAAAAGGGAAACAAAACTGAACCACGTAACTACAGACCAGTAAGCCTGACTTCTATTATATGCAAACTTATGGAAACTATAATAAGATCCAAAATGGAAAATTACCTATATGGTAACAGGGTCCTGGGCGACAGTCAACATGGTTTTAGGAAAGGGAGATCGTGTCTAATTAACTTGCTTGATTTTTTTGAGGATGCAACATCGATAATGGATAATTGCAAAGCATATGACATGGTTTATTTAGATTTCCAGAAAGCTTTTGACAAAGTTCCGCACAAAAGATTCATTCTCAAACTGAACGCAGTTGGGATTCAATGAAACACATGTACATGGATTAGGGAGTGGTTAACATGTAGAAAACAGAAAGTACTGATTAGAGGGAAAACCTCAGAATGGAGTGTGGTAACCAGTGATGTACCACAGGGATCAGTATTAGGTCCTCTGCTATTCCTAATCTACATTAATGATTTAGATTCTGGTATAGTAAGCAAACTTGTTAAATTTGCAGATGACACAAAAGTAGGAGGAGTGGCAAACACTGTTGTAGCAGCAAAGGTCATTCAAAATGATCTAGACAAGATTCAGAACTGGGCAGACACATGGCAAATGACATTTAATAGAGAAAAGTGTAAGGTACTGCACACAGGAAATAAAAATGTACATTATAAATATCATATGGGAGATACTGAAATTGGAGAAGGAATCTATGAAAAAGACCTAGCAGTTTTTGTTGACTCAGAAATGTCTTCATCTAGACAATGTGGGGAAGCTATAAAAAAGGCCAACAAGATGCTCGGATACATTGTGAAAAGTGTTGAATTTAAATCAAGGGAAGTAATGTTAAAACTGCACAATGCACTAGTAAGACCTCATCTTGAATATTGTGTGCAGTTCTGGTCACCTCGCTATAAAAAAGATATTGCTGCTCTAGAAAGAGTGCAAAGAAGAGCGACCAGAATTATTCCGGGCTTAAAAGGCATGTCATATGCAGACAGGCTAAAAGAATTGAATCTGTTCAGTCTTGAACAAAGAAGACTACGTGGCGACTTAATTCAAGCATTCAAAATTCTAAAAGGTATTGACAGTGTCGACCCAAGGGACTTTTTCAGCCTGAATAAAGAAACAAGGACCAGGGGTCACAAATGGAGTTTAGACAAAGGGGCATTCAGAACAGAAAATAGGAGACACTTTTTTACACAGAGAATTGTGAGGGTCTGGAATCAACTCCCTAGTAATGTTGTTGAAGCTGACACCCTGGGATCCTTCAAGAAGCTGCTTGATGAGATTTTGGGATCAATAAGCTACTAACAACCAAACGAGCAAGATGGGCCGAATGGCCTCCTCTCGTTTGTAAACTTTCTTATGTTCTTATGTTCTTATTCTCTTTACAATTCCACACAAACTATCACAGTTTTTTCTTTAAATAATACAAATTTGTATTTGTTTTTTTCTTCATAGTATCAGCTACAAGGGCGCAACGATCATCAGCAGCTGCTGCTGGACATCAAACACGTTCCCTGTCGTTTTCCCTTACACCCCTTCAGCTCTCAGCCTGGAGACCTTGCACATACCAGCCAGTCTGAACCTGGACTTCATAACCAGGGTTTGATTCCTCTGCACTGAACAAGACATGGCTGTGACAGGCCCAGTCTGCAACCTGGTGAAAAGAGCCTGAATAAGGTGGAGGCTTCAGGGCCAGCTTTGAGCTCTGATGGGACTTTCTATATAATGGTAGTCAGCTTATCAAAAGACTTCCAAATGAACCTCTAGTAACATTAAGCAGTTTTTTATTTATTAATTTTTTATTGTCCTTTAATAGTGTCACTTCATTATGATCAATATATGTGACATATACAACAGCAATGTTGCTTGGTACAGTAGAAAAAGCATGTCTGTTTGGAAATTCTACTACTACTAATAAATAATAATACTAATACTATGACTACTATTACCACTAATAATAATAATAATAATAATAATAATAAATAATAATAATAATAATAATAATAATAATAATAATAATAATAATTATTATGTATTATTATTATTATTATTATTATTATATTATTATTATTATTATTATTATTATTAGTAGTAGTAGTAGTAGACGCAGTATTCACAAGCCACTTAGAAGTGAATGCATTGTCACACTTAAATATACTCTCCAACACCCTAGTGGCTATTTGTTTTCAGTTACTAGTAAGAGAGGAAAATATTCACATTGTTGATAAATGAATGAAATATGAAGTGTTTGAAGTTATTTTTTGAAATTTGCATTCTTAATGTTGCTAGGTTGTCCTTGTTTTCCTGCCTCTGATTTGTCCCTGTGTATGGTAAAGAGCCTCTAGCCATCCATTCTGTGCCAGAGATGACCATTCAACTGAAGTAAACCTTCATAATAAAGTGACACTGTAATTCAAGGAACTGGGTCCTCTATAAGCGCACAACAAATAAACGCCAGTCAGGCATGACTTATCACTGTAGATTCAGACAATTTAATGTAAACTTCATAAATGTTACAACAATTGTTTCAGCTGATGGTGATATATAGTACAATCTTATGTAAGATGCTGTATAGACATTCTAAAAGGGCTTATTTTTAATATGGAAACAGCTACAGTTCTAAGTTTACTTTTGTTTGGTGGGTTCAACTCATGTTGATAAACCAAGCCTTACAGATCATCTTGTGGCACGCTGTGGAAGATGCAGCAATAGGTAGAAATTGGAATGTCCTCCCTTGCTTCACTGTTGAGCACAACGTGTATCTGGATACATGACTGGTGTATTTATGCCTGGATTGTGATCTTAGTAGTAAAACGATACAGATGTAAAATAATTTGCTTACAGATGTTGATATACATATATATATATATATATATATATATATATATATATATATATATATATATATATATATATACAATACAGGTAGTTGACATGATTTATTACTAGCGGTATGGCTAGCTAGCTCGAGTTCCGTGACCACCTAACAGACGTTCTAGATGATTGAAAGCCTGTTGCTACTGATTTTTGTTTATATTACGTAATGGTAATATTGAAAGTGGAGTTCAGTATCACAAAACCACAACATGTTTTCAAATGAATTGGCACAACTTGCTATCGGTGCTCAGGTGAGGCCAGGACTGCATGTAGTTATTCAGGTCAGGATTCAAAGTGAGTTGGTGGAGCTCTGTGGAGATGCTCACATGGTGCCCACTGGTCCTGTCCTTGGCTATAGTGTTTTTGTCCCTCATCCTTCATGAGCACGACACAAGCATTGTGTGAACTAATATATATATTCAGAAGGGGTGGGTGGGGTATATTATTATATCTGGGTATATCTGAATATGAATTGTACTGGTGAGAGAAAAGTGATTAAAATTAAAAATGATGCTAAAGTTTTACCTTTTGAACAAACATGTTAACTACACATATTGTCTTCTTTCTGAAAACAAGCATAAAAAACTTCTAAATATAACAATTCAAAACATTTGAAATAAATTGGAAAATGTCCTTATTTTCTTGACAAACCACATGCCAGTAGTATTTTGCATCAACCAGCAGCACAATAGTTGAAGGAGTAATGAATTCTCCTTCACAATATTATCCTGTTTTCTGCTACCACCAGAACGATCCATTAGTGCGGTTATTATAGTCATTTTTGTATTTCAGGCTGGGATTCACCTCACAGATTATTACAAATTTCTAAAAAAAACTTTGAAGCAGCAGCATTTTGTTAATCTTGCCACTAGGAGGCAGAAGAGTGTGAGAAACAGCATTACTATAACAGCAGTTTCATTTCAGGAATATACTATAATCTTTCTTTAGTCAGTGAAAAAATCTATATCATTAGCTTTAGTGCCATACTGTGTTCCCAGTTTGCTAGCTGCAAAGCAGAGGAGAATGTGAAACTGTTCCAAGTTGAACTTGTTTGACTTTTCCATGAGCCAGGGACAGCAGTGACCTGATCTTTGGCTGCGTTAAAAGACAAAAAACCATCCTGACTTCCTGTTTATGTCTTCAAGCTGCACTCTTTTCTTCACAAATGAATTTAATGGAGGCCACAGTGGCCCTTTCCGTGGCAATCATGTGATTTGTTTGGAACAGGTAATTTGTTTCCGCAGGTTGACTCACCGGAGAGGTCAGACAGGTCAAAATTGCAACGGACGGAGATTGACCTCAATTTACAGCAACAAGACCATACCTCACATCTATAGAAATGCCATTAATTCTATAATCTATAATTACAAACTGCACAGTGCCATTTCTGAGGCAATACAGCAGATTAACATGTACAGCTCTGTAAAAAATTAAGAGACCACTGCAAAATTATCAGTTTCTCTGGTTTTACTATTTATAGGTATTTGTTTGGGTAAAATGAACATTTTTGTTTTATTCTATAAACTACTGACAACATTTCTCCCAAATTCCAAATAAAAATATTGTCATTTAGAGCATTTATTTGCAGAAAATGACAACTGGTCAAAAAAACAAAAAAGATGTAGTGTTGTCAGACCTCGAATAATGCAAAGAAAATAAGTTCAGATTCATTTTTAAACAACACAATACTAATGTTTTAACTTAGGAAGAGTTCAGAAATCAATATTTGGTGGAATAACCCTAATTTTCAATCACAGCTTTCATGCATTTTGGCATGCTCTCCACCAGTCTTTCACATTGATGTTGGGTGACTTTATGCCACTCCTGGTGCAAAAATTCAAGCAGCTCGGCTTTGTTTGATGGCTTGTGACCATCCTTCTTCCTCTTGATCACATTCCAGAGATTTTCAATGGGGTTCAGGTCTGGAGACTGGGCTGGCCATGACAGGGTCTTGATCTGGTGGTCCTCCATCCACACCTTGATTGACCTGGCTGTGTGGCATGGAGCATTGTCCTGCTGGAAAAACCAATCCTCAGAGTTGTGGAACATTGTCAGAGCAGAAGGAAGCAAGTTTTCTTCCAGGACAACCTTGTACTTGGCTTGATTCATGCGTCCTTCACAAAGACAAATCTGCCCGATTCCAGCCTTGCTGAAGCACCCCCTGATCATCTCTGATCCTCCACCACATTTCACAGTGGGTGCGAGACACTGTGGCTTGTAGGCCTCTCCAGGTCTCTGTCTAACCATTAGATGACCAGGTGTTGGGCAAAGCTGAAAATTGGACTCATCGGAGAAGATGACCTTACTCCAGTCCTCTACGGTCCAATCCTTATGGTCTTTTGCAAACCTCAGCCTGGCTCTTCTTTGCTTCTCATTGATGAAGGGCTTTCTCTAACTTTGCACGACTTCAGCCCCTGCCCCTAGGAGCCTGTTTCGAACCGTCCTCGCCGTGCACTTCACCCCAGCTGCCGTTTGCCATTCTTTTTGTAGGTCACTTGATGTCATCCTACCGTTGCTGAGTGACATTCGAATGAGTTGGCGGTCATCCCGGTCAGTGGAGTGTCGTTTTCACCCTCAGCCGGTCTGTAGCTTTGTTGTCCCCAATGTGTGTTGCTTGACCTTGTTCTTATGAACCGCCGTCTTTGAAATTTTAAGGATGGAAGCAACCCGACGCTCACTGTATCCCTCTGCCAGTAAAGCCAGAATTGAACCCTTCTTTTCCTCACTCAAAACTTTCCTTTTCAACTCTTTGGGCATGGTCAATAGTTATTTTTTGATTCCAATTACTTTTGAGGTATTACTAGCGTTGTTTTGCCATCCAGCTAGTCCTATTGCGAGAGGATAGTGATGACCACAGGAACCAGTTTCAGTGTATGGTACCACTACGACCCTGCCTAGATCAGGCTGTCCCTCCAAACTGGATGACCGAGCAAGAAGGAGACTGATCAGAGAGGCTACCAAGAGGCCAATGAATTTTGCAAGAGCTACAGGCTTTTATGGCCAAGACTGGTCAAAGTGTGCATGTGACAACAATATTCCAAGCACTCCACAAATCTGGCCTGTATGGTAGGGTGGCAAGAAGGAAGCCATTACTCAAGAAAGCCCACCTTGAATCCCATTTTGAAGTATGCAGAAAAACATTCTGTTTCACTCTGATTCTGTAGCCATGTGGCAAAAAGTTTTGCGGTCTGACGAAACTAAAATGGAACTTTTTGGCCTAAATGCAAAGCGATATGTTTGGCACAAACTCAACACATAGTGTGAAGCATTGTGGCGGCAGCATCATGTTATGGGGATGTTTCTCATCAGCAGAGACTGGAGCACTTGTCAGGATAGAAGGGAAAGTGAATGAGGAGAAGTCCTTGAGGAAAACCTGCTGCTCCCTGTAAGAAAGCTCAAACTGGGATGGAAGTTCACCTTTCATCATGACAATGACCCAAAGCACACAGCCAAAGCTACACTGGAGAGGCTGAGGAACAAAAAGATAAATGTCCTTGAGTGGTCCGGTCAGAGCCCCAAATCCAATCGAAAATTTGTGGCATGACTTAAATATTGTTGTCCATCAATGCTACCCAAGGAACTTGACAGAGTTTGAAAAGAAGAATGATAAAATATTGCCAAATCTAGGTGTGCAAAGTTGGTAGAGACCTATCCCAAAAGACTCACAGCTGTAATTGCTGCCAAAGGTGCTTCCACCAAATATTAACTCAAGGGGGTGGAGACTTTTCCAGTTATGATCTTTCAGTTTTGTATTTAATATTTTTTTCTCAATAAAAACTTTTTTTCCCTTTAACAGTGTGGAGTATGGTGTGTAGATAAGTGGGAAAAAAATCCTCATTTAAATGCATGAAACTCTGAGACACTGACACAACAAAATGTGAACGTTTAAGGGAGTGTAGACTTTCTGTAGGCACTGCATGAAGACATTAATAAGGAGGGGTTCACATAACATTTAACATTAGGATCTCATGTGATTACCAGCAGAAAAGGTTAGGTACACCCCAAAATTAGGGGTCATCATCGAAGTCGCTGTCTCGCTCCACTTCCTCCTCTGACAGTTCAAACAATTGGAAGTGGCAGTGGCAGTGGCAGTGGCAGTGGCAGAGACCACAACAATAGCTATTTCTTCTCTACATATAAACAGGCACTAGTCCTACCGTTCTATGTCGGCATAAAATCCATTAGAAAAACCACAACAGTCACAGAGCAAAAAATAAGCCAAACTAAACTCATCACAACCGCTATCAGTCAGTAATCCAAAACAAGGACAACAAAACGCAGATATTTAGTTTAGTTAAAGGTGTGTTTTTTTGTGCACCTCTGTTAATAAGGCTATTATAATAAGGATGTCTAGGGAAATGTAGATTTCAGCTTGTATCTTGTAGAAACTGCACACAAACTGATTTACAATGCAAGAGGAAATGTGTAGCCTGAATTTTATTTATTTATTTTATTTATTATTTTTTTTAAAGCTCATGACGCTGGTCACTTCAGTGCAGAGATTGCTGCTGTGGAGGCGAAAACGAAGAAAGGGAAACAGCTCATGACCGAAGATGATCATCCCAGACCTCAAACCACACTTGAGCAGTTGGCCAAACTGCAGCCAGTCTTCAAGAAGGGTGGAACTGTCACTGCAGCAAATGCTCCAGTAGATTTTATATAGCCCCTCCTCCCACACACTGTTGCAGAGGCAGCTGGCAACAAAAAAGGTGTGTGGGGGGGTATAATCTATGGTTTAAATAGGGAGACTGATTAGAGGTTTTTAGTAGTGTGTTCTTTTTAATAAATGTTCCACTTACTTGGGTCATTCTCAGTGATTATTCAGACCAATGAGTGGTGTCCATGTTGCATCAGAAACCCAATTTACTGTAAAGTAATAATATAATTATTATATTAATATCATTTCTTTCACCACACATTAGTGAAATTGTACACAAAAATGCAGTTTAGTTGATACATCTTGCCTCCAGTGTTATAGACTTTACTAGGTCATTAATTATGAGTGCAAGATGTATAACCCTGGCTGCTCTTGCTCAGTCTTTCCTCTTACTCACCTTATTTGTTGAGTTCATGACATTTTTTAATAAATTAATGTACTATGGTACTCTCTGTTGTAGGATTAAATACCAGCTCACCTATTAACAGAACTGGACTTTGTTGAACTGGTCACAATAAAGAGTTTACTGTATGTAATGTGAGGTTTGTGTATGACTTTAGGTAGGAGGATACATGTGCGATGTACATATGTAGTACTATTCCCTCCAGTTCATGTTTTTAAACTTTTTTTTTTCAAATCTACAATATCAGTAAGGCATTACCATAAGACTATCTTTCTGCATGCTCGTCTGTTGCTCTAGGCGAAGCCAGTCAAAAAGAGCAGTGCCTTTTGAGGCAGGACTTTGTTTCAGATATGCACTGCTCACCCAGCTTGGCATGATGGTTTCTCATCTAAATACCCAACTGCCTGTCCCACGCTTCTGTTGTAACTTTTAGGGGGTGTCTGATGGAGCTGCTGCTGTTGTGATTGCCAGTGAAGATGTAGTGAAACAGCATAAGCTTACCCCATTGGCTAGAATTGTAGTTTACCATGTGTCTGGGTGTGATCCCAGCACCATGGGAATTGATAAGTGTTTCAAGGGGTACTGGATTATTAGATCTGATACAAATCTTCAGAAAATGTAATCAACTTTACATTTTAAAATGCTTGGGTGGAGAGAGAGCCCTTTTCTCTTTACTGCTCAGTTTTTAAGTTTAATTGAAATCAAGTTTTGTGAGAACTTTGGGGTTACTTATGTTGCTTGCACATAAGTTACAGGCAGGCACGTCTTGTACCAAACACTACAGTGTTTATAAGACCATGAATAAAGTGCAGCGTTTCATCATTGAAACTGAAAATGATAGACACTGCGTTTTTCACACATACCAAATTGCTTTTTAAGTTAATCTGAAGAGTTATATTAGCAAGAAATAACTTAATTTATGGGATAAATCTTCACAATCTCCACATAGTAATATACAGTTTGTTAATATTTTCTGGAACAAATCTTAGTAAATCTGCCTTTTTTATTTTTTATAGGGGACAGAAATGTTCACTAGTTTATAGCTTTTTTATTACTTTTTATTATGTTTCTCTGGCCTCAAGAATCTTTCATTTAGACTTTTATTTGTATTGCTGATCCCAAGAGTGATAGTAAGTGCTTTTTTATTCAACCAGGCTTCGTTCTTAATCTTCATATTGATTATGTATTAAATTTAGCTGCATATGCAAGTACCATAAACTAAGACTGAAATAATCTTGGGTGTGCGAAACTTGCTAAAACGTCAATAAGTGGCTATAAACTGTAATGGCTTGATTTTATTACCCTCGAGACATTAATTCAATGCAAGTGTTTTATTTCTTATCCTGGACAATATTATCTGTTGGTTTGACTTTAAAGCACTGAAGATGTCACATTCTTGCACTGTACATTATAGGAATGGGCCCTATTGCTGACTCAGAATCATGCGTCTGATAGTCTCCCAAATTAACTACCCTGTAAGAGTAATCTTTTAAATAATTCTCTTCAGTTTTTCAGGCTGTAATCTATACTAAAGTATTACAGTATATTAAGGTGCTGTGAAATTTGTATCATTTGTACATGGCAGTAACACCACAACTTAATAATATAAACAAACTGGGGTCAACTTTAGTCTTTACATTTAGACTATTCTAAATGGCACTCATTATTTATTTATTTTCAATCTAATGATTTTGGTGTGTTGTGTTTTTTTAACATGTATAACTCAGGACCTGTACCAGCAATCAGCGGAGCTCTGAAGAAAGCTGGACTTACTCGTAAGGATATGGATTTGGTAGAGGTAAGTAGACAAGAAGAGCTCCCTTGGGCGTTTGCATCAGTCATTTTTTCCCTACTGAAAGTGAGATTTTTCCATTGATATTCTTAACATTTATTTCAAAGCTGTCTATACCAGACTTGACTCCTTTGGAGAGTTAAACAGTATCTACAGTACTTTATATTTAGTAGAACTAACTGCTATATATATATATATATTTTTTAACTTTGCTACACAAATGTTCATCCTTTGTTGTAGAAGTTTGTATTTTGACCATTATACCCCCCTCCTTATCCAGGTAAACGAGGCATTTGCCCCCCAGTACCTGTCTGCAGAGAAAGCCCTGGGACTGGATCCGGAGAATACCAATGTGAACGGAGGTGCCATTGCTTTGGGCCACCCTCTGGTAGCCTCTGGCTCAAGAATAACTGCACACCTTGTTCACAAGCTCAGGTAAACTGGCAACTATTGTCCTTGCACTGTAATCCTCAATGTATCGGTCTGAAAATGCTTACACAGTGACCAAGAGGCAGGTACCATTCATTTATTTTTCTTCCCAGGCGACGTGGTGGTACATATGCTGTTGGATCAGCCTGTACTGGTGGCGGGCAGGGCATTGCCATTATCTTTGAGAACACCCATTGAGCAAAGACATGAAAAGGGTTGGGCACCACAATCAACTTTTTTTTTCTATTACTATTTGTATTTAGAAAGCGCCAAATGGAAAATGCCAAGAAGCAATTTTGGCAGTATTTTGTATGGAATAGTTTGTTGTGCAGCTGTTTAGTAAGGCAGCATTGAGCCATACCTATTTAAATTTGGTTTGTACCAAAAAATGATAGCTAAAGAGGTAAAAATGTTTTCAAAAATGTAATAATGCTAATATACCTTACTGTCAGTAACTCGCTTATCACCAGCAAAAAAGGTTGTGAATACTGCTTTGGAGTCCAGTATCCATGCTTTTCATCATTCTGTCACATTCTATTGTGTGTGAGTATTAAGCGTAGGGCTGTGTTTATAAACACGCTGCCATAATTCCCTGTCGATGTGCTTAAGTTGTCTGTTCATTCACAAAATTTAACGTGTTAAAAATCCCCAACAAAGCAGATGTTTCATTACTCTGAAATTGAGTAGCGCTTTTACTTAACTGAAGAATAATTTAATGCATTAGTTCAGGCTGTGCCTTAACAGTGAATTAACTGTGACCGTGAATATTACAGCTCAGTGGGGCTGTATGAAGAATTGCTCTCAGTTAAACTGTTAATAAAATTGAAGACAAATAAAATCCCTGAGGGTGGTTTCTTATTTTTTCTTAGTGCCTGTACGCAGCTGTATGAAATGCATTGTTCTAGTTACTACCTCCATAGAAGAGCAGCAATATGTGCACTACTTGTAGCTGTTGAATTAATGTGATTTATTATTACTATTTTAAGTGAGTTGGTCTAGGTAGATATTTGTACAGTGAAATCATTTCACTGTGACCATGTTTGTGTACCTATATTTTGATCGACTAAAACAAAATTTACATTGCGTAAATAGCAAAGGGAATATCATTTCATTACAGTATGTGGTTGGTTCAATTAATTGCACAATAACTTATATGATCTCTGTTAGTTTGTGAAATAGTCTGCAGGATGGTTTATGTGGTTGAAGCTAATAATCATTAAAAACATTTAATATAGCTATTTCTAGTTTTTTTTTTTTTATTATTTTATTTTATTGCATCAAAGCTGTTCCCTGCAACTGATAAATCATGTATTGATCACAATTTCAAATCTGTGTTAAACATTGTTCCATTTTAATGTATTAACTGCTCTATTCATCGTGGGACACGGACGGAAATATGAGTTCTGGTTAGAAATCTCCCTCCCGACCTGTGAGGGCACGGAGTAGTGAAAGGGAAAGTCTTTGGGTGGGCTGGCCAGACAGTTCTTTTCCAGGGTCGGGAAGTCTGTCAGCCTGGAAGGTGGCGAGACTCCGTTGCAGGAACGTATTGACCTGGATGGTAAACGAGGTAGCAGCTGCAAGCAATAAAGGCAGCTGCAAAAGTTTACCAAGGGGTCATGCGTGATAGCATAAAGGGGCTGGATAATTGTTAATCTTTTCCTTCGCTTGGGTTTGTTGTTATAAACTGGAAGGACCTTGTGTAACACAGAGAAAAGCATACTTTAAATATTTGTGTTTGCTTGTTTGTGTCTGTTTAAGTAACTGTCTGTGTTTATATATCACTAGACGGCTAAGCACATATCCGGAGCTGTCGCCTAGGGCCAGCACTAAACCAGATCAAGGCTGCACTTCACTAGCTGTTTAAAATTATTATCACCCATCACGAGCACTACAGCATGCACCCGGACTGGTGACCTTGTATTGTATTATTGTGGGGCAGATAACGTGTGTTATTATTTTGTTTTGCAAAACCATTTACATTATTTACCTCTGTGCTTTACACATTGGTGTATATTGCAGGGGGCTTTCTTGTTTGGTCGCCAGACCAGGAATACAAAATAAAGCACCCTTTTCTAAACTGGATTATAATTGTCTGACTGGTTATTCCTGCACTGCATCACCTCAGCAGTCACTTTGCCACGTACACATGTTCACATATTCCTTTTTGTGAAAGATGAAGTACTGGAGATAAGTTATTGAATATTGTGTAATGTAGTGAATTGATTGACTTGTCTTAGGAATTTAGGCAAGGCAAGGACGTTGTCCTTCAACATCAGTGATTGGACCCTCTTAAGGTTGGGAGTTGGAGTGTACAAGTGGTAAAGAAGGTTCCCTTTCCAGTAGGGAATATTATCCATTACAAATGGGTGTTTCTCCATAAAGACAACCCAACCTGAAACTTCCTGAATACTTGAAAAAGTGCTGATATTAAAGGATCACCTTTCTAATTTCCCTTCTTTCACATTTTTTAACTTTGCTTTTTAAATGTTGAATTAAAATATTGAATCACTGAAGTAAAATAGTTTATTTCTAGTTTTTCATGCGTTTTCAGCTGAGTGCAGGTCCTGCCTGTGGCTTTTTCTGTATTTTCTTGTTACTGCATTTTGTAAAGCGCTTTGTGATGGTCCACTATGAAAGGCGCTATATAAAACAAAGATTGACTGATACCTAGGTGTGCACCTGGACATAGGGCTTATGTTGGCCACCCTGTCAGATGATAGGGTGTCCTGTTTCAGCTTGGTAGAGCACTGCCAGTAGTGGCTTTCCACAGGCTTCTGAGCTTGAAGGCAGCAGCATCCAACACCCTTCCACTGGGTCTCCTGCATATGTGCCACCTTTAGCAACAATAACTGCAACCAAACGCTTCCTGTAGTTATTGATCAGTCACTTACAGTGGCATGGAGGAATTTTGGCCCACTCCTTCATGCAGAACTGCTTCAACTCAATGACATTTGTGGGTTTTCGAGCATAGACTGCTTGTTTCAGGTCCTGCCATAACATCTCAATGGGGTTTAGGTCTGGACTTTGACTAGGCCATTCCAAAACTTTAAATTTATTGTTCATCAACCATTCTGATGTAGACTTACTTGTGTGTTTCGGATTATTGTCTTGCTGCATGACCCAGCTGTGCTTCAGCTTCAGTTCACGGACAGATGGCCTGTCATTCTCCTGTAGAATTCTCTGATAGAGAGCAGAATTCATGGTTCGTTCAATGATGGCAAGTCGTCCAGGTCCAGGTGCAGCAAAGCATCCATAAATCATGACACTACCACCACCATGCTTGACCGTTGGTATGAGGTTCTTACTGTGGAATGCAGTGTTTGGTTTTTGCCAGACATAACAGGGCCCATTTTGGACAAAAAGTTCCACTTTTGACTCATGTGTCAATAGAACATTGTTCCAGAACTCTTCAGGATCATCCAGGTGCTTTTTGGCAAACTTGAGACTAGCACCCATGTTCTTCTTAGTGAGCAGTGGTTTCTGCCTTGCTACTCTGCTATGAAAGCCATTTTTGCCCAGTGTCTTTCTGATGGACTCATGAACACTGACCTTAACTGAGGCGAAACCAAAGCTTCCTCCCACTTTTAAAACCGCTTGCCCGCATGTCACTCTGAGCTAAATAAGTGTTCCTGATGTTGCTTACAGCAAAAGATATACAGGTAAAGAACACAAGATGTGTAAACAGGAGCACAAGGAAACAGAATGTGGTGGTTTTGGTGGAATAAAAGAGTTGTGATCATTTTCCGTTTGTAGTAGCAGTGTTGGGTAGTTTAGTAATGATTTATGAAACTGGAAGTATTTCAGCTTTTCAGATTAAACAAAAGTTATTTATTCACTGTAGAGTAAAATGTGAGTGTACTGTATATGACCTAACCTCTACTGTTTGTGTTGATAATACAGTACTCACTTTTACCTGTTTCCTTTCTTGCATAACGTATGCATCCTGAATTTCCTTTGGCACACTGCCCAGGTCAACAGAACAAGAAGTTATTAAATAGTTTATGTGGGAAGGTCCATTTAATTTCCATTGTAGTTTTCCATGTTGCAAATGTGTGACCTAGGAATTTAGTGGTATTGGTGGGGGGGGGGGATTAGTTAGTATCAGGACAGCTTTTGCCTATAAATACTTTTTTTTACATTTATTGTATTATATGTATTATACACACACACACACACACACACACACACACACACACACACACACACACACACACACACACACACACACACACACATACACACACGTCGTATAGGACTAAAAATGAGGGTTTCCAAACAATTTATTCTATAATTTAAAACAAACGGCTGTGAAGTGGAAAGGAATCTTGCCACCATGCCTGACTGTAGCCAATGCCATTATCCCTCATCGTTGTTAGGCACTGTGACAGAGAAAGAATCCAAGCTGCAAATCTCCTTCCCAACCAGAAAAGGTGCTGTGTAAGGTTGGTGGTACGCTATCCCATAGACGGGGAGACTCGACAGTAGGCAGAAACCGGAAGTCGGCCATCTTGAAGGAAGCGCGTAGCTGCATGTATGCGAAACAAATCCCTAGTACAAAATGGCCGCAGCTAAGTACAGCCCCTTACACTGAGATCACAATCTAAAGAGGAGTGAGGACGCAGGAGCTGTCGCCATGGAAACTGCACAAATCCCTGATCACTCCCTTCACCACAAGGTACTCGCACACACCACGATATCCAACTTTCGAAGAGCACAGTTTCATGCACTGGAGAAGTGGGATTACTTCTGGGTTTGCAAAGCCCACCGTGTTCCCCCTGATACCATTGTTGGTAAAGGGGTGGTGGCAATTTGTGTACGATTATTTTGTTTGTTAAAAAATAAACACAGACAGTTCTGGGGATCAATAACTTGGCCTGGACATTTTATTCACCACACCACTTTACATCCTGTTCACAGGCACTTAAAAAAGGAAAAAGAATGAAAAGCAGTCTGGAACAGAATGTATACAAATGCTTGCACTGAAGTCTTGAAACTCAAACCAATTTCTTGCAAGCTATTTGTACTGTGCCTCCAACACGAGCGGGGTTTTAATGGTAATTAAAAGTAGTTGAACAGTATTTTCTTGCTTCTGTTACTGCAAATTGGACATACCTGTTTGGCGAATAGTATTTGCCCTCTGAGTTTCCCTATTGCCTTCCCCCTAAAGCACCACTTGTCAAAGAAATTGCAAGGAATGCATTCTGCTGTCATTGATTCAAATATCAGTTTAATGGTGAATGGCTTAAAGCCAGCTCTTTTATGTTTACATTTTGTCCCTGGCTCGACTGAGAATAAACAGATATTTGTTGTGTAAGAAAAGTAGTTCCTCCCAACAAATAACCGTCCTTTGCATACATGTTTGTGCGGGGGGGGGGCTTGGTGCCGAGACTTCACAGCTTGGTAAAGGAAATCTAAAAGGGAGGCGAACCAGAAGGGTAAAGCCTTAGTTTGAATAATTTTCTCAGTGCTCCTATATAATTTTATGTCAATCTGATTGAGTGATGCGGAGCCCAAAGAGTGCTTAATTATTCAGGGAAGAAAAAATTGTTAAAACACTGCATCCTCTTTTTAATATGTACATGAAAATATGTCATCCTAACAAGATGCTTTATTGTGTCTGAACAAATAAGACACAAATACCCAGATATGCAGGGGCTTACAAGCTTAATTAGATGTTATAGTTACTGTAATTCACTGTTCATCCCTGTGGAATTAACAGCAGCCTTCTTAAACCTACAGCCAGCAAGTTCCCACATGAATGTAAAATCGAAGGAGCTTCGATAGGGTTCAGTGGTGGTCTCTGACAGCATGAGAACCCAAACAGTACAGCTTGTAACCAGTACTGAACTTTAGTTAAACTCACCTGAAATGTGCCTGTCTATAAATCCACATCACTCTGTTACGATTCAGAGCCCGGGATAACTCTCACTACAATAATTCTTCATGATACAGGGCTCCTAGTATACAGCATCTCATATGGAAAAATACAGAAACACATTGTTAAAATGTAATGTAGAAATGTTATTATACCCTCTTCTTGGTTACATGTAGTCTGTTCATCACAAGGTGTTGCTGCGGCACTGCCTCTGGCACAAACTTTAATTTGAACATTAGCTTCTTCTATGAGTCACCTGCGTTCAGAGTGCAAGACATGAGTAATCTATGAGCTCAACATATTGCTAAGTAGATGTAGTTAATTTCTTCGCAAATCTTGTTTGCAATTCTAATATTGTTATATATTCTTGATGTTATTCAGTGTTGCATAAGTGTATTAAATTAAAATGGGTAAATTGCTGGAGACATAACCAGTTGGAAAAGGAAACCCCTCATTTACCTTTACCTGGCTTCATATTTTAAAATAAATAACATACTACAGCACTGTACTGTATAATAGACACATCGCTAGCTAGGGTGAAAAAAAAAAAACATTTATAGAAATAGTTTTGCCATTCAAATAATGAATCTCACACTATAATTCACTACTTTTTAAGCTGAATGCCTCTCCTCTCTCCGCCATAGATTGTTAAATCGGTTAGAAAACTGAAGGTTGCTTGGTTCAACTGCCTGTTATTTATTTCCTATATTGAATTATGTTATATAATTATCAAATTAAAGTCCTCAATAATTCGCAATTCATTCATAGAAAGGGGATGTTACTGACTTTTGTAGGATGCTGACACACTCATGACTTGGGAAGAATTTAAGACGAATACGGTATACAGAGAAAAAAAGAATAATTACACGCTTCCCAAAAATGACAA
The DNA here is from genome assembly GCF_017654505.1 of Polyodon spathula. NCBI lineage: Eukaryota > Metazoa > Chordata > Actinopteri > Acipenseriformes > Polyodontidae > Polyodon > Polyodon spathula. The sequence continues at coordinate 95,051,064 of NC_054535.1, read as the reverse complement.
AATTTTTGTATCTACAGATGAGCAATTACATAGTAAAAAACTGTTTAGTAGAATAAGTAGGGGATTTTTTTTTTTTTTTAAACACGCTAGCACCACTGCTGTATAGACGTCATTGAAGAACCAACACAATCTCTGTCCCACTTGTATATAAACTATGTCTTTCCAGACATTCCTCCTTCTTATGCCATCAGATTCTTGGCAGGATTTGTGGTCTTGAAACAGCTTATTGTAAATTTCACATTTACAAATTGAAACTCCTGTTCATTTCCATGTTTCATTTATATGGGGTATATTGTTTGGACATGCCCCTGGTAAACACCAGAGAACTTGAGATGCTAATAAACAACAGAAACAGAGTCATATGCCACTAAACAAATAATATCAAGCATTGGGTTTCGTTACAATCTAAAAGACAGTTGCATTGGGCTGTTGCCTAGAAGTTATGATCAACTAAAGAACCAATGTAATATTAGTGGTGAAAACAGTCCAGTATATAATACAGAATACTGTTTGGGGATTCAAAGGGCATAATAATAGAAGCATGCTATAGACTGCCAGATTCAGATGGTGAGCAAAATAATCTGTTATACAATAACATTAGAAATGCATGTAGCAAAGGAGATGTCATACTAGTGGGGGATTTCAACTTCCCCCATATAAAATGGGAAAATCCGATGGGGAGCACGACGGATGAAACTGAAATGGTGGAAGGCAAAGGGAGGTCATACCAAATATGGATTTGATTTAGATTTTTCTTCTGTTCACTCACTTTGCATTTAGATAATTGATAAATATAATCTATTAACATGTCTATTTTTTAAAGCATTCTTTCTTTACAGCATTTTTTCACACCTGCCTAAAACTTTTGCACAGTACTGTATATATTTTTACTGCCTTGCCAACGTGTACCACGACATATCTATTAGCATCACTTCACATTTTTCTATATGAAAGATGCACACATTACTGTATAATGAACATGTATTTGATTTATTAATGGTATTTTTTTCATAGTATGTCTTTTGCACCCTTTTTCAACCAGCAGTTGCTTGTTTTTAGACAATGACTCTACCTGAGCATACTTTTAAAATACACATTTTTCCAAAAAAAAAATTAAAAATAGAAAACCACATTATAAAATGTTTCCCATTTATTTTCTTTAAAAGAACTCAAACTTACAAAAGCTTCACCCCTCAGCTTACCTTTGAGTGCCTTCGCTGCTTGACTGACGTGTTTTAAATGTCAGTTTAGTTCCCCCATGTTGCCTATCGAAGCTGACTGGTAGAGTAACATTAAAGCACCTGCAAGGAGCGCTCAATAAATAACAGCTAACACTAACAGCTTCAAAGAAATAAAAAAAAATCTAATTCACCTTTACCACAATGTCTCTGTATTTCATATTGGAAAATGTGAGCTCAAAGAAATTATTGCAATACATATTATGTAAGATTCACTGGATTTATTTGATTAGCACCTCGTGCTTAAGGGACAGAGGGAGAAATACAACTATTGGTGTTACAGATCTCAGATTTTGGGAATAGGCAGGTCAACATGTTGAATGGCAGGGGCCAGTCTGATAAAGTACTACTGCTATGTTGCCAGTTGTGACACTGGAACAAGCAGTACTGTGTCTGGTCAAGAAACTTTAATTGAGTTTGAACTCACAGTACATACAGTACAGTATTTAGTATACAGTGGTCTGTTGTGTGTTTGGAAAAAGAAGCTCTACTATACTATTTGTTTTTCTCATTTGAAATACTGGGATTTTCTAGGAATCATATTTAGCTCACATTGACCACCATACACACGTGCCTTTGGGCTGTGGGGAATACTTGATGTTAGTCATGAAGGAATCCCTGTGGCAGGCTGGCAGTCTGAAAGAAGAACAGTTCAATAGTACTTGACTAGAGTAAGAAACACACATACACACAAGGTTTAAACTTAACTCACCATGAAATTAGTTATTGAATTGTGATTGCTTTGGTGCTTTTTTTATTATACAGTAGTTAAAGGATGAAGGGGCACTAAAAGAGCTTTACATGTTTGTTTTAACAAATTTAAAATAGCTTCTTGCTTGAGTTAGGTTTAAGCAATGGCTTTAGTTTGTGGTTATTGTTTGGAGAAAATGATACCGTGCCTCCATTCCTGAATGTTAACAAGATTGATTGTTCATTGTAATACTGGAATCCGGAAATAAGCACTGACCCAGGGATACAAGGTTGAATTCACTGAAGCACCTTTACAGTATAGCTTGTGAAAAACATACTTGCCAGCCATTGGCTAGATGACAGGACGAGGGTAATTTGGAATCACAAATTGTTCAGTGCTGACAGAAGCTCAGCTGTTTGTTTAACCTAATGGGTTTTACAAGCACTGCGTCTTACAGAGATCTGACACTGCTATAGGTTGCTTTACACGAGGGCAGCTGCCAGCAGGGAAAATATAACATGTATATCAAAACATTTATTTACATTGAAAATTTGATGTAAATATTTTCTTTTTCAATTTAGCCCTGGTATCATCCAAATTCCTGTTCTAAAAAACCCAAGAGCCTATGTGGGTTACTTTGGGATTTGTATCTTTGTAATGAAGAATATTTTTATGAAGAAAAAATTATATCCAGAGACATTTTTACACTTTTCACTTACCCTAATATGATATCGTTAGGAAATAGTTTAACCACAGGTTCTGAAAGAAGAGAGAAAAAAGTGGCCAAAATAAAACCACAGTCCAAGAGACAAAAAAAAAAAGACATTTTCCTTGACTGAGAAAGTTCCACCAGGCAACCAAATAAATACTTAAAATAAAATAAGGATAAATCTGTCTGTGTGAAACTGTTCCAACAGACCACCCTTGAGAAAACGAGAGGTCTGTTACAGTAAACATGTTTTTTGAAGGATTTTGTATGATATGAATAGAGAATGTCAGTGTCACAAAGTACTTTGTTACAAAGGTATGCCTGGGGTTCTCATACTGTGAAAAGCACAAACTAAAGTTATCGTTTAGTGATGAATGCACATCTCACCAGCTGCGGGGTCTTGAGGGCTCTCATTTAGTTACTGGAAGACTTGCTGCCTAAATTTACAGAACAACTGAAACATAATTGAATTGCTATTAAACACCAGGGTCATTGTTAACAGGTCACACATTGTTCAGAATACCACAAGACACAGATTTGACAGAAATAGTGACATTGGGAGGAGTTCAATGTATGTGGTGAGTTTAGTCCCATACAAATTCTGTTAAGGACTGTTTGTTATCCCCAGTTTAGGTAATTTAATACCAGTCTTCAACTGTGTATGGCGATACCATGTAAACTCAAAAGCGCACTAAGAAAGAGTCAGGTTGGTTACATGAGCAGTTCTAACTTTTGACCTCATCACCAGGGTCAGCATCTGTAATGGACGTGCATCACACAGCCCTTTAAACTCCTGACCTTAGGCATCTCTCTCCACACAATAACTACACTGTAATTGCATGTGTGGTTACATTGAAATTATATTCATTGCTTGTGTAAATACAGTATAATTACAAACAATGTCAACACCATTTCATGTTATATATGTTGTTGCAATTCCATATGTAATACATATTATTCAACATTATATTAAATATATTACAGTGTATGACGAAACAGGTAATATAAAGGGTTGCCACTGTGCTCATGCAAAAACACGCACTATCCTTGCGTACAAGAAAGATGTTGCTAAAGAATTCAACATTCCCACAAATACTGTCAACCATTCTAAAAAAAAAAAAAAAATTAATACAGGCTTTTGAACAGCAAACTGTGAATGCAAGTCATTAGTGTTTCCGATTAGCTCAATACCCTGACGTTAAGGAAGCCTTGCTTTTGTGGTTTAAAAATGCCTGTGATCAGAATGTGACATGCAGGTTCCAAGTGCAGTTCATTTGTAATGTATACTTTTTAAAGGTTCACATATTTTCAATAAAACACACAGTACTTTTAAATGCATAACACTTTTCATTGTTCTGGAATTTAAATTTGATTTCAATGTCACTGTAACTTAAATACAAACTATCAGGATGCATTAGATTGGCTTTAGATTCCTCATAATATGAATTACTGATGAGACACTTTTTTTGCTGGTCACTTGAAATTGGTATTAACGAGAATTGACTGTATTTGTTTTTTTGTATTTCTCTAGTACTGTGTCTACTGCGCGTTTACAAGAGATGTAAATAACCTGTACACATTACAGTACGGTGCTTCTGCACCAAAAGTAATGATACAAAAAAATATATCTTATTATGTAACACCATCCACTCTTACATTTGTAGATATATCCTCATGTGCTTTACTCAGCCTATGGCATTAGCTAGGATGGTGTCACGCCACATCTTTCTATGGAAACATGCGCTCCATGAAACCAGATGACAGATGTTAGTTAGGGGGAACAATTTTAAATCACTGGCAAGGTCAGCTTGGTGTCTCACGGTATCTGTCAGCACAGCAATACTTATATGCATATGCACAGAACACAGCAGATATGGCAGTAGATTGTTAGAAACAGTGCATCAATGTTTATTTACACACACACACAGAGACAAAACTGTGCACTAAACAAAAATACCTACTGTCACTTTAAATCACACCATTTACAAATGGACAGGTCCAGAGAGGAGCACATATTTAAATACCACAGTCCCGTGCTTGGATAGGCCTTGGCAGCCAAAAGGCAGGAAACAGCTCTGCTTAGCCTGACCAAAAACCCACAGAAAGGTTAAGGCTTTTATCCAGCACTGGTATGCTCTCTCCTCTATCCCACAAACACTGGCCCAACCGGTGGAGAGACTACCCCTTTTGTACACCTTGCTTCCGCCCCGTACCCAATTACTTGGGCTTGGAACCAGGTGTACCTCATTCCACTCCACCAGCCTCCAAGCAGGTCTGCTCTTACAGAATGTAAACCCCGTAGCTGCCAGCGCCTGCTGGAGGGACAGGTCCCCCATGTTCCTCCTGCTGGTGGGAGGTGAACTTTTCAGTGCAGGGATTTCATCTACCCTGTCACAGGTAGCTATTGAGGTTTTTTTATGACCGAGAAGTATAGCAAATTAATTCCTTATATAACCCTAAATGGACTAATACAGTGTTCATTTCCTTGGAAGATGGGCTGGCAGGCCTTGCTTTTAGAAAGGAAAGGATCAGCACATACAGAAATATAAAGAGACAGTGTGAAACTGTTAACTTGGAGAATTAGGGGCCAGATCTGCACAGCAGACATCGTTTATATTAGGCTGATTTGAAATGCTAATATTCCTGAAATGGAAATCCAAACAGAGTGAGGGCTGCTTGGAAACAAATGCTACTGTTTGGCACTGGTTAGCTTAGCTCTTCTATGAAACAGGTTGTGCAGCATGAATTCACATTAATAATGCTTTTTAATAGCTTTTTAATGCTTTAATAGTGCATTTTAACATAAAAAAACATATGTGATTAAAACAAGACAACAGGGTCTATTCCATTGACCCAATTGGTGGATCTACTGTCTGTAATTAAATCATTAAATGATCTTCCTGATTGTTTTCACATACTGTATTTTTAGACAGACATTAACCTAACGTGTGTTGTTAGAGGTTTGATTATGCATTTCTCTGTATTTAAAGTATTATGGATTTTCCTGTTACTGGATCTTGTAAAGTGCTTTGTGATGGTGGTCCACTATGAAAGGCGCTATATAAAATTAAGATAGATTGATTGATTAATTTTTGGAACAGGAAATTACCACTATAAGCCAATACAATAAATACACACAGCACTTCCATAAAGGGTAAATTTCATATAAATGAAATATTTTATATTAAGCAATTTATACCCTGCAAAATAAACAAACACTATATTCTTGAATGGAAATCAATCTCCACTTTAGCTGGATGTTTTCAAGTCTTTACATGTCCTTCTGCATCAGAATTTGTCAGTACTGGTATGTGTTCAGTAATTGAAGCGTTTTGTAACTGGTCGAAATGCTGACCAGAATTATTGTAGTGTGCCAATAGGAATAACATGGTAGGAAATTTCTAATGATGGTTTAGGCGCAATGGGCAATTGAGGAATGCGGGTTTGTTAATCCAAGCTGTCAAAATAAACTCAGATCCGGTATACCTAGAAGCCAGAAACTCTGCAGTAATTGGATAAAAAAAAAAAAACATAATGTGGGAAGTGACCACAAATAATTTATTTAAAAAGATAAAACAAAGAACATTGCAGAAAAGTGTCTTTCACTCAACTTCAGCAACCTCAAGGTAGTGTTAATATGTGAGGCACATGCATGGACCACCCAATAAGAATGTCAGCTCTGCCCAGTGAAAAGCAATAACCAACCACAGGTGTATTCAAACCCCAATGTTCATTTAAAAGAGAAATGTCATGAGGCAAGACCAATAGTTTATCAAGAAGCAATACTGTATATGTATGAAAAAATTAATGTAGGACTATTCCTTTCTTTCTGCCCTCCTCTATTGACACAATCTCTGTATCTCGGATCTTCACAGTAAAGTCAAAGTGTGATTTTCTACATTGTATTGAACTTGGTTTTGGTTACTGCATTAATAAGATACAATGCCATTTATTCCTCTCCTTTTTTTGCATACCATTCTCTGCCAAAGATACACATTTGTGTGGAGCACAATATAAGCAATACTCTTAAGATCTGTGACCTCAAAAGGTACAGTGGAATTTACTCAAAGGTATGTATATTGATTTATTTCCATATGTTCACTGACTAATTGTTTAGTTACTCTGATTCAGAGCAGCGGAATATTCCTTTGTGCAGACAGGCTGTGTATAGTGTTCCAAAATCAGGAGAATGCACCAACTCAGTGCAATACTTTGCGCGTTCAAATTGCCTGTAGGTTGTTAATAAAATTTGTATGTGACTGTAGCAGGGTGGTAGGAAAGCCCTGCTGTTTAATCGTATTGTTTGTTTATTTTTAGAACAGGGTCTCCCCCTCCGCCCCTGTGTTATTTTGTATTTGTTTATTGTAATGTATTTTATTTTGTTTATAGATGATGGCGAATCGTTGTGTGTTTTGTTGACGGCGAATCGTTGTGTGTCTTACTGTACAATGCACTAGTAAGACCTCATCTTGAATATTGTGTGCAGTTCTGGTCACCTCGCTATAAAAAAGATATTGCTGCTCTAGAAAGAGTGCAAAGAAGAGCGACCAGAATTATTCCGGGCTTAAAAGGCATGTCATATGCAGACAGGCTAAAAGAATTGAATCTGTTCAGTCTTGAACAAAGAAGACTACGTGGCGACTTAATTCAAGCATTCAAAATTCTAAAAGGTATTGACAATGTCGATCCAAGGGACTTTTTCAGCCTAAAAAAGAAACAAGGACCAGGGGTCACAAATGAAGATTAGACAAAGGGGCATTCAGAACAGAAAATAGGAGGCACTTTTTTACACAGAGAATTGTGATGGTCTGGAATCAACTCCCCAGTAATGTTGTTGAAGCTGACACCCTGGGATCCTTCAAGAAGCTGCTTGATGAGATTTTGGGATCAATAAGCTACTAACAACCAAACGAGCAAGATGGGCCGAATGGCCTCCTCTCGTTTGTAAACTTTCTTATGTTCTTATTATTTATTGTATGATGGCGTAGCTGTGTTTTAGTTTTGTTATTGTTTTGCAGCGTGGATGGGAAGCCCCATCCACATTATAAAACCTGTGCAGAAGGTGGCCATCTCCCGAATTAATGAAGTGATTAATTTGTTGCTAATCGGGAGATGGTCACCTGTATAAATGCCTGCAGCTCTCTGCACTCGGGGTGGCTGTACGGAGGAGAGCAAGAGAGCGAGCAGAAAATAAAATTAAAACTATCTAGGATCAGCAAAGGCGATTGCCCAGCCTGACCTGGATCGTATTTGTTAATGTTGTGTTCGTGATTTATTTTTGTTTAAATCTTTTGTTTTCGCTTTGGGAGCAAGTGTTTATTTTTGTTTAAATATTTTATTTATTTTTGTATTCTTTAAATAAAACGGCGCATGCTCCACTGCACTGTACCCGTCTGTGTTCAACTCCTTCTTCTCGTCTGATGTCACTGCAAAGCCATTTCCTGCCACACGTGGTGGCAGGGTGGGATCACCAGCGCCTCCTGGACTCAGGCCAGAAGAGGTACTGCAGTAGGGTACTGCAGTTTCCTTTTTTTATTATATATTTTTTTTTTGGAGTGGAGAAGAAGAGGAAGGATGGGAGGAAATAGGAGGAGCTGGAAGAAGCCACAGCAGCTACAGGAGAGAGGTGAGAGGAGATGGTGGTCACAGGAACCCACCCGACTGGGACCCCCATACTGGGAGGATGAGCTGGAGCAGGGGAGGGCTGAAGGGGCCCCCTTGTGCGTCATGTGCAGGGAGTTTGGGCATGACCGAGAGGACTGCCCATACGAAAACCCCTGCTTCTGGAAGGCCTACTCAAAGGAAACGGTGTCCTGTGCATCTGGGTGGTTTTGGCTGCTGGAGCAGCAGACCCCATCACCTCCATAGGCTGAAAGGGAGGTGAGGAGGAGGCAGAGAGGAAGGAAGGAGTGGGAGAGAGGGGACACAGACCTGCAGTGGGAGAAGTCGGTGCGTCCACAGCCCAAGTGGGAGGAGCCCGAATGTCCTGCGCCTGAGTGGGAGGAGCCCGAACGTCCACAGCCCAAGAGGGGGGAGTCGGTGCGTCCACAGCCCAAGAGGGGGGAGTCGGTGCGTCCACAACCCAAGAGGGGGGAGTCGGTGCGTCCACAGCCCAAGAGGGGGGAATCGGTGCGTCCACAGCCCAAGAGGGGGTAGTCGGTGCGTCCACAGCCCAAGAGGGGGGAGTCGGTGTGTCCACAGCCCAAGAGGGGGGAGTTGGTGCGTCCACAACCCAAGAGGGGGAGTCGGTGCATCCACAGCCCAAGAAGGGGGAGACGGTGCGTCCACAGCCCAAGAAGGGGGAGACGGTGCGTCCACAGCCCAAGAAGGGGGAGTTGGTGCGTCCACAGCCCAAGAGGGGGAGACAGTGTGTCCACCACCTCCACAAGCAGAGGGAGAATACCTGCTGGTTCTGCCTCCACCGCCATGGGAGGACTGCTTGTCACTCCCACCTCCACCAGCAGAGGTAGAATACCTACTGGTGGCACCCCCACCTCCATGGGAGGACTGCTTGTCGCTCCCACCTCCACCAGCAGAGGGAGAGTACCTGCTGGTGGCACCTCCACCACCGGAGGGAGTATGCCTGCTGGTTTCCCCACTGCAGCCAGAAGGGGAGGAGCCCCTGCCGCCTTCACTGCCAGAAGGGGAGGAGCCTCGGCTGTCTTCGCTGCCAGAAGGGGAGGAGCCCCTGCTGCCTTCGCCACCAGCAGGAGCAGAGCAGCAGGAGCTGCCTGTGTCTCCACCATCTGGAGAAGAGCAGCAGGAGCTGCCTCTGTCTCCAACCCCGTTAGATGGAGAGAAGCAGGAGCTGCTTCTCCCTTCAGCATTGGAGGTACCAGGGCAGGATGCTGCCGGACCTCCACAGCCCCTGCATAGGTTGCTGAGGGGAGCACGGGGGGAAAAACGCCCGACCACAGTGGCTGCGAAGAGAGCCAAACCCCGCACCACAGCTAGGCCTGGCTCGCCTCCTGCCGTCACCTCCCGAGAATCTGCTGCTGCCCTGCATCGCACTGCCCAAGGATGCCACATCTGCACTGCCCCAGGATGCCATGTCCGCATCGCCAGGGGCTGCCTGTCGCTCCTCATCGCCTGGGGCTGCCTGTCGCTCCTCATCGCCTGGGGCAGCCACCTGGAAACTAAGACTTAAAAAAAAATAATAATAAAAAAAAAAAAAAAATAATATATATATATATATATATATATATATATATATATATATATATATATATATATATATCACTAGTTTTCCTGATATAAATCCCATCTCTTCAATGTTACAATTTATTTGATTATCCGCCACATTTTTTTTTCTCGCATACAAAATCTGTCTGTTTTATTGTGCAGTTACACAACATTTCCTCTAGTCTGACCTGACAAAAAATGCAGCAAAAATAAAGCAAAGAGATCAGCTACTGTAATGTATAACAGTTAGTCAATAAACAGTTTTAGATACTGTGATGTATAATTGTTTTTAAATCTGTGATCTTTAGTGGCTTTTGTACATTTTCATAGGACAATAGGGCCTTATCAGTACTATATTCTGCAATTCTGAATACTGACTTTGGATACTGTTTAAATTCTGGAAACTGTGTTGTTGTTTTTATTTTTGAATCTTTTGCTAAATTACATTGCATTTTTCTTTGTACGCAGTTCTGTGCATGGGTAACATTTTTTTTCATTTTGTTGTTGGGTTGTTAATGGAGAATTTTACATACTGCTACAATACGTACTGGATTTAAAAGTATGTACTGTATTACAGTCCACATGTCGTGTCTTTTGACAAGTGACATTTTCAGAATCATATTGTTCTGAATTAAAATACTTCTGTTGAAAATATGGTACTGTACCAACAAAAGCAACTAACGTACATCTAAATGGAAGCCTACTTCTTTTAAAATAGTCCTTTCAGCTGTGTATTTTTTATATTGCATTTTTTTTGTGTTCCCTGAAAAATGGACAGGAGTTGGAACGGGTCAAAATGAAATAATCAGATATGGGTCACACTCGTTTAACCGTCACTGAAGTCAACATTTTATAGATTCGGATATGTGAGTGCTTACTGTAGTTTACAGTCATTTACAAAAAATAATAAATTATAGATTAGGCACACTGTAAGAGAACCGCAAGGTTGACAGTTTGTGGAAACAGCTTCCTTCTGTTACATTGGTGCCATCACTTGAATTTTCACAGATTAGTGGCTAGTGATCACCAAAGCCTTAGGTGGTAAGAGTCCAAGCCCTAATGTTGTCATAGGCTCTATATAAAATAAAGATTGATTGATTGAACAGTCTCAGGGGCTTCCAAATGACTCCTCCCTGTCAGAAAACTCCTTATTTAAGGCATGTTGCCTGACATTTACAGGTACATGTTAAATTGAAAGTGAATTCAATCTGTGCTTAGATCTAATTGTAGTCCTACAAAGAAAAATTACAAGTTTGTACAATAAATGAAAGCTTAAATTAAAAAGATCAATTTTTATCATTATAAATATCTCCTGTAAAGATATGAAACTACAATGCACCCTCGTTATGTTGCAATCTCACTTACACATCTAAAAAATGTGAAATAGTTGTTAATTAGTGAAGGGCCCTTATACAATAATATATAATAGTTGTACAGTTTCCATTGGTATGAATTAATCAAATTTGTAAACTATCAGTATGTGAAAATTAGAAAAACATATTTTACCCCATCTGTTGAGCTCCCTATTGATGTGTTAATTGAAACTGATCGACATCATTCTCAGTGTGAGTGAGTAAGGGAGTCTTTGTTTGCCATAGTGCCACAGCAGTTATAATGAATAGCATATCACCCTAGTGGCCTTTCCTCTGAGTCTACCAAACCCATGACAGCACAGCACCAAACCATCTACCCTAAACAAAGTGGCACCACATTCCATTACCTTGTTCAGGTTATCAGGAAATAATCCCATTTTAATATAGTGTATCATTGCAAAAGCATTGCATACTGGAGTAACACATTGTGGAAGCCTAGTGAGTAAACCACAAAGAGGTATTGTACAGAATATTTTCAAAAAGGCAAGGTTTAATGCATGGTATATATGTTGAGTATATTCTGTGATTCTATAACTATAAAACACACTATAGTGCTAAAAAATAGAATAACCAAAAGAAATGTAACACATTCAATGGCAAACCCGAAGACATTGAAACAACAGCGTGGCAACCTTTCTAAAAGTGGGGGTCCAAGGTCCGGGGGTGAGCGTGTTTGAAATCTATCTTATATTTATCTGCAAAAAAATGTGATTAATTTCAATTACAACTGGTGTGTTGACATCAGAGTGGGCAGCTACTGTCTGATAAATGTTAGCCAGTGTAGTTCGGGGGGAGTGCAGCAGGTGTCTTCAAATTTCCTGTCAATTAGTACCTATTCTCTATTTAAGCACTGATCACTTGCACCTTCGCTGTCTAATGTTTCGTTTTTGTAGCAAACGCTCAGACGCCGTCATTTCTTGCTTCATTGCTAATCTACACTTCGTTGCCTTTCACCAAGGTCAATTTCTGCGCAGCGCTCCTAAAACATTATCAATTATTTTCCTACCTGCTCCGGTGATTCTTCTCATCATTCAGCTTCTCTATTCAGCTGTAGGAGCTCCAGCGTTAGTCTTTCCTTCTCCATCCAGCTTCCAGCCCAGCAACAGCACCAACCAAACTGCAGCTTCATTACTCAACTTGTCCGAGTCTTATTAGACAGACTGGCCCTCCACTAAAACCTCCAAAGCTCCTTTAACAAGACATCGACATTGCTTGCCTTGCCATAGCTCCTCTATTTAAAATTAAATGCACCACAAAGCTCTGTCAGCTGACTCTTTCTTTACTCCTTGCTTGCAATCAAGCACCCCTCCCCCGCTCCCAGAGCCAGCACAATTTACTGTTCCTTCAGAAGATCCTGCCCTGGATTTTTACTAGCTACGTTCAACGTTTTAAAGACCTATCCAGCCCAGTTCATGCTCCATTTCAACCTGTGGCGGCTTGTGCTTTCGACAGGTCACAACATGCTCCAATAACACTGCTGTTCTGCAACTTTTCCACCGGCGCCTCTCAGTCCATGGCTACGACGGCAACACCCTCATTGAGTGACTGTGGGGAGTGGTAAATCACCATGGTGACCACGCAGCTTCACCAGGCACTGCAAGCTCCGTGCCTCAGTACTGCTATCTTCTGGCTTGCTTTTGCTGCACTTTCACAACCTGCGAGGGCTTTTTCAACTTGCCGAATTGTGACATTAAAATAACGAATTCCTATACATGATGAACTGTCCTAAACCATGTAACGAATATATTCAAATCTAAAATACGCAATTGTTATTCTACATTGACAAGGATTTCAATCAAAAACCAAATATATTCTATCTGGCTTCACGCAAGCCAGTGGTTAATTCTAATCATAACCTTTATATGGCAGTATAACACCACAAATTCTATACAGTCTTTAAGCTGGTTTGCTATCACTGTGAAGCTGGCACGCTCCTGTTTTTATATACATTCTCCACTGAGCAGCAGGTATACACATAGTCACATCCTAATAAATTACTAGCTATTTGTCCTTTTGGTCTTTTGTTTATGTTATGCACTGGCATGTGCTGTCTTTTGTTCATCTCTGGGGGTCCATCCTTTGGGGGGCAAGTAAGTCTCACTTCCCTGACCTTAGAGCTAAGTATCAGCCTCCCTTTACCTTCAGGGGGGTTCTCACCATGTGAGTCAGAGCGGACCCCCAGGCATACTCTGTCCTTTCGCAGCTCCTGTGCTTATCTTACCTCACTCGAGGCTCTGTTCTATACTCTGCCTCAATTCGGGACATGACTACTTCGTACTCGAGTCCCATACTAACCTCTATGCCTTGTTCTTATTTCAGGTCTCAGGCAGCGTGAAGGCTCAGCCAACTGGGGGGTCTAACAAGCACCCCTTTACAGAAGTCTCAGAAGCTGGGTACCTCTATCTCCTTTTGTGTCCTGGTCTACCGGGACTGTCTTCCTCCCGAGGGGCGGCTCCCTGAGTCATAACCCTTGTATGTGTTTTCGGTTGCTGGGTCCTTTGCCCCTGGGTTGTGTCGGCATCGCCACCCTCAGTCAGTGACCACTTTCTTTATCCTGTCTATGGTTGCTGGGTCCTTTGCCCCTGGGTTGTGTCGGCATTGCCGCCCACAGTCAGTGACCATCTTTCTATCCGGTTTCAGTTGCTGGGTTCTCTGCCGCTGGGATGTGTCGGCATCGCCGCCCTCAGTCAGTGACCACCTTCCATCCTAGCTTCCATGTCCAGCTCCGCTGGTCTGCTAGTAGCGTGGGCCTCGCCTGCTCTTCTATCCTAGGTCCGGTTCTTTTCTAGCCGGCACTCTCTCCTACTAACCGCTTTCTTCTGCCCTATCCTTACACCCCAGCTCATGCCCTGTGAAATGCTTGTTAGAGCTGGAAGCTGATTGATTGATTGACTGTACTGAATTATTTTGGGGTAGTCAGTAGTGACTTCAGCCAATTTAGACAAAAGGGTTAAGAAAAACTGTGACCCTAGATTCCAGATTTTGTACACAGCATTATGCATTGCTAAATGTATTTTCAAAAAAAATTATTTTACTTCTTTATTGCTACTGACAGGTGTGGGGATAACACTTGCCCTGAGCTATATAGTAAGAAATAAACAAGTTTGGGGTCAGATACTTATTGAACCACCTTAGGCAGCTGCCAAGCTGCTGTATCTCCTAGTAGATATCCATGTATTGAGACTGGAATAGGTATTTCCACAGATTCCCTCAGTCAAATAAGGAAATTACATAGTACAGGGAAAATACAACTGATGCATGTGATGTCTTATGGATAATGTTTTGTAAAGAGATACAGGTGAATACTGGCAGCTGCATTGTTTGCAGAAAATAAAAACACGTTCTATGCTAATTAAACCGAACACCAGATGTTTACAACTTTTAAACCTCAACATAACTTATTACAATGTGGAATAATGAATTGAAAGTTGGATTATAACTCTGATATTGAATGCATGCTCTGTCATGTTTGGCGCATATTGAAACATGGCTCCTTTCAAAGTGTTTTCTATATGAATTATGGGAATGAAGCTCCAGGTTGCATGTTGTTGAAAAAAGTACACTAGTTAGATTGATCAATCAGAACACAGCATCTGTGATTGCTGTTTTATAAATCAAAGTTTATGGCACTGCCATTGAATTCAGTCCTAAAATAATGTAGCACAGTTATTGTTGTCATGCATTTCTCTGGCTTTTACAGGTCTTGTAGGGATTTGTTCTCATAAGACTGCCCCCGGGTAGCACACAAGTGTTTTAGATCAGCCAGGTGACCTCCATCATGAGAGACAAGAACAGCTTGGAGTGGTGCTTGTATGCTCATTTGGGTGGAATGTAGGACCATCATTATCTAAGTAAACCCAATAATAACGGGGTGTAAGCCATCCTGGTTTAGAGCAATATCAAATAAAGGAAGTTGCAACATGTTCTGCCTCCCAACAGGAAGCTGAGTGGTTGCTCCTGTAATGTTCAACAGAACAAGCAATCTGCTTATTATCAGTAGAGATCTGTGAAAAGGCATGTGTGTAATACATGCCAGTTACACAGCACAGGAAAGTTGTGGTCAACAAGCTTTCTGAAATATTTCTGGGATATCCGCAACATGTACAACATTGTGAGAGGGGTAGGGGATAAATGTTGGCGTAAACACCAAAAATGTGTGGAAATCCTGTCTTGCTGTTTCTCCCTTATTCAGATGTGCCCATGAGAATGAATGAGTACCTATATTATGTTATGATTTTCTTTTTCTTAAAAAAAAAAATCATGCTTAAGCAAATTGGAAAGTAATTTAGATTCCATCTTTGTTTTAATTTTTTAATTTTTTTTTAATTTTTGAAATACCCAAAAGCCAACTGAGCAGCCAATGAACAAGGAAGACTTATTGTCCCTTCAATGCAGCTGGTCATATTGCAATGTTTGAGATTCCATAAACTCAGAGTAGATTAGTAATTTGGCCATGTTTTAGATTCTTACATATTGCTATGGAAGAAAGCACTGGGTGAAACAGGGTGGCTGGGGCGTAAAGGGGCAACCACTATTTAAAGCTTGTTGTCCCAGCAGGGTGCCAACTTATCTTTAGCTCGTAGTCGAAAACTACGGATCAAGACACAAGCACCAGGCAACAACAGGGTGTCTCTAGTTTGTCCATCATATAACCTCTTATCCTTCTCCCTATGCCACTCACCCTGACTCCCTGCTCATTCATAAGCCTCACCAAGCTTCTGCCTGTGACCATATCCACGGGGAGCCTGGCATGCCTGCCAAACGTAACAAAGAAGGGGGTATAACCAGTACTACTATAAACATTATTATTGTAGGCGTGTACAACCTCAGGCAAATGTTCTACCCACCTATCCTGTTTGTCGCTCTCTAAGCTACCCAACAAACTCAGTAAGGTCTGATTGAATCTTTCACTTGCCCCATTCCTTTGGCACACGGTAGTGTGGCTCTTCACACAACCATACAATTCACATAAGAGACGAATTACTGAAGAATCAAATCCAGCCCCATGATCAGATAGAATCTGCTCGGGACAACCAAAAGGCTGGATAAGGGTGGTCCACAGCGCTCGAGTCGTCATCAAGGCCGTCTGATCGCGAGTAGGGACCACCCATACAAACCTAGAAAACAGATCGGTCATCACTAACATGTAAGGTTTTGCATCCTCTGAACGATCCATAGTCATTTCCATTCTCTTAGGAGCCTTTTCCTACTTGCTGCCGTATTCCGTATTCAGTGGATACATGGAACAGCAGGTTAAAATCCGTAAAAGCCAAAAATGGGGGAGAAGTCAAAGCACTTTTAAGTGCATCGAATCAAGATTAACACGCTATAGTGCAAATTACTGGGGCTTAAACTTGCAAAACAAGTTTAAAAGGCATTGAATTGCAAAAGGACACTCAGTACTGTATCTCCAACCAAGCCCCACCCCTTGTTAGCTGTATTTTTCACATACCTCTTTATAGACGTGGATGCTGATAAATTCTCTCCTGATCATTCGTTTTATCACCAAACTCCTCAATAATGCGATCCAAGTCATTATTTTATTACTATAACATCTCAAAAAGCTCTGCACATGTCCCTGATATTCTTTGAGCGCTGGATGCAGAAGCAGCTATCTCCTTTGTTTATGTCCATGTTATCTCTGTAGTGCATGGGGCTATGAAATACGTCTTTTTTTTCAGCTTCATTCGGCTCCTATCGGTCTTACTTGGCCATTGAAAGGTTTTCTTGGCTTTTTCCGGAGACCTGATCTTTACGTCTTTTTGATGAGGAAAGGGAAAATTGTAATATCGGGCCTAGTCCGACATAGGACTGCAAAGGGTTAAGCTTCTTGTGGTCCAGGGCCACTCCTTCCTTACCCGCAACATGGCTCAGAAACTTCACTTACTTCTGGAACAGAGGACACTTCTGCGGATGCAACTTAAGCCCATGCTGTTGTAACGCTCAAACATCGCCTCTAGATGCTGCAAGCAAGGAACAAAATCAGGTGAATACACGATCACATCATCTAAGTATATCAACAAAGATTCACATACTTGGTCACCAAGGCAACATTGCATCGTTTAAATGTAGCTGGCACATTGCACAACCCGAAAGCCATGCTGTCAAACCCATAGAGTCCAAGCGGGGTAGTGAAAGCAGTCTTCTCGTGATCTCGCCAGTCTACTTCCTCATGCCAATACTCGCATGCTAAATCTAGGGTGGAATGCCCGCTATGAAGTAGTCAGAGATTCTTCTATGCGAGGAAGAGGGTAGGCATCCTTGTGAATAACCATGTACAGTTTGCTGTAATCTATGCAAAAACAGCAATTATCATCCTTCTTTACGAGCACAATGTGTGCAGCCCAAAGACTAGAGCTCTCTTGAATGACGTCCTACTCCAACTTTTCTGCCAATAACACTTGTAACTCCTGATACAGACTTGGGGTGATGGGACAAAATTGCTCTCAAATTGGTGGGGCCCCGCTAGTGGGAATCTGGCGCAGGTCGGCATTAGCTCGACCAAAATATTCTTCATGACTTACAAATACACCCCGCCACTTCTCCAACAAGGAGACCTAGGCAGCTGCAACAAAAAAAACGGCGCCCCAGCCTCGCTGCCCCACTGAACAAATTACAATTCAATTCAGCTTGCAACTAAATAAGGGCTGTACAACGTTGCTATCCCCAAAACCAACGTCTCTATATATTTTTAAACCTTTAACAATACCCGACTTGTTCCACTACATATGACTCCTTTAGTCCTTCTGCTCACCTACTACAGTCTTCCCTTTTCTGCTCACACACGGCAAAACAATCCATGTCACTTACACACAATCCACAGATAACAAAGATAAACACTCACGCACCCCACTCACGCACCCCACTCACGCACCCCACTCACGCATCGCTCTCGCACACTGCACTTGACCTGTTCCTCTTTCTTGCTGTTTCTATCCGATCTCCCACTTCAGTTACACAATCTCTCTTCATTCTATCGTGCTTTTTGTTCTCTTTTTATTCTTTTTTATAGCAACAACACACTCTTTTTGTTCTCTTTTATACCAACAACACACCTCTACTATTTCCTGGTAATTGCTGTTCCAAGAGGCTTCTAACAAGAGTCATTGAAATATCAACTGCTTAACACATAATTGAATCACCTGGACACAATAAACAGGCGCTGCCTCAACCAAGCAAACTAATCAGTGTCTCTCTCCAGCGAAGGTATATCGGTCCAAGGAGCATACGTCGCCTGCACCATTTTTAACAGCCTTACAAAGGAAAATATAGTACGGAGGTGACAGGGAACCCAAACTACATTTCCAAGAAGGCTCTGCAAGGCAAATGATTTCTTGCCCAGTGTTAATGCAAACCACCTGGGATCAATCAAGGAGGTATAAAAGCAGGTATCTCTGTGCTAGTATTGGGACCTGGACTCCAGGCTGATAACTGCATATAGACCCAGCGCCTGCTAAAAAGAAAAAACACTGTTGAGTGAATTTAAAAATAGTTGTTGTGAAACACAGCTTGGTTTAAAACAGGAAAACGGATTAGCTGTCTGGTGATTTAATTGAGTGTAAGGTTTGATTTCTTCTTAAAAATAATAAGCCAGTCTTCTTCAGGTAGTTTCAATCAGAATAGTTTATTGGGGAACACAGTAAATCAGGAACAAATCAAAGTTGATACATACACAAAGTGTCAGAGATGGTATGTCAGAGCTGCAAGTAAACTCACCAGGTCTTGGCAGTTGGATGGATTATGAGCCACATAATACCTGTTACAAGCACTAACATACTTAGCAAATTACTGCCCACTGGGAGTTGAACACTACCTAAATGGAAATCGCCTACATCCACCAATGAACAGAGTTGGCCCCCCTTTACAGGAGGTGCGTTAGTAGGCGTTCAATGAGGCTTACCTAAAGTTCCCTTTTAATTTGAATGACAACCATTAACAAATGGGACGAGCCTCTTTGACCGTCAATCTCTGAGCAAATATACAAAAGCTACCCTATCAGTGCACTGATGTGAGGGGGAAGTCCCGCCCACCTCCTGTTGAAGAGGGACGTCCTCACAGTAGCACATAGGCATTTTCTCTCTCATCTCTCTGAGCCAGGTCATACATTGCTTTTGCTTTTTACGTACCAAATTTGGCTAATTTGTTGGATTTATCCACAAATTAAGGAATAATTCACTGTAAAATCACGCTTCAAGCATGTCTAAAAGAGTGCCCTTGCTTTATTCTCACATCAGTTTTCTGACAAGAGCTGGTTTTGGACAGCTTTCCCATTTGGTAATGGTTGTCATTCAAATTAAAAGGGAACGTTAGGTTATTACCATAACCCTGGTTCCCTGAAAAAAGAATGACAACCATTACCCTTTGAGGTCATGTCCCCAGCTGACCTCTGTTTTCTAAAGAAAATGGTGATGTGCTACTGTTAGGACGTCCCTCTTCAACAGGAGGTGGACGGGCTTCTCCCTCATAGTAGGGCCTGATAGGGCAGCTTTTGCATATTTCCTCAGAGATTGTCGTTCAGAGAGGCTCTTCCCATTCGGTAATGGTTGTCATTCTCTTTTTAGGGAACCAGGGTTATGGTAATAACGTTATTGTTATGGTTTGTACATATGCTCAAAACTGCTTTTTAAGCAGAAACAACTTGTGCAAAAATAGAGGTTTTGTCATCCGTCCAAGGTCACAGCTGCACTCTGAGTTCTGAAAAACCAGTTACTCCCTGGCGTGGGTGTATTTCGGGCCAAGTCCCAAGATAAAGAGGTACAAAGTCAGGGCAATACATAGGCAAGAGTTTCAAAATTTTGTTTGTTACTTTGTCCCTTTGCACAGGGATGGTAACAATAATAAATATACAGACACTGCCCTGTTTAAACTCACACACTTCTTTCTTACACTAGAAGAAATTAGTACAACATCCTGAACTGTGGTCAAATCTCCCCCACTTTACCACAATACACACACTGTAATGGGTCCATCCCTGTTCACCCACCCATACACAGTATATGTGTTGCTAACTGATACGCAGCATTAATCTCTGACATGATCAACATTTACTTTGCATTTAGAGGATGCTTTACACTCCTTAGGAAATAGTATTCCAGATGACTGGGTAAGAACCAAACCACGCTGAGTTTATTAAATGTCACTGAACTTTAATAACCCTCTATAAGGTCAGGCCACACCTAAATCCACCAATGAGAATCCACAGAGTGTACAACTTCAGATCAGGCTTTTTTTCTCAGCCAGTCACTGCCCAGGGGATTTTTTTTTTTTTTTTTTTGTCTTAACTGAAATTACTGGATGGTTTTAATGAGTCACAAAGCTGGCTATACAAATGGAATGCTTTGTGGGTTCTTTCTTCAGAAGTCTATGTACATAAAAATGTAATTTTTTTTCTCACATACCTTGCATACTCTTGCATTGTAAGGATTTTTTTTTTTTTAGTTAAGCATTTAATTGGTTAAGACCCATTTAGAATATAGAATACACTTTAAGGTATTCTGTTAATAGAAGTGTGTATTGTTTTTCTCAATCCAAATTCCAAGTAACAAAGTACCGATGTACAGTAGTAAAAGCAAGAGATCCCTGTTTCACAGACATAACTGTTTCATGGAACAGCAGGCTGTGCTGTATAAATTTAACCCTTTGCTATATTTTGTCTAGTATACTGAGCAATCAATTAAGTTATACAGACAGTGGTGTTTTTATTTTCTTGCACTCTTGAAAAATGAAAAAAAAAATTAAACTATAAAATAAATTACTTGGCAAGGATGATTTCGGGGTTTGTCCAATGTTGATCAGGTCTCCTGCGTTGGTTTCGCAATGCAATAAATGGTTACAGCCTATAATACAGTTTGACCTTGGGGTGTGGTTCCCGTTTCATAATAAATAATTTTAACTGATTATACCACCGTTATTTTAAGATTAGTTTTTAAGTGTTAGTGAGGCAGGGCTGCTGCAGGTAATATCAAGCAGCCTGTAACCAGAGACATCTGAGTTCACAGGATTCACCTTGCTGCTTCCTGACCAGAAAGAATGAATAATGAGAAAGTACTGAAAGTTATATCAAGTGAACCAGGAAGATAAGAAAACAAAAACAAGTTATAATACATCTTATACTGTATATATTGTTTTAATATAAATTACTTGCTCTCTGTAATTTGTACTTCTGACATCTACTAGTTGTTTAAGCCCCAGCTCCATTGTCTGTTTAAGTTTCAAACTGTGAGAGTTTTTAAGCATTGACATAGCACAATTCGCTCTAATTCATTTTCCAACGGCTCAACAGCACATTCCAAACAATCCCATAGCTATGAGGCAATAAACGTAAGTGGATAATCCTTTATTTACAGTATGCCCCAGTTATCCGTTTGCCAGAAAAACGTAAAAATTGATATCACAGTGCTGTTTCACCATTATCACTGTATTGACACCAGTCTGTTGCAGGCTACATCACTTCTTGTGGCAAGAGTCCAGTATGAAGATCGAGCAGATAGGTAAGAGTGTGGTGTGGCTGTTGGTTTCCAAGCCATATCAAGTTTTCCTGAAGCAATAAATTGCATTCATAACCAGTGAAAATACTGTAAACACCATTTCTTAAATATCTAAGAAACAAACATTTTGACTGGTGTCTTTATTAATATATACAGTCACAGACAAAAGTATTTGGGCAGTTAAAAAAACCACAAATTAAGTGATTGCTATAATTTCTAATTGTTCTATTGAATGATATACATTAGAGATTCAGCTTTATAATACAACAACAAATTATTGCATAACATGCATACAATGAAAACAACAGGCAAAAACTAATTTCATACTTTGACAAAAGTATTTGGGCATCCTTACATTAGTATTTTGTGTGCCCACCCTTTGCTCCCTTTACAGCTTGCACTCTTTTTTGTGTGTTTTGAGACCAGTTCCTGGAATCTTTCTGCAAATATTTTTGGCCATTCTTTAACAAATACAGCTTTGAGTTCTGCAATCGACTTTAGTTTCCTTTTTGCAACAGCAGCCTTCAAGTCAATCCACAACATCAGCAAAATCCATAACTGTAATCTTCCTTTTTTAAAGACATTCATTTGTAGACTTCACAGAATGCTTAGGGTCATTACCCTGCTGGAATCCTAACTTCGGTCCAATAAGCTTTCTACCAGTGGGTAACAAATGAGAGTGCAAAATTTCTTGTTATTTTGCAGCATTAGTAAGAACATAAGAAAGTTTACAAACGAGAGGAGGCCATTCGGCCCATCTTGCTCGTTTGGTTGTTAGTAGCTTATTGATCCCAAAATCTCATCAAGCAGCTTCTTGAAGGATCCCAGGGTGTCAGCTTCAACAACATTACTGGGGAGTTGATTCCAGACCCTCACAATTCTCTGTGTAAAAAAGTGTCTCCTATTTTCTGTTCTGAATGCCCCTTTGTCTAATCTCCATTTGTGACCCCTGGTCCTTGTTTCTTTTTTCAGGCTGAAAAAGTCCCTTGGGTCGACACTGTCAATACCTTTTAGAATTTTGAATGCTTGAATTAGGTCGCCACGTAGTCTTCTTTGTTCAAGACTGAACAGATTCAATTCTTTTAGCCTGTCTGCATATGACATGCCTTTTAAGCCCGGAATAATTCTGGTCGCTCTTCTTTGCACTCTTTCTAGAGCAGCAATATCTTTTTTATAGCGAGGTGACCAGAACTGAACACAATATTCAAGATGAGGTCTTACTAGTGCATTGTACAGTTTTAACATTACTTTCCTTGATTTAAATTCAACACTTTTCACAATGTATCCGAGCATCTTGTTAGCCTTTTTTATAGCTTCCCCACATTGTCTAGATGAAGACATTTCTGAGTCAACAAAAACTCCTAGGTCTTTTTCATAGATTCCTTCTCCAATTTCAATATCTCCCATATGATATTTATAATGTACATTTTTATTTCCTGCGTGCAGTACCTTACACTTTTCTCTATTAAATGTCATTTGCCATGTGTCTGCCCAGTTCTGAATCTTGTCTAGATCATTTTGAATGACCTTTGCTGCTGCAACAGTGTTTGCCACTCCTCCTACTTTTGTGTCGTCTGCAAATTTAACAAGTTTGCTTACTATACCAGAATCTAAATCATTAATGTAGATTAGGAATAGCAGAGGACCTAATACTGATCCCTGTGGTACACCGCTGGTTACCACACTCCATTCTGAGGTTTTTCCTCTAATCAGTACTTTCTCTTTTCTACATGTTAACCACTCCCTAATCCATGTACATGTGTTTCCTTGAATCCCAACTGCGTTCAGTTTGAGAATTAATCTTTTGTGTGGGACTTTGTCAAAAGCTTTCTGGAAAGATCCTTCTACAAGATAAAGGTCGCCAATGCCTGAGGAAGAAAAGCAAGTCCACACCATCACACAACCTCCGTCATGTTTAACACTGGATGTGATGAACTTTTCTTTAAATTCTTCTCCTCTCTTCCTCATGACATGTTGCTACTTTCTTGGTGAAAAAAAGTTATATTTTGGCTTCGTCTGAACATAAAATTTGGTTGAAGAAGTCATCAGGATTTTTGGTCTGCTGACTCTAAATACACTTTGGACAATAACCTTTGGAGTGGGAGAGAGGTGATCAAATCTAAACCTGTCTCTCAGGGCTTTATAAGACCTTGTGAATGAGTGGTTTGCAGTGGGCAGGTGTACAGGTAATGCTAGTGCTCCAAACAATGACAGACACAAAGTTCATGGTTCAAAACATTTATTTTATTTATTTTCCCAGTTTGCAACCAGTTAAATAATAGTACTGGCTCTACACAGCGATGGGTATCTACTAGAGTTCAGTCCCAAAATAATACAACAAGAATAACACACAACACAGGCACAGTCACTTCTCCTGACAGTGAGTGCTCTTAGTGCAGGTGTGGTGCAAGGAAATAATAGTGACAGTGGTGCAGTGTAGTCTGGGCTTGGTGCTGGCCTGTAGCGACAGCTCCCGGTTTGTGTTAGCCGTCTAACAACGACAAACACAGACAGTTAGTTTTGACAAACAAACAAACTTAACACTCACGATACATTTTTCAACTCACCATTTCCTTTACCTGTCCTTTTGATAACCATAACAAAGGAACAGATTACATTGTCACATCTATTATTATACCCTCAGTCACACCCTCTACGATAGCTAGTTCAATCACTTCTCCTCCAGTCCATGACTGACACATTGTGTACCGCATTAGGGCGATGACTTAGGGCATTGTGACTCCGCCCCCTTCCTAGATGGCCGGCTGGCTTACGACTGACCCTGGAATATGTCATATGAACCATGTCGTATGCTTTGCAATTATCCATTATCGATGTTGCATCCTCAAAAAAATCAAGCAAGTTAGTTAGACACGATCTCCCTTTCCTAAAACCATGTTGGCTGTATCCCAGTACCCTGTTGCGATATAGGTAATTTTCCATTTTGGATCTTATTATAGTTTCCATAAGTTTGCATATAATAGAAGTCAGGCTTACTGGTCTGTAGTTACCTGGTTCAGTTTTGTTTCCCTTTTTGTGGATCGCTATTACGTTTGCAATTTTCCAGTCTGTCGGTACCACCCCTGTGTCAAGAAACTGCTGCATGATCTTGGTTAGCGGTTTGTAAATTACTTCTTTCGTTTCTTTGAGTACTACTGGGAGGATCTCATCCGGCCCAGGTGATTTGTTTATTTTAAGAGTTCCTAGACCCTTTAACACTTCTGCCTCAGTTATGCTAAAGTTATTTAAAACTGGATAGGAACTGGATGACATGTGGGGCATGTTGTCAGTATCTTCCTTTGTAAAAACTTGTGAAAAGTAATCATTTAATATATTTGCTATTTTTTTTTCTTCATCTACGATTTTGCCATTTGTATCTCTTAAACATTTAATCTCCTCTTTAAATGTTCTCTTGCTGTTGTAATATTGGAAAAACATTTTGGAATTGGTTTTAGCTCCCTTAGCAATGTTCATTTCTATTTCTCTCTTGGCCTTTCTAACTTCCTTTTTGACTTGCGTTTGCAGTTCCGTGTACTCTTTCTGCATACTTTCTTTTTGGTCCTTTTTTAATGCTCTGTAAAGTGCCTTTTTTCACTGAATATTTTTTTTTTTAATTGATCTATTAAACCATTTTGGCAATTTAGTTTTACATTTAGATTTGTCTACTTTAGGGATGTAATTGTTTTGCGCCTCTAGTACTACATTTTTGAAGAACAACCATCCTTCTTCTGTGGTTGTTTTCTCTATTTTACTCCAATCTACTTCTGTTAGTCTCTGTTTCATACCTTCATAGTTTGCTTTTCTAAAATTGTACACCTTAGCTTTAGTCTTTACTTTTGGGGTTTTAAAAAACACTTCAAATGAGACCATGTTGTGGTTTGGGTTTGCCAGTGGTTCTCTGACCTCTGTTTTAGTTATTCTATCTTCGTTATTTGAAAAGACTAAATCAAGGCATGCCTCCCCTCTAGTGGGTGCCTTGACAAATTGTGTTAGGAAGCAGTCATTTGTCATTTCCACCATTTCAATTTCAACCTTCGTGCTACCCACCGGGTTTTCCCATTTTATTTGGGGGAAGTTGAAATCCCCCATTAGTATGGTTTCTCCTTTGCTACACGCATTTCTAATGTCATTGTATAACAGATTATTTTGCTCACCGTCTGAATCTGGTGGTCTATAGCATGCTTCTATTATTATGCCCTTTGAATTTTTGTCCGTTATTCTGACCCATATTGATTCGGCTTTATTTTCTTTGTCCAGGTTTAACACCTGGGCTTCAAGACTGTTTCTTATGTATAGAGCTACCCCTCCTCCTCTTCTGTCCTGCCTGTCTCTCCTATACAGTGCATACCCACAAATATTATGTTCGTCCCTATCACTCTCAGACAACCAAGTTTCTGTAACACCTATCACATCATAGTTACTTGTTAGTGCAGTAGCTTCAAGTTCTAGAATTTTGTTTCTGATACTTATAGCATTTAGATAAATACATTTAATGGTTGTCTTACCTGAGTTGTTGTTCTTGTTTTGATGCGGTCTTCCTTCTGTTTTTTTGTTGATTTCTCCCCCCTTCCTTTCTAGTTTAAATGCTTCTGAACCTTCAGCCATGCATTCTGATTAATTATTTCCAGCTGTCCATATGGTCCTTTGCAAGGTGCCGGTAGTATACCAGAAAATACCACAGTTTTGTTTTTTTTCCTAGCTCTCTGAATTTGTTTTGCAGGTATTTTGGTCTGTCTCTTCCAATGTTGTTTGTACCGATGTGGACGACTACTACCTTGTCTTCTCCTGTTCGTTCTAGGAGCCTGTCCACATTCTTAGTGATGTGCTTGACCGAGGCTCCCGGAAGGCAGCACACTGTTGTAGTAAGGGAGTCCAAACTGCAAATTGAACTTGCTGTGTTTCTCAATATGGAGTCCCCAACAATCATGACCTCCCTTCTTTTTGCTGTCTGGTCACCACTGTCAATAGGGTCCTGGATGTTGTTCCTTTCATTCTCTTGTTGTTGGTTCTGCTCATCAAAATTCTGAAGTGACTCAAATTTGTTGGTTGTTTTGATTTCTGGTGGTTGTGTTTGACGAAGTTTCTTTTTTTCCCTGCTTCTGCCTACCTGAACCCAGCTGTTCTGACCTTCTATCTCCCTGGTGGCTTTCAGTCTGTTAGGGGTGATGCAGACTTCCATGAATTGTGGGTGTGCCAGTTCCTCAAGATCCTGTTGCTGTCGCACTTCTTCCAGCTCCATTTCTAGCATACTTACTAGTTTATGGAAGTCCTGGATCGCGCAGCACTTTACGCACACGTGGTTTAGCTCCGCTGGGTTTTCTTGGATTTCCCACATCAAGCAGGTGTCACAGATTACTGGCTTGAAGACCATGTTGAGGGTTTTTTTTTTTTTTTTTTTTTGAAGTTTAGTTTCTTCTGCAGCTGTCAGCCTGCTTTCAAACTGCTTCTAAACTGCTCTGTACTTTTCCATGCCTGTACTTCTCCCACTCACTGTCGCTGGGAAGACTGCCGCGTTTAACTGCGTTGTTCTGCTGTGCTGTTGGCTCCTCCCCTCGCCCGTGTCTCAGAACGGCGCTGAATTTGAATCAGCTGCTCCGAGTTTCAGCTTGTTTGTTATCAGAAAAACTGGAGGCAAACAATATTGTTGCTCAGCTGACCATTTAGATTGGGGGTTGGGGTTGAGGACCTTCAAAGCATTGCAGACTATAAAGGTCACACACTATTCATTGTCATTTACTCATAGTACTGTAGATAATTTAACACTCGGGGGGGGAGCCTGGCTGCTGGTAGTTGTTTACACCAGGCAGGACAATCCAGTAGTTAACTTCCTGTAAAGTGGCTGATTTGTGTATTACAGGGCTATATTGAACATAAAACAGGTTATTTGAGAATTTTAAACACATTAGAAAATTATTCAATATTAGCCAATCAGTTTAAGGCTATAGCGGGCCTTAATATAGCATCTTTCAAAAATAACAGGGCATGAATTTAAGTTCATGAAGGGCAAGGCAATATTGCCTTTGGTGGGCATGAAAATCCAAGGGACCAAGGCAGTTCTAGGGGGCAAAGAGGTAAAACAAAAATCCAACCCAAGGCACCAAAGCTATTTCGTACTCATTCATAAAACGACTAAAAAGAAATACAACAAGCCTATAGTATTCAATATCTAAGAAGGGATTGCTGCATGATCTAAAAATAAAAAGTTAAAAAAGGCTATATGGAAGTGATTTTTCGTCAAAAAAATAAAATGATAAATGATGGATAAGGGCGTCTGCTAAGCAATTAATAATATTTATAATTATGATGTTGAGAAAGTTTGTGAATGGGTTATAGATCAGATGTGCTGGTGACGGACACCCGGAGCAATGACGATTGATGATTTTTTTTTTTAATTTGGAGAGGCATTGCAGCAAAATGGGTTGGGCAGCACAGCAATTTCTGTCATTGCCGTCGGTTATTTCACAACCTGCAACAACAAACTGAGACACAGACAATTCAGTAATATTGCTGCATTAAGATATTTGACACTGTTCAGTTTTTGTTTTCTTTTAATTATGTGTATGATCCTTTATGGGCATTTTTGGGGCTATTTTCCTAAAACTTTTCTCAGTGGAAGGGTGCTCGTCAAACCGTTACAATTATTTTTTAAAGAAAATAATGAGAAAATCGTTTTCTAATAGCAATAGTGCCCACTTGATGAAGGCTCTTCAGTGTGGTAGTTGACCTTGACTTTCGTTAGCGTCCTTGCCTTCGGCTCTAGATGCATAACTCGGTAAAACAGTCGGTAGAACCTTCATCGACAGGCACTATTGTGACAACCTTATTTTACACATAATATACAATATCAACAGACTATATAGATGGGACTTAATTGACCTGCTTAAAAAGAATATTAACCCTTTGTTAATGTACGATATGCTTTGTGTCTAGCCATGTAAGTTCCAGATCCGGATTGGATATAGCATTTTCAATAACAAGTATTCTCTGATAATGTGCACGGGTATGGTTGCAGTTATAAGTCAATGAAAATATTGAACATGCTCTTTCTTAATTTAACAATTTTCCAGAGAACCAGAGTTACCAGAGATTAACATACACTTGTTAGTCAATACGCTTGCAAGTTTCCCAGTATTCAGTTATTAAGTTTCGTGGTTAGTGAAGCAGTTCTCAATAAACAGAAGCAGCACAGTAATTATTGGAATTCAATCTAATTTCCATTGTAGTGGGAGGTACATTTCTTGTTTGTTTTACTGACAATGGAATCATGCTAGTCAGCAGCACACTAGACTCACATTCAAATTCATGTGTATGTTATTAAAACAGAAAGCTTGGTTTACTTGTAATGAACATCTTTGTTAAAAACATTTTTTTTTTGGGGGGGAGGGGCGATTTTTCTACCAACAAATACATGTGCAAGCAGCTGATATTGCTTGCAGATGTAGTTTTTTTGTTTTGTTTTTGTATATACTTTTTTGTATAATTTAGTCTTGCTTTCTTCTTTCCACATTCAAAGATGTTACTGTTTGGTTTGGTTATATAAACCTCTTCATGTTGGAGGAAACGTGTGGTTATAACTCATAATTCCATTATTTTCTTTCTTCTTTTTTCTGTATTTGAGTCGATGCAAATTTTGAAATGCCATCTTGACTAACTGCAAATATTTAAACACGCAAATTGTCCTATAGCCCTTATTAGCCCTTACCAATTTATTCAGCGTCTGTCAGGCATGTCAGGTCCAGTTTATTTTCACATGTGCTGTTTATTTTACAAGCGCTGTTTAAAAGTAATTTTTATTAAAAGTAAAACAAGTTTAAATGGCACTGCATATCAACATTACACTCAGTACTGCATCACCAGCCCTGCCCCACCCCTTGTTTGCGTATTTATCACATCTCTCTTCATAGTCATGCATACTGATAAATCATCACTTGATCACTCGTTTTATCACCAAACTCCTCAATAATGCCATCCAAGTAATTATTTTATTACTATAACATCTCACTCTGCCATTAACAGGTTTTATCTGATTTTTCCGGAGAAAAAAGTGACTAGAGACCCATGCTTGACATTTTTTTGATGATGTCCAACATCAGACAAGAAAGGGAAAATTGTAATGTCGGAACTGGTCCGACACAGGACCATAAAGGGCTAAATACTATTTTAGCTTGTTTACAAATTTGTTAAGTGAAGTCAAATACATGCAACAAAATTTTCCACAAAATGCGGAAAACCTAATTGGTAACACTTTATATTAAGGTGCTGCTTATTAATTTTTTATAAATATATAATATATACTTAATAACTATGTTATAGAATGTTAATAAAGAATTAGAAATGGTTTATAACCAAGCAATGGCCATAGACAGTATTACATTTAAACATCCCAAAGTAGAATAAGTGGTTAAAAACTGCCCCTTTTATAAAAACATAATTCTATCTATGGGTATTGCATGGTTAAACATCCCAAAGTAGAATAGGTGGTTAGAAACTGTCCCCTTTGTAAAACTGTAATTCTGTCTATGGCTATTGCATGGTTATATATCATCTATAATGATTTATTAACATTCTATTACATAATTCTTATGCATATATTACATATTTACAAAACATTTATAAGCAACACCTTAATATAAAGTGTTACCACATATTTTTTTAATTTCACACTTGTTGGTGGACTTACATAATCACAACTCCTCCTCTTGATTTGAGGAAAAAACACAATAATAAAAAAATGAGGACAAAAAAGTCCAGCAACTGCCCTTGCGAACCTCCTCCTTTGAATATCTGGCTCATAATTGTTAAAGCCATAACCCTACGAGTGAATAAAGCTATTATAATTCATGGTGCTACAAATGGCTGTTGTATATAATGAACATGTTTAAAAAGCTTGAAAAAACTGTAGATATTCATAACTGTAGATTTTTCTTCATCTGTTTTAGTTTCAGACTACTGAAGATGTTCTTAAATAAAGTTGCTAGAAGAATTTCCAAGGTAAACTCTTTATTAAAACTCAAAATTAGCTATTTAACAACTTCCATGCATATACATTTCTCGTGTTAAAAATAAAAATCTTTCTACAAAGGATAATTTTATAAAATATAATTTAGTGATCATAATAAACAGGTTTGATTATACTTAAGGCTGTTTTTTTCAAGGAATTATACATTTCAATTGGGGTATGTAAACGTTTGACCGGTCACCTTCAACTTTAACTTTCCTTGTAGGTGTTTCTACCAGGACAGTGTTTGGCAACTTGGGTTAAGTACAGGACCTACAAATTGAGTTCCAGGCCTTTTTGAGGCCCAGGTGAATATACCGGAACTATCGTTTCACCAAACTGCTGCTTCTATTGTTCGGGACTGTGTTGTGATAATATGTTGTGTGTAGTGGAATAATTGTAACGCTAATAGCTCCCTTGAAGTCACAAGTAGCCTGCTAACAATGTTTTATGGACAGTTTTAGTGGTTTTACTTGGTGCATTGTTTTAGGTGTTTTTAGAATAGGTTTTTGTAAATTGTCTTATAAAATAAGTTTGTAGCAGGGGGAGATCTGTCCTGACTCTGCTGGCGTGTTCACAGTGCTGAAGGAAGAGGGCGGCAATCATCCAATAACCGTCTGTGAGTCATGGCAGTGACATGGGGAGGTGGGAAAGTGGGTGTGTGGACTTTCCCCCTCTCTGAATGGCTGAAAGGTGAGTCTTGGGGAGATTTTTAGCCCTATAAGTTAACGCTCTGCTGTTTCCTCAGGTCTGCCCTTGTAGACCCACCGAGAGTGCAGAAGCGCTGGTCCAGGACCGAGAACCAGTCGGGAGAGAAAAGGAAACAAAACGTTTCACAGCGAGACAGTGAGGGCGGGGAACCCTTGGGCAGACCCCGGAAAAAAAACTAATTAAGCAGGCTAGTTAGCTGGCAGTGTAGGTTGGTGATTAAGCTAGCTGTTAAGTGCAGCACCTTTTCTTTGTAGTTTTGTTACTGTTTTATTTTCCCTGTTTCTTTGTGTCTTCTGTTTTGAATTATTGTTTCGAAGCACCTGCAAGTGCGTCGGTATTGTGTACCATCGCTTGGTATTCTAGTGGTTCTGTTTACCATCGTTGGTAAGCAGACCACGGACCAACAGCACCCTCTGCGGGCTAAAAGAAAAAGAGCACCCCAGAATAAAACTGGGCACCTGTGCGGTGTTGCCAAGTCCACCTGTCTGTCTCCTGTGTCAGTGAATTACCCACCACCCTTCCTCAAAGTTGTATTAAATTCTATAATTTCCTATAATAAAGAAATCATTATTTTTACTACATGTTTGTGTGGTTTCTGAACACTCATTGGGAAGGTCTGAGTGGTCAGTTCAAAATCTAAAAACAACCTGTGGGCAAAGAGTTATAAAGATAATTATAAAAACATATACTTACCTGGAACCTGACATTTTGCTTGTTTACATTTACCTACGCTAACTCTCCTTGACTGCTTCAACTACCCAGTAACCGTGTCCCCTCTGTGGCAGGACTAGCAAATTCACTACATTAAACACAATAGCATTTATGTACAGTATAGGTGGCTTTGAGTTACGTGCATGGCAAACAATGATTTTAGAGCCATTTATCTTCACAGACTGGTTAAAATGCTGTATTTCTCACTGACCATCAAGTCATGTTTTCATAAACAAAGTGCGTTAAATCATACAGCGTATACCTGCCTAACGTGTTTGTGTAATGGTAGTGAATCTTCTGATAAATGCTAAGCTATCAGCGTTCTACAAGAAGAGAAAGGACAAGCACTGTGCCCGATATAATACATGGCTTGTCACCAGTGGCTGTAAATGAAAATAAAATCTACTGCTGGCATTTGTTTAGCAGATGAGTGGTGTTTTATATATATAAATCTGTGCGATCACACAGCAACTACAGCCTACATCTGACTAACAACAACATTTTTAAATACACACCGGCAGAAAAAGTTCACAAACATTAACACTTTAGTCTAAAGACATAACAGAAAACTTTGCATCACACATATTTTAGCGACAGAAAGTAAATAAAACCAAGAAATATGTGTGTGAACTGAGTGCAGAGTGCAGTTAACTTCCCCTTTAATCAAATAGCTGCAGCGCCTTCCTTTTACCTTACTTACAGGAAAAGAGAAGATTGAGAAAAGCAGCATCCTGGTGCTATTTACAGCAAAAATGTTTTATATTCTCTCTCTCTCTCTCTCTCTCTCTCTCTCTCTCTCTCTCTCTCTCTCTCAGAGTTTCATGCATTTAAGTGAGGTTTTTTTCCCACTTATCTACACACCATACTCCACACTGTTAAAGGGGAAAAAGTTTTTTTGAGAAAAATATATATACATTAAAAATACAAAACTGAAAAAACCCACATCAATTTGTATAAACAATTACTATAGTGTTCATGAACTCAAAGCATGATCTAAAAGAAATAAAACTTTTCTTACATTCTACCCAGGCCTGTATTAAGGTATTTCGAGGCCCAGGGCTACTGACATTTCAGGGACCCCCTTGGAGAAGCCCCCCCCCCCCCCCCCCCCCCCCATAAAACTGTACAATCAGCTGATGCTCATGCACAATCTCATACAATACCAATACAATCATGCCATTCGAATAGGCAGGGAACAGCGTTACCACTCACATCACAGTATCTATGGCATGCCAAATAGTACGGTAGTTGGCACTACCACTAGTTCTCATTACCTACCACATCGTTTTGAATTAAATCAACGCTAGTTGTAGTCGGTAGGACCACGTTATCAGACAGTGCAGTATGATATGACATTAGACAAAAACATAGTGTAGTCGGCACTACACTAATCGTGTGGCCTACAATAGGCAAGCAGTTGACGCTACTCTCAAGTCTTGACATTGCAAAGTATAAAGACACATTTGACTTAGCACTGCTAGATCTTATGCTTTTTGCCTTCAAACTTGAGAGTTCCTTAATAATGTCTGTGAAGTCCAGTTGGTGAAGCAGGTCATGTTCAATCGACATGAGACTTAAATGATTGAGTCTCTGTTGCTCTGTAGTGGTCCTAAGCCGGTGCTTAAATCAGTGCCAACTTTGAAAACGCCTGCTCACCCCCTTTTGACAGCCTTCACCAAGAAAGTTGTTATGGAAATCCATGCCTTCAAAAACACACAGAATATATGTTGATATTCTGGAAGACGACACTCCCTTTGCAAAGCGCGTAGAAACAACCAATCAGCAGCGACAGGGCTTTGCAGTAGCTTTTGTCGAAATTCTCTTTTTATATTTATTTTCTGTGAATATTACTTTATGGATAATCATATTTGCTTTTAAACCAATTAAATTGTTACAAAATAATTACTATTGTTTAGTCCGTTCGTTGTAATTCCGTACATGGTTTTGTTGTACTAATGCTAAAATATACACTGCCTTTTTTCTTTATATATTTACCAGAAACCTCGCTTAATGTAATTTTAGGAAATTACATGTCAGCACTTTACTTGCATCCAAAGCGCGTCTGCCGATGAAAATAAAAATATGGCTGAAAACAAAACAGTTTTCGATTCAACAGAGACAGTCAGTAGCTTAAAAACAAATAAGCTACATGTTCCGTGACTATGTGTGCAGTTTGGAATTTGAACGTGTCGCCCATGCTTGCTCTACGGCGCTCAATCAATAAGCAGGGACGAGACGTTGAAAAGAATTGTGGGAAATGCTGTTTTAAAACCTTGAAATATACCTTTGCTGCTATGACTCGATCCCACACTTCTTTTGAACGTCCCGTCTAAGCTTATTTTAGTTGAACGCCAGTGGGTAGTTTATAGCTAGCATAAGATTTTTTTATTGTGTCAAATAACTATGGCATGCCAATAGGACACAACATGTTTGAAAACATGTTGGGTTTCAGTGAGACCTGTCACACAAGGGCTTCGCATCCAGGAGCGGTTCCAGATTTCTCCTAGAGCAATCTTTGAAGTGCCGCTTCACTGACACGTGTGCTCTCGACCAATAGCAGCCAACATCTGTATGACGACTGCACTGTTTTGATATGACAGAGAGAGAGATATTGTGGCAGCTCTGAATCCCTGCCTTTGTAAATGTTTACATTCAGCACTGCCACAATATCTCTGTAATATATATATATATATATATATATATATATATATATATATATATATATATAGATTAGATTTATTGATGTGATGCTGTCGACAGTACATTCATTGTGTTTTGTTATTTTGATGAGTGTGATGTAAATTTGTGTTGTATTTTGTAATCTAAAAAATATACAAAAAAATAATAATCAATGTAGAAATGGAAATAGATTTTCTCTTCCAAGGCATTATATTGTACTCAGAATAAATGATTTTATGGGATTTCTGCTTGAGGGCTTGTTTTTTATTTTTAGTTTGCTTGTTACTTTTTTATTGTCAAATAAAGCCCCTGTTTTTAACAGAAGTTTGTTACATTTTGACTATTTTGTTTCGATATCAATAGCGACTTCAAAGTAAAATATAAAAATACATTCTAACAAAACCAGAGCATGTGGGTGGATTGGAGCTCACAGCTCAGAACCAGAGCACGTGAAAGGAGTGGAGCTCACGTTCAGTTCCAGAGCATGTGAGCGGAGTGGAGCTCACAGCTCAGACCCAGAGCATGTGAGAGGAGTGGAACTCATAGCTCTTAACCAGAGCATGTGAGCAGAGTGGAACTCACAGCTCAGAACCAGAGCATGTGAGAGGAGTGGAACTCATAGCTCAGAACCAGAGCATGTGAGCGGAGTGGAACTCACAGCTCAGAACCAGAGCATGTGAGAGGAGTGGAACTCACAGATCAAACCCAGAGCATGTGAGCAGAGTGGAGCTCACAGCTCAGAACCACAGCATGTGAGAGGAGTGGAACTCACAGATCAAACCCAGAGCATGTGAGCGGAGTGGAGCTCACAGCTCAGACCCAGAGCATGTGAGAGGAGTGGAACTCATAGCTCAGAACCAGAGCATGTGAGCGGAGTGGCACTCACAGATCAAACTCAGAGCATGTGAGCAGAGTGGAGCTCAGAGCTCAGAACCACAGCATGTGAGAGGAGTGGAACTCACAGTTCAGATCCAAAGTATTTGAGCGGGGCGGAGTTCACAGTTCAGAGCCAGAGCATGTGAGCGGAATGGAGTTCACAGCTCAAACCCAAAGCATGTGAGCGGAGTGGAGCTCACAGCTCAGACCCAGAGCATGTGAGCAGAGTGGAGTTCAAAGCTCAGAACCAGAGCATGTGAGCAGAGTGGAGTTCAAAGCTCAGAACCAGAGCATGTGAGCAGAGTGGAGTTCAAAGCTCAGAACCAGAGCATGTGAGCCGAGTGGAGCTCACAGCTCAAACTCAGAGCATATGAGTGGAGTGGAACTCACACATCAGAACCAGAGCATGTGGGCGGAGTGGAGCTCACAGCTCTATTTCTCTTTCAATCTGCTCCACTCCATGGTTTTTATTTCTGCGGCCAGCTCTGCTCCATTGCCATTGCAAATCACTTCCAAGATGTATATCTCACTATGCCACATACTCTTTTCACTCTTCCTTCTTCTGCTTATCTATAAATAACAACAAAAAAATATTGTACTGATATTTAAAACCTTTATACAGTATGGAATGTGCAAGTGATGTGACGTTCTATATTGTTAGCACCAAAAGATCAGCATATGCCCAAATTTAACCCCTGGTTATACTATTAAAATATATACATTTCTAATTACAGTATACACTTGTACTGTTAAACATGCACCCAATACCCCCAAATCTAAGACTGACTTACCTGAGACATATAGCCATTCTCTCTCTGGGACCAATAGGTTGTCTGTAAGTCAGGTACTCCATTATTAGATCGTCTTTCACTCATCAGACTCAAGTTCTTGTATCAATGTATGATTCTCCCACAGCTCTTTCCTCATCAGACTCAAGTTCTTGTATCAATATATGATTCTCCCACAGCTCTTTTCTCTTCTTCAGCGTTTCATGGACCCACAAGCTCCTCTTTCTGTTTTTAGGTCCTCTGCTTCCTCTTTTGTTGAGGTTTCAAGGGAGTCTTCCCAAAACACAGACATATTTCTTTTACCAATTTGATAGCTGTTTTTCACTCAAAATGGTTGCTCTGTGTTTTTTCCCCTGGGAAAGGAATTTGATGCTTGGGTATAGATGCGCTGGTGTGATTCTGTCTACCATGCGTCATAATAGAAATGTAGCAAAGCGACTTGCTGGTGTGTCTCGGGCTTAAGGCTCTGCTGCCGGCAAAGAAAGGTCCAGGTTACAGGGTCTGCCTTCCTCATGTTTTGTCTCCACTTTAGGGTATGCAAGAAATGTCTTTACAAAAACAAGAGTCATTAACTATTTAGGTATTCCACTGAAACAGCAATTCCTCCACCAATATGTGCACTCTTCATCTGGTTATGTCTAGGATATCACACATCAAACTCTGGCACTGCTAGCTCAATTGATTTAATATATTTCCATCTCTGTCGACTTCAAATATTCATCCAACACTCTCTCCGGTGATCAATCGGGGCTAAGTTAGAGATTTGATTAGAGAGGTTATAGAGATGTACTTTTAAGATTTTAGACATCTTATACTGTGGACTACCACACCAAGGCAAACACTGGAGCAGTTATATCATATCAGAGTGTCCGAAAATGGTATCACTGTTCAAGTTTACGACTCTTTTTAAAAACATTCTTTGTCAGGGGGGAGTATGTGACCAGAACCAAGTAGACACAGAGAATGGCTTAGGACCACTCTGGCGCTACAGATATATGAGCCATTAAGAGTAGCATGGATGTTTAAATATTTGGCATGGTCGTCCAGTGGTTAAAGAAATGGGCTTGTTAGCAGGCAGTTCCATTTTCAATCCCAGCTCAGCCATTGATTCACTGTATGTGATCCTGAGCAAGTCATTTAACTTACTTGTACACCATACTTTGGATGAACTGAGGTCCTATTATAAATGATTGATGCATAGTTCACCCCCTAGTTTTCGTAAATCACTTTGAATAAAAAACTGAATGGCTAAATAAATGATAAAGCCTTGTGGCAGGGCTACAAAAAACTCACGCATAAACAGCACAGCAACACACACCTTCATCAACATTAAACTCTGCTAACATCTGTGATTCCCTATTTTATACACCTGGTGCTGGAACATTATTAACCATTAATCATTAATCATTCAATTATGGCCCCAGCCACATTCCAACATGTGTTCTAGCAGGGAGGAATTTAATCATCTCTCAGCCAACCCAATATTCCACACATACACACGCACGCACGCACGCACGCACGCACCTTATACCGACAGGGCTTCCACACTACCACAAGGCTAAATAGCTGATTCACTGGCAAATGTTAGGTTTATTGTGAGCCTAAGATATCCACTCATGCTTAAACTTAGTTTTTGAGATAGCATTTAAAAATTATATTGACATTGAATAACAATGATTTAACTACAATGCTGAGAGACACGAGAATAGACATGCTGTTCTGTTGTGTTGCTAAAAGCTGAAATCCTATACCAATAATAATGATTATATAACAAGTTTCAGCATTGTAAAAGGAAAACATGTTTTAGAATGCTGGGTATTTCCGAAGTATTGAGTCAGTGTGAAAGATACATTAAATACTGTTGATACACAAAACAGCCTGGGAACTGGATTTCCATTAAATGCCGTCATTTCAAATATGTGATTATTTCACATCCCATTATTTCACAAGTTTTTTTTTTTTTTTTTTTTTTTTAATCTCAGTTTACATTAGTTTATCTCAGTAAGACACAAAATTCCTTCAAACATTAGAAAACGCTGTGGAGAGAAAGCCAAAACAGAATTCCAGTGGGATTTGAGGTTTATACAAAGCATTATGATTTAAGCGTTTTAAGAGTCTGCACAAACAATAGACTTAGTTAGGTTTTTACACAAAGACACTTACTGGATTTCCTATATTCCAAACAAAATAATTAATTAATAAATTGCTTTTAATATGAATGTATTATTATTTGTAATACTAAAATAAACTTTGACAAATGTGACTAGAAACCAAAAATAATTTTGGTAATTACAGTAATCACATAGTTTATACTGTAGTGCTAATGCTTATACAAACATTCCTTTGTGTTTTGAAGACTTTAGCAAGAGATATTTCATTGGAAGAAACATTGTATGAGGTTTTTTTTTTAAAACACACAACACATATTGCACTGAAAATACACATCTCTTATGATAATAATTGAAAAAGTTATATGGACACATTTTAAAATTAGATCTCCAGCCATACAAGGCTGTAATTAAGGTCACATTGATTCAGAAGTGCTGTGATTAAGGAATCACTACTAACAAGACAAACTGTAGGTGTAGCTTTTATGACTCTTTATTGTGAAATATTTAAATATTCAAGCTATACCATTCAATTTGTTAATGATATTAGTCAAAGCAATTACCACTCTTAATTATGAATCCAAGTGATAATGTAGGGACCAGTCCCAGGCATGGGGAAATTCATTACAAGTGGTGCACTACTGGAGTGAGTCAGATTCGTTTTCCCCGCTTCACAGATTATTGAATGATGTGCAATGCGGCAGTGATGCATTCTAGCAAGCTGGCAAGCTCTGATTCAGCTACACCTTATTATTTCTGCAAATCTTCCATTAATATTAAGGACTGGCATAATATTTTTTAAGGATTGACAATATTATTTTAAAAAACAACAGGATATAAATTGTATTAAATGTTCAGAAAACTAGGTGTGTGTACAGTAATTGCTCATGATTAACTACAGTTAGATTCCCTGTGGTTCAGTTTAAACCACATTTAATGATCTGTTTAATAATAAATACCTGTACTGTAAATATATTTGAAACACCAGCAATTGTATTAATATCAATGTTAACTACTGTATTTAATATAGCACATTGTAGGCAATAATACTTTATTCACGTTTTCACAGATTTCTGAGTAAATTTGAACAAAAGTCTGCATCTCTAAAACATAAATGTAACACAACCTCAAACCTCCACTTTTCATCTCCCCTCCACTACATTCATGTGAATTTTGAGGTTGTTGCCGTTACTGTACTCATTTAGACCTGCCTGTGTTTCAGCCCATCAATCAAAGTAGAGCTGGCCCAACCCTTCAAAGAGAAGCAGATACTCTGCAAGAACTGGCTGCACTGTATGGGTGTGTCGCCACTTGGTAGAAGTTACAGGTAGTGTACAGTACAGTACAATTACAATTACAGGTAGTGTACAGTAATCAGCATGCACTGTCTGAGTGATGAAGTAGCATCCTGTCCTAGCCATGAGGAAATGTATTACTGTAAATATTAATAAACTTGAAATTCCAGTTCACAGAATATCAAATGCATCCTCCAGAATCCTGAATTATCCAGCTTCCTCACTGTACCTATGATGTGATGACTCATAACAAGCATGACCTGTTTAAAAGTAAAGATTTTATCATGAAACACTTGCTTTATATTAACAGTAACAACAGGGTGCATTCAGTTACTCTCTCACATCTATGTACACCTCCACATCAGACAAGGACACTAGTCTAGTGAATTAGGTATAGCACTTTCACAGCTAAAAGGTTCAGGTAGTAAAATGGGTTTGGTACTCACATAAAACTACGATATAATTTGGTACAATTGTTAGCCTTGAATTGGCCAGGGCTGAATGGCAAATTTGATAGGGGAAACTCACAGGGGACGTGCAGGGTTCAGCTGGCACCATTCCTGACTTTAGGCATTGTCATTGTCTCACAGCTTTCATGAGCTATAAATTCAGAAGCCCCAACACAGCAGAAAAAAGGAAAGACAAGTAAAACCTGTCTTAACGGTCTTCGAGTTCATCCACTCAAAGGGTCGTCTCATTATACACATTGCACCCTCAGATAATACAGAATGAGAGCAGTGCTGTACCCCCATACATTCAGACACATACATATGTTATTCGCTGTCTTGTAATGGAACTTTTATTCACATACAGAGACATTATGCACACATACACACATTGGTATAGTCTGCTTACATAAGGGCGCATGTTCTTTACCAGCAGAACTCTTTTGCTTCTGGCTAAGGTGGAGCAGATTCTTGTGAAAGGAATGCTCTGAAGAGGGAGCAGGGCTGTGGAGAGAGTTTAGGTGTGAAAGGACAGTTGTTAAGTCAGCTCCAGGGCAACTGGTGTTACACAGAATTGAACTATCTACTCTTCAGCTCTGCCAAGATAACTCTCTGTTTTGTCTGGTACCAACAGGTATTAAACTGATATAAAAAGGAATGTAGGTAACACTCAATCTAATCAAAGCTCAAAAATTCATAAACAACAAATAGATATTCAAAATGTGCATTTATTGGCACACAATTACAA
Source organism: Polyodon spathula (assembly GCF_017654505.1). Classification (NCBI taxonomy): domain Eukaryota; kingdom Metazoa; phylum Chordata; class Actinopteri; order Acipenseriformes; family Polyodontidae; genus Polyodon; species Polyodon spathula. The sequence goes on along the minus strand of NC_054535.1, from coordinate 95,010,024 downwards.
TTAAAGAGCAAGTAGCTTTAAGTTTGTTTTGAATGGATTTCTTACTAGTTTATGGAGTCTGAGTAGTTCTGCAATTCTACATTTTTCTATACCTCTGCCTTTACCTGGTTTGGAGCTTGCTTTGATCTTGGCTGGAGAGCCTAAATGCCTCGACTGAACATCAATCACCAATCAATAATTTTTATTTTATTTTATATAGCACTTTTCATAGTGGACCACCATCACAAAGTGCTTTACAAGATGCAGTAACAACAAGAAAATCCATAATACCATAAAAATACAGAGAAATGCATAATGCATGATATACAGTAAAAAAAAAAAATTAAAAAAAACAGTGCATAATACAGGATAGTAGCATAATACATGAAATAGTAGCAGCAACACAGCAGCTAATAGCAGATATCAGCATCCTTCCTCATTCAATTCAAATCATATAAAGATGTGACCTTTCAACTCTGCCTGCCCAGTCTAATCTATGTTTAATTATATAATTGTGTAGTTCAGATTCCCTGAATATTGCCTGAAAACAGAACTATAAAGAAAGAAATTGAGCAATGGTGGCATGCTTTATTTAGTGTAGAAGGTGCCATCATATCAAACACTTGAGATTGGACCAGGTAAGTCAATACAAGACCTGTTGGTTGGATAATGAGCATGTTTATCCAGAATTCCATGTTTATCTGCCTGTCAGTAAAATTCTGTTTTGCCTTGCCCCGTTTGCATCCTCCGTATCAAATACTTTCAAATAGAAAATCTGCAGGTACGATTACACAATGTAACACAATTTTTGTTCCTGGGTAGTAAGTGTTATTTCTTAATTGCTTATGCCTCAAAAGTATAGAAAATGGCTATTATTCCCCACAAACTTTGCTTTTGTGACCAGGACAGTGATATTTCAAAATATAACTATTTCCAATGGGAAAACGGGCAAATGTGTGTCTTTTCGTTCACATAAAGTCAGACAAAAACAACCTATGAATCCAAATTAACAAGTATTTATACTAAAGTAATACAAAAATGACTACAAAAGATTTAGAAGTGAGTAGTTTTTCAAGATTTACGATTATACTGTATTTACAACAAGCTCCAGTTGCCATCTACATCTTCTTGGAATCATAGTTATTCATTTTTTTCTATCTTTTACTCCAAACCTCTCACTCCCAAACACATAGCTGGTAACCCATAACTTATCCAGATTCCTTTCTACTGTTCTGCTTAACTTATACAACAATAGCAGAGGTCATTGACAACTCTTTGCCAAGTCATTTTTTCTTGAGGCTCTTGGTGACTTGAACCTTGGTTTGTGCCCTTTTAAGTCTCTGCTAGGCTGGTTCACTTGACTAGGCTCCTAACAGGCGATTCAAAGTAAATACCTTTGAGAATCGAGTGCTATGAGTTCTTCTAAACATGAATGATAAATAAACTAATGGACTAAAGAAACATTAGATTTATAATGTTAACAGTTCACATTTGAGACCTTTCTTTTGGGGGGGGGGGTCCTAAAATGAACCGTTGCTGAAAATTTTTTAACATTATAAAAACATTATATTCACCTTCATTGTTCTATTTTGATTTGGAGCGACCGGCCAACCACAGGCAAGAGTGATATCATTATCTAACAGTTGCATAGATAATGTGATAGAATACTGTTAGTTGAATTAAAAAAATATAGAGTTAACCATATTACAGCAGATCCTGCCATTTCTGATCCTGTGAGATATCATGCCGTCTATTACCAATGGACCTCTGGCACTTGCCATTTATACATGCTGATAGCAATTGAACTATACAGCTGGAAGCTAATCAATGCACATTTTATGAGACAGTCAGTTGAAGCAAAACTGTGTGAAGCTCTGTACAACTGATTTGTTCAGAGAAGAACTAAAGAAGATCCAGTAAGTGGACCAAGAAATGGGGTGCAAGCCGGAATTAAAGCCAGTTATGGGTGGTTTGTGAACTTCAAGAAGTGATACGGGTAATGGCATCTTAGTATTGAGGATGAGAAGCTGTCTGCAAACAAGGGAGCTGCAGATAGTTTCACTGAGAAGTTCAAAAATATCATTCAAAACAAAGGTTACACGACCATTGTTATCTATAACTGTGATGAGACTGGTCTGTATTGGAAAGTTCCAGTTCAAGACAAGCAAGTATTACAGATGGCTACTAATGGAAGAACTTAAAGTTGGGGGGGGGGGGGGGGGGGGGGGGGGGGTGTGCACAGGGGGGGGGGGGTTGGGGACGTCTGTGACAAGGGTGCAGCCTGTCTGTGTGTTTTTGTGGTGTTTAGAGTGGATGTGAGTCTGCTGTGTGGATCTGAGTGAATGAGTTTGTGTGAGGAATGTGTGAAGTTCCCAATTAGCTGCAGCACCTGTATAAAAGGGAGTGGTTGGGAGTGTTAGTTGATGAGTGTTTGCAAGAGTGAGAAGACCTGTGTGTGTGTGTGTGTGTGTGAGTGAGTGAGAGTGTGTGGAGTGAGAGTGAGTGAGTGAGTGAGTGAGTGAGTGAGTGAGTGAGTGAGTGAGTGTGAGTGAGAGAGAATATTTTGTGTTTAGAATTTATTGTTAACAGTTTTGTGTTTGTTCTGTGTATTTGGCCATTGTGCCTTTTTGTTTGGTAATTATTATTTAATTAAAAGTATTTTATTTGCTGCACCTTCCATCTCTGAGTCTCCTCACTTCGGCTATCCTGTCACAGCACCCTATACAGTGTCGCCAATGGCACAGCATTACTAAGGACACTCTCTGCAAGAGCTGGCAAAAACTTTGGCCACAGGTCTGCAAGGTTAAAGAAGAAGAGGACTTTCAAAATGTAACACTACAGCCTTGGTGCATGAAGGTAACGATGAGCATGATGAGCGGTTTAACAGATCATTGTTCATTTTTTAGAACAAATCTGGCTATGATGATGTGATGGAATGGTTGAACTGTGATGAAATGTTTGAGAGTAACGCATGTCAACTGCATTGAACTGATTGATGCTGCTGAGTTGTTTGTGTGACTATTGGATTACTGTGGACTGAGTAAATACTGTACAATTAGAACTGCGCCTGAACTATTTTTGGAATGCTGTACAGTAGTTACTTTGCTTTGCATACTGGACCTTTGTTTGTAAAAAAAAAAACTGGTGGATTACTTGGACTGAGAAAGTATGGTAAGAACTGTTTTAAGAATACTGTTTTGTAAATTGCCAAATACTGTTTTACAGTGCTTTGAATTGTAACAATTGCAACAGAGTTTCTTTGTATAATAAACATTCAGTACTGTACTTTATACAAATTTACCTGATAATGTTAATTTATAATGCCCCTACATTAATAAAGCAACTACATTTTAGTATAGGACTCCTTCTGAGATACAATATTTCACATATCCGAAGGAACCCTAGAGCCAATTCAATCGCATATGAGGTTCTACTGTATTTATAGTCAGATCAATACCAGTTGTTTTTGGTACATTAGCATGAACTCTTAGGTTATACAAACCCTGCAGTGTGAGAAGTGCCTGTGCACACCTTTTTAATGTAACAGCTGGCAGTAAAATCAAAGATAGCTGGCTTACAATACTTTAGGTCCCATGAGCTACATGCCTCTGGAACATTCTTTTATTCGCTCACATAACCTGTTGCTGTAAGAGGCACATGGGTTGTATTTTGTGACCCAGTTGTAGTACTTCTGAAGACAGCTTTGAAGTTATCAAATATTGACAATCCATATCATGGATTTAGCCAGAACACGTGATTGGGCTGCATGTACATACGAGAGGACAAGCAGTTCAGCTATAAATAAGACTGTTCATATTGTTTGTGCATCTCTATACACCTGCAACTATAGCCTGTTTTAAAATTATTTTTGTGATTCTTAAATGTGGAGTATTGCACCACGTAAAAACCCACATCGTAAACCATGGCTGGCTTGGAATTCACTAAAAGCCTGTAATATGACAATGGGGTTTAGTTAATGCCATGGTTTACAAAATAATGTTAATCCATTTGTGTGTAAGGCAGTAGTTGGTATTTTTAAAATGCATTTTGAAATTTTGAAATAGAAAGTCATGTCTTTGAAGTCAGAGTTTGACATAACTACGCATGGAATAAATAAATTAAAAAAAAACCTTGAAAACTTCATGTTGATACATAGTGACCCCTATACCATCGTTGCCTATTTCATCATGTGCATAATATATTGCTTATCCAAAAAATGTTAACAAAAAAGGCAATTGAACATCATTGAACCCCTTCATCTTAACCCCCACTCCACCATTTGTAATCAGCTTATCCATTAATGTAACTGAATGTGAGGCATATTTATTAATTATGTTTATAATTAATATGAAAATGTAGCATGATTTGATAATATATATTAACGTTAACATAACAGACATTAACAGATATGTACATATGAAAAGCAATAACTTTAACTTGGTGATCATCTATATCCATAATATCCATGGAGTAGCACCCTATGGATGGTCAATAGGGCCAAACTTGAAAATATATTTGGTACCTAAACGCCAATCAAATAAATAAAATGCTTAACTAATACTTTAGTGAGTGACACTTCTTTGCCTATGAGGCTGACAACGATTAGTATGTATAGGGTTCATTGTATCTCAATATAAAATAAACTTGATTATACTGCATCAGTATTTTAGCACTATTAACAATACAAGGCATGTCTGCGAGCTTTCTGTATGCCTCTTATGGAGAGCGTGTGGGATTTTGCTATGCTGAAAAATTAATCCGTTCTATTAAAAAAAAATCCATTACAGCTTAGGAAATTGATATTATTTTTGAAACTTCAAGAAAACTAATGTTTAGCTTAAGAGTTTGATACACCATATTTATTTCACCAAAAGCTCTCACGTTTTGTCGAAAAAGTTATTGATGAAGCGAAATATGGAAACAATATCGATATCATTTCAAAATCGCAAATTATAAATAGTTTTTCCATCACATGAAAGAGCTAAAGATCATGACTTAAGCAGCCCTTCCCTTGTTTAACAAATTCTATGGTATTGTGGTTAGATGTGATTACATTTAAAAACAGCATTACACACAAGCAAAGGTAAACATTCTATATAAAAACGTGCCAAAAATAACTGCAGCTTTTAAACGTGGCTATTCATTACATAAGCCTAAGAGAAAAACACCCTTAATCGATTCTGCTCTAGTAATTTTTTAATCTAAAAACAATCCAAAGTTATGAATGTCATGCCAGCCACAAATAAATAATTCTTCCTCTAATTTGGACCATGTGTTTATGTACCTTCTAGGTCACATTTGTTGTAACAATAGACCAGATCAAAGGCTTGGATTTCCAGACAATAAGAGCACATGTTCTTTTGTGCAATAATTATTTCAGTATAAATTATGAGTTCATAGTATCCCATTGTTACTTGTTACCAGAATTTACCATCATAACTAATTTAATGTATACTGACTGTTCACCAGAATCTTGCTTGTAAGTGTGGGTTGAGGTCATTGTTATGATTACCGGTACTGGTAGAGTAGGACTATTTGTATTCACTGATCGGATACCTGTTTGTCATAATTGCTTCCAAAAACATCACATGTTTAACTTAAAAAGGCACTGAACTAGCTTTTAGCATAAATCTATGAGAAAAACATTTGTTCTCAGAAAACATGTAGTAAAACATTTCAATATTGCAACTTCTAAACCTGACCTCTGGACACCAGTAAGGATATCAATCAGTAACATGCTATCGTGGTTACACAGAATCATGCTTCATAAAATACAGGAAAAACACAATTGCACTGTGTGTGTTATATAGTATCAGTTCACCAAGGTTCAAAATGCTATTTATTTTTTATTTCACAAAGGACGATGGTTTTTTCAGGGATAGCAAGTTATTTAGTAATATTTGCCCAATTTTATCCCAGATTTTCTCCCCAATTATGTCCTATTAAATTCCCTCACCTCAGCAAGTCCCTACAGCAGTTCAAGAGAACTGAAGGTAAGTGGGTGTAATGACCAAGCCAACTGCCTGTTCACACCCACGAACTCTATAGCAAATGTCGGCGAGCTACCGCTCTGTGGATGATAAAGGCCTGCTCTGCCGGTGTCCACTCAATCTCATCATGCACCTGGCCAGCAGGGTTTGCTATAACCCAGTGAGGAGAAACAGTCCCTGCTGATTTACCTCCCTAACCCACTGAGTGCAAGAGCCAAATCAGCTCAACCTCTGGAATCCCCAGCGAAACACAACAGGACAGCCAGGACACAAACCTACACTCCCGACTGTATGACTTACCCTACACCACACGGCTCTGGGATCCCCAACAATGCTATCTCAAATTATTTATTTATTTATTTATTTATTTAAATTATGATTGATTATGATGCTTGCAGCGAAATCATTATATTAAAGTAGCTCATCAAGATACATGGACCAGCCATTGGTAGAAATGTCACCTGCACTGGACAGGTAGGTCTACTCCACCTGCCTAGTGCTTCACTTCCACGTACAGCTTCCACTTCTAACACAAGTTGTGGGCTCCATGCATTATCTACGTCAGACCTTGAGGTTTCAGAACATGATTGCTGTATATCACAAGCAGTGATGGGTACTCTACATGCTGCAGAAACAAACCATTTGTTATGTCTTTTTGGGAAAGATTAGTTTAAAGGCATTTGTCTTGTATAAAATACAATTAATCTTTATTGTTCTATTTTTTTGTATGCTCAGCAACAAGCAGATCACAGGCTACAGTGATGTCATAATCATAGGTTCACAGAGCATCTTCGTTTATACATTGATCAGCCATCCTGGTACTGCTGCCCTCCATGCACCCTCAGATCAGCTCTTCTTTATGCCCTTCATCTTCATCCATTTACTTTGTGTCTGCATACTGTTGTAAACCCATTTACCTTATGTCAAAAGTTTTTTTTCTATTTTAGCAGTTCTTATGGGGCACAATGTTTCTCATGGATGAACACAATTAAAATACTTGCATTGTGTAATAGACAATAAGCAGCCATTTAAGTAGGCATTCAAAAACAACAACATAATCAGCTAAAATGGGCCACATGTGAATACAAATGTGTTTCCAGTATCTGAGCATGCATGTGAAAGTGAACTCAATCTCATCCCATGGCACAACGGGATTTATGATGATTTATAATGCATTCATTTACAACAGCAGGAAGCAAGTAAAGACTTCAGCTTCAAACTAGTAATACAATGGGCATCACTTACTGGTGATCACACTTAGATCAATAAAGAGTTTGAATTTAAATGCCTGCCATAAATGGGGGTGATGCCCTCAGCACATACTGAATCTAATTATACATGACAAGTTGAGTCAAATAGTCTATTTTAAAGGTAAACTGCATGAAGGTTGCTATTCTCAAAACTTTTACTGGTTAACAGTCAAGATAAGTTTTATGAATATCAAACTACCAGTATATTGTATTCATAAAAACTAACTTACAACTCATTACATCTCATTTCGATATAGTATTTACTGTATGATGTACAGACCCTTTCTTACCATTTGCTGCCTACAATATTCTTGGGATACCGAATATTGGGAATAATGGGTTTGATGGGCAGTAAATCCCCCATATCCAATTAGAAGTCAAGGCTAAGATTCAGGGGAGGGATTGTGAATGCTTGCTCTTTCCCTTGATCACTCCACCTATGTAGTTTAAACCTCAAGTAAACTTGCCTGGCTGTTGCTGATCCAGTCCTAGTTTGCAACCCTATCCTCCACCTCCCCAGAGTCCACTTTGCAGGCAGTCCACTTGATAGAGGGAAAGTGTGTGACTTCGTCATGGTGCACCCAGCTGACCTGGGAGTTCTTCTTTCAGAGGGCAGTGGTTTCTTTCTCCCCTTGAGTAGTCATGATCCCAACATAAAATTGTTACTCTGGGGTAAGGCTAACAACAAAAGTATTTGGCACAGTACTTCACCATGATTGTTAAGTTAAGTGTATTAGTGTAATAAACTTAGTTTCTAAATGATTCACCAACTGGTAATACTTGGGGCCTTTTACTGAAAAGGAGGAAGAGGGATATACTATCATTAATCAAACAGGAATAGAGTGGTTTCCAGTAATCGCCAACCCCCAATGCTCAGGGTTAAAGTACAATACAATAGATTGGGAACCCTCCAAAGCACACCCAACAGGAAGGAAGAAAGCTGTAATAACTTAGTTCTTTTGAGATAGTTACTGCAGGATTATTATTTTCAGTTGTTGATGATGATAAACAAAGACATAAATGTTCAGTTGTATTTCTTCTTCCGTCCTTGACAATGACTTTTCAGGTTGCCATGCTTTTTCCATACACAGGTGGGCGACATTGAGAAATTAAAAGTTGTTGATGAGGGAAACTCTGAATCTAAAAAAAGGGTCTGCATTCCTGTATTTTTTTCTTCTTCATGTTACAGTAAATGTTTAGAAAGCTGGGAACTAGAAATTGCTTTTTGCTTTCATAAACTATACTGATGCACAAAAGAAACGCAACACTCAGGTCTAAAGGACAAATCAATATTTTAAACATAGATATCAAACAAAATTACAGAAAATGTGAACACAAATACAGATCAAAGAATCCTGATAACTTTTCTGTATGAAACGTGATGCACTGACAAATGAAAGCCCTGCTTAAATGTATTGTTTGTTTATTTTTAGAACAGGGTCTCCCCCTCTGCCCTGGTATTATTTATGTATTATGATTTATTTATTGTATTTGTTATTGAAATGACGGCATAGTTGTGCATTTTTATTTTGTTGTTGTTTTTATTTTTGAAACGTGTTCTGGCAGAGGCGAGGGAGTAACTCGTCCTCTGCCAGGAATGATTAAAAACCTTGTGGTAATGGTTGTCGGCTAGTCACACAATTAATAAACTTGTGCAGATTGTGGCCGAGGGGTAATAGAATAACTACGAACTAGTTAAACCCCTCGGCCAAGTATTTAAGCCTGCAGCTTTCCCTGCACTGGGTGGGAGTTCAGAGTGAGAGCGAAAGCAAGAGTGAGGGCAAGGAGCAAGAGAGAAATTTAAAATACTAAGTTTCAGTGAAGGCAGTTGTCCAGCCTGACCGTAGTTTTAGTGATCATATTTTGTGTTCGTGTTTTGTTTAAACCTTTTATTTTTCTTCTCTGTGAGCAGTGTCTTTTATTTAAAATATTTTGTTTATTTTTCTTTCTAAATAAAATGGCTCGCACCACGTCTTTTTGAACTTCAGTACCTGCCTGTATGTTTTCACTTCCATCTTCTGGCCGGACATCCCCGCAACGTCATTTCCTGCCACACGTGGTGTCCAGCGTGAGATCATCAGTGCCTCCTGGACTCAGGCCAGATAAGGGTATTGCAGTTTTTTTTTCATTTATTTTTTGTTATAACTTTGTGGAGTGAGGAAAGAAGATGGGAGGAAGAAGAGGAAAGGGGAAGGAGAAGTAAGAACAGCTGCAGCAAGTCTGCCTCACCTGCCAGTGGGGGAAGGAGTGGTGCTTTAATTATGGTGAGCCCTGGCACATATCCCCTGGCACGTTCCCCATATGGCATGAAGAAGACACAGACCTGGAGTGAGAGAAGTTGTGCACCCACAGCCCAAGAGGGAGGAGCTCGAATGTCCTGCACCTGAGTGGGAGGAGCCCGAATGTCCTGCATCTGAATGGGAAGATCCCGAATGTCAACAGCCCAAGAGGGGGGGAGTCGGTGCGTCCACTGCCCAAGAGAGGGGAGTCTGTGCGTCTGCAGCCCAAAAAGGGGAAGTCGGTGCATCCACAACCCAAGAGGGGGAAGGCCGAACGTCCACAGCCCAGGTACCCGCCAGCAGAGGCAGAATACCTGCTGGTTCCACCTCCACTGCCATGGGAGGACTGTGTGCCACTCCCACCTCCACCAGTCGAGGAATAATACCTACTGGTTCCTCCTCCACCTCCATGGGAGGACTACATGCCACTCCCACCTCCACCAGCTGAGGGAGCATGCCTGCTGGTTTCCCCACTGCAGCTAGTGGGGAGGAGCCCCTGCCTCCTTCACCGCCAGAAGGGGAGGAGCCCCGGCTACCTTCACCACCAGAATTAGAGGAGCTTTCTCCAGGAGCAGAGCAGCAGGAGCTGCCTCTGTTTCCACCACTATCACCCCCTGGAGAAGAGGAGCCGGAGCTGCCTCTGTCTCCACCACCACCACCAGCAGAGCAGCAGGAGCTGCTGCCACCATCACCTCACGAGGGTCCGCTGATGCCGTCGCCTCCTGAGGAACCGCCCAAGGATACCATGTTTGCATCGCCTGGGGTTGCCTGGTGCTCCACATCGCCTGGGGCTGCCTGGTGCTCCGCTTCTCCTGGTGATGCTGAAGGTCCCTCATCGCCTTTGGTTGCCTGTCTCTCCTCTGCTTCGCCTGGGGTTGCTGAAGGCTCTGCTTTGTCTGGGGTCGCTGAGGGCTCTGCTTCGCCTGGGGTCGCTGAGGGCTCTGCTTCGCCTGGGGTCACTGCCGGCTTTGCTTCGCCTGGGGTTGCTGAGGGCTCTTCTTTGCCTGGGGTCGCTGAGGGCTCTGCTTTGCCTGGGGTCATTGCTGGCTCTGCTTTGTCTGGGGTTGCTGCTGGTTGTGTTTCGCTTGGGGTCGCTGCTGGCTGTGTTTCGCCTGGGGTTGCTGCTGGCTGTGCTTTGCCTGGGGTCGCTGCTGGCTGTGCTTCGCCTGGGGTCGCTGCTGGCTGTGCTTCGCCTGGGGACGCTGCTGGCACTGCTTCGCCTGGGGTTGCTGCCGGCTCTGCTTCACCTGGGGCTGCTGCCTGGCTTGTGTCCCTCAGGGTCGCTGCCGGCTCTGCTTCACCTGGGGTTGCTGAGGGCTCTGCTTGGCCTGGGGTCACTGCCGGCTCTGCTTGGCCTGGGGTCACTGAGGGCTGCTTCGCCTGGGGTCGCTGAGGGCTCTGCTTCTCCTGGGGTCGCTGAGGGCTCTGCTTCACCTGGGGCTGCTTCTGGCTCTGCTTCACCTGGGGCTGCTGCCGGCTCTGCTTCGCCTGGGGCTGCTGCCTGGCTTGCGTCCCTCAGAGTCGCTGCCAGTCTTACTTCGCCCGGGGTCGCTGCTAGTCCTGCAGGACCACAGGAACCACCAGGGCCAGCCCCTCAGAAAGGTCTGGAGTCCCTCTCCCCTCCACATCATTTTCACTGTCGGACAGAGTGTGGCGGGATTTTATTTATTTTTGTTCTAAATAAAACAGTGCACGTCGAGTCTTCATCAACAACAGTACCTGTCTGTGTGTTTTAACTTCCGCCTTCTGGCATGATGTCATCGCAACGCCATTTCCTGCCACATATATATATATATATATATATATATATATATATATATATATATATATATATATATATATATATATATATATATATATATATATATATATATATATGTGTGTGTTTTTTACGGTGCAGCCCACCAAGTGAACAGTTTAAACCTAAATGGCCCTTGCTGCCAGATTTTTCCTTTCAAACAAATATTCATAACCAAGTAATTCAGCAAGATGTATTTCTTTTGCATAATGAATCAGTAAATCAAACAAACAAATTGGTTGAATTGATTCACTAAACTGAATGAATCAAACAAATCTAGTCAGTAAAAAGAAATAAAAGGCACATCAGTAGTTTTCATGCCAGAAAAATAGCTTTAAATAACGTGTATCAGTGGCTAAAGCCTGGTGTCCAAACAAAATAAACTTTAATGTGCACAATACAACTGTCGCCCTTTAAATAGAGTGTGAATGAAGCTGATCTAGTTATTCAGAGCAGCGTGCCTCACTTAAATACATTAGCATACATTACCCTACAAATAACATATTAATTCATAGTATGTCACAATAAAATTAGTGTGGACCATAATATGCCCACTACAGTGGCTTGCGAAAGTATTGACCCCCCTTGGTATTTTTCCTATTTCGTTGCCTTACAACCTGGAATTAAAATGGATTTTGATTTGGATTTCATGTAATGAACATACACAAAATAGTCCAAATTGGTGAAGCGAAATGAAAAAAATAACTTGTTTAAAAAAATTCTAAAAAATAAATAACGGAAAAGTGGTGCGTGCGTATGTATTCACCTCCTTTGCTATTAAGCCTCTAAATAAGATCTGGTGCAACCAATTACCTTCAGAAATCACATAATTAGTTAAATAAAGTCCACCTGTGTGCAATCTAAGTGTCATATGATCTGTCACATGATCTCAGTATATATACACCTGTTCTGAAAGGCCCCAGAGTTTGCAACACCGATAATGGATAATTGCAAAGCATATGACATGGTTTATTGAGATTTCCAGAAAGCTTTTGACAAAGTCCCACACAAAAGATTCATTCTCAAACTGAACGCAGTTGGGATTCAAGGAAACACATGTACATGGATTAGGGATTGGTTAACATGTAGAAAATAGAAAGTACTGATTAGAGGAAAAACCTCAGAATGGAGTGTGGTAACCAGTGGTGTACCACAGGGATCAGTATTAGGTCTTCTGCTATTCCTAATCTACATTAATGATTTAGATTCTGGTATAGTAAGCAAACTTGTTAAATTTGCAGACGACACAAAAGTAGGAGGAGTGGCAAACACTGTTGCAGCAGCAAAGGTCATTCAAAATGATCTAGACAAGATTCAGAACTTGGCAGACACATGGCAAATGACATTTAATAGAGAAAAGTGTAAGGTACTGCACGCAGGAAATAAAAATGTACATTATAAATATCATATGGGAGATACTGAAATTGGAGAAGGAATCTATGAAAAAGACCTAGGAGTTTTTGTTGACTCAGAAATGTCTTCATCTAGACAATGTGGGGAAGCTATAAAAAAGGCTAACAAGATGCTCGGATACATTGTGAAAAGTGTTGAATTTAAATCAAGGGAAGTAATGTTAAAACTGTACAATGCACTAGTAAGACCTCATCTTGAATATTGTGTGCAGTTCTGGTCACCTCACTATAAAAAAGATATTGCTGCTCTAGAAAGAGTGCAAAGAAGAGCAACCAGAATTATTCCAGGCATGTCATATGCAGACAGGCTAAAAGAATTGAATCTGTTCAGTCTTGAACAAAGAAGACTACGTGGCGACCTAATTCAAGCATTCAAAATTCTAAAAGGTATTGACAGTGTCGACCCAAGGGACTTTTTCAGCCTGAAAAAAGAAACAAGGACCAGGGGTCACAAATGGAGATTGGACAAAGGGGCATTCAGAACAGAAAATAGGAGACACTTTTTTACACAGAGAATTGTGAGGGTCTGGAATCAACTCCCCAGTAATGTTGTTGAAGCTGACACCCTGGGATCCTTCAAGAAGCTGCTTGATGAGATTCTGGGATCAATAAGCTACTAACAACCAAACGAGCAAGATGGGCCAAATGGCCTCCTCTCGTTTGTAAACTTTCTTATGTTCTTATCTTCTTGTGTTCTTATGTTCTTAAGCAAGGGGCACCATGAAGACCAAGGAGCTCTCCAAACAGGTCAGGGACAAAGTTGTGGAGAAGTACAGATCAGGATTGGGTTATAAAAAAATATCCGAAACTTTGAACATCCCACGGAGCACCATTAAAGCCATTATTAAAAAATGGAAAGAATATGGCACCACAACAAACCTGGCAAGAGAGGGCCGCCCACCAGAACTCACGGACCAGGTAAGGAGGGCATTAATCAAAGAGGCAACAAAAAGACCAAAGATAACCCTGAAGGAGCTGCAAAGCTCCATAGCGGAGATTGGAGTATCTGTCCATAGGACTACTTTAAGCCGTACACTCCACAGAGCTGGGCTTTACAGAAGAGTGGCCAGAAAAAAGCCATTGCTTAAAGAAAAAAATAAGCAAACACGTTTGGTGTTCGCCAAAAGGCATGTGGGAGACTCCCCAAACATATGGAAGAAGGGACTCTGGTCAGATGAGACTAAAATTGGGCTTTTTGGCCATCAAGGAAAATGTTATGTCTGGCGCAAACCCAACACCTCTCATCACCCCGAGAACACCATCCCCACAGTGAAGCATGGTGGTGGCAGCATCATGCTGTGGAGGTGTCTTTCATCGGCAGGGACTGGGAAACTGGTCAGAATTGAAGGAATGATGGATGGCGCTAAATACAGGGAAATTCTTGAGGGAAACCTGTTTCAGTCTTCCAGAGATTTGAGACTGGGACGGAGGTTCACCTTCCAGCAGGACAATTACCCTAAGCATACTGCTAAAGCAACAGTCGAGTGGTTTAAGGGGAAACATTTAAATGTCTTGGAATGGTCTAGTCAAAGCCCAGACCTCAATCCAATTGAGAATCTGTGGTATGACTTAAAGATTGCTGTACACCAGTGGAACCCATCCAACTTGAAGGAGCTGGAGCAGTTTTGCCTTGAAGAATGGGCAAAAATCCCAGTGGCTAGATGTGTCAAGCTTATAGATACATACCCCAAGAGACTTGCAGCTGTAATTGCTACAAAAGGTGGCTCCACAAAGTATTGACTTTGGGGGGGTGAATACTTATGCACGCTCAGATTTTCTGTTTTTTTGTCTTATTTCTTGTTTGTTTCACAATAAAAAATATTTTGCACCTTCAAAGTGGTAGGCATGTCGTGTAAATCAAATGATACAAACCCTCAAAAAATCAATTTTAATTCCAGGTTGTAAGGCAACAAAATAGGAAAAATGCGAAGGGGGGTCAATACTTTCGCAAGCCACTGTATTTCACACGATAATGAATAAAAAAAAGAGGGAAGAAAGTTATGTAATTACCAAGACAAAGCATTGAAATGTAGAAGAGAAAACACATGGAGAGAATTATCTGATTAATTCCCCAAAATCTGTAGAACATTATCTGAGTCAAAACAAAACTAGACAAATCAGTTAAATCTAATTTCTTGAGCTGTCTTAATGACAAAGCTTTTAAGATCGCTCCACATGGCACTTCAAAAAGAAATACCAAACCAGTTACAAATGAGGGTCTCTAATGTGGGGTTAGCAGAAATGCTGAGAATCAAACGCACAAAGAACTGCAATCCAAGGAGTACCCTAAAGCAAACAATTGATTTGTAAGAACATTCTTTTCAACCATAAGATTCAGTATCATGAATATTAAGTGCTGCAGTGACTGTGTAAATCATTCTTTGGAAACCTGTAACTTTATTGGACAATAAAGTTTGAGACCTAGTCCTTGGAGTATAAAAGTAAGGCCCCTCCATTGGAAAGCATTGGTGTCAAACTTTAATTAAAGGAAAGATAAGTGTTAATTGGAATAATTTACCCAAGAGAGAATGACTGTGAAAGGATAATGTCACGGCCAAGGCTAGTGAATGGGAGGAAGCACACCCAGTCCTGGAAAGATGTAGTTTTAGCCCTGATGCACACTTTTATTAACAATACAGGAACACAAATAAAACAAAAACATTTCAAAACAAAACAGCACCCAAACTGAGCTATCACCCTGCTGCACTCAGACTCTCCCGCAGCTAACCAACCCAAACAAAGGATCTGACTTCCTTTATATAGCATGTGGCTGGGCTTAATTGATCCTCAGTTAATGAATTAAGCTTCACTGCCAGCCATATTCTGCACAATTATTCCGCAGGGATGGAATTAAACCTATCCCTGCACATAATTTACACAGGCAGGGCTTTTGCCCTGCCACAAGGACCTTGTTAACAAATACTGGGAAAGAAATGAACAGTATATGTAAAGAATTATCAGGTTAAAAGATTGCAAAGTTGAGCTTCTTGTTGAACAGAACCTGCCTGTGCTTTTAAGAGAAGATTGATCTACAGAGACAAGTGGACCAGGGAAACTGGACTGTAACTGTGGATTTGTGTTCAAGCTTCTAGCCTGTGACATTGGATACAATAATCTTACAGACTCCGGGTGGTGACTGCAGTTGGAAAAAGCAGATACCTTTCTTTGCTCCACTATTCAATGACTCAATCCTCAACCAACTTCTAAGGAACTGGTTTGATGAGTATAAATAGGTTCACATAGCATTGTTATAGACTGGAGTACTCTAGGACATTAAATTGATTGATTGCTTGATTTAACCCTTTGATTATTGCCATTGATTGATTACTTTCTGTAACTTAGTGAACTGCATAACTGAATCAGTCCTTTATCATATAAGTAACACTTTGGAGCTGATGCCCAGCTCCTCTTTTATAGCACGTGACCAGGTGTAACTAAAAACACAAAACTAAATGATTATCAAACAAAATACAATGTTTATAATAGTCACATGTGCAGGATCTCAGCCCTGCCGCACTGGTACACACCAATACTGTATTTGTGCATGTATGAACAACTATGCAAAATCATATATATAAAAAAAAATCTATATTTAAAATAAAAGTGTAAACAAAATCAATTATTAAAATCTACAAAAGTAAGAATTACAATACAGTGCTGAGAAAAAGTTTGTGAACCCCAATGATAATTATGGAAATTCCATAGTTTTACCATGATAGCCGTCTTGAATCAAAACCAGTCTTTTCTTAAATATCCAATAAGGTTTATATTAACCAATTCCATGTCTTTTTAAACAAAATGATGTTTGAATTAGACAAACAATGAGTATTTAAAATCCAGGACATGTGAAAAAGTAAATGAACCCCAGGTTTTATCAGCTCAATTAAGGGGATAATTAGAATCAGGTATTTAAATAATTAGGTAGATCTTCAGGGGTGAGTTTGGGAGGCCCCACCCTATATAAAGATCAGAAACTTTGTGAGTTTGGTCTTCACCATACAGGTGTGTGGAAACACATCACGTCAAGATCAAAAGAAATATCTGAGGACCTCAGAAAAACAATTATTGATGCTCATCAGTCTAGAAAGGGTTACAAAACCATTTCTAAGGATTTGGGGCTCCACCAATCCACTGTCAGGCAGATAGTCTACAAATGGCCAAAGTTCAACACCACCATTACTCTACCCAGGAGCGATCTTCCTACCAAAATCTCCCCAAGAACAAACCGGAAAATCATCAAGGAAGTCACAAAGAACTTAACTATCAGAAAATGACTGAACAAGAATGGTGTTCATAGAAGGATAGCCATGAGGAAACCACTGCTCTCTAAAAAGAACATTGCTGCACATCTAAAGTTCGCCAAGGAGCACAAAGGTGATCCACAAGACTTCTGGAACAATGTTCTCTGGACAGACAAGTCAAAGGTAGAACTTTTTCGCCTCAGTGAGAAACATTATTTTGGTGAAAACGAAACACTGCGTTTGAACAGAAGAACCTCCTCCCAACTGTCAAGCATGGTGGTGGGAGTGTGATGGTTTGAGGCTGCTTTGCTGCCTCAGGACCTGGACGGCTTGCCATCATTGATACAACCATGAATTCTGCATTGTATCAGAAGATTCTAAAGAAGAATGTCAGGCCATCCGTCCTTGAGCTGAAGCTGAATCTAAAGTGGGTCATGCAGCAAGATAATGATCCTAAACATACAAGTAGATCTACAAAAGAATGATTGCAGGAGAAGAAATCCCACGTTTTAGAATGGCCTAGTCAAAGTCTGGATCTAAACCCCATCGAAATGTTGTGGCAGGACCTGAAGCAAGCTGTCCATGCAAGGAAGCCCTCAAATGTCACCGAGTTGAAGCAGTTCTGTAAGGAGGAATGGGCAAAAATTCCTCAAAACTGATGTGAGAGACTGACCAACAGTTACAGGAAACACTTAGTTGAAGTCATTGCTGCTCAAGGGGGTGCCACCAGTTACTGAATCTAAAGGTTCACATACTTTTTCACACATGGATATTGAATGTTGAATCATTTGTGGATAAATAAATGTTGAAAAAGTATAATCTTTTTGTGTCATTTGTTTAATCAGGTTATCTTTATCTGTTATTAGGACTTAGATTAAGATCTAATAACGTTTTAGGTTCGAAATATGTGAAAATCCTAACGGGGGTCACAAACTTTTTCTCGGCACTGTATGTGTCTCTTCATTCATTCATTCTCAGGTTTAGATTTCAAACAGCTGGACTTTACAAGCACTGAATTAGTGAGCTGTTGTATTTCCTAGGGGTTACTGCTGTCAGAGTTTATCACATGAATAATAAAAATAACATTAGTTTAATGTAAACATCTACTAACCACCTACCTACTCAAACTAAAAAATAAAATCAAGGCCAAGTCAAAATTACAAATTGTATTCTCATAAACGACTAAAATGAGCTTATGATGTCCCCTCCAAGGGTCACTGAAAGTTAAGATTTTTGTTGTTTTTTTGTGCATTTGTTTCCTGTCCCCTCCTTTACTTTAATCTGCCTGGGTGTTACTGAAAGATAAGATAGCGTTTTTGGCATGTACCTTTTGTCCCCTCTTTTGCTTTTCATAACAAAGCAACATCAAGTTTGGAGGTGAAACAATAAACTGAAGAGTAAGCTTCAACTTCAGTGCAGTACTATATTAAATAATTAAAAAAAATATAGCATACAATTGACATATACATTACTGCACCTGAAACGTGTTGGCCAGCACTCAGACTCAGAAAAGCAGTAACTTTCTGTCACCTGACTTGCTACCTGTGGTAAAATGGAGGCAGAGAAAATGCTTCATAGGACCCAGAGCCCTCAGATTCATCCTCTACCAACCACAATCAGATATGATTTGATACAATCAGATATGATATGAGAAACATACACCAACTTTATTGCGATCACTGTTTAGATAAAGGAATTGACTGCAGTCATCATTTTTGAGAAAATATTGTATCATACACCCTATTCCCACTCAATGCTTGATGAATCCACGTTTTAGCACACAATCAATGTTTTCATTGTACACACTGCATTTTTCTTGCAATTTCCCATTCCATATTCTAAGTGGATGAGGTGTTTATTCACATCAGACGATCATAGAGTCCCACCTGAACAAGTCATATTCAAGAAAGTGCGGGAAAAGTATAGAAATGTGTTTCAATATAACGCACAAACAAGTATAATATACAATGTGGAAAACCCAGTGTTTTTATTATATCTGTACAGTGTTTTCACAGAAGTATTTATTAAACTTATAAATTATATGATAAAATGTCCAAAAAGAAGCACTACATCATTGTAATATCATTTTAAAGCTAAACACAGTTCTTATGATGCATGACGTCCAAAATATTAGCATAGTTCCTCCTTTATAACCATAAAATAATGTCTACTGCAAAGGCATGTCAAAGCTTATTGTAAGGGTAGAACGTAGGGGTTTTCTGAGAACATGGTTAGAAGAATCAATTGCAACTGAGATGTAACTTCGGTCAGATTCTTTCGCTTCGGGCTTCAGTCCTTCCTCGATTAACGTGGAGTCTGTAGTCTCGAAGCTCTGTCCATTATCCACACTACTATAGACCCCACATGCCCTCTTGGCAGACCACAAGTAACGCTGAAGCTTCTTCCTTGTTAAGAAGCCAGTGATTGCAGGGCTCAAGCCAATTGCAATCAACGTCTTCAGTCGCTTGGTGCAATTCAAGTGGTCGCCAATGTCAGACTGACTGCTGTCTTTGCATTTCGCATCATACCTTATTAGTTTCATTAGGAAGGGCATTTCTTACTGCAGCGTGTCATTAAGCACACATGTGCATTTAGACATCAGTTTCTGTTGCTCTTTCCACATGTCTACTCCTGTGCCAGTTGGCTGCTGTCACACTATTGAAAAATACTTAGGCTGGTAGAAGTACATGGGAACAGCCTTTCTGAAACTGTTTTGCATATCTTTAATACCATTTCTTAATTATGTAACAAAATGGTATCATTGACCTTTTGTAAAGCTGTACAAATTTACTTTGAACCTGTGCTCAGTAACTTTTTATATGCCTTCCTCCCTTGTTGAATCAGTTTTAAATGTGAATGAAAAAAAAAAAAAAAGACACTAGATCCCTCTCTAGTAAAAGTAACTATTGCATTGGAGAATGACTACAGGTGTGAAACTAGTCAAACCTGTGTGCTATATTAGTAGCCTTTCCTTTCTCTAGCAAATATTTAGAAATCTTGGTCCAGCTCCAGGGAGATGGATGCATGCAGACTAACTTCTACGTACACACCATAGTATTATGACAAGGGTGTAAGAGGATTCATAAAGAATTTACTTCTCCGACAAAATAAGTTACTTACAAAAATACACAAATATTAATTGGAGCATACAAAACATGTACTTTATACATACACACATCACAGTAACAAACAGAATGCATCGTGCCTTTGCTTGTTGATCTCAGTGGCTTGTAGGCAGCTGGTGTTCAAGCAGGCAGTACAACAGAAGCTCAGTCAGAAGTCCATGTGTAGTTAGAAGGGCTTTCCTTCCTCCCAGTTGGCTAGTATCATTCTGGATCCACACGGCTGCTCCTTTACCGAACATACAGTAGAAGCACCAAAGGGCTTTGCAAGTGCATAGAGAAACATGGATGATGTTTTGGGCATTTCTGCTTCAGTCCCCATTGGGTATGTGGGTCAGTTTTTTGAAGTTTCAGCCTGATTTAATAGTGCAATCTAAAATGGGGGGGGGGGGGGGGGGAGAAAAAAAAAAAAAGTCACTTCAGTAAAGTGCATTTACAATTTCTAGATTATGCTTCCTTTAAGCATTTACAGGGGCAGCTTGTAAGAATTTGCAATGTCCCGCTGTCACCACTTTGACCCGTGATCTACAATGGAGTGACATGATTTTGTGCTTTCTGGATAACACTTACAGTTAAGATAATGGCTTCACAAATGGAACCAAGCATAAGCCTCAAACTTAACTTTACATTTTTCCTGTTAATAGAAAAAGGTTGTTGTTCCCATGTAAACAAGTTAGTGAACTTATTTGGGGGGGGGGGGGGGGGGGGGGAATAAAATTAATCCCCATCACCCACTGTAAAGTATAACCAATTTAGATGCATTTCTATGATGTTGAACGTTGTATACCATTATATGCAGTGGTGACCTTCTACAGACATCACAGCAGCAGCTATACCGTGCAAAGACAACAGCAGAGGCATTTCAATTGCACAGATGTACTTAAAGCAATAGGAAATTTAGTCTTACCTTTTTCTAGGTTTGACTTCCCATCCATCCCGACACTTGACAAACGTTATCTCATTTCCAGGGGTTATCTTGGTTGCAGTTGGATCTTTAGCACAGAAAGTGAACCTACAATATAGGAACAGCATTTAGGGTTTAAAGAGATAAAAGCAGGTGTGATGTTTGAGCATGGACCCTCACGACTTGTTTAAGTGTGTCCACAGCATGGCAGTAAAGGTTTTCCTGGCACGCTGCTTCTACTCACTTCTTTTGGGTTTCTCCACACTTGACACGAATGCGCCGCACCTCCAGTACCTGGTTCTCTTTGGTTCCTCCAAAGAGAAATAAAGACTTAATCTTTTTCCACATCGAAGACAAAGACTTAGGAGCACCTTCCCAGGAGAGTTTGATCTTGAGCAGATCCCCAATGTCTTCTTCAGTGAAGACCAAGAAGGAGTTGGTAAAATTCAGGCCAATCTTGTCCGGTCTGAAAATATATATATTCCTCACTAAGAGGCTGCAAAAAGTTGCAGAGTGCAGCTAGTTTGTTTTGGCACTGCGCGCTGATGTGAATCTAAACAGTTTAAAAGACACACGTTTGTGGTTACAGTCATGACTTTAGTAGAAATATTCTCAAAGTGCGTTGTGTGCATAAATTGGTATGCACCAAAATTATAGTACCACTAGAAGGACTTAATTGTATTTTGTAAAACAGGAGACCTCAAAGTACAGATACTTACAGGTCAACACTGTGGTCTTGTGTGTCATTATGGGCACCGTAAAGTTTAACAAAAAATGTTGGGTCCTTGTCCTCCCCATCGGCTTTGCTAAAAACATGCATCTTCATCTGGTAGTGATAACCTAAAAGGTGATGTACAAAACTGAATCAATTGATACAATGCAATGTTAATTTTCATATTAATGTACTTAATTAAAAAGGTTCTATTTATATAGATTGGCAACTGCATGGTGTACTACTACAGTATCTACTTTTTTGCTGCACTGAATGCCTTGCAAAATAAACATGGACAAGTCTTTGTGAAGGTCTTTTGTTGTATCACTTGATTACACTAACAATTTTTGTTTCTGGGTAGTAAGTGTTATTTCCCAATTGCTTATGCCTCAAAAGTATACAGAATGGCTATTCCCCACAAACTTTGCTTTTGTGACCAGGACGGGTACATTTCAAAATATCACTATTTCCAATGGGAAAACTGGCGGTTGTCTTCGTTCAGTCAAAAAAAAACAGTAAATACGGTATAATCGTAAATCTCAAAACTACTCTAAATCTTTCGATCAGTCATTTTTTTATTAATTTAGTACAAATACATGTTACTTTGGATTCATATGTTTTTTCTGACTGAACGAAGACAACCGCCAGTTTTCCCCATTGGAAATAGTGATATTTTGAAATGTACCTGTCCTGGTCACAAAAGCAAAGTTTGTGGGGAATAGCCATTTTGTATACTTGAGGCATAAGCAATTAGGAAACACTTACTACCCAGGAACAGAGTTGTTACACTGTGTTATCAAATGCAAGTGTTGAAAAAGTCTCTCAATTTACTTCAGCTTAAAAGAAGCAGTATGAATTTTATATTTTCCTTGCACGAATAAACCAAATAAACAGATGTGGCAGTTCGCTTTTACTTAAACTTGTCATGCCTTATTTACAGCATAATGGAAACTTTCAGTACATTTCTACAAGTGCCACAATTTTCACACATACCAATTTTAAAAGACCACAGTACTCCAAGTTAAGAGTACAGTGATGCAAGCAATCAAAGCTAGAAATGAGAAGCAGTGCATAACTAATGGCTCCACACGTTATTTCCTTGTGTAAAGGACGTTTTACCTTTCTAAATGCAGCTTTACTCTTTCCTCAAATTGGACGGTTGTCTTAATTTGAAGGAATACAGAACACCGATTTGCTTACCTCCAAAAGGCATATCTGCCCGTGTTTTGAGGTACATCTTGCTGTTTCTCCTGTTGTGCATCTTCTTGGTATTGTAGCCCAGACTGGTGCATCGGTTTTTCCTGCAGCTCAGGCAAATCCCTTTCTTAAAGCGTCTGGGATCCGTGCACCGGTATGCAAAGCTCTGGTGATCTTTATTCAGAAGTGAATCTACAAAAAGATGCACTGAGCGCTCATGCTCACACTTTACAGCTTCCCCAAAACCTGAAACGCACAAGGGGAACAACTGAAATCAGCAATTCAGAAAAGAACTTGCATTACATTTCAGTATCAGATAATGGAGTGCATCTTCAGAGTAACTATTCAAACAAGGCATGAACATGTAGCACCTCATTCTTTCATTGATAGTCTGGTGGTCAGTTTACTCAGATGCACTCTTGGAAATAAATCACTTCCAATTTATTAAATGTTACAGCCATTTAGAATGTGTGTTTAAAAAAAAAAAAAAAAAAAAGTACAAAAATTGATGCACAAGTTCTAATATCAGACCAGCGTTGTTGGTAATTTTCCCCTGCAGTACCTTTTACTCCATGTCTAAGAATCCCACTTGTCAAATTAAATGGCACATTCACAACATACCCAAGCAAGTGCCTTACTGTTAAACAAATCTACAATTATTCTGACAAGACAGCCGTGAGCCTTTTCTTGCAGTTAAATTTAACTGCGTTATTTTCATAGTGTAGGAAATTCATGGAGCTTTGTTAAACTCAAAAGGCATGTAAAGCTAAGAGTTTAAAATTACAAGATATGCTTACCTCCATAAGCCATTGTGCCCAGGATGTCACTTAAACCACAGCCAGGTTGGATATCCCCTCCATTAGGATAAATGTCAATGTGACCCACAGGTTGCTGGATGCCAATGCTGACACCCAAAGCCTCCCTTGTGTAGGTGTGCAGAACATCCACAAAGTCAGCATCATCAGGAGACAGGCGTTTGTGCGAATCGACCCCTTCAAACATGGGGCCTGCCGGGTCCAGACCTAAAAACAGGACAAAGCTCTCCGTCAGCTATCCTTTAACGTCTGTAGCCCTGTGCTGCTTAATGCCTTCCCCTTTGCACAGCCAGTAGAACTGTGTAAAAAGTCAAGGGAATCTATATTTGCACTAAATGAATTAATACTCATGGAAATACACACAGCGCGATGCGACTTCACTTTACCTGTTATTCTGCCGATTGTCCCATTCACAGAGGTACCAGCATAGCCAGCCACGTGAGCCCCCAGGCTGTACCCAATCATGTGCACATTTTGAAGAGGCAAGTTCAATTCATCCTGCAAACATGAGACAAGAGTTTAAATTGTGATCTTCACAGGTTTATATTTGCTGCCCACATAAACAGATTGCAGCTGCCAGCACCAACCTTAAGCTACACAGCTTTGCACCTCATGCACGCAGATGAACGTCACCTGTTTTTAAACACCGGAAGTTTATTCAAGAGTTTTGCTTGTTTAGTCAAACTAAACCACACACACAGTTTTAAAAAATGGTAGTGTATTTGGAGTGTTGCCTCCAAGAACATACCTTTTACAGTAACTTTAATAAAGCTGCAAGACAGTAGTTATTTAAAACATATCTATACAATTAAACCTGGTCGTACCTTCAACCATTCGAGTAACTTTGCAATGTCATCCCCGACAGTTTGTGTGTGGTTAACAGCATCTGGATACACTTGGTGGGCAAGGTTGAGCCAGTCAACCACAATGACATTGGCTTCCCTTTCACGTTCCTGAATAGCAGAAACCAGCTTATGGAGCCAGTTCTCAAACATACCACTCATCTGCAAGATGAAACAAATCTCTAGTACAGTTGTACCCAGGTTTAGGAAGAGTAACTTGGACAACAAGACAGTAGAATGTTAGGACAGCCTAGTGTGTGTACCAACCAGCTGAACAATTACCAAAGGGTGAGCCTGCAGCCATATCCATGATAGGATGCATTATACAGTAGTTGGGGTTTTTATTTTTTATTTATTTATTTTTTTTAGTGACTAGAATGTCCTCTATAACAGATTTATTTTTTTTAATTAAAACACATCACACCAGAAGTGCAATATTTGGTTAAATTCTCTGTAGAAAGTAGATTCTATTTTCTTTTATCAAGTGGACCTTGTGACGCATCAAGAAATGTGTACTCACAGCCCACCCATGGATCACTAGGATAGTCTTGGCTGTTGCGTTGAAGCCACATTCCTGTAGACTGTCGTTCTGGCCAGGGTTGAGATAACAACCAACGTCATCGGGGTTACGGGACTTCCGAAGGCAATACTTCACATTGGGACCAACAACATCTTCACTGCGGTTTCCATCCTTCAGCAGATCAGCAATGGTGCCATCTGTAAAGGTAGCAACCAGTTATAACATTTCCCCAAGCAAACCAAAGTCTACAATAGCAATGGGTATGGTTTAAGCAGCAAAACTAGTCAATGATAGATGAAATCAATAGTGTCGCCAGCTGAATTATTTCAGTGTCTATCGCTTGTGAAACATTAGAAGGGGGTTGGGTGCTAGAAAATTCTGTATTGTAGCTTATTTTACAATAGCTAGAACAGCCAACTGAGATCAACCTTATTTTCACTATACTGATAGTAGTAAGGTGACTTCATTCATTCAGTGCCCTATGGGAGAACAGGCACATCCGGGGCTCTTATAGAAAGGCTGAAATAAGAAAGAACACTTTGCCCCTTTAGGGTTGCTTCAGGCTTGAAAGAGCTGGAGCTAAAGGGTCAGACAAGAACTGTGGTCGATTTCCCTCATGGGTGGGTACACAGCCGGGTCAAGGGGAAGGCATGTTTGGAGCCAGCTGCCAGTACAGCTGTAGCATGGCTTGTGTTCCCTTGAAGAGAGACTTATCTGCTTAGCCAAAGAACTACACAGGCTGGGCTACTGCAACTTCTGTGTTGAGCACTAAACACACAAATACAGGATTCATCATAAAAGCATAGTTTTATTTGTATAACTATCCTTGTTATGGATTGAACAGAAAGGGAGTTCCATTAGCCCAGTTCCATTTATCACTAAAATATTGAAGCAATTTAATCGGTTATCCCAGCTTTATTTTCTTCTAGTATAGAAGAAATATGGAATATTCCATTCATATAGTAACTAGTTATTTAGCAGTATTATAAAGCTAAGGTCCACCAGGCAAAAAATGTTTCTGCATGCAGCTCCAAAACTGATGAATTCACAGTCCTTCCTTAAAATAGCTAAATATGTTATGCTTGTGACCTTAAATCGAGCACAGAAATACAGTGCATACTTTGTGATAAACACCCAGACTACATAACTTTCTGAAGAGTGTGGAAGCACCCTTAGTCATAGGCTAGGAAAGCCAATATTTAAAAAGGTGCTGCTGAATAAGTCATCCTTATTTAGCAGCAATAGATGGAGGTCTTTAAATATCCATGTTACTGACTTAGCCTTTTTAGTTTTAGAATTTAATGGACTTTGCATCTGTTGGAACATTCATACGAACAGCTGGGATTTTAAATGTTAAATTTATATATTACTTAATATGTCACGACATGCTAAGTTTTTGCAAATAAATTCAGAATCTCAAATTCACCATCTCACCTTAAAACACCCAATAAGCATAACCTTCAACAACATCTCCACTCAGTATTTGTTCTAGCCGGACTGCATCTCCTTATTCGTCTGGTTCAAGCTACAGGGGGTGACCACAAAAAGAACTGGCAATGCCTAAAAGCAGCATCACATTTTGCACAAGCAGAATTTGAAACCAAAGTTGAGTGTTTTAGGACCCAAAAAGGCTGTTCACTTTTTTGGTGTAATTGCATAAACAAGGATTTGAATTTTAGTTGAAATACAAAAGGGAAAGTACATGGATAGTATTTGCATATTAAATCCATTTAGAACTACTGTTAACCGGTCTGCTCTAGCAGTGCAGTGCAGCAACGTTTAAACAACATTCGTTAAACTTAACAGCATTTCTCTTTTTAAATCCAAACCCAAGGTTACACATTTAACAAAACTGCCTTAAAAATAAATAATAAAAATCCTATAACCAGTCCTCATACTGAATTTCAGGTCCGAAATCAATACTGTTTGGCTCATCTGGAGTCAAAAAATGTCCTAAAGTTTATCACAGCTAAGCACATCCTCATTCAATAGCAGCGATTGACAATCCTTTGCATTACTTACGGTCTTACCTCTAAAAAGTCCCTCCTCCTCAAGGACAGAAGATAAGACAGTGGCTACGCAAGTTAAAAAGAAAATCCACAATGAGAAGGCACGTTCTTTCATGTCTTTCCTCAGAGGAAATACACGGTTCTTCAACTTTAATAAATACGTATGATTTAAAAAAAAAAAAAAAACTTCCAATACTTTTTAAAAATAAATTATGTTGTTTCCCTCCTAATAACACGTTCTACTATTTGACCTGCTCAGTACATAAACTACTGGCAGGTTTCTCGCTGGAGTTTTAAATAGTCCTTTCCTTGATCATCTGATCATCGGCAGACACATTTTCTCGAGATCGTGTCATTTCATTGGTCAAGCCCCCAATTTTACCTAAAGAAGGCGGGGCACTGAAATGAATGAATTTTCATTCACTCACAGGCTAGTAAATTTGGGAGTTGATAATACGTTACAATGCTCTGTTGATAGAATAATGGTTTGGAAAGGTTATCATTTATCAGGATTTATTTTTTCTTCAGCCCTTAAACAAAACCGCATTTAAATATGAATACAATTGCTACGCCGGTTGGTTTACTTTTATTTAAAACGAACAGCGGTAACTTTCCAAGATAAACCCGTGTCGGTGTGTGGGACACGTAGTTTAACATTCAAAGAAACTGACTGGCTTTTTGTTTTGTTCTGGTTTCACTAAATGAGATTATGGCGTTTATCCATTCCAAATTACAAAAAAAAAAAAAAAAAAACCCTGGATAATATGGGGGGAGGAAGTGATATGGTAGGCGTATTATTCGTTATCAAAGGAATATATTGTTTAATGCAGTCACATAACTGAAATGGGATTACTTGCGTGAAAACATCAGTATGGTTTTAACAACACAATCCTATGCAGTAATATAGGCCAGTACCATGACAGTAAAAGCGAATGAATGAGAATGCTTGTCGAATGACCGATAGTTACCCCGCTATACCTCCTTCATTGACAAGCAAGGGTTGGCTCAGATTTCGAATCCTGCATGGCGTCCTGCCAGCATTTTATAGGGTCGGCCCACAACTCGTTTAAATAAATGGAGGAGGGCTGGCGCTATAGAAACTCAACAATGCATCTGCTGTCTGCATTGAATACACATGAATTCCATTTCATTGTAGGGAAAAAGAGTACCTGCACGTTTACTGAGCCACGTCAGATCACAATATGCTCATACTCCCGAAAAAAGCGATGATAAGAACACACTTTAACCCAAAAGAAAATTCTTATTTACATTTTCCATTTATTCCTATTTACATTTCTGCGAGCTGCTCATGTTAATTAAAGTTGTAGATTCCCATTCCTCATTCATGTTGGTAGTCCTTAAAAATTAAAGATTTTAAATGCTTGAAAGTAATAAACATATATTTTGATTGAATGAACTATTTTCTTTCCAATGGTGTGTTTTTAGTGAGCACCTCACAGGAAAATTATTTTTAAAACAGTGTACACGGTGGAAAAAAAACATGACTAACATACAAACTAGACATTTAAGTTATTTTCAATGCCAATCGAAAAACAATCTTTTTAAAAAATCTGCCTTTTGACAAAGCAAGGAGAATGTGGCATGCGTGTGGGAAATCGGTCTCAACAAAGGGTTTGCGTTTCTAAAATGAGGTTTTATGAACTTCATGGTTGTTTTTCATACTTTTTTTTTTATCATCCTTACATTTTTGATTAAGGGGAGGGCGAAAGCCTTACATGTAAATAGTGTGTGTGAGTTGTGCGTATAGGGTAGGCAGGGAGGGGGTTAAAATCCTCCCTGCCATAAACCATGTTAGAATGTGGCTGGAGCCTTAATCAAATGATTAATGGTTAATTAGGCTCCAGCCACATGGCTTTTGAGGATGAGAAAATGCTTTGTTTGTGAGGTGGTGTTTGTTCCTGTAAACAGTAGAACATAGTCAGTGAAGGTGAAAGTCCAGCCTGACAGCAGAATTGTTTAACCTTTTATTTGGCCCTTGTGCCTGTTTATTGGTGACTGGCTTTTGTCTATTAACTACAGCTATTCCTGACTGAGTCTCATTCTTGATGCTATCCTGCATTTATAATGATCTTCACGGCTGTTAAGTTGTCTAGAAGCCTGTATAGCTGATGTTAGTACAGTGGTTAGATTGCACTTATAAAAGTGAATTTTAAAAACATTAAATGCCACATGCCGAGGTTTTATTTGATTTATTATACTGTATGGCGGATGCAGGCGTTTTTTGTCTGTGGTTGCAACAGTTTGCATTTCGTGTGATTTTCAATTGAGTACCAAGACATTTCCCCCAAAAAGACACTTTACATGCTTAGTTTTAATCAATAAAGAAGTCCAAGCAGGCTTGTATTTCTTGTACTTTGAGTGTTATCCCTTTCATGCATAGCAAACTCATGAGAGGACGGATACAACAAAAACTCTTCTCGTCTTTATGTGGAGGCTTATGGAAGATGTTTTTTTCCATTGCTTTATATGGTGCACACCAGTCAGATTGCTACAATATAAATACTTAAACCCACATCCTGTGTGTTGTGGAGAATATTTACCTCCAGAAAATAAATATCAGGGACTTACGTTTAAAACACACAACAAAGTAATGGAAAACAATGCAACACATTTTCCATGAAAATATTGATTTATTTTGTGTCCAAAATTACTTTTGCAGCCATTTTCAATGTGTTATACATGAAATGGTTGATTATAGCTAATAAAATAAATCCAGACATTTCCAATGCCGTGCACATCCATTCACTAGAGCTCTCAAATATGCAGTTGAAATAAAAACAAAAAAACTTATGTTTAACAGACGTGTATTTTCATTACAAAACATAAAATATCTGGTATGCCTAAACTACAGAAATCTCTGCAGGCCTTGTTTTCTGATAGTTTTAGCCATCATGGTCATTTCACCTGTACAGGACAATTATTCTCACCCCTTCAAGGTCTTCTGTTCTGTCAGTAACCAACCAGCTGCTTCCCTGATGACTGACAAGCTTTTCAGCCATTAAGATTATGACCCAAAAGACACTGCTGGGGTGAAATGACCCAGAAAATGCAAGTATAACAAATTTCCTGGAAGAGAAGGCTAGCAAACTAGAAACTTTCTTTACCTAGTGTAGCACCAAATGTCATTCAAAATAAATAAAATAAAATACATGTTTGTGATATCATGTTTCTTTGGAACCTGCTCATCTGACACGTGTAGTGAATGGAAGGTATGATTTATGAGAGTATTTTGTTAGCTGCAAGCACTTTAAATTCAAGTTAAACAGTTGATCATAAATGGTACATGTTGATTGTATTAAATTGATCTTACCAGCATCGGATCATAAAACTGACACCATTGAAATCATTCAAAATTGACTCTTTAATGACATCTTACAGTGCATATGAGTAGATTATTAGCCATTGTTTATATCAATTTTTAAGGTTGCATGCATCAAGGTAATATGTGTCTGTTCCATTGCTGCATTTTTATGTTATTTTGCATACAGATATGGTGTACAATGGCCTTTAGGCACACATTTAAACTAAAGCATGTTCTTTCCTATTTCAATCTGATCACAAATACATTCTTAAGCAATAAAGAACACTCAATGTAATGTACTGTACCGTATGTACATAATCATATATCTAGAGGGATTATTTTTGCCTATTCACAAATTGCATTTACAGAGGTGCAAATTTGGTGCTATGGCACTAGATTCTATGTCCAGGGTACCTCATATAGTGCCAGCAACATTTTTTTTGTATTTATTTTTTTATTCTTTAGCAACCATAGATAATAACAGTTTCTCATTGGGTCTAAACGACCCACATGACCCACCCACACTCCTCCACATTTGTGTTGTGTGGGGGGCTCGATTAGGAAAGGGTTTGATCATTTAGCACCAGTAGGCTCCTCTGGCTTCTGGTGCTAAACTTTCAAAATAGTTTAGCACCAATTTTCAAAATGATTTGCACCCCTGAGATAATGTACAGACTGGATATTGTTATAATACAACATTAAGAAGGCAGGATTACTGAAAATCTTCATTGACCTTGAATTGCCATTCAGAATTCTAAATCTCACTAAATCAACATTTTTAACAGACAATTGTTAATTCTGGCTGTGAGCTTTAAAAAATGATATTCCATTAAAAAATAGCAAATACCCACAAGGATGAAATTCCCTCTCTAAACTTCCACATGCAAGGTAAGCGGCAAAGAGTTTGTGTTAATCTTCTTTGCTGTATGGCAGATTTTGTTATTTTTTAAGCTACTTATATACATTGTTATAGCAACCACATTTTCTAGACTTTGGCTTTGAATTAAATACAGTAAGCAAAGCTGAGGAGGCCACTAAGAGGGTTTTATTGACCATACATGTTAACTGTAAATTGATTGATTATAACTATTCTGGTATTCAAAATGAAATGAAAAGTAATATTGTGTATATAAATACCTGGCTGGTTTCTTCACATGAAGTATCTATAACCTCAGACCTATGGTGAGACATGGCAAGGGTACACAAGCATTTAACTATGTGGTCCCCCATTATTGGAATGACTTTCTTGAATACATGCACATTAAATCCCTGTTCACACGACATATATAATGCAGGATCACATGTTGAAAGCGTGATTGTAAATTAATAAAAACTAAAAAATCTGTTATTGATCTTACATCTGTAGTGTGGTGTGGCAGAGCAAAGCTCTGCCCTTTTTAAATTGGCAGGGATGGGGTTAATTTCCCCTACCTGCCTGGGTTTATTATGTTCAGGTGGCTGGGGTTGATTAGTTGATTAGGTTAATTAACGATCAATCAGCGCCTAGCCACCTGACATAAAAGGAGGCCTCTGCTTCTCATTTAAGAGGAGGGAGCTGAGGAAGCAGGTTGGTGTGTTGGTGTGTTGGTGTGTTGGTGTGTTGGTGTGTTGGTGTGTTGGTGTGTTGGTGTGTTGGTGTGTTGGTGTGTTGGTGTGTTGGTGTGTTGGTGTGTTGGTGTGTTGGTGTGTTGGTGTGTTGGTGTGTTGGTGTGTTGGTGTGTTGGTGTTGCCCAGCCTGGAAACCTTTATTTTTGTGAGTTTGTTTTGGCCCTTGTGCCCTTTCATTTTTGTGTTTATAATAAGTTATTTTTTTGAATTTCAGACTGTCTCTGTGCCTCTATCCACTTGCCAGCCTGCCACATTTGGTGTGAGTAGCAGGATAGTGGCTCCTAGTGAACCTAGAGGCTCAGAGCAGTATCTTCTTTTTTTTTGGAATTTTTGGGAGAATTATTATTTTATTTTATTTTGATTATGGGAAAGAAGAGCAGACAGCGGCAAAGGCAGGAAAAGCAGCAGCTGAAGAAATGTAAGCTGCTGCAGCCACTGCTGGAGGACCCGGCCAGCCTCTTCCCCTGGTGTTTCTGGTGCGGGACGGAGGACCATCGAGGACAGCCACAACTAGGAAGGATGCCCCTACAACCAGACCCAGGAAGAGGTGCAGTATTCACCCCGGGCATCAGGGGCCACCCCACTACCTCCAGCACCACCACCTTCACCACCATCCCAGGAGATCTGGGACTGGTTGATGCACCGAGGCAGCCATCGTCCACGATCTCCCCATAGTTATCAACACGCTGTGGTGTCAAGATGGGGAGAGGTGGGAACAGTGGGAAGAACAACACCACCCAGCGTCCTTCCCAGAGGTTGCCCTCATGGTGGTTAATTACCTGGTGGTAGACATGGGAGATGCCCCAGTCACTCCAATAGAGTGGAGATGCCTTCCCGGGAGCCAGAGAGGGAGGAGCTGCTGCTCCCAGAGAAGGAGGAGCTATGGCCCAAGGATGCCTGCCTTGCACCACCCAAGGATGCCACACCCACTCCGCTCAGGGATGACTCATTTGGATCGCCTGGGGTTGCCAGCTGCTCCGCATCGCTTGGGACTGCTAGTGGCTCCTTTTTGTTTTCTAGGGTTGTCGAGGGTCTGCCTCCGCCACCAGAGGGAGCCGGGTCGCCGTACTACCTTGGAGATCCGGGGCCCCCTCAACTAAAGAAGGCTTGGGGGCTCTGACATCAACCCTGCCCACCATAACAGCCCACCCAAGGGACATAATTGGACTCGAGGGGGGAAGGGGGAAGTTGGCCAGTGTACATGGGGGGGAGGTGTTTGGCAGAGCAAAGCTCTGCCCTTCTTAAATTGGCAGGGATGGGGTTAATCTCCCCTACCTGCTTGGGTTTATGTTCAGGTGGCTGGGGTTGATTAGGTTAATTAACGATCAATCAGCGCCCAGCCACCTGACATAAAAGGAGACCTCTGCTTCTCACTTAAAGGGAGCTGAGGAAGCAGGTTGGTGTTTTGGTGTTTGTGATTTTTGAATGTTTTGAATCCAGTGAAGGCATTGCCCAGCCTGGAAACCTTTATTTTTGTGAGTTTGTTTTTGCTTTATTCGTGTTTAAATTGCTTTGTTTTGGCCCTTGTGCCCTTTCATTTTTGTGTTTTATAATAAAAGTTTTTTTTTTTTTTTTTTTTTTTTTTAAATTTCAGACTATCTCTGGGCCTCTCTTCACTTGCTAGCCTGCCACATGTGGGAATTCAGCACATAAATTATGCAATATAAATGAAGTAAACTTCAAATTATATAAACATTTACTTTGAGAGAAAACATAGATTGAATGCATTAATCAGACAGACACTTCGCAAATATTCCAGTATAAGGGACATGGAGTATGAAAATAAATGTTATTTATATGTAAAAGGAAAATATAAAATAGGTTAAATTTAAGAATGTGTGATAAGCTACATGTTGTTGTCTTTACGAAATAAAATAATTAATGCATTACTATTACAGGACACTGGAATATAGGACCCCTTATTCCAAAACGCAGTTTGTTTTTTATATGCTTCAGAAAATGTAATGATTTTGTTAATTTATAACGCTCATCCTATTCTCTGTGCTATGTATAGGCAATGTGTGTTCTACATACAATTTCAGACTTAAATAGGAACTGTACTCAAAATAACAAGGTTCTCTAAATGCTCTGTACACATAAGAAATGCGTCTTGCTGCGTCAAAAAGTAGAGCATTTGGCCAGTATTTCAATTTTTTTTATCAGCTTTCTGGGTCAGCTGGAAATGCAGGGAGCTGCCATATTGGAACCTTTCTGTCACCGCTGTTACGTCATGTCGTTGACAGCCACCCACACCAGTGAACGCCAGCAGGGTGAATTATGTGAATGCAAAGTGTTCAGGTGCAAAAATAACAAAATGATAAACAGTAACAAAAAGTATTTTTGTGTGCTTAAGTCTTTAAACCAACAAAGGGTGGCCATAACAATGGAAAAGTCAATGAAAAAATCCTTAACGGTCAAAGTGAATTAATTTCTAAAGCAATTCTGCCATCTACTGGCACATTGTAACTAAAACTCACAGAATATTTCAAGCCAGTCTTTCATCACATTTCTAGTGATGAGGTCTCAGGCAGGTTTTCCAGCCATTTCCTTACATACGTATACAACATCAGAGGTATCAAAATGTGTTACATTTTATTCACAACATTTGCGAATAAAATACTTGAAGCAGACACTACAATTTGACCACATGGTGTATCTGCCTATTAGGGATACATGCCCTTTAAGAAAGAATATACTTTTAACAACTAAGATCTGGAAATATTAATTCACTATTCACCCATCTTCACTGTGTGCTTTAATAAAATGTAAAAAAACCCAAAACAAAACATATTTATTTAAAAAAAAAACATTTTAAACATTTTCTCTGATAATGATTTATTATAAAAAAGGCTCTATGTGTGTGTGTATATATATATATATATATATATATAATATATAGATATTATATATATAATATATCAAACACACCAATGTGACACACACATATATATATATATATATATATATATATATAAATATATAAATACATTTATAAATAAATACAGAAAAAAAGCAAAAAAGCAGTAGCATTAGCCATCAGCAGTTTGTTCAAACTCCTTGTGTTTTCACCTGGTGTTCTTTCTCTGTGCTACTGGTCATTTCCTGTTCCTCTGTGCTCCTCTCTGGATGGGTCTTCACAGCAGGGCTGCTGTTGATGGGAACAGTTCTCTCAGTCAAGGCAGGCAGTGCCAGACATGGTGCTTCAATCTGTAGCTGCCCGTTGGACAAGGAGCAGGTCACCTCATCAGGGTTCACATCTTGTGGTAGCTCGAATTCCTGTCTGAACTCCTGGTATTTGAAGGCGTAGCCACCTTTTCCATCTTCTTCTTTCTTTTCATGCTTTCCAGTCACTCGCAATTTCTGCCCCACCTGTTTCACGGTCAGCTCTTCGGATGAAAAGTCTTTGGTATCCAACGTCAGAGCAAAGCGGTTTCCTTCCTTCTCTGTCTTATAGGGGATTGGCTTGGCATCAAAGAGCTTAGTGCCCTGATCAATAGCCTCAATCTTTTTAAAGATCAGCTGTTGAACTTGATCCATGAAGTCCATACTTCTCTGCATTTCCTCCATTTGTCTCAGGATGTCATTCTCCATCAGAATGAAGATGGAGCGGGTCTCTGGCCACAGTGTGCGCACTGGCACTGGCCAATGGAAAGCCATTGGTGTGCAGAAGGAAGGCTGGAACACACAAGAGCACTGCATCATCAATGAGTATTCCTGGAGTCTTGTCTATAAGATCTCAGTCTTTGTAGCTTCAGATGTGTTAGTCTGAGTCTGTCTCAGCAGTCAGAGCTCACAGCTTTTATACCCTTACACTGAAACTTGTGTCATGTTCTAAAACTGAATACTCACTGCACTGCCAACTCAGTTCCAAATGCTGCAGGCATTCAGATGCGTTCTAATTATAGTGAACATAATGAGTTATTTTTGTACATGTTATGGTTCAGTTCAGACAGATCAGGTCTTTAATTTGGTTAATTCTAGTTATTCTTAATGTTGCCATATTTGTTACTGATTTGTTTGATTTGGGATATCATTATTTATTTCAGTGTTTCTCATTTCTATTGACTTTCCTTATTACCTACTTATTTGAAATCTTTTAACTTTCCTAAATACCTCTACCATTTACTATGGTATTAGCCTTTCCTGGACCTCTGAGGGGCCAGGGAGTCGTTATCAAGTTTGCCAAGAGATCTTCATTTAATCTGGTGTTAGGGTTTATACTGCTTATAATGTTGTTGTTTTTGTTTAGCCCCTGAAAAAATTACAGTACCATGATTAAGAAGCCTATTGTCAGACGACTAGTCAGAGTGTCTCTAAATTTGTAGTTTTAAGGTGGTTACTTTGTATGTTAATGATGGCAATATGATCTATATATTCTTGTTGTTTTCGTTTAGTTCCTAAATAAATTAATCAAGGAAACCCTTTGTCAGAAGACTAATGAGAACATTAGTTTATGGATGTAACCCTGGTTCTCTGAAAGAGAATACGACCACCAACAATACTTTTGGGACATGCCTGCCACTGGTAGGTATTCGCTGAGCATTTTATATTAGAGCTGCCGATAGGCCCTGCTGGGGAGTGACATCCTCGGTCCCGCCTTCCGAGGGAACAAACACTCCCCCGTGGAGCTCACTTCCTCTTTTGTATCAAACCCATGAAGGCGACTGATGCGACCCTGCAGGTTGTTGGTCGTCTTCTTTCAGGGAACCAGGGTTACATCTGTAACCTAACGTTCCCTTTCAATTCAAAGACGACCACCAACAATACTTGTGGGAAGTATACCAAAGCCATCAAGAGGAAGCATGAGCAGAGAGAGCAGACAAGAGATATCTCGAAACCGCAAAACCAGTTAGCGGTGCGAGCACACAGCCTCAAGGACCCTCGTGTCTAATGAAGGTATAGAGGGACCTACCACATTAAATGTTGGTTTGTCACAATTTTATTGACCATAGACTGGACACTATTAGAAATATTCCAGCTCAACTGGGTGATTCTCTGTTTTCTCTTTTCCCCACTTTTGTTTTACAACAAAGGAATGCTTTTTCTCTTTAACAAATTAAAAGAACAGAACACAATACCTGTGAAAAACACTATAAAAACAAAGATGAATGTGGCTTGGCTTAAACACGGTATAGCTATTTCCTTCACTATACTTGTTTTATCTTCACTAAGCTTTCCCTAAGTACCTTTATAGCATTTTTTTTAACTACAACATGAACAAAATGTTCAGTCTTAATTTTCTCACCGTTACCAGTCACTCACTCCTTTCCACAAAACGACTTCCAAATCTGTCTGAGCACTTTTTTATATTCTCCCACCTGATCATTGATTAATTAAATTCCCCACCTTTCGTACTGAAAGCATGCAATTTCCAGAATTTACAATTATCCAGTTAGCCAATTAACCAATTACCAATTAGCCTGAGCACATTTCTATTTAACCTGTAACTTGCCAACCTTTACTAGTTTTTTCTCAGGTGCTTCACAGCAGGCAGACTTTGTTCCTGATCCACTTTGTTTACCCTACAATAACCACTGCCTCCTCTACTGTTACACGGCCACTAAACACAGTTTGCAGCACATATCCTTACATTAAACCCTAAGAGACTTGCTCTTCAGGTCACATATCTGGGCAGTAACAATGTGTCTGACCCTTAACGTTTTGGTCTGACTCCGAGTCCACACTGCATACTGATTCTTCAGCCTTTCACTTTGGCTGGGTCAGTTCCATTCCTCATACTTTGTTCCACTTGACCAAGGCACCATTTCTCTGAAATTTAACATGTAAATCTGCCATTTCTAATTAGGTCAGATTCTATTTATCTCAAGGTTTATTTGGTATTGTAACAGGAGGAAGTGCTACGTATGTGGGCATGCTCCCTAGCCAATCCGGACTTCCTGATCAGCTCAGCGCCGGGCTCCCAATACACGTCACAC
The DNA here is from genome assembly GCF_017654505.1 of Polyodon spathula. Classification (NCBI taxonomy): domain Eukaryota; kingdom Metazoa; phylum Chordata; class Actinopteri; order Acipenseriformes; family Polyodontidae; genus Polyodon; species Polyodon spathula. Next base: position 94,972,088 of record NC_054535.1, on the reverse strand, counting down.
TAAAGGTACTACGTAAACTTATCATTATGTCGCCTTTACATTATAAATATATTACCAATTACCTGTACCAAATCACACAACAAAATTACAATTTTGAATAGTAATATTTTTCATGACAAAATACACTGTGTAGAATTATCCAGCTTCTCTGGGAAGACACCAAAAGACCCGGTGTTCACTATAATTAGAATAACTCTGAATGCCTGAAGCATTTAGAACTGAGTTGGCAGTGCAGTGAGCATTCAGTTTTAGAACATGACAGTGATATAATCATTCCTCTCTTACATGACACATAGTGTAAGTATACCAGGAAGCAACATGCAGAAAGTTCAGGAAGTTTCAGGAACTCCCAGTGTGAGGGTATAAAAGCTATGAGCTCTGACTGCTGAGACAGACTCAAACTAGCACATCTGAAGCTACAAAGACTGAGATCTTATAGCAAGAGACGACAAGACTCCAAAATACTCATTGAAGATGCAGTGCTCTCATGTGTTCCAGCCTTCCTTCTGCACACCAATGGCTTTCCATTGGCTAGTGCCAGTGCGCACACTGTGGCCAGAGACCCGCTCCATCTTCATTCTGATGGAGAATGACATCCTGAGACAAATGGAGGAAATGCAGAGAAGTATGGACTTCATGGATCAAGTTCATCAGCTGATCTTTAAAAAGATTGAGGCTATTGATCAGGGCACTAAGCTCTTTGATGCCAAGCCGATCCCCTATAAGACAGAGAAGGAAGGAAACCGCTTTGATCTGACGCTGGATACCAAAGACTTTTCACCCGAAGAGCTGACCGTGAAACAGGTGGGGCAGAAACTGCGAGTGACCGGAAAGCATGAAATGAAAGAAGAAGATGGAAAAGGTGGCTACGCCTTCAAATACCAGGAGTTCAGACAGGAATTTGAGCTACCACAAGATGTGAACCCTGATGAGGTGACCTGCTCCTTGTCCAACGGGCAGCTACAGATTGAAGCACCATGTCTGGCACTGCCTGCTGTGACTGAGAGAACTGTTCCCATCAACAGCAGCCCTGCTGTGAAGACCCATCCAGAGAGGAGCACAGAGGAACAGGAAATGACCAGTAGCACAGAGAAAGAACACCAGGTGGAAAAACAAGGAGTTTGAACAGACTGGTGATTACTAATGCTACTGCTTTTTTCTGTATTTTATTTATAAAATATATATATATATATATATATATATATATATATATATATATATACATAGAGCATTTTAAATCAAATCACTATCAGACAAAATGTTTTAAAAAAAACCATTTTTTAAATAAATGTTTTGTTTGTTTTTTTTACATTTTATTAAAATGTATAATATTTGTTATCATTCTGAACAGTTACATGCTTCTCTAATATAGTTTTTTTTTTGTCTTCTTATTTTGTTCTATTTCTGTCTAACTTACTGCCACTTTGCTTGCAGGCCTGTATTGTTTTGCCATTGATATTGCGCAATTTTTCCAATTCAGTAAAATTAATGTGGAATTTGCGAAATTATTATAATTTACCAGTAAATACTGGGGTGTATGGACTGCAAATACTTTAATTTACATTATAACAAATCGTGTTTTTGTTTTTAATAAAATAAATATTATTTTTACAAACAAAAAAGAAATGCCTCTTAATTTTATACGTATACAAATGATGCTAAATCATAGTAGTGTACCATACTTGTCAGTTAACTTTAGATGCTTCTATTTTTTTACCCAACCTGTTGGGCGTGACTTACCATTTCTGTGGCAATTACTGTAACAAAAAAAACAAACAAACAAAAAAAAAAAAAAAAAAAAACATGCACCTCATGTGTTGACAAAGATTGACATGCACGTTTTAACAAGACCAGTCAGCAACAACTGAGTGTCTGGGCCTGCCTTCCTTCCTCACGTGATCCTGCAATATAAACCACACCTCTTTGCATCAGTGCGCTGTATGACGCCAGCGCGCAGGTTTTCTTCCCGTCGTTCCTGGGCTGTGTCACAGATTGTACATCAAGATGGTTCCTCCACTGCAGGTCTCGCCGCTTATCAAGGTGTGCATTTGAATATAGGCTTGTTAGTTGCAGAAGGGTTACCTATTCGTGATTCTGCTTGGATCGGCTACATGCTGTTTCGTTCCATTCAAACCTCAGTCTGTTTGTGGTTAGGCTCAGAGATCAGGCTAGGCCACGAGTCAGCAAAGTGATACCAAGGTCAGCCTGAAAATAAAGTATATACGTTCTGGGAATGTCATGGAGCAGGTATATTTGTCTGGTATTTTACGATTGCACACTGTCCAGAGATAAATAAATGTGTCCGTTTTTGCATCAAAATGAGTTCACTGTAGAATGGTCGTGAGTCGATTGCGAAGGAAAGTCGGAAAGCGAGTGTCAATGTAGCAGTGCTATAATATTCTACCGTTAAAAAAGACCGTCAAACACAATACTTTCCTATCGTTTGCTTTACTGGATGTACCATTGTATGCATATTTGAAGGACAAATTGTTTCTGGTCATTTCTGTTAGGTCCCCTTGCTGGCATTTTGTCGAGATGTAGTAAACGTTGTTTATACCGGAGGAAATTCTGCAGTGAATACTGAAAATATGGCAAATCTCACTCTTCATTAAATTTAAAGCTCCAAGTATACATAACAAACTAGAGAACTACTGTAATGTTGTGAATGACATACATCGATAGTAGTTCTGAAGCCTTTACTGCGTCCAATACTCAAATGTGTGTTTCATGTGTTTTTTTATTTTTTCATTTCTATCCACAACATTCAGTTGAGCTCTGTTTCGGATGTTGTACGTAATGTGGAAAACGGTTATAACTCCAAACGCAGAAAACTGAAAAACATGATGTAGTACTAACCTAAGAAATGTATTAATACCAATAAATTAATGATTCCCCTACTGTAAAATAAACAAGTGTAATTTTTTCAAAAACAATTTCTAACCCCTATTCCAACAACAAACCAAAAAAACTTTTCTGTTAACTAATTTCAGACGGCCAGGTGGTCAGCCTTACTGGTTGGAATGATCTATGGCAAGAAGAGATATGGTGAGTTTTAGTTTATGTCAAAGAGCTTGCATCAAATTTTACATTGTATTTACCATTGGAGAATAGCAAGTAGCCACCATGGAACCAAACAAGTGGTGTGAAGCACAGAATGCAACACTTTATTTATACAAATGACAGGCTTGCAAACCCTTTATCCTGTTTATACTGCTGTTCATAAGCACAAGTTTGGTTGATTTGATAGTGCAAAGATTTCTGTACAGAAGTACTTGACCAAGCTTGATCACGTTTGTTACAGAAGTTATTCCAGTATAACTGTAATTGCTGATGTATGAATTGGTTCTCTTTGGATAGCTCTCGCCTGATATTGATGAAACTGCAGGGATGTTTGTTTTGAGATGCTTTTCTGCAGAATGCCTTTAACACTAGAACAACCACATGGGGTTACTTTGACCCATACATTTTTAAACTGCTTAGTTATGAAAATGAAAGACATACTGTCGGATACAACTGAAACGTTGCATTCATGAACATCACATCTAGCATTTGCATCGCAGAAGCACTATTTAAATGGAAGATTAAAACATAAAAAGGCTTTATTTATAAAATGAGCACATATATAGCACATTACTACAAAGTGAAAAAATACACAAAGTACACATTTCAAAAGAAATGGGTATGTACATATAACCATGTACAGGTATCATTGCTTCTAATACTACAAAAAAAGAACATACAACACTGCTTCCGGTATGACAGCTGTATTGTACTGTATGGACGAGTGTACACATCTGCCAGCTGACTGTGCCTGCATCCAGGAGCTGTGTTATAAACACACATGCAGTTCCATAGCTCTCTATTGTGTAAACTGGTACCTGTAAAACTGATTTTTTTTTTTTTTTTCCCTGAAAGTTTGTTTATATAAATAAATATATAAAAACTATATGACATACTTTCATATTAGGCACAAGTTGTTATCCTACCTGTCATTTCAGTTTGCTGTATGCATCTGAGTGCAGCTTCTAATCAAAGTGTCTACTTTCAAGATTAAGTATTTCCTTCTGATATATTCACAGTTGCATTTGTGGAACAAAACGAAGGATTTTTGTCTCCCAGGTGCATTGAAAAATAACAACTAGGCTTTCACCGAGTTGGCATCTTGATAAATCCACATAAGTGTAATGGTTGTTATTTGTTACTCAAACATTTCATTCACCACAAGATATAAAACACTAGAATTGAAGTCTTCCCATTAAAGCAAAATCCTTTCTGTTAATGTAGTTTCTGCAGCCTTGGTGTGTGAAGCATATACCCTTATTTAAAGCTGCATTATATTTCTCACAATGTAATGCAGATTACCTGAAGCCCATTGCAGAGGAGGAGAGGATAGTGGAAGCTGCAGAGAAGAAGCAGCGTGAAGAAGCAGAGCGCATTGCAAAACAGCTGGCAGAAGGTACCCTTTCTTGCACTCTTAAAGTGTACAGGGATTCAAGTTATGTTATTTAAAACATAAGTTATTTAGAACATAACCGTGGTACATGGACAGACAGGCTGCAGATAATGCTGGGGTTAATAAACAGGTCAAATTGCAAACAGATTTTAAAAATGTGTGTATAAACTATAATATTTGTGCATATGAAAAAATGTTGATTCAAATTTGATACATTTCCATTCTTTTTACAGCAAATGAAGACACCATCCTGAAATGAGCTGTGAATGAAAAAAATATTCTCCCTTCTTCTCAACCAGAAACTTTGATTTAAAAAAACAAAAACAAAGATGTAATGTTTTGATTTCATAACTGCCCATTGCTGCATGTATAAAGTAAAAGACTAGGAACAATAAACCTTTCCAAAACAAACTTGCATGTACTTCAAAACTAGAACTCTTGTTTCAATGTTTGTTGAACAGGTAGATTCTAAGATCAATTTGTCTCTTGTTGTAAAGGCATGGCTCACAAAGGGTTAACCTGAACATGGAAGAAGGCACCTCACTACTATTACATATGCACCAAGAAACAGTCTCTTTCTAAAATGGTTTAGCCACAATCACATTCCAATTCTGTCCATACTCTTTAAAATTATAGTACCTTACTATTTCACCCTCCCAAATTATATTAAGTAGTGTCCCCAAAAGGGTATGATAAATGCCACAACAGCTTTTAAGTAGTTCCCAAACATATTTATTTGAGGCTCACTTGTTCAGCTTCATTAAGCACTGCTGCCCACTGTTGGCACTTTAAGAAAAATGACATTTTAAACTAACTCTGAATAGACTTAATCTAAATTGTTTGTATATATATTTAAAAAATATTAGTGTGTGTATAGATAGATAGATTTTTTTTTTTTTATAATGGTTCATTTATAAAATCCGTCAATCTGTAAATTAACCAGTAAATGTTCAGATTTACCAGCTCACAAGTCAATGTATAAAATAACCAAGGAGATGTTAGTTATTGCATGTAGCTAAAAAAAACACACACACCTAATCACTGCTGCTGAGATTGCAGCCCACTAATTAGGCACATGGGGGGACCAAACACAACATTTAAATGGTCTGATAAGTCTTGATTATGCCCATTAGCTCAAACAATAGCTGCGGTATGCATTAACTCCGTGGCTACTTTATAAATTCACCTGTGAACTGCTAAATCTACACGTGAACTGTAAAAATACATAGAATGTTGTTGCTCCCGTGGCCCACTGGGGACTGCATCCCACACTTTGGGAACCGCTCAACTAATCTGTTGGTTTATATTATGAGGGGTTTATCATACCTCTTTAGATAGATGAAATGATGCATATTTTTATATTTTCCTGTAGCTATCAGTTTGATTTTTGTATAGCTTATTTCTTCTGTCCCTCCTTGATATATTGCGTTTTGTAAAAACATTTATTTTATATCAAGTGTTATATTGTCACCAGCCTGTTCGCAAGGTATACTATCATTGCTAGCATACGGCAGTATAAACCCAGCACAAACTTATCAGTATGATGAGTAATTGTTTCAGTTCAACTTTATCTTATATTTGGTAGGTTTATGTTAGACATTATGTGCTACATATGTAATTATCTTCCCTGCTCTTCAACTATGAAAGGTGCACAGACTAATCAGGAAGGAGGCCTAATCCCTTACTAATTGCTATAAATCCCAGTATTTAGGTCATTGGCCAGTATAAGAACCTGCTGAGTTGTTTGTTTTAAGAAGGCTGTCTTAGCCAACAAGGTCTAATGAAGACACCGATAAATAATTACCAGAAGACGATACAAACTCACAAAAAAACGGCATAAATTTTTAAGGCAGTGCTTGAAAAGAAACCATTTGGTACAGATAAGGTGTCTTGGAGATACATCTGTTGTAGAAGTCCAAGGCTTCTTGTCAGTTTCAGGCTTTAACTATCAGAAATTTAATTAATGAAAGCCATGTTTTCAATTGCTTTCCCAGAATCCTTATTTAGGCACATTTTTTTGTTGGTACATTTTCATTGTAAAGTTTAGAAACTGAATTTTAAATAATCGTACAAATTAAAAAATTAAATTCCAAACAATCTTAGCAGTGATCACACAAAGACGCGCTTAATGTACATTGTGATCAAGTAGCTGTAATAAAATGGTTAAATCTAGGTAGCCCCCAGGTTAACATAGTAAAACTGAGCCCTATGTATTTCAAATTGACCTTGACAGCTTAAATATGATCACATTCAGCAGCAGATGCATGGAAAATGCTGATTGTTTCTGATGGATAAGAAGACTTATTATTAGCTGGTGATTCATGGCTTGAGACACTCAGTCCTCCTTCCTGCAATTGCAGGGTACATTAGTCCTAGGACATTAATTCAGAAAGATTCTACATTAAGCCATGTTCATGTTTAAAGGATCACTGTCTATGGTAGGAAATGAGTCCTCTGCAATACATTTGTATGGATACTTTAAAAAATTTTGGTAAAACTGGTCAACTAAGTAACATTCTTTTTGTTTTTTGGTAAACAGCCTGTGCAGGTATGAAATGTATAGATACACACAGGGGTAAACTTAATTTTGATTTCACCCATTAATACAATATGCTGCTGTTTTACATGGGAAAAAAAAATAGAAAGACAGTGATAAGACGCAAACACAGCAAAGGACAAGAAAAATGCTTTGAAAGTTTTACATGTTTATTTTTTCAGTAACGTTAATTTTACATGACACAGATATACCAAAGTTAAGCTAGTTAACAATCCTAGCGCCCTTGTGAATAAATGTGGTGTTATCAGGGTTGTCATGAGGTGGCGTATATGGAGGGCAAATGCCCCAATAAAGTACCTTTCTTCCCCTATTCAGATAAGAAAATTGCAGCATTTCTTCACAACTTACATCCCAAAATGCCATTGGTTTACAGATTATGTTCACATACAGTTTTCATCGCAAGCCAAAAAGACAATTATAATACAAAGTATCAGATGCAGCTTCTAGCAATAGCCTGTTCTGATCTTGATGTGTAACAAACCTAAAATAGCTTCAATGTACAGCTTTAGAGAGAGACTAGGTAGTGACCAACAATAAGTCCATTGTTTTACCTAAGGATGATTTTTATAAGTTAACATGTAGAGTTTATGGTATGGGGTCAACTAAGTATGAAAAATAAATAAATAAATAATGACTGCACTAAAGTAAAAACCATCACATACATTTTTATTTATAACAAGGTAATCTGGGTTTTGCTCTAAAACTGTTTTAAAATCTTTTTACCTTGACCAATGATTTAATGAAATGTGACAAAAAAATATAATTAATTTATAGTTTATGTAGTGACCAAAAGTAAGGAAAAAAAACACTGCAAAAAATATGCAAGAGATAATAATGCTGAGATGATCAAGTTTCTGCATGATTATGATGTGTAGCCTGCATCAGCAGAAGAGCAATTTGGGATAAATAGAAAAAAGTCTGAAAAGGTAAAACCACAGTAATTCCTGCTTATTGATTTAGCCAAGAGACTAACCACTTTGACTGTAAACTACTTCAAATTTGGTGCTGCTGAGAATTGTTATAATTTCAGTGTACAGGTTTTACTTGAAAGCGTGGATTTCTAACTCTATTGTAATTACAAACTTGCAAATGCCAGTGAGCTGGCAAATCTTCATTAGTAACCACAAGTTTCATTCTGAGAGGTCTCGTCCTTGACAGGTAGGTTGTGACATTTGAGTAAATTGAACAGCTAGGGAAAGTACACATTAAATAAATAAATCCTTTAGTTTCTAAAGCTCTTGTCATGGCACCCACCTTCCTCCTTCATCTTAAATGGAAAAAAGTACTGATAAAAATGTAAACCGAGGGTGTCTGGTGTGATGCTTTAAGTGCCATCTTGGCTGCCATAATTCTAACGGATCCCCCACAGGGTTCTGGAGCAGGTCCTGCAGCTTGCAGTGAGTAAGTTTCCCTGATTCATTCAGTTTGAGGGTTTAGGTCTTTATTGTGCTGGGGAAGGCCTGTATACCCCAGAGAGCAGCCCGGTTTAGCATATTGAGCAGGTCTTTGACTGTGTTCCTCCCCCACCACCTCCTGCCGCAGCTATGGAGAAAAACATCACCACTTATTATTACACCTGATTTTTACTATTATAATGTTTAGACTGAAAGGGGTATTTTCAAAGCATGGCCATTTTATGATGAGTAAATCTGTTTACCTAAACAACACAACCTGAGCATTTCAGAACAAATAATTAAGTAGAACTATAAAATTAGAGTTTTAAACTGTAATTATTTTATTTGCCAGTTCCCAAACTATTATTTGCAATGTAAAAAATATCAAAGCTATCCAGGTCCCACAAGGTCTTACAGATGTATTCATTCTTAGTCTAATACTAAATTATCACTTGCAAAAAAATCTGAACCCAAGAACTTGAATTTCTGGGCGGTTCTATTTAAATGTGGCAAGTTTCTTTATTGGGCAACAGCAGACGCAAGCATACATGACAGTTACAGGTTCAATATAATTTGAATCCATGATGGCAAGGCACCTATGAGCCTCAATGGGTTGTATGTGGCTCAGGTGGAACAGTTGGGATTAAAATCATATTATTAGCCTGTAATCACCTTTCCTGATTACCATCTATTGTATGTCATGGAATGTCTGTTCAAGACATTGCTGTGCTATCTTTCAGCTGTGTGAATGCAAGTAGCATCTTGCTTGTCTTTTTCTAGCAATTCACCCATTTTAGCTTTCATGTTTCTTACAGTATAACTAATAAAGGTAATAACCAGTAAGTTAACAACTTGTTACAAAGTGTTCAAAAACACTTATGACTGCATGTGCTAATATTGATTCATTTCTCAAAGAGTGGTTATGGCATGGGTATGTTGCATATTAACTATCTTAGGTTGTATCTTCCACAGATTCATATGTCATTTTCATCCCAGTTACTCTAAATTTACTCCAAAGAATGGCATAGAGATTATTATCTTTGTAGTTCCAGCAAGAGTTGACCATGTAGGGTAAACCGTCACAGGCAAGCATGACAACCACTGAGCAAAAGCACTGTTTGTAGGGGAGTTTATTATCATTGATACCTTGTCACAACTGGAGGGGTCAGCATTATTGCAACAGACGTGTTTTACACTATCCTGCTATGTTAGACGTTTATTTTACAGGAGGACAATGAAGTCACACGTACAGCATGTGTTAAACGACTGCAATGTAGAGTCTGTGCAAGTGCTGTAAAAGGACATATAGTGATACATTGTTCTGACCTTGTGCTTTTGCTGCCTCGGCCTCTTCTTTCTTTTTCTTCTCTTCTTCAATGGCCTTCATTTTCTCATCGTAAACCTCAGCCAGTGCTTTCCACTCTTTTCTGTTGTTCAGCAGGCCATCATACATAGGCAGAATTGCCTCGTGGAAACGGGAGAACTCCTGGAACAGACAGCAATGAAGCAGTGGGGCATTAAAGTAAATGAATACATCTACCCTAATCAACACACCTGGCTCCATACTGTGGATTTTGTTCAAAACTGGGTAAGGGGCCATGACAAGTATATATTAGTATAGGTAAGCTTTTGTTGTAAGAATCAGAGTGATCAAATGACAGCTTGAATTTGTTTTTCTTAATAGTGGGCTATTTCATAGATATAAGTCCAATAGGTCCAAAATAATCTCTTTTTCAAAAATGGTGATGCAAAGCACAAAATGGGGATATATTAAGACCCATATAGTTATACAGTAGGTATAGGATATGTATATAGTTATACAGTACAACAGCACTGAACAATTGGCAGTCCAATCAATGTATTAGTACTGTAAGTGTTGGATCAGTGCTGGTTTCAACCTGTTACCATGTGTTTCATCCCATTTGGCGAATTTCCGTATGAAAGCAAAAACTGAAGAGAACCAAAAATGTGCATATTATACCTTATACACAAACGTGCAGACAAAGTCGATGAAACCACACTGTAGCTTTGGGAGTTCTGCTGCCTTGTTTCTATCCATCATAGGCTAGAGTAGGCAAAACAAATAGATTTGCCATCAATTTACTGTACATTTTCACTTATGGTTAGCCAATGAAAATAATAATAATAATAGAAAGGCTAGTACAGAAAGTATATAAATCGTGGTAATTACGGGTAGACATATATAATAAAGTGATATATTAAACTTCCCATAGTATAAAACCATACAGGCACTCACAATGGGCTGCTGATCTAAAACAGTTCTTTCCAAGTCACCCTGTTCCCAGAATTCTGCTGCTACTGAAAGCGCGACCTATAAAATAAAGGTACCATTAGCTTGATTTACAATTTACACTAACTACTGAACAGAATGTAGCAGAGAGTTATAAAGGGTTACAATTAATCAGAGATGAATGTCAAAGTCCAAAAACACCAGATTACACTATGTAACACAATTTTTGTTCCTGGGTAGTAAGTGTTATTTCCTAATTGCTTATGCCTCAAAAGTATAGAAAATGGCTATTATTCCCCACAAACTTTGCTTTTGTGACCAGGACAGTGATATTACAGTGATAAGTAATACAAAAATGACTACAAAAGATTTAGAAGTGAGTAGTTTTTCAAGATTTACGATTATACTGTATTTACAGTATAATCATAAATCTCGAAAAACTACTCACTTCTAAATCTTTTGTAGTCATTTTTGTATTACTTATCACTGTAATATCACTGTCCTGGTCACAAAAGCAAAGTTTGTGGGGAATAATAGCCATTTTCTATACTTTTGAGGCATAAGCAATTAGGAAATAACACTTACTACCCAGGAACAACAAAAAAAAAATTGTTACACAGTGTTATCACAGTGCCTTCCAAGATAGCCAGACCTTCCCATACAATAATATTGCTTGACTCACCTTACTCTGGACCTCCCAAGGTTTTGTAATAGCAGATAAGTCGCATGCTGTCATCATCATGGCCCTATATAAATATGCAAATACAGAGTATGTTGTAGATATTAAGATGAATTAGAAGTTATATGTTCAAATCATACCAGGAACGTACTGGTTGGATCTCAAGACCTCCATTTCTTAGCGTGACTCCAACAGAGCCCCTTGTTTAAAGAAGTAAATTCCAACCATAGTGTCATTCTTGCTCCTTTCATTAACTTACATTACAATCTCTTTCCTGGTGGTCTCCAATGACAGGAACTCGACCCATTTGTTGTCATCTTCATATGTTTTGGACAAATCTACAATCTTCTGGAACATTGTTCGTTTTCTGCAATGTAAAAGTAACATATGGCATTACATTTATATTTCATACAACCAGTCTCAAATTGATCTTCCTATAAATGAACATGCTAGGCTTAAAACAGAATTGTATTACATAAACTACATAAAAGCCTCTTGATATTGACTTGGGGCTTATTGGTGCAGTGAGCTACACTAGTCTTTCACTTGAGTTGTACATGTCACAAGTGAAGTTTGTTTGGTAGTCAGCATAACAAAACCACCTCCCAGTCTGGAATAATTGACACTGGGCACATGTTTAGACTTTTGAAAACCAGAGCAGACATCAATGAAGGATCCTTATAACAGTTTAACAAACTATATCCAACTGCATGCTCTTGTTTGTTTGTTTATTGAAGAAAGCCATTCACACTTACTTGAAGTAAAGTGCCAAGTCAGTTGCAATAATGGCAATATCCATGAGATGAATCACATGGTCCATCTGCCTCCTATTCAGGTTTTGGTAAATGTTTAAACTCTGTGGAAAATTGAAAGGATAGTATTCCACTGCATTTCAGATAACTGCACTAAATGTGTAACAGGAAAAATTGAAATGTATTATAAATATACAGTACACACCTCTTCTGAAAGCAAAAATTTGCCAAATTCCAAATGGTGCCGCTCTAGTATTGATGACCCGTGAAGTTTTGCCAGTGGGTTTTGAGATCTGAAAGAAAATGTAATTATATTTATTCTCATAATACTTTATTGGAAATGCAAAATACACTGTGTCACTGGATTTCACTAGAGACCTTCCAGCTGCATTAAATGCACTGATTTGCATATGATTTCACTCAACTGCCTCAATGTTAAAGCACAGGTTTTCAATAATTGTTTGAGTTATCACATGCGCTGGTTATAAAGTATGGGTACTGTAGTTATGAGTAGGTTTATAGTAAATCCACAAAGTCTTAATTATAATTAATTCCATAATTCAAGCAGACACTCAAGGACACTTTTGGTAGGAGTCTAATTGTTTCTGAAAGCACAGGAACAAACAACTCTGAAAGAACTTGCCTGAGAATACATCGGCTCTAGTTTTCCATTTCAGTTGTGAAACATACTCACTTCATCTGGTACAGGTTGTTAGTTCCTCTGTGATCGATATCATGCAAGAAACCAGCTGTAATCATAGCCATAACCTCCAAATCTGTGTAATACCGCTTCAGCTTCCCAGTCTGTTAGAAGCAAACATAACATTTTCAACAGCAGCAGCAGAAACAAAAAATCTCAATATAATTTAGTTTACAGGTTAGAAATAACAACATAATGAAATTGAAGTACCATTTAATAACATTTCTTACATGAAAACTAGCGGTTTATTTATCATGGTTTTACTACTGTTTCCATTAATCTAAATATTTAATATTCTGTAACTAGGATGGAAATGCCGTGCTGACTGCATATCCCTCTTATTGTCTTTGCTTGGATGTTACCTCACCTTACCAGCGAAACCATTAAAAATGCACCTGTAGTTACTGCAGAAGAACAGGAACAAATAGAGGTATGTTGTTACCAGCAAAGTTATGGTTGTTACTACAGGATTACCATTTTTAAAAAATAAATATTGGCATTTGACATGACTAGTTTGAGAAAACTAAGTAACATGAAAACAATGCAAGTTTATTTCAGGCTTACTGTTAGTAAAGTGAACATGGTTTGTCCAACATTGAAACCATGGCGCCAGTTGTGGTAGGTGATCTTCCTGTAACCTTTACTCACTGAGTACATAAACCTCACCAACACCTAGAACAGAAGTCAAGGACATTAAATACAGAAGAACCACAGAGTTACAAACCTCTTGGGAATGAAGGTTGCTCCTAAGTCTGAAATGGCCGTAGTTTTCAATGGTTTTAATAAATGTGCACACTGCTAGCTACACCCTCAATCTGGTGAATAATACAAGGATACAGCAATACCTATATTGTTATGGTTCTAAAGTCTTTAAAATTGTACTATAACTGGAAAAGCTTCCATTTAGGTTACCGTTGCAGCAAAAACACAGATTTAAATGTCCATGAAAACATGTGGTCAATGTAGTGCTTGTTTTTATTTTATTTTAAACAAAACGCATTCATGCTTCTTGCTCATTCAGCCGCCTTTGTCTTGAAAAAACAAAACAAAAAACTGCTTTGTTTAGAACTAAAATATACTAGTAAAGTTGCCTCTGCTTGCTTTGAAATCTGCTTCACTTTTGTCTGGATACATTTATTGGTGCAGTTACGTTATCTGGTTGCATTGCATGCATGGTTGAATGATTGCATGCTTCCGGTTGAAATTGGGGGGTTCGGTTGACCGGTCAGTTTGTAAGTTTGGTGTTTGTAACTCTGAGGTTCTACTGTAGGTGTATTGAGGGCTAAATACTTAGATTAAACAGTCCCTGGTATAGAGCATTTGTTAAGAATAGTATTTATATATAAATGCATATTCACTTAGAGGTAAACCATCAGTTCCCAAAATAACTGAGTCAGTTAGCATTTCCAAAACAAATTACAATGCATAGTATTGTTGTAATCCACTGCATACCTCTTGAGGAATTTGAAACTTTTTCACCACCCCGACCTCGTAGTACATCTGGATACCACACTTGACCAAGTCCAGTTCTGTGCAGTCAAAGTCTGAGAAGTGAAACTCGTAAATCTCAAATTTGGTAGGTCCGGGAAGTTCCTTTTTCTGTAAACAGTCAACCCCAGAATTGTTGATTATGATTCTGATTATGATTATTACTGCTAGAAGGTACAATATTTTCATAGATTCTCCCTACCAGGATGCTGGCAAGTTCATCCTCCTCACATTCTGAAGGCTCTTTTCCATAGACCTCTCTTGTTTTCTGTATGAGTGTAAAGATTGAAATTACCATTGAATTCCAAGAACAGAAAAAAAATAGAAAAGCTTTTTTTCTCCAAGACAATAGTATACCAAGTGTACCTCCCATAACTGCAGAGATTAACAGTATGCTAGTCTGGGAGCTTTGTTAAAAAATAAACTTGTTATTGGATGCACGTCCATTGTACAAAATTGAGAACACTAATTACACTATGTAACACAATTTTTGTTCCTGGGTTGTAAGCGTTATTTCCTAATTGCTTATGCCTCAAAAGTATAGAAAATGGCTATTATTCCCCACAAACTTTGCTTTTGTGACCAGGACAGTGATATTTCAAAATATCACTATTTCCAATGGGAAAACGGGCAAATTTGTGTCTTTTCATTCACATAAAGTCAGAAAAAAATACAATAAATACAGTATAATCATAAATCTCGAAAAACTACTCACTTCTAATTCTTTCGTAGTCATTTTTGTATTACTTTAGTATAAATACATGTTAATTTGGATTCATATGTTGTTTTTTTCTGACTTTATGTGAACGAAAAGACACACATTTGCCCGTTTTCCCATTGGAAATAGTGATATTTTGAAATATCACTGTCCTGGTCACAAAAGCAAAGTTTGTGGGGAATATAGCCATTTTCTATACTTTTGAGGCATAAGCAATTAGGAAATAACACTTACTACCCAGGAACAAAAAAAAAAAAAAATTGTTACACGGTGTTATTATTATTTGTTTATTGAGCAGATGCCTTTATCCAAGACGACTTACAAAGACTAGGGTGTGTGAACTATGCATCAGCTGCAGAGTCACGTACAACAACACCTCACCCAAAAGATGGAGCACAAGGGAGGTTAAGTGATTTGCTCAGGGTCGCACAATGAGTCAGTGGCTGAGCCAGGATTTGAACAGGTAATCTCTTGGTTACAAGCCCTTTTCTTTTATCACTGGACCACACAGCCTCTATGTTTCATTTATTAATTATAGTCGTATTTTCTCTGCCATTACCTACCAAAATATTTTGGATTTCATCATTGCGGCATTTCACATGGTAGAGCACCATGTCTTGAGCAATGTCTTTACGATTCTCCAGCCTGTTCATCTTGTCGTAAGTGTCTGTGTTGAGTACTGACCAGCCGAGGAACTGAGTAAGAGACTGAACCAAAGGAAAAAAATGAGTCACCGCAATGTCAATGAAAGTGTTCACTTGAGTCTATGGTAACATTTCTGAAACTTCATTTTTTTCAGTTGCTTTAAAAGGCTAATAGAGGGAAGTGTTAGTGATCTCTTCAATGATCCTCCTCAACATCTACTTGGATGTAATGAAGGATAGCAACATCAGTCTACTCTACCTCCATGAGTGTTTCATCCTGTTCATCAAATGGCTTGCCATCTTTCCTGTTGTAGAAAGTGGCCACACCAACAATTTCTTCTTTCTTGTTCACGATGGGCAAAGACAGGACATTCTTGATTGTCCAACCACTGTCATCTAGCGGTTCACTCTGAAGGGAGAGGTGCACATGGTTACTATGGGTTTACATGGTTACTATGGGTAAGAAAGCAGACTCTGAGTTAAACAAACTATTGACCTATTTACTACGAAGCTCCAACAAAAACATACTCATGCTTCTTTTCTCATAGAATGCATTCACATTTCTGTCATAGGTTCAAGGAGATCTTTGTACCTGAAATTTAAACATATCTTCTGAAGGTGCGTTCATAAGGTTACAGATCTGAAAGACAAAACCTATATTATTGACATTCACCAATAAAACAAACGTTAAAAATTGTGTTTCCCTCCAATATTTCAAAGAATTATGATAATTTATAATTTCATTTTAGTAGCTGCATCTTCATCGAATAAAAAAAAAAAAAAATCTCTGTAATATGAATTTAAGAAATATGAATAACCATGTTGGCCACATATGTTTGTGACATTACATATATTTTTAAGTACAGCTATAGTCTCTTTCATAGATTTCTATCCTTTGTATAATAATGCAGCACATTTGTATTTTCAATTGAGCTCAACAGAAGTCCTTCTGAAGACCATAGAGTACTTTTGGATGTATTTTGGGCAAATACAAAGGTTCCACATGCAAACCGAACTGATTCCCAACACATTCAAAAAGTTACATTGGTCCAATACATACACATGTTTATTACAGAATGTACATCAACTTACAAAACCACTTTCTGCAACATATGTAGGTAGTCCGCTAGCAAGTGCCCAGTGATCTGGTGTAGGATTCCTGAAAACAACATAACAATGAGGAACGTGTTCTGCTGTCCAAGATTCAAAATGATACTGACAAACAATAGCTGAAGGTTAGCTTTGTTAATACTGTAAATACATGTTTATTCAGATTTTTAAAAAGGCACCTACGGAATAACTTTAATGTCCTCTTTTCCATGGAGAATATAGTCAATTACTTTGTAGAAGATGATTTCCTGAAAAAGAAGAAACAGGTCTTATGTACTGATTTATTCTTAAAAAGATTGATAACAGATACAGTGTGAGGACTGCAATATATTACACAGAATAATATGAAATGGTATGATATAATATAATGTTTTATTGTCCCACCTTTCCTTATCAGTAAACAGAGTGAGAAGACATTTTCTAGTTTTCAGAAATCTGACAAGTTCTGATGACTCAAAATAACTCAGAATTTTTCTCTGCCTTATCAGCCCTCATCATAATTTGGTAGTTCCTTCCTTTCCCATTGTTTACTATGTGTTTATATGACATATATTTTAGTAGAATGGACATTTCCTGAGCCTTGGCATTAATATGTAATTGCATCATATAACAAAATGTTGTTTTCAAGATGATGTCATTACACAGCAATACTGTTTACCATGTAAGAGTCAGAACCAATAGCAATTACTATTCATGACCTGTATTCTACAGTTCTACCGAAACTTCTTAGAAAGATCACTAACACTTTGAAAAGTTTATTTTTAAGTGTAATGCTCATGAAGGTGAAGGTCAATGGTAATTAGATGCCCACCTAAACATCTCATTCAGTCCAGGGCTTCTTTCCTTTTGATGTGGGGTAACGTCCACTGGGTGCAAAGTTGACACTACCAAACTTTAAAATTTCTAAATTAAGCTAAATAAGTTGCTATTGTGTTTTTTTTTAAATGAAATAATGTATTTCTTTTTTATTTACCTAATAATGTTCTTGCATTTATCATGGTATAACATAGTAGTTGTTTCATGACAGCAAAACCTTTAAGATCCGTGAGTGGTTTTTACAGACTTGTACACTGTACAGTGCTAAATAAATGAATTGTACACTTACCCTCCCATCTGGTGTCTGAGGTCCGGAGTATGGTGGAACTTCACCCATTAGGATAGGCCACAGGTCAAAGAATTCCTATACAAGACAAAACAGGTACCCACATTGTGATGCTAAATTCATTCATATTCATGTTATTACAACATAGACACGACAGAATCACAGCTGTACTGTCAAAAATCACCTGCACCATACAAAGTTCATATTATTTAAATAGCTTAGAAACATATTTATGTAAATTTAACTTTAAAAATAATATCTACAACTGAATAGATCCCTCATTTTGAAGAAAGGGCAGAGTCGTAAGCAAATTCCATAGAGAAAAATAGTTAATTGCATAAAACTAGAAAAAAAACCAACTCAAGTAATAATTGTACTGCCCTTTCTATGTTGTTTATTACAAGTTTTATACTTTTTACTTTAAATTGTTTTACTCCTTAAAGATAATTTGGCTTTTGCCTTTCCATGCAAAACTCTGTCCCTATTCTAATTACTTTTTGACCTCACCTGGTATATTGACTTTTGGATGCTTTGGCACAAAACCAAATTGTTCCATATTGACAGATTGTAACATTTACACTCTACCATGGGAATTCACACAGCTGTAATAAATGAAGCGATCCTCTGCAGCAGTTATCAAGGTGTAAATGTTTTATAGTAAATCAATAGAAGCTGACATACCTTTTCCTTTGTCATGTCCAGCAGCCCTACTGAGTATCTGTCACAGTTTAGGTATGCCCTCACTGTGTACAAGGCTTTGTGAAACTGTCTCTCAATATCTGTCAACTCTTCAAATACCTTGTTAGCAGACCACAACAGGACCTTTGAACAAATAAAAACAAGAATTTAAAAAAAAATGGATTGACACTGGTACAATGTTTGCATTGATGACATTGCTGGAAGTCAATAATTTATTTGTGTACCTGGGCCAGTAAATTATTGCACTTTTAACTATGTTGGCTTCCACGACCCACCCAGCTATTTAAGGGTCAACTAACACATTTGCAATTTGTACTTATGGAAGGGTTGAGGCACTAACATTTTACGTCTGTACATAACCATTAACTGATTGAAACTAGTAATTGGAGTTGTCAGACCATATAGCCTAGATTCCACAAAAAAGTCCTACTGTATAAATATTTATACATTACATAAAACATAGGTGAACGTCTGGCTGTAGAGAGACTTCCACTTCCCTTGTACCAGCAATATTCACCTGTCCTTTACGTGTCTCACAGTTGTGCAGGTAACTCAGGTGGTAGATTTTGAGGTTTAATGAGGCAAAATTTAAATACTTCAGAAAAAGCTGCAAGAAAAAAAGGAAAACATTGGCTAGTTTATTTTAACTCCATGATGGAATTGGGTGCCACAAAGCTATCAAACACATGGATCTGCACCATGGGTCTGTAAAACAAGAGACTGTCTTGGGATCCACTGTTTCCATCTGATGTCATTCAATAATTTCTTCACCTTCCTCCAATATTTCCCTGTTGTAAAACCATCTGACAGCCCTTTCAACGGTCACATTTAGGTTCCTTCACATTGAATACTTGCTAGGTAACTTCCTCCATCAGAAAAGGATGGGGAGACTACTTTCTGCCTGCCCACAATCTTAACTGGGGATGATGAAACCTCAATTCAAAGTGGTTTTATCTGCTGCTGATGGAAACTAACAAAACTAATTTCAAATCACCTTGACATTGGATGCAATGGCAGATGGGAACGTGACCTTGGTGGTCTATAGGGTCCAGGGTTGGGAAGCACTGACCTAACCCATAGTCTGATATGGACTCGGTACTTACATCTTCATCCTCCTGAGAGAAGCCAGAACCCTCTATCTTGTTCACAGCCATGATTACTGCTACAATGTCTTTGCCGTTCATGATGGGAGTAGCCAGTATGCTTTTTGTTTCATAGTTTGTGAGGGTATCCACAAAAGAGCTGAAGTGGCTGGACTGGTTTAAAAAAAAAGCAAATCAGTTAAGTTCTGTATGAATCTACTATGTACAGGATGGATTTCATTCAAATGAGTTATTGTCCTGCTGCCATTGGGTTGGAGGTATGCAGGTAGGGAAGGGGTGTCTGGGCCTGAGTGTTGCTTGTTGGTCTCAAGACTTGTCCAAATCTAAACAATCTTTATAAAAAAAAATGAAAGCACTTAATCAATTTCAAATATGTGTTCATGACACTATGCTTTAGTATTTTGTGTGTCCTCCTTTTGCTTATATTATGGCTTTCAGACATAACCAGTATGTTACATCTTGGTGAAATCTGGGTCCGTTCTGCCTTGCATTTTCCTTCAGCTCAGACAGTTTGGATACACAATGCTTGGCTGCAGCTTTTTTTCAGACCAGTCCAAAGCATTTCTATTGGATTGAGATCTGGTGATTGCGAAGACCATTCCAGAACCTTTATTTTCATTTTCTTCAAGAATTCCAGAGTTGACTTAGTCATATGCTTTAGGTCGTTGTCGGGTTGAAAGATAAAATGTCTGCCAATCAGCCTACGATAGCACCATTGTCATGTTTTGATACATGCTGCATTCATTCAGTCTTCAATCACGTGAACGTCTCCAGTCCCTGAGCTGCTAATACACCACCATATCATGATCTAACATTTAATGGAATCAACAAGGTTTGCATACTATGGTCCATTTTGGGGAAAAAGTTCTATTTTTTTTTCTCATTGGACCAGAGAATTTTGTTGTAGAATGCTTCCAATTCCTGTACATGTTTTGGCATATTTAAGACAGTTTGTTTTATGAATTGTTTTTAAAAGTGGAGTGAGTTATACAACTTCTCTTTGTTCTGAGTTATTGTACACTATTGTGCCTGATGCTCCTAAATCTTTCTTTAAGTCCTTGGCTTTTTATCTTGGATTTTATTTAGCTACTTGGACGATTCTGCTATCTGCTGTATGCATAATCTTCTTTGGATGTCCACATCTTTCAAGCGTTTCAGTTGAATTTGTTCTATGGGACCTCTTGATTATTGCTCTGATTGTGGATTTTGGTATTGCGCATTTCTCTGTTACTGCAACGAGTGCTTTTCTCAAATGTAAATCCAACTCTTTTGTCTTGACCTTCATCTGCTGTTTTGCCGAAGCATTATTCTGCAACATGATTTTCTAAAGCAGCTTAGTTACTGTGTAATGGTTTTCAATCAATGAATATATTTTTTTTAATTTGTTTTATTAAATGTTTACAGGCTTGTGATGTAAATGTGCCAATACTTTAGTCAAGAATAAATATTTGTAATTACTTAAGTGCTTTTATTTTATTTTATTTTATTATAAATATTGTTTGTTAAACTACCCAAATTTGTGTATTTTGGCCTTTGTCGTATTAATTAGTGGCTAGTGTTCACTAAATGTTTGTATATAGCATGTTTTCTTGAATGATCTTGTATCAAGTGTAGGGTGCCAATGCTTTTGTCTGTGACTGTCTTCCACATTAAACTAAATGGTCAACAAAAGTTTCATGATAAATACATACGTCACAAAACGTGTTCAGTAATACATTTAATAATGTTAATATGATGCCTACTGTAAAAGGGGCATTCACTTTACAAATACAATCTGAGATTGCTAGTATCTAAAAATCAAAGGCTATGGGTATTCAGTAAGAGTTATGAGCAATACAAAGTGAATGCTAGATAAATCCTTGATATCTTTGGTGGAATGGACTGCAGTCTGGGGCCATTTCTGTGTCACTTTCACTTGATCCACGTTGTGATTCTATTTTGGCAGGGCTTACCAAAATCTTCTACGCAGTGGATTTCAAATACTGCTACAGTGACTTTAATAGTCATGTAAAAATAACATTACTCACTCTTGTCTTTCCAATGTTTTTCCTATCAACAAATTGACTGAATTCTGAAATAACAGAACCATTTTTGTAAAAGTTTCCTGAATCATGGTTTGATGACAAGGCTTTTTGTATGTATATTTCTAAATCTGGATGATAAATTGTGTTTACTGATAAAGTAACAGCACATGATTTAAAATATGTATTTATTATTTGAATACCTGATTACAGTGATACAGGTATAATACAGGAAGTGTAATTATATAAAAACATATTTTGACCTTACTTATTAAACAAGTAAGTCAGTAACATACAACCCTTGCCATGACTGGAAATACAAAAATTCAAAATTTCAATAGGATGAGCAAAAATGTAGGTGCAAAATATAGATGGACAGATGTACAGATAGACAGACACCTAAATCTCCAGAATCTGATATTCGCAATAACAAACTACTGTAAATAATGTTAATACCAAGACAACTGGATAAACGGCTCTCCAGATAAAGTGTGACAAACATATACAGGTACATATAGTGCGTTCAAGCACCTATTATCCCCGTAGTGAGGGATTTCATCGATAGCTGGGGATAAGCCGCCTTGTCATTACAAAACAGTGGAAAGTAGGGCCTGTCTAGTAAATCATCTTGTTTCACCTGCCAGATCTAAGCAGGGGCAAGAGTTCAGCCTGACTGGTGTCATTTCCTGACCAACAGGTCAACACCAGTCTACTTCCACAGCCTTCAGATGCACAATATACTAGAAATTCATCCTCACAGGATCAGAATCTAGGCCGTGGTCACCACTTATGCATGAGTTTGACTTGTGATAGTTACATTATACCGTGGGAATTAGTTTATATTTCTCATATCCTACTCCAACACAACATAAACACAAAAGTCCACTGAAAAATATACAGGCTTATAATTCAGTTCAATATTTTGTCTGTTTTCTTTTTTTATAAAGCAACAAAACTTACAGATAATTATTCCTTATGGAATTTTAGAAGGGCAATGCACCCCAAAATGAAACTTGCGCAATTACTTTAAGAAGCCCAGTATAGTGTGCTAATATACAACAATGATATGTTGCTTAGACTGGCATGCTAACATTGTTACTGCCGTACCAAAAACATTCATTGTGAGTTTATGGGCTTGGCACAGCTGTACAGCAGTAAAAACATTAGCGCCCTGGATGAGCGGAAAATGAGCTTCACTCAATAATCAGTATAAACCACAGGAAGAATACATTAGTTAACTAATTCCATATCAATACCAAGTTGCCCTTAAAACAGTACTACACTGTTAGTACACTAACTTTATATTGGTAACAAAATTCACATTATTATACACAGCAGATGGAAAAGAGTGATGTTAAAAGGACACTGTATACCATATACAATTTTGGAGTATTTAATTTCTTATCAGTCCTACTATTTCAGTTCTGTTTAATTCTCTATTGCAGTTTCTGGTTAGATTTCCAGGCTTACAGACTACTATTCTTTTTATACTGCAGGGGCTGCTTCTGAAAATAGAAGCAAGATTCTAGAAATGACCAGTAGGGGTCTTCAACTGTATGCCCCTCTGCAACTATGAGTTTGTAAATGGAAAATGGTCACAGCATCATCTAAGCAGAAACAACAGCAGCTATTAAATCAGATGCTATACACTGTATTTCCTTTGTCTATTGGCAGCCTGTCTTGTGTATTTAGTCAGCCTTTGTTGACCCAGTTGCTCAGGTGTAGCTTGAATAAAAATAATCCCAGATATTATAACTCGGCGGCAGGGGATATCAGAAATACATGAGATTACACCAATAGGATTGTAATGATCTCAATATATATTTAAATACTCTATATTCTGCTGCAGTAGTCAATGATGTTTACACAATATAATTCTGCCAGAAATATCAGCATATCTCATATGAAGAATTTATGGAACAAAAAGTTACCACTGCTTCTACATTATTTAAAACAAAACAAAACTAATAGTTATCAGTATCGTCCTGCTAATATAGCAAAAAGGTTTAATGATCATATTTTCAATAATGCTGGCTAGAAGTTAGTGTTTTGGGGGACATTATAACAAATTTATTTGCTATATTTTCCCTAATTAAAAGTATTGAACAGAATGTTTAAGCTGTTCTGTATATATCCTTCAGTGTACCACTTTTCATGCTTTCTGTTATTTAATTGTCTTCAATACTTTTGTTTACTGTATTAATAAAGAATATGGATGTTTGAATAAACTTCTTATGAGATTAGTTCCAAGAGAAAGCTCATGGATTGTTGCTGAGTTATCTGGGAAATCTTGTCAAATGTTATTCATGTTACAATTTTCATTACAACGTTTGTTCTGTTTTAAAAAATGTTTAGGTTATACAATAGGTATTGAAAAATGGTCATCAAGATGATTTGTGGAACATTATGACAGTTAACATTTACCAAAAGATGACCTGTAGCAAGGACCCCTGTGTAACCAAAACCTAAACAATCACAAATGTCTTACATTCGGTAATCTATAATATTGCTTCAAAATTATAATTTTAACTCTAACCACCTAGTTGCCACTGTTGTTTAAAGTAACAAGAAGCAAGATAAAGTATTTATACAAATAGATATTTCCATGTTATATTTTACATGTCTGCTTTGAAACTTTTTTTTTTTTTGTGCTGAGATTACAACCAGCACTGTTTGTTTTGGACCTGTTCTTTCACTCTCTGAAACATACCACTATATTCCAGTGGCAAAATACTTAGCTATTTCGATAGTCCTACTGAAGAGAAGGGATTACAGTTAACATGGGGAATATGCAGGAGAAACAAAGGGGCAGCTTGTTGGACTATCTTTTTTGTTTTAAACCAAAACCTACCTCTTTGACATCT
Organism: Polyodon spathula; assembly: GCF_017654505.1. NCBI lineage: Eukaryota > Metazoa > Chordata > Actinopteri > Acipenseriformes > Polyodontidae > Polyodon > Polyodon spathula. Next base: position 94,947,553 of record NC_054535.1, on the reverse strand, counting down.
TTGATGTTTACGGTTTTCTTGGTTTGGGCAACGTTTCCTACTACGCCCATATCCAGAGGGAAGACAATTTCTGAATCTGGCTGGACCAGACAATCGTCCAAATTTGCATCATTATTGACATTAAAGAGCCTGGTGGCCAGCTCAGCTATGCCATTCCTTTGGCGGTACATAAAGAGACTGCATCTGTCTGCATGGATGAGGAAGCTGATTCTCTTCAGCGTCTTGAAGACAACTTTCTCCATATTGATGCTTTCCTGCATGTCTCGAATGAGTTCAAACAGAATCTCGCTCTCCTCCACCTGACTGAGTTCCCTGAAAGATGCAAAATCCACCAGGGGCTCAGCCCTGCCTAGGACATTGGAAATAGCCTCAGGTCTGAGCTTTTTGTCAAAGTACTGCTGGGCAAAAGACAGGTTTTCATCAAGGAACTTCTCCACATCTTCCTTGCTGATGCTCATTGTTGACTTTGGCTTTTTTAGCCCAGTCCTCCACTATTTTATCAAAGTTGATTCCAGATTATTTTTTTTTATTTTTTTATTTTTTTATTCAAATAAGACCCTGAAAAAAAAATTAAAGGGTATATTCCATGGAAGCCAAACAATTTGAAAAAAGATCCCAAACAAGACACAGCTCTAAATCCTGATACCTGCAGGTAAATGTGCTGGGGCAAGCACAGACCGATCTTACTGTCATCAGCAAGATATTTTCTTAATTATGTTGAAGGTGAACCCAAGCTTGAGCAGATCTTCTCAATAAAAACTGATCAGATGATCTGTCCCAAAGCTGATAACCAATCTAGAAGGCACAGTTAGTGCCACTTCCTGAATTTACCTGTGAAAATATTATTTTAATTTTCTTTTGATTTACATTCATTCGCAAATACCATAAATGTAGTTTTCTTTCACCGCTCCCCTTACACAGCTGCCTTGGGACAGGTCACAAGCTCATCGAGTTCTTATTTAAAAACTCACTCCTTACTCCTAATCCCTATTAACTAGGTGACTATCTGATTACATCAGCACCAATAACAGTAGGACTAACTTGCAGTGACACCCCTTAATAATTACAGCTGCAGTTCTGTTTGTTTAAGTAATCAGTGTAAAATGTACATAAAGAAAGTCTACATGAAAATATAGAATGACACTACATCATGGTCTTTTAGACATGCTGTTATAAGGCACTGCATACAGAACCCTGCAGCAATAGGGGAAAACTACGGACATTTACTCAAGTACATAGGTTCACTATATGGTAGTGTAGCATGTTAATACTATGGTTAACCATGGCTGTAAAATTGTAACCCATAATATATAAGAAGAAAGTTTACGAATGAGAGGAGGCCATTCAGCCCGTAGATGCTTATCCAATTCATAAAACCGCATACAGACAGCTCTTGGTTCAGTTCAGACCGGTTATTTAACAGTTTGTTCCTGCCGATATGTCTTTATAAGACCTCTAGAGATTAAACTGATTGAATCATTCCAGTGCAGCAGTTATAAAATGTAACATTTCATTAATGCACTCAGTTCATTAACCTACTGCAGAGACAAGGCATGGAGGAGATGCAATGGCTTTTAGAAGTTAAAGAGTTCTTGTAAAAATAAAACAATTCCAAATGAGGAGACTTTTTTTTATGGCTTTTCTGGAGAGTAAAATATTTATTAAATACATAACTTTTACTAAGGATTTTCATGCTGTGCTGTTTATTGAATGGCTGATACAGTCTAACGTGTGTAAAATGATGCATAACAAAAATAAGGTTCATAAAGACTCTGATAACAATGGAAAGTGCAACAACCTCCCAGAAAGTCATGTAAAAAATTCAAAGTCATGAACACATTTTTAAAGAGTCCCTTCCTGTGTGTTTACACGTCATCAGTACCGTGCATGTCTGCAATGCCTCTCTGACACTGCCTCTACATCCCACTAATCAGACACTGTACGCGTTGTGGAAGCTGGACCCATTCTTGGGGTCGTGGAGCACCTGCAGTCCAGATTTGTCCCGCTCTGTCCCTTGTCTTGAGGATCTTACCATACCAATGACTGTGGTTTAAGTAAAATGTAGCTTTTCAGAGCTTAAGCTTATCAATTCAAGAGAGGCCAGCAGACTAGAAGCAACATTTGCCAGTTTCTTAAAACTGGTTTACATTGGATTACAGAAAAAAACACAACATCTATAGATATGGTAATATACAACTGATAAAGTTGTAATAAACCATTTTATTGGATTTCATATCTATCTCTATCTATCTATAAACTTTATATGCTTTTTTTTTCACTTCAAGACACTGAGCCAAATTCTGATCACCACTTACAGCACTCTCATTAGGACCCCACTGCTGAAGTAAAACAGCACTATTAAAAATATCTTGTTACCATTTAAAACAGACAAAAAAAACAAAACAAAAAAAAAACATTTAGTTTAAAAATGCCTATGCATAAAAATCTGCAGTATAATTACAACTTTTTGTAGCTACCATATAGTCTTGAGAACTTTTGAGAATTTTTTCATGGAATGACTACATTATCATTTTTCTTTACAGTGTCCTGGTAGGCTATATGCAAATATTTTGGTGAATAATAAAACAAACAAACACAAAAGAAGATATATATGATCCTAAGTAAGGCAACATTTAATATATAAAAGACAACTAGGCAAAATATAATGGTTTATGCAGCTATTTAATAGGAACAGTCAGCATTTAAACTAATTTAGTATAAAATGTTGAATCTCAGCGGGAAGGGTCTCTTTTAATGTCTTGTATACAAGGTAAAACATTATTATTCTCTTCATACATACGATGTTAAGTTAAATGTGATAATGTAAAGTAGTCAAAGTCTTATGTAGATCTGACCTTTTTAAAGTAATTGTAACTGACCAATTAATGCAATAATTTGATCTAACTTACCACATTGTGCCCTTGAATGGTCTAATCTGAATTTGCACCTGTAGGTTTACCTGCACAATTGCAGTATTCTTAGGCATTGCAACCACAGGCAGGGGTAAACATCTGTCCTGAGAAAATGAATTTTTCAGGTAGCCCTTTTGCACATGGTCTATTGTCAGGGCAGGCTTTTAGGGCCTACTCATCCCAAAGGATGAGTATTTTTAATGTCTCCCAGACAACATACATTTGTGATAAAACAGTATTGTTTGCTTTACCCAGTCGTTCTCCAAAAGTTGTGTTGAATCTACAATATTGTCACTGTGTGTTTTGTACCAAACTTTGCATCATTAATAATGTAGCTTAATGTGAAAATTCTATGGAAAGGCTACAGAATACATAAGAAAGATTATCTATGGTTTTGGAGGGGAAAAAAACAAAACAACAAAGGTTGTTGTTTCAAGGTCAAATAGAATTGGTTTGTTCAGAAAAAAAGTCTGTGGATGAATGATTTCATACAAAATGTGTGCTGCTTATTATTTCTCGTTGTGTTAGTCGGCTCTTCCACACATTTCTCCATGTCAACTGTGGATACAATTTTAAATCTGTAAGCCACTGATGCTTGTTTTGGTTTTGACAATGGTTTGTTGTGTTCATATAGAATTTTTTAATTGAGGTTAGCAGTTTTATCATCAACCTTATTATACACAGGCAATCTTATTACACACAGGTATCATTATCATCATATTTAGCTTACCATATATAATAATAATAATAATAATAATAATAATAATAATAATAATATGTGTGCTGCTTATAATAATAATAATAATAATATGTGCTGGGTACAATGTCATAATTGTGTAGGCACAGGAGGTATTTTAGTTCCATGCAAATTACTCTGGCCATGAACATGTCTCAGTTTGGCATTTACCTCGTATGCCGTCGTCGCCAGAATCTTACACACCTTCCCCACATAATCCCCACACAGAGCTTCTTGAAAACAACAAATACATTGTACAAATGACATTTTATTAAAACACCTGGAAAAATAATCTAAATAGGAGAAGGGGCTTTTTTCCCACCCTAGTAATGGTAAAAGGCCCAGTTCTTGTTTAATATTATTGTTTGTAAGTCTAGGTTTCATATCAATTTCTAGTATTAAAAAAAAAAAAAAACAACAACCTTAAAATATGATTATCTACCCTCCTTCACTAAACAAATATGTCTGTGTTAAACTCCATTTATCCGTTGCCAGAACAACATGGGCTGATACCTAACACTGTTATGCACACACACCCACTGCAAAACATGAGTCAAATGGGCCCAAGAGTCCCTGCTATGGACCTGAAAATGAACATTGACTGTATCGGTTTTCGAAGATTAGCCATGTGTCCAGCATACTTGTAGACAAATCTTTCTGACCCGTGTGTACGCAAGTTCATTTTAACCACTGTTCATTACAATCAATTGAGTAGACATCTTTCTTATTACATAAAGCTTGAATTGTTTTTACTTTAAGCATAGAGTTTAGCATGCAGGGATTAGCCTAGAATTTTTTTCTAAAGGATTAGTGGTAGATTTAAGCACCTTATTTAGTACAAGAAGGGAAAATAATGTATTTGCGCATGTTTTTTCATTATTTAAAGGGTCGTTTTGAAACAGAGCAGCATTGGTACCAAGTGAAAGAACACGGTTTAATCTCAACCCAATACTACTCTCACTACTTTGAAAATTGACAAAGTGAGATTACTGACTCCTTCGAAACAAGGGATAACGTGGGGAAAAATCTAGAATTCAACAGTTACTTACTCTTGGTAAATACGAAGAAAAGTATGTTTTTCTTTACTGATACAGTACTTCTTAAATTTAGAAGCAGAATATTTAAAAATAGTCGGAGCACATTTGATTCAACTTTCAGCCGAATGTAACTTTACAGAATGATTACCCTAGGAAACTGTTAGTGACTAGGCTACATGAGTATATTAGATTACAGTATATACAGTAGCACAAGACCAGGCTGCATTTCTGAGAGGAGTTATCGTTCCTAAACCTTCTAGTGTTTAAAGTGTTAAAGTACACATTTCTGTGTCTATCTTGGTAGATTATTTGTAAAACTTCACACATTGGGTTTACATAGACCATAACCAGCAAACGCTCTTGTGGTCTGTGTTGCGTGCAGTAAGATCTTCATGGCCGGCCAGTTCGAGACTGTGCTGCAGTCTGGTATGTATACAATCCAAACAGTTTTAAACAACGGAAAGTAAACCTAGCGTACATAAAACCCATGACATCCCATCTAAAAACTACAAATTATAACTCTTTAATTCTTGCATTTAAACACAGAAGTGACAGAAAACAACAACCAAAAACAATGGAATTGAACCTGAAATAAAATCTTTATTTTAACCCTTTGCATTTGTCACATTGCTGTATTTTAGGGGCATCCGAGCGCTAAAAAAAATATAAATCAAAGATTAACAGCCAACGACTTAAAGAAAGTTCTAGAAGCATCTGGTATAAGAGTGGATGAGAGAACTGTACAAAGACACTTGAACACAAAAGAGTGGTAAGCATGTAGACCTCCCTGCAAACCACATTCATAAAAAATTCATAAAACAGTTTAAAATTTGCCAAGAAATATGAACAGGAATTTGAAGCATTCTTCCACAGATTTCTCTGGTCCAATGAGACCAAAATATAAAAGTTGCCCCCAAATGGAAAGCCTTCAAATGAAGACAACCTTGCAAGGATACAATCTGCTCTTAGGCTGACTGGCAGACAGTTTATCTTCTAACAAGACAATGACCAAAAGCAAACGGCTAAGTTCTTAACCCAAGAGAAATGCTTTGGACTGATATGAAAAAAGCTGTAGCTAAGCACTGTGTATCCAAATCTGTCTGAATACACCAGACAGAGTGAGCTCAGATTTCACCAACAAGCTGTAATGTAGTTTAAGAATGATCATAAATGTTTGAAAGCTTCAATAAAAGCAAAAGAAGGCCACACAAAATACTAAAGCATACTTTTGTCATGAACGAATACTTTAAATGAAATAAGTTTGTTTTTTGATAGATTATTTGTTAAATTACTAGAAATTGTGTATCTGTTTTATTAAAAAGTAGTTAAAGTTTACCAAATGCTTGTCCTTAATCTCTTACATTGAATTATGGTATAATAAGCGTTGGTTCCAATAATTTTTAAATGGTATTAATATATTTTTATACAACTTCTGGTAGACAGAACACCACAATTGTGTCAATTCATTCTTAGCTGGTCTATTCAAGCTTTGTCAATGTAGAATCTTAAACGTAATCATAGTAAGTTAATAATAAAGGTGCTTTATCGATACACAGTATTCACAATATACAATACCAAAAATATCCCTAAAAAGATGCTATATTATATATTTTAAAAGAAAAGACAAGTTCCAATGCTCTTCTGTGTATTTTTCAGGCAGTGAATATTCTCCTGGTCGACCCCAATAGTCTACTGCATGCATTCTGTAAAAACCAGAAACTTCAGCTTTCTCTGCAAAAGACAAACACACACATTTTAAGTTTTACAAAAACAAACATATTTCTTTCTTTTCATAAAAATATCCTTATCCTTCTCAGTAAATGATACAATAATAATAATAATAATAATAATAGGGGAATAGTTTGTTTTTATTATCAATGAACTCAAGATGTGCTCTTAGTTCGGGCACACAAACAAAGTTTGCTTAATTTGTTTTAATACAACGTGAAAGCAAAATCAGTTCAGAAAAGTGGTATTGAACAAGGTGAGTAAATTTCCCAAAAAATCAGAGCTGGCTCAGTTAGACAAAAAGTTAACAATATTTTACATATTTGAATCTGTCTTTGCGGAAAATTCTCAGATTCTTAACTGGAACAGCATTCATAACCTTACATGATTACTCAAATTGAGTCTTTTTACTTTAATATTCATGTGTGTGTGTAACAGGGCCCAAAACAAAGTTATGTTCTGTTATATATACATATATATGTATAATAGTATATATATATTTATATTTATATATATACATATAATATATATATATTATATATAGATATATATATATATATATATATAAAACATATATAATATATGTATATTATCTACTGTGTCCTGGTGTGTGTCATGAGAGAATTCTCACCTCACAAGGATTATGAACATTGCTTAAAAAGCTTTATAAAGTGAGTGTTCTTAAATACTGTAACCAGTCTTTCGCTGTGAGTGTATCAATGTATTTTGCTGACTTGGACATTTTATTCACATTGCTGCTACAATTAGGCAGAACTACTGTCGTTCTGCTTGTATGCCTAAAAGTAATTTATTTTTTTTTGCCAGTAGGTATTCGCGCCCAGGTTATGCTTGTCTTCTTTCTGTTCCTTAAGGATATTATATTCAAGTATTGCTCATCTTTGTTGGACAGCTTTTTGGGTCTTCCAGTCCTGGGTTTGTCAAGTACAGATATGTCTCTGTACTTGCTGACTATGCTTCAGATACCACACCTTGAAAACCGACTGATGCGAGTTATTTCACTCAATGTTTTTCCTTCTTTCTGCAAGTCAAGGTTGTTATAATAGTAGAAAACACTACTGGAGGCTTTGAGTAAATTGTTGATGCTCATAATGCATCAGAGAAGAAAAATGCAACATGTCTAAGACTTCTGCACGCAATGTATATGTGTTCAAAGATATTAAACTGGGTATTTTATTTCCTGGCATCTCATTGTCGAGTACCCTAGACAGGAGGGTACATTGATTTTCAATAGATGACCAGGAGATAAAAAGTACAGCATAATTACCTTTTCACCTAGATAGATAACCTTGACCCATCTACATTTTAAACCACAAAACTTATGTATTTTTTTTTTTTCCCCGACAGTTCCCCAGGGTGGGAGGTATTGCCCAATAGCGCCCACCCTGTCGGGTCTTATTGCTTTATTGTACTCCTTCCTTTGACGTTTTAAGTGTTCACTTTCAATCTGTTTCTCTGTTGCTGTTATTTGGCTGTTCTGTCAATGTGGTTTACTTTAAAGCCTGTCTCTGGTTCTACATGTAAAGTCAGCTGTTATTTTTATTCACTACTTTAAAAACTACGCTTTAGTTCCAAGCATGAGTAAACCAAGAATCAACTTGAACTAGAATTATAAATCACAAACACTACCTTTGAATTGACTGCCATATTTCCACACAATTACCACTTGTCGTTTGGTGAGCGACATGATATTCAAACCTGTTATCTAGGAGAGAGACACACACACACAACAGAACAGAAATATTGCAGTTTAAAACACACATCATACAGACTGCCACAAAAATGTGTACACTAACTGACTTGAACTAAACAGCAGTGTTTATTCTTGAAACACAGAGCCATATTCACAACTAACAACGATTTACGGTCAAAACAGTGCTTTTCATTTAGTAGCACTGTTTACTAAAATATACAGTTAAAGAAACAACAAACCTGATCTGGAGGAACTTTGGGTTGAGCACAAATGTGGACGAGGAACAGTGAGGGAACTGGAAGCTCTGCTTTCAGCGTCAGTGTACCACTAGAGGGGAAAGGAAGGGATCCCACAACAAGAGGCTCCTAGGGAGACAAGGAGTAACAGAACAGAATAATAATGCTGCTGCTTTATTTTCTAAATCAGGACATACGGAAAACAAAGCCCTTAGTCAAACTCTAAACTAATGTAATACTGTAAATTATACAGTCTTGTTATTATTAAGGTACTGTAACAATGACTGTCTTACATTTTTTGCTTTTACATAAAAAAAATAACCATTTGTCGTGTTGTTGTCTAGATACATCACATACACCAACCCTGGAAAGAAGCAAAGGTGACAGTGTTAAAATATTGCATTTCACTTATAGTGCTTTTATAAAAAACACAATTTGTTGTGGTAAAATGAAGAACAAATATCCCATCCAGTCATTCTGCATTAATCATAAACGGCTAACATGTCTGTGAAAACTCTCATTAATCTAATGTACATATATCTGAAGAGCGACTATTATCTATCTATACAAATGCTCCGAGTGGGTTGAAATGGGCAACAAATGGCACACTGCTCAGCTTGATAACCCAGCACAGGGTTTTACAAACTTTTAGGAACATCTTTATGGTTCTAGTTAATTACTTACAAGGTTGACTCATGCTAGACTGAGGTTTGCACCTTGAACACAAGCAGGAGAGGTTCACTAAACCATAACCTACCTAATTGTGCGGCGTAGTGATTGAGGTTGACCGTATCAGTATGGTGGACTGCCAGCTGTCTGAGGTACCAGTACAGCAGTCTCATGAGTACTAGCTAATACGCCCAAGGTCATGTTCACAGATTCCCCACTGGCTCCAATATCTGATGATATTTGCTTCTCACCTTTAAGTTAAAAAAAAAAAAAAAAAAAAAAAGATATACATCTATATTAGGAAGATAGAGCAGAAATGCCAGGGCCTCTTATTTTTAGTGTTTTTGAAGAACACACAGAATACTGTTATGAACTGGAAGACATTGAAAAAGACTTCTAATTGAACTGTTTGTCATTGAACTTTAGTTTATTTTAGTATTTCTTAATTCAGCACTATTGGATGTTATAAATCTGTCAACTTTTAGGCTAAGAGTCTTCCTTGAAACATAATCAAATGTAGTAATTCACTTTCCAAGTAAAATAGAAAAGCAAATGAGTTTGAAAATACCAGCTACCAAAGTTTAAGCCTCACATATTCTTTCTAAAGTAATTAGGCCTAATTATTCAAGTTAATATATAATCCATGTACAACAGAATCAAATGTCTTCAACTTCAGCATTACAAACACAGAACTGTTTGCATGTTATTTTATGTTACAGATGCCTTCCCAATTAGGCTTCATCAGTGAACAGGACTGTGTTTCTGGTTTGCTTCCTTTTCAATACCTCCACCCAGCCACTCTAAAGAATGTGTTTCAGCAGCTAATGAAGGAATTGAAAGGTTTTGCAAGTACCCGAGGAACTGTGGCTTCTTGAACAATTGACGGATTTCAAATTATGTTTCAGTTAAAGTCAACTCTAAACAAATGGTACCTTAAAAAGTGAGTGATTTATTAATGTGTTTTGTGTACTCGTGAAATGAAAAATAAAATAGAATAAAATCAATAATGATTTCAAAGTAACTTTATCTGCCCTCAATTAGACAGCAGCATGTTAAAAATAACCTTCTTAGTTATAGAAGTTGGGGTTGTGTATAGCCTGTTAGTTACATTCCAATGTTATAGTTTAATTTTAAAATACAACTGTGATCTCGTATGGCTAAACGCTATCCTCTACATAGAAGAAAGCCTCTAACCACTCACACACAACAGTGACACTGGAAAACACCAGCAAAATCAACGTGGCTGTGACTGTTGCATCAGAACTATATGATATCAAAATATCCATCCCTAAACTGTAAAACAAAATTACAGCTATAAAACAACACATCTCAAGCAAAACAATAAACAATATGTTTATTATATGTGTATTTATTTATATGTAACTGATATATTGTAAAATATTCAGGTTCTTTTGAAGGCACACATTAACCTTTCCCATGTCCTTCTTTCGGTTTTATAACAGAAGAGGATTAAGAGTTAAGTACATGTATTTCTCTAGAACACTCTCCTGTTATTGGATCAGTGCTAGAAGTGTAGGAGTCAGCAACTGATGTTTTTGTTACAGATTTAATGATTCATCATCCCTGGGTTAATTTATCCCGATTTAGTTCCTCTAACACCACTGCCAAGTACCACACCAGGCTCACAAAGACAAGTTAAGGCTTGCCACGTATTGAGCCATGTGTATTAAACAGTACGGGATATCTCCAGATCAGTTTTCCTCCCACAGGCAACTCTTCTCAGTGGGTGTCCCCCAAGTCAGTGTGATATATCTGACTACTGACTGCCGCCATTAACAGCTTGGTATAAACCAAATATAACTGCAACTAAAGTCCACAGGATTAGCTTTTCATCAGCTGTCCAGGGCATTTTAATACCTGTGCCCTATCAATAAATATTCAACATAATCCAAGTTAGTACAGACCTCAGGGTTAAACTGATAATTTTGTCTTTGTGTATTGCAAAATGGTATTGCGTGGGGAAGGAGACAGGAGAGTAATGCTGGATTCTTGTACTGCATATTTCAGCTTTAGTTTTAAAGCTGAATTTAAGCTTCCCGAAAACAAATGGTGCATTTCATGTTTTAAAATAAAACACACTTAATGGAATAACATTAAATTACCCTTTCAGCACCAAAAAGAGCAATATATGTAACTTGCTCTCAATATATTTTACCTTCAACATTAAATCTAAAGATTTTCAGTAGCTTGATCCAAATAAGTTTAAAGTTATGTTTTATTTTTTCCAGTACTAGTCAATACAATAGCAGAATGTAAATGAATGTCAATCTACTTTTTGAGCTCACTCAAAATTAGGCCTAACGTAGGGGCTCTATTCATGAGTAACACATTAGCACAGTGCACGGTGAACCCCTGGGCTAACTTAACATGTTTTATAGTCTTGCATTTGAGAACATCTTAAAACACACCTGCAGATTTCATTTGTTATAACTGAAACTACCCTGCAGACTATCATTAGTACTGCCCTCTGTACTAACCACAGGATCATCCACAGGTGGAATGCTACTTTTAGTTCCTTGCAATTGATCAATTGTATTCACTACATTTATTAAATGATAGTGTTCTAGTGTATGATAAGATTTAGGTCACACAAAAAAAAGGTAAACTTGAGATAGTACAGAACCTGAGATGATCTGCAGTTAGTACCGTACTATAACTGTGTAGAAAGATCCAGCATTTGCCCACAAGGTGGCACTATAACAAATTTGAATGCCTGAAGCAGGGTGATTTTCTCGAACCTTTATTTACAGTCATGTTCCTCAAAATATTCACTCAAATTAAATGACATTTCAAGGCATCATACAGGTTCATTATTTCTGGTGTAAAATAAAAACATACCACAAAATAAATAAATTTTAATTGTTTTACAGAAATGTCTGATATGAAGCTTGGAGCTTCACTGCTGTCAAAAAGTTAACCTTGATTCTCCTGGCTCACTGTCTTTAAAAGTTGGTTTACACAGACAAAACGAATACTCTAATCTGTGAAGCCAAACCCTTGGTTCAAAAAAGGAAAGACAATCTTGATGTGATGTTACAACTCCACCCTCTTCTGGTCAGAACATGTTACTGCATGCTAAAGAGAGGAATATATGTATGAAGTTTTTTGTTTATAAATACTGTACCTCTTTATATTACTTTACGTGTAGGCTACTATTCTCTCCAGGCAAGTAATAAAGAGGGTGTTTAAGCAGCAAAATTGCTATACTTAATGCTTCTGGTGACGAATATTACTGTCAACAGGAAGATACAAATATCACGCATATCACGCATTTAGACTAATCTGCAGGTGTGCTGTAATATTACCCTGAAAACCTGTGCTAAATATTTGAGGATTACTGTGTTTTTCACAGCCCGCTGGCTTCTCCACTAAGGCACAAGGGTGCTTGTTGGAGCTTTCTTGCGATGAAACATTAAGGACAGAATTTAAAAGACATTCCCTATTGAATTTTGCATTCAGAGAGATGGAGAATACCCAGAACTTACAGACAAAGCAGTGAGTTTCCTGATGCCATTTGCTACTACGTACCTGTGCGAGACAGGATTTTCATCACTTGACACCTTCAAGTCCAAATACAGAAGCAGGATGAATGCTGAAACTAACCTGAGGCTAAAGCTGACAAACATTACACCCGACTTCACAGAACTTTGCTCACAAAAACAGGCATATCCATCGCATTAGAAAGGCAAGACTACAGTTATTCAAATCAAAGTTAAGTGCTTTGATTTGGAGAAAAAGAAAAAGTGAATTAAGTGGTTTGCTGAGACCCCCCGCAATTTTTAAGTGGTCCAAGAAAAAAAGTTTGACAACCGCTGCCCTAGTATATGCCCCTAGCAGTGACAAAGGGTGAACAAAAAAAACAGGGAGGCAGAAAAACGTATTTATTGTTATATTACATAATACATATAAATAAAAAAGCATATTTATTTCAACATTTTTGAGTAGACAATGTCTCCTTTACCTCCTCTGACGAAAATTAAAAACAAAACAAAACAAAAAAAAATGCAGTCAAACATTGAGGGACAACGGTACATTACACAGTTATATTTCTTTGAGAACTGGGATACACAGAAGTTTATTAAGCCCTCTGTACTGCAAACAAATACATATAATACAAAACTCAGATTTTTTTTTTTTTTCACATCTGCCAATAATGTCTTTACCTCAATAGCAAAACAGCCCAGGAGAGAGTGCAAGAATGAGAATACACATCATCCTGTCATTACCGGATCAGTCCTGACAGAACTAAAGTCTTCAAATGTTTTATACACAAACACCACAAGACCATGTGACATGTGGTTTGCCATACAAATACATTTTGGACAGACAGTCAGATAAGGCTCAAGAGAATGACCTGATAATGCTTTCCTGACCTAAAACGTTTTAAAGTTTGAAAGTCTCTGTTTCAATGAAGCTTAAAATTGAACTTCCGAGGGAGAATGAGTGCCCGGTGATCCAAACTGCCCCACCAAGTCACTGGAGAAATATATAATAAAATGTCAGAAGAAACCACAAGGTTTCTTTACCCATGAACCGGTCTAGATCCAACCAATGTGAGCGATACAAATATCTGGTATACTTGCAGGCCATTAGAAAAAAATACAATTGGTACCATGATGGCAAAAATGAATATTGCTGGTTTGCGCCGCCACTATACAAATCATACAATTAGGGCCACAACAATCCAGTTATTGTTCAACACTGGTTTAAAACGCAGGGAAATAATGTAAATGTAAAGTAAATTAGAGCCAGGTGCAAAGTATTTAAGGAGAGCAGTTAGTCTCTTCTGGGCTCTACTGTGTGAAGAAGCCCGATTGATAGTGTGCTCAATCGTATTCAAAAGGTACTGTGTGAAGCCTTTTGTTTTTGTATTTTTTAAGTACTGTGTGTACTAATTGTGAAACAGTGTGCTCTGTTTTGTCAATTGGTAAACAGCTTACCTGTCCGGTTATTTAGGTAGGTTCCGGAAATGTGTAGTTAGGGCTGGAAGAGAGCTAGGTTTTGTTTTTGTTTTGTTTATTTTTTGGTATTATTAAAAGTGTACGTCAGTGCTAAACTTCAGGTTCTCTGTCAGGTCAGCAAAAAGGACATTTACATTAAATGAATTATCAAAATAAATGATTGTCAAATAAAAAGCTAATGGATAACATGTGTTACTTGACTTAACTATTAAAACTTTGCATGTAACAGAGATCAAGGAAGGAGAGCGAGGAGACACGGTCCATGTGGGGAAAATAAAAAGAATATTTACATACATTTTGTTGTGTTACAACATGGAATCAAAATAGATTTAATTAGGAGTTTTTGCCACTGATCAACACAAAAAAATCCATAATGTCAAAGTGAAAAATAAAATCTATAAATTGTTCTAAATTAATTGCAAATATAAAACAGAAAATAACTGATTGCATAAGTATTCACCCCCTTTGCTATGACACACCTAAACAAGCTCTGGTGCAACCAATTGTCTTTAGAAGTCACGTAATTAGTTGAATGGAGTCCATCTGTGTGCAATTAAGGTGTTTCACATGATTTCAGGTTAAATACACCTGTCTCTGGGAGGTCCCACAGTTGGTTAGTACATTTCCTAACAAAAACTACATCATGAAGACGAAGGAACATTCAAAGCAAATCTGGAATAATGATCTTCAAAAGCACCAATCAGGGGTAGGATATAAGAACATTTCCAAGGCATTGAATATCCCCCAGGGCACAGTAAAGTCCATTATTAAGAAATGGAGAGAATATGGCACAACTCTGAATCTGTCAAAAACTGAGTATCCGGGAGAGAAGGGCACTAGCCAGGGAGGCCACCAAGAGGCCTAAGGCAACTCTAAAGGAGTTAGCCCTCCACGGCTGAGCTGGGAGACGCTGCGCATACGGCAACAATAGCCCGGGTGCTGCACAAAACTGGCCTTTATAGGAGAGTGGCAAAAAGAAAACCATTGTTGAAAAAAACTCAAATCAAATCTCAGCTAGAGTTTGCCAGAAGGCATGTGGGAGACTCTGAGACAAAGTGGAAGGATGAGAATCTATGGTCTGATGAGACCAAAATAGAGCTTTTTGGCCTCAATGCTAAGCGCTATGTTTGCTCAAGCCTAACACTCCCTACCATGAAGCATGGTGGTGGCAGCATCATGCTATGGGGATGCTTCTCTGCGTCAGGGCCTGGAAAGCTCATGAAGATAGAGTGCAAAATGGATGCAGCAAAGTACAGAGAAATCCTGGAGGAAAACCTGCTGAAGTCTGCAAGAGACCTGGGACTTGGGAGAAGATTCATCTTCCAGCAAGACAATGACCCCAAATATACAGTCAAAGCCACACTGTAGTGACTTAAAAACAAAAAGTCAGTGTCCTGGAGTGGCCCAGTCAAAGCCCGGACCTCAATCCAATTGAGAATATGTGGAAAGAGTTGAAAATTGCTGCTCATCAAAAGGTCCCCATCCAACTTGACGGAGCTTGAGCAATTTTGCAAAGAATAGGCAAAAATTGCAGTGTCCAGATGTGCAAAGCTGGTAGAGACTTATCCAAATAGACTCATGGCTGTAATTGCTGCCAAAGGTGCCAATACCAGATATTGACTCAAGAGGGTGAATACTTATGCAATCAATTATTTTCTGTTTTGTATTTGTAACTAATTTAGAACAATTTGTATATTTTATTTTTCACTTTGACATTATGGACTTTTTGTGTTGATCAGTGGCAAAAACTCCTAATTAAACCCATTTTGATTCCATGTTGTAACACAATAAAATGTGGAAAAGTCCAAGGGTGGTGAATATTTTTGAGAGCCACTGTACTAATAGTGCAAATGCAAGAAGGTGTGACTGGAAAACCGCTTTGCTGCCCCGTTTATTAGAGAACATTTACCGTTTACCTCCAAGAGGTAGGAGTTTGTTTTGGTTTTGCCATGTTTGTTGTATAAATAATGTTGTATTCAATAAATGTTTACTTACGTGATGACCCCACTTAAATGCATTCAAGGTCCCAGCACAGACACACTTACGCCATGGCATTTGAAAAGTCGTAGCGACACAACAAAAAACTTGGAATACAAATATGAAAATGGTCATGTGTCGATTATGTACCTAATTTGACCTTGTGTAATGTTTGCTAATAAAGCAAGCTGGTGTATAATTCACATCCATATTGCTGTTTACTATTCTTTCGCTATTTGTTATGTCGGCCACTGCAGAAGCAAGACAGCTTTATACACCACATGCAAGTTAAAAACAAAAGTGTTTCATCCCCAAACCCCATGATACGAACAACCTTTAGACAAACATTTTGGATATTCCCTTTATCAATGTACTGAAGCCTTTTAGCCAAGTTAAAACTGAACAAACACTGACAAAAAATATGTTTTGCCAAATCATGGTATGCCAAGGTTTACATTTACCATAAAACCATTAAAACTCAAGGGCAGTTCCTTTATTCAAATGCAATAGTATAAACAACACATGATGACAGTGCATATTTGGGAACTGAAGCTTGTCAGGCAGCGTATGAGTATGCTTCTTTGTCACTATTGTATATGCCGAGTTGTAACTGGGTTAAACAAATAAGATATAATTTTATTCATTATTGGCATTGAAGGTATTTGTGCACCATTTCTAACAAAATAAGCATCATTTTATTAAAAAAGCGTACTGTATGTTCTGAACACACTCTTTACAGGTAATGCAATCTTACTCTAGGAAAGCTTGTCTTTAGTTCACCCTCGAAGCAACTATTGCAAAAAAATCAAGCTAAGTTAATAATAATGAACAAAATCTTTGATCTACATATTTATAACATTTGTCTTGTATTTCCTAACTTTGTTCTGACTGTTTTGCACGATATTCAAGGTGCATCTCTGTGGAACAGTATGGGTTAGATTTGTTAAGCATCACAGAGGACAGTACTACAGAGGAATTATGAAAATATGAGATTCCTACTGGCCGTGTCAATCTCACATGCTGCTCTATCAAGGCAGTTTGGAGTAATTTTACATAATGATGTCAGCTATGTATAGCAACTTTTAGATTAGAATATGATTTTGTTTTCCAGGTTATTCGGTCCAACAAGGTCTGCTCATTTTTTTTTTTCTTAACTAGAATTTATATTTATTTATTTATTTTTAAAATAGTACACATTTCTTCTCTCTTCTCATAATGTCAGCTGCTGATTTTGCTTTTGGGGATTCAGTTTGATTCAGCATTAGTTTTTGTATAAATCTTATACTGAATAGGGAGGTATCACATGATGATGTCATTGCACCAAGTGAAAAATGATCAGCAGTCAGCAATCAACACATCCATATATTTATGTTTGCAAAATATGATTTAGAAATGTTGAAACCAGTCACCCTTAAAAAAAACAAAAACAAAAAAAACAGGTTGTGCGATACCCAGTATCAAGTTGCCTCGGTTGTAATCACACAACTAGAACCATTAATATGTGCATCACTTTGTTTAAGAACTCGCTCTGGAGATGCAATATGTATTGAGTGTTTTCCCCACTGATTATACCACTTACTTTTACCACCATAGATGCATAGGTCACATCTGCCCTCCATATGGATGGCTTTGACCATCCGACCAAGGGATCAGCTTCACTGCTGTAAAGAGGGACCGGTTTAAATCCATGGAAATGCTTTTGGATCTCTTGTGTCGTCTCTACTTCTTGTTCAAGTATGTGAAGGGAACTACCTCTACCCTGCAAACAAATGCATGTTAACTCAATCTCATATCCACTCAGTATGCAGCGCTGTTCTCAAATCACCAACCTTCAAAACAGCCAGCATGTGCCTTAAATTGAAACATCTGGCTACAAATTCACGTAGATAGCCAAGAAACCTGATGCCCAAAAGTGGAAATCATTGTTGCTACACAACGCTAGACCGGTTCCTTTGAAAGAGGGTAACGACAGGCAATCCTGTTCCAGCGAGTACTATTATGTTTTTAATAAAACTGATTTATTACAGCATTAACAGGTCTCACTTTTATGAAAACTCAGATGGGCAATACAAACTAGTCTCACTTTGACATGAAGGGATGATCAGAGCTTCTTCAGATTGGCTTTGGGTAAAGCAAATTTTCTGCATCTCGATGCAGGACTGGATTAACCTATAACCAAATTATGCTATAGCGTAGAGTCCTAGGCAGAATTGGGGCCCATATGAGGTCTCCGTTTGTTTGGGACATTTTACAAAAACTGCATGTGGGCAGGACACACAGAAAAAGAGGCGCACAGAAGCTTCCTTTCAGTTATTTTTTTTTTCTTTTATGACGGCTAGGCATTCCTTCTCGATTACAGCATACCTGGTCTCTGACTCTCTCACGCAAGCCAATTCCTGCTAATAAATGTACAACACCAAATGCCCCACGCCCTCCTTGGAAAGATCAGTCCCTAGTCCTATGTCAGAGGCATCAGTCTGCAGGATAAAATGTATGGGCAAGTCTTCACAACACAGACAGAGAATGCAGGCAGCAACTGCTGGTGGATGTTGCATGCTTGCCATTAACAAATAACAGCACTCCTTTTTAGTAAGGAAGTACTGTACTACTATTTTTAAGCTTTTATAGTGCTCTGAAATATTACCTACTTAGGTTTATTTAATGTTTGAAAAAGTCTGTGAAATGTCAGAGAAATTCTATTTTTATTCCATAACCTACCCGCGAAAAATATGTAAATTCTCAGCGATTTAAGCAGACCCCTAGGTATAGGCCCCCAGATTAATCAATATGCCAATAACACCATTTACCATAATATGCACAGGACCCCCGATATATGGGTTAGCGTAGAGCCCCCATGTCCTTAAATCCTGCTCTGCCTCAATGGGATCATTCTCAAGACAAGATTTTGGCTACCGAAAAATGTAATTTAACCCCAAGCCGATGGGGTCGTATTTCAGCTTGGGACCCTAACATACATTGACCTGTTTGCACATACCATGTTTTTTATTTATTTATTTATTTATTTTTTAATTGTAGGCTTTGTGAAATTTGCAATTTACAAGGTTCATATAAAAGCACACAATGGCTTTCACCGTTGTAATAAAACTGTTACTGTGCAATTTGGAGATTATTGACAATTGTTTACTTTAAATTGTACAGGGCGATTTCATAGATTGCACAATACTGTCAGAACATTGCAAAGGCTGCATCGTTTATGTATCATGTTGTATATGTACAGTGTCTGTCAAATGTTTCCTTTGCATAACATCTTTTGTATCCTCCAGTCTATTTTTTACCACTCTCCCCTCTCTCCTTCACCTCCCCCCCCCTCCTCTCCCCTTACCCCTCCCCCTGTTCTCCAGGAAGTTTGGTGTCAATTGTTAAATGAAGTACAACCCAAATGTTACAAAACAAGAAATTATTAACACAAAAATAGTCTAGTCAGTTAAGGTCTTGGATAAATCATACTGTTATTTTAACTAGATTTAACGCCAGTCTCTCCAGTAAAGAAGTTGGTCTCATTAAAGCAGTGGCTGAGCACGGCCCAGCAATAAGGTGTGTGTTGGGGAGAGTGGCATGAGTCCCCAGGACCCCCAAAGTGAAGGAAGGGGCTGACTTCCTTCAGAACAGGCATCATAACAGTTGAGAAACCATGAAGACACAGAGGGAAGAAAAAATAAAAGAAACTAAATGCACTAAACTAAACCTACCTGGTTGTTACATGATACACAGTCAGCACCGCCTAATAGGGATACTGGTAATCAGAATTTCTGCTTAAATGGGTTACAGCTCTAGGAGACGGTTCTTTCCAATGTTATGTCGTTATGTCGTTTAATTTGGACGGCACTTTGATTAACTGGGATACAGGATTTTCAAATGACGATCCGAGATCGCTTTTCAGAGCAAGAAAGCATTATTTTGTATTTCATGTAGAAATAAAAAGCAGCAAATTATTTTGTTAAGGAATAAAAAAAAAACAATTGACTCATATTTTAATTGATGTATTTAACATTTAATCATAACTTAATTTAGAAACTAAAACAATATGACTAATGTCTCAAATGCCTCTCGTTTAATTGGGACAGCCGCTTATTAGGATATTTTTACTTTTCCCAAATTGTACCAATTAAGTAGTGCCAACTGTACTGAATCTAGCCGCATGTGCATGAAAATAATTAAGGTTCATAAAAAGAAACATATCCAATGGAAAGTGAACTGGCTTGCTATTTTTCCTTTAGTAGTGCGTTTTTAAACTTCTTCTAGTGGATCCTAATACAGTGCTTTACTCAAAGAACACCCAGCTTTCACAGGCTCGATTTCTGAATAGTTTAAGGTGGATTCTAGACATCTGAATGGACTTTGTTTTAAGTTTATGCCTCCTGTTCCAAAGATGTCATTTTGCGTGAGCAGCAAATTTAGCTGAACCACATTTTCACAGCCATGTTTTTTAAGATTTTCTTTTCTTCACCCTTTACTTAAACAGCCCTGTGACGTGAACATTTTGGTTCATTCCAGGTTTCGAAGTTCCACTGGGAAACATACCCTAGACCATACTTATCTGAAATCAAAGTTTAAAAATCTATGTTATAACAAAAGGCACTGCCAATAAATGTCTATAATGTTAATGACCTTTTCAGCAGATAGCAAACTATATTAAATATATTAAATACAATTTCAGAGAATACATTAGCACATTTACACTGCAAGTAAGTCTTGCCCTTATGGATATGATTAAAAGAACTGACATTTTTTTGGACAAGGAGTTTTTAGAAAAGCCACAAGTATTAATAAGGTTGTTCTCTGCAAGAACAGCACCTTGGAAAACCATTTAGTGTAAGGGTGCTGACACAGCACAGTGCATGTTTTACATCTACACGATTCTTACTTAACCATGTGATCTATCTTCTGTAACAAAAGATCATTGATTCTATTTATTGATTTTATTTTGTTGAGCTTACTGATGTATCTCTTTGCGATAACTGCCACCCTGTTCTTCCATTCCACCACCTGCTTTTTATCTTCAAAATCAGTAAAATAACCAGAGGCACTCCCCATCAATTCAAAACCTGAAATCAATGAAACACAACTGGGGAATTTAGGAAACACAGAGACATGGAAAAAAGGACAATACAATACTAGGCAAAAGATAAGACGCTACCATTTTTATGTCCTTACAAAAAAAATTATACTCTCACTATTTAGTAAAGATACATTATTCCTTATTTGAATTTTTTCACTCAAAACAGTCAAAGTGTCCTATGGAGTGAGTGACTGTGTCCAAAGGCATGCTGTAATAAAAACTAAGTTAATGCTTAAAAAATGCAAGATAAGGTTCCTAAACTAATTCTACATGGATAGCTTGTGCTACTCTCAAATACAGTGTTCAATTGTATTTCCAAAAGTATTTATTTAAAAAAAAATGTTGACACCAAAATCAGTGTTCAATGGTGTGACGATGAATTTGCTATGAAATTCAGGCATTTTTGGAGACCCCTACACTTCATTTATGGCATCAGGAAGTCAGCAGAACCCCTACAAGTTATGTTAGTCTCTTACAAATGTAATTCAAATCAAGTCTATGCCTCCCTGCAGAACATGTACATTTTTTGTGTCCTTTGGTGTGACACATAGAAAAGGAATTTATATTAACAAAAAAGAGTAAAATGGCTTATTTTACATTGAAAATAAATGAATATCAATAGGTTCAACGTCATGAGATAATGTATAGGTGGCTTCATAAGTGCCTGTTCAGAATCAGAAATAGAAAATGTTCTATGATGTGACAGTTATTTAACATCACACCATAGGACACTAACTTTTCCCCTATGGGTTTGTTAGCCTCCTAAGAGATAGTATGCCCTTGTATAATCTATAAAGGCAGCAATATATGATTTACCAAGAATTTCTTTAGGATTTTTAGTGATAAATGTATCATATTTTGAAATACAGCTTATGCTTTGCTGGAAAATGTTTTACGAATAGAACAGATGGCCACTAGCAAACTGAGAACAGCAACGTGTCGAGCAAGGATCAATAATGATCCTGCTAAGAGAGAGAGTGCTTGCTGGCAAAAAGACGAATGAGGTATATTTAGGGCTTCTGATTTTCATTTGTTGAAAAAAAACTGAAATTGGTGGACAGCCAATAAACACCAGAAACCACTGGAAAAACAGTGGAAATGGTTAATCAATTCACGCTGACTTTATCCTTTTCCCATTAAAAAATAAAACCTACTACAAAATAATAATGAATTCCAGTGCAGCTGGGCAATGTCCCGCCTTCCTGACATGTATCTATCATTGATTTGTTCTGAATACTTTAAATCCGCCCCAACTACTGACTGACAGCACATTTCCTCATTTCTATTGGGGACTCTGCTTGATTTGGTTTTGGGCAAGGTGACAACAGTAATACATAGAGATTTGACAGCTACAGCTTAGTTTGGCAAAAAAATAAATAAAAAATAAAAAAAATTCCATCTTTTTCAAGCGAATTTTGCTGTCATACCATAGGACATTTTTAGGCCATTATATAAACTAAATCCTTTAAAAATGTGATATAAGTTTGATCTGTTGTGGACAAATGTATTTTCAGAAAGGTAAGACCTGAAACAATCCAATGGAAGGCGAGTTCTGGTGGTTTTTCAAACTTTCATATTTTTCAGTTTTGAAAACCTTATCTTTCACCCGATAAACACATATTAAACAGGCAAGGTGAAAAGCCACCATGTTAACAAAGGCTGGTCCTGTAAATGTATATAGTCTATGGGTTGTCCATTTTATGCAAGTTGAAGTGTACAGCAAAATTTACCTGGTCTTAGTCAGGTGATATTATCCTTATTTATAAATATAATAAATCTATATATATATTTCTATATATTATATTATATATAGAGATAGAGGATATATATATATATATATATATAGATATATATATATCTCTATATTATATCAGATATTATATATAATAGATATATATAGATATAATATATACACACACACACACACACACACACACACACACACACACACTACCAGTCAAAAGTTTGAGTACACTTGCTGGAAACTAGGTTTTTTTCATAATTGACAATGTTTTACGTCGTATACGTTTCTGTAAATACTTGAAAATGAAATCACACTTTTTTCAATATACAAAACAAAACATAAGGAGTATCAAAGCAATGTTCAAGAAAATTGAAAATTGTCTCTAAATCTTGGATTCCTCAAAATAGCTAACAAGTTTCAGCAGAAAATCACCCGACATGTCTTCCCAGCTCTTCTGGAGCGATTCTCAGAGATGTAGGGCACTTGTGGGTAGCTTTGCTTTGACTCTTCTGTCCAGTTCGTCCCATACAAGTTCTATGGGATTGAGGTCTGGAGACTGGGCAGGTCAGGTCATTAGATTGAGTTGTCCTTCATTTTCCTTCTTCGCCAGATAGTTCTTGCACAACTTTGCCATGGACTTGGTAAAGATCACCAACTCTGTCACCAGCAAAGCAACCCTAGACCATGACAATGCCTCCTCCATGTTTGACAGGGGGAACCACACGTGCAGAACTCATGCGCTCACCCTCTCTCTGTGTCTTACAAATACTCGGCGGTTGGACCCAAATATTTCAAATTTTGACTCATCGATCCATAAGACCGACTTCCACTTCTCAAACGTCCAGTTTTTGTGTTTTTTGACCCAGGCAAGTCTCTTCCTCTTATTCTGCACTCTTAACAATGTTTTTTTTGCAGCAATTCTTCCAGTTAGGCCAGCTTCATGCAATCTCCTCTGAACAGTTGATGTTGAAACATCTGTACTTCTGGTAGCATTTAGCTGAGCTTGTATTTCGACGGTTTCGCAGAATTCTGACTCGTATTAACTTGTTCTCTGATTCTGAGGTCATCCTTGGCCTGCCTGACCTTGTTCGGTCCTCATGAGTGCCAGTTTCTTCAAATTGTTTATTGGTCTTGGCCACAGCAGTTACAGACACTTGCAAAGTTCTTGCGATTTGTCTTAAAGATTGACCTTCATTTCTTAAATTACAGTCTTTTTTCTTTGCTTAACTGAGCGTA
This sequence comes from Polyodon spathula, assembly GCF_017654505.1. Lineage (NCBI taxonomy): Eukaryota > Metazoa > Chordata > Actinopteri > Acipenseriformes > Polyodontidae > Polyodon > Polyodon spathula. The sequence continues at coordinate 94,923,505 of NC_054535.1, read as the reverse complement.
TTTTGCCATTTTCTGCTCCCTTACATTCAGGAATGACAAACTTGTGCCTATGCTACCTATATTTGTAGTAATCATGGACCCTCACCTGTTAACAATAATTGGTGACAAAAGGTTAATTAGGTAACATGCTAGTTAACTCAGAGAACATCTAACAAATACACTTTTATACTTAGGCCAGTGTTCTAACACTGTGTTATACACATTTCAGACTTTTAACTGACTTGGGTTTCAGACTGAAATCCCCTTGCTTTGGGTGACCATTTCATTGAAATTGACAAGATTTCCATTTTCATTTAAAAATTAAATTTTTGAATGCAATTCACTTATGATTATCAGCTTATATAAGTACACATATCATATAATGAAATATTAAGTGTTTATAGACCGTTTTATACAGTTAAAAGCATAGATAATCATGAAAAACCTGGTTTCAAGCAGGTGTACTCAAACTTTTGACTGGTACTGTGTGTGTGTGTGTGTGTGTGTGTGTGTGTGTATGTATATATATATATATATATATATATATATATATATATATATATATATATATATATAATATGTGTGGATATATATATTATAATAAACAGAAATATATAAAACGTCTCCTTATATTATGTTTAGTTATAAAAACACTGTTGCAAGCAGAAATTGAAAATAATTTAAATGCTGCAAAAGTTATGGGCTTGTGAACCACAGAACCTTAATACATTACTGACTGTTAGCATTGCTAAAAGTGCAACTTTGTGTTCATAGTCCAATGTGATCCCAGGTCATCTTCTACAGTCCAATGTACACGCCCAAGTTGAACATCCATAATATACATCTGTAATTCATTTACTGTGCAGCAGGAGTTCCCAGACTTGTTTTTACCAGAGGCCCACCTGTTCAGCTACATTAGGCACTCTGACCCACTATTAGCACTCCCTGGGAAAATGTCAAATTAAAAACATTTCATATGTTTAAACCTGTAACATTATAAATAAACCTAATCTAAACTGGCCTTTATTCATTTGAATACATATTGTGAAAGATGGAAATCACATAAAATATACACTGATGGAAAATTGAAACACTTAAATTTTAGTAAATAAAATAAATTGCAAAAACTAAAACAGATGTTTTTGTCAAAGCTATAAAATTAGGCACTTCTGTAAAACTGAACATTTTAGAAATGCAGTTATTTTTCTTGGTCATCAAACAAGAAAGAAGTGCATGTATCTTATTATTTCCTATTCATAAATACCTGAACAGGAATCACTGTTGAGTAAAACTAGTACAACGTGCACAAAAACATAACTCTTAAATCCTAACACAGTGTAACTAAAACGTCCAACCATTACCTCTCACGCTGAACTGTCAGGCATAAAAAGACGAATGCGCACAAAACAGAGGGAAACGAGAGCCTTGCAGAAGTCGGCACTACTCTGTGCAACCAAATACAACTTGCAAAATCACATTTAGTTGGCTTGCAACACCCCCCCCCCCCCCCCCCCCCCCCCCCCCCCCCCCAATAAAATAAAATAAAATAAAATAAAAATCGGAGAGCACCTGCGCCACTTAACCAAAAGAAAACTTATGAAAATAAATCCATCTGAAGCGAAATTTGAATTAGTCAAAAAACTTTTTTTTTTTATTATTATTATTTTCCAACAAAACATATTCTAGTGTTATTTTAAGACAACTGTGAATGGGCCAATAATTAATAAAATAGCAGTATATCCAAACATTTTAATAAATCAATTACCGGCACATAACAAGATTTATGAGTTTGATTAATAACTTGACTTGGTTACTATTGAAACATATGTCAAAGTACACTATTTAAAATGTTAATAGCTAATTAGTCACAAAAACGTACTTCATAGGCATCAATCGAATTTTTAAATGAATGTTATCAAGTATAAAAGTTAGTATGAAAACACTTCTACAAAATAATAAACTCATTCCAGCACCTCAAAACTGAGCCCACTGTACAAATGCATTCAAGCTCCTGTAGCTGCCTTTTTGTTCTTTATACTTATTCTTTGGCAGTGGATTCGACATTATAATTGTATTAATACTTACAACTCTGTCTACATCTGCCAGCAGAGCGATCACATGACCTGAACACTGTCCTATTGCAAGAACCAGGGTTGCCAGATTTCAGCTGGGTTTATAGCCCAAAGTCACTTAAAAAATAGCCCAATTCATTATTTTAACTGAAAGCAAGCTTATCAACACGTAGGCCTGTGCATAAAAACGCAATCAAAAGCTTTCGTAAGAAAAGATACCTTATATAAATTTGATAGAAAACTACAAGCCCCAGATACAGCTCATCCACACGTCAACAAATGTGTATGGATCCTCTGAAGGGACAAATCAACATTCATACCAGACCAGCAACCGAATTAACAGCGTGACCCCTTTATTGAAATACTAATGCTGGTACTGTATCCTAAACAATATTGCAAACATGAAAACAATTTAATCTTTTAAACTTATACACCAATCTAATTACATCAACCCGCGACTCCTTAAGATTTCCTGCGGCTGTGTTTTTAAAGTAGCCCAATTCCGCGCGAAAACAGCGTACCTGGCAACACTGGTCATTACAACCCGCCTACAGGTAAGCAATCTGTTAGCTCTGACTTGTGAATTTCTGCTTTAATTGACAGTCCGCCAAGACTCCCTTACTACATTTTTCTACAGTTACAGCAGCCATCGGCGCCTGCATTTCATGAGCAATAAAGTTAAGGAATAGGTGACTGGCAAAACTGTACAGAGCCAAAAAAAAAATCTATTCAGAATGTACTTTGATACCATACTAATATCAAGTTAAAGTATTACGTGCTGGACAGTCTCTGAAATGCCAAAGATTTTTCTTCATTCTTACTTCACTAGTATACTATTATAAGTGTCCTCCCCTGACCTGGTTGATAGTGAGTTCTTGTGCAAGGCTAGAGGTGTTGGTCGAGTCCTGAATTCAAAATGTAATGTCTTTAACAAAAGAATCATCTTTAAGAAGAGTTTTTTTTTTTTTTTTAATAGCATCATAATACATTCCGAAACCGGAACCAACCACAAGATGAATTTGAGAAAGGTGCTAAACTATATAAACGGAGTCAGTTTCAAATGTTCTGTGTACCTTGGGTTATGAAATGTAAAAACTGCTTCTCACCCCATAATGGCCCATTGAAAAAGTAGTGTATCTTCACATTGCCTTAACACTGACTGAACTCGAGAGACAGGAACTAAATTAATGTAATCAAGTCAGTCTGATTATAGCTAGCGTCCATGAAGGGTTCCTCATCAGTCTTCCAGAAAATGAAAACAGTTATAACAAGTACAGGCAAACATGTGTTTTACTTTTTTAAATTAATTATTTGCAATTACCAAATATATAGTACACTTATAATTGATCTAAAAAAAAAAAAAAGATCCAATCAGACTTAAAACTGCCTGTTTTTGGGCATTGATAATTTACACAAATCTTAGTTTTAAGCTTTCATTTGAGACTTAATTAGAAGTTACCAATGTGTGGTCAAAGGGACCACTTCTAATTTATGTCAGCAAAAAACAGAAAAAGTAGTACTAGAGCCAGCAACTCACACCAACTAACCATTTTAGAAACCCTGAAAAGAAAACAGTCCTGGACATCTTAACCCCCAGCTTACAGTGGCTTTCAAAACTATTCATCCCCCTTGGACTTTTCCCCACGTTTTATTGTCTTACAACATGACATCAACATGGCATTAGTTTTTGCCACTGATCAACACAAAAAGAAGTCCATAATGTCAAAGTGAAAAATCAAATCTACAAATTGTTCTAAATTAAACAAAAAAGAAAATAATTGATTGCATAAGTATTCACTCCCTTGAGTCAATATTTGGTAGAGGCACCTTTGGCAGCAATTACAGCCATGAGTCTATTTGGAGAAGTCTCTACCAGCTTTGCAAATCTGGACACTGCAATTTTTGCCCATTCTTCTTTGCAAAATTGCTCAAGCTCCATCAAATTGGATGGGGACCTTTGGTGAACAGCAATTTTCAACTCTTTCCACATATTCTCAATTGGATTGAGGTCCGGGCTTTGACTGGGCCACTCCAGCATATTGATCATGTGAAACACCTTAATTGCACACAGGTGGACTCCATTCAACTAATTACATGACTTCTAAAGACAATTGGTTGCACCAGAGCTTATTTAGGTGTGTCATAGCATTTAGAACAATTTGTAGATTTTATTTTTCACTTTGACATTATGGACTTTTTGTATTGATCAGTGGCAAAAACTCCTAATTAAATCCATTTTGATTCCATGTTGTAACACAATCAAATGTGGAAAAATCCAAGGGGGGGTGAATACTTTTGAGAGCCACTGTATGTAGGAAGCTGCAGTCACCACTAGTGAGGGCTGTCAGGCTCAATGAGGTGCTGTTAGATTTGTCATAACTTGATTTATGTTACTACCAGTGCATTACAATTATTAAGGATGTTGATATGAACCGTCTACATGCAGCAAAGAGTGTGGTGAAAATGCTGTCAGTGTAGTGCTATGACTGCCATTGTATGCAAATATTGGTATCGATTTGGAATTTTATGAAAATGACAGTTTCTCACGCCAAAAAGCCGTACAGTTGACCAAAAACTCAAATACAAATAGCCCCAATGACCGGGAAAAATAATGAAACAATGTGGCAGTAAAATGGTTAGTTGTACTGAACATAAAGTAAAAATTTCAAAGCGATCAAAACCAAAAAAATCATGTTATCACAAACTGGCAAAGTAAAATGTACTGTTTTATTTTCATTACTTTGAAAATATGAAGTTGGCATCTCAAACAGCTAAAGAGTAAGTAGTGGGGTTCCAAAAATGTTCTGCTAAAGATAACAAAGATTTGGTTGATAATTCACTGACGGTGACAATAGAATTTCTTTAAAAAGTGGACATAAATAAATGAAATAGTCTACTATTTAGCATATACTGTTTTTCAGGTAAGCATTTAAATATTTAGGAACATCTGTAGTATAATAACTAGAGAAAATATCAACTTTGAATGTGGCAATGTAAATATATATATATATATATATATATATATATATATATATATATATATATATATATAATATTAATACATACATTCTATGTTTAAATCGTGAAATATTTTAACAGACCTATTTTGAGACTGAAATGCTGTGAAATAAGCCATTGTTTACTGTGAAAACAATGCAGCCCTGGATACGAGCTGCTAAAGGAGTTGCATTGGTGGCATGGCTCTCCTCAGAGTGATGCTTAATAAATGTGGTTGTTAAAGTGCCATTAACTCCAAACCTTCCAACCTCATTCAAAACAAACAAGGCTATTTGATAATGATACTGACGGTACAACTATGTTCTATATCAACAAATAACCAGAACAGTTAGGATTGAAACAAAAGGATACTGTGAACTGTGAACTACAGTAACTACAGTAACTGTCAGCTAAACACACAAACTCAGCCCCTAACAAATAAACACACACATACATAACATATGCTCGGGTGGGAGATTAAACAATGACACAAGCTAAACAGGACTGCACCCGAGGCAGTAGGGACAAAGAAACCCTGCTCTGCATCTAAAACTGACATTGATTACATCAGAATCCACAGTAACCAAACTGAAGCAAAAAAAAAAAAAAAGGCGGCCTATCACTCCGACAGGAAAATGAGGCCCAAGTCTAGCTGAAGGACCCTCACACAGTAAGCTTTTGTGCTACTGCAGTCTAACGAAAGCAGAAACAGAGCCACAGCTCTGAAGGTATGGAACACACAGCAACATCAAAACAGAGTGGTTTCATAGGAAGAGGTAAGTGCTCTTGTTTTTTTATAAAACTGTAAGGCGATGTACACTATTTACCAGTATATAAATGTTCCATCTTTGAGATGCAGTAATTTAGCTACGAATGCAAGCAAGCCTTAAAGAAATGCATGTGTGATTCATTTTAACAATGATGGGTGTTCTAGTTTCATTTTTATATATATATACTCAAATGTAAAAAATACTCAGTTTCAAATCAGAAATCATACAAAATATTAGAACAAATTAACTGAGCAAAATAAATATCTTCAGGTTCAATTTATTAAGATTGATGCTTCATAATTAGATATCAGTGGTAATTGTGACAAAGATTAAGACCGGATACAATCACGTTAAGCTGCAAAGTATTTATTTTAATTCCTAATTTCCTGAACGAGAGGAGATCAGCACACAGTGCTAGAATAATATCACTGTCAGAGACAGGTGGAAGTGGAGAATTAGGCAGCTGTTAAGTCTACTCCAATTAATGCACTCAGGGTCACTTACTGTTGCTCACAGCAGCTTAGTTTACTAGAATTCTATGTTTCAATGTCATCATACTGCTCCTTGATTTTTACATTTCATCTGGTCAATGAATCTCAAAAGACAGTATAAAGAGGTCCATGTAGAGCAGGATTCTTTTACACGTTTAAAGTTCTGTTACAGTTTAAATCATTATCTATGCACCTGTTACCCACACACAGGACCCCATTTTTATTCTGTTTGCACTTACATTTTACAACTAGCAAGAAATGACTTACAGCAAGAGCAGGTACAATCAGCTGAATGAGCATTCCAAGTGTTTTCTTGCTAGTTTTAGTCACCTTGCTGAAAAAAAACAGGGGCAAAGAGATGAGAAACCGGGCTCTCTGTCAATAAATTCGGCCACTGACCCTGGTTATTTCATTTAAAAACAGTGGTTACCTACATGTGGAGAAGCTGCATGGAAGCATTCTGATCAATCTCACTTGGTGACAGGATCAATGAGGGCTATGAAAGGGAAAGTAACTTCAACCCATGCATGCACAGAGCTCAAGATTACCTGGGGGTTGGGTGGGTCAAACCCCCTTAACCAAATCAGGGTGCCTTTTTGTGGGAGATTGGGATTGCCTGGGTTTAACTTTTATATTTGAACGGCTTCAGTTGTCTGGAAGAAATGACACCGGAGCCTTTCGAAAAATGTGTGTGTGTGTGTGTGTGTGGGGGTATGAATTCTCTTAAAAAAAGTATAATAATTGTAATGCAGCATTTCTATGGATAAATGAACGCAATATAACAATTATGCCAAATATTAAAGCAGGTTATATACTGTATTTATAGTCTACTGATTATTTAAAAGTTTGCAACAACAACACTACTATGACTTATTATTATTATTATTTATTATTATTATTATTATTATTATTATTATTGAGCTTGTTATCTGAATGTTGGTGAGTCATCCCAAAAACATAATTTAATTTACTTCAAAACAAATGAAAAGTTTGTTTTGTAAAACAAACTAAAAAGAAAATGTCCATGTGCATCACTTACACTGATAAAGAATATTAAACATCTGTCTACAAAGTATTTGTTTAGCTTTATAGCCTACCTAAAAGGCAAGCTATTTATTAAGATACAGTTATTTACTGCTTCGGACACAAATTACGAGAAATGGTAACATGTTTCAACAGTCTTATACAGCGTTACGAGCTGCAAAGTCGGCTTCCCTGCGTTCACTGTTAGCTATAAACGTGTCCTTATTTCTTCCAACATTCACAGTGTTAGTTCTGTCTGTACAGTATGCTTATCAAAGCCACTGCATTTAAAGTTGTCAGCATTTTTGCCTTGCTGTGGAGATTGGCTCCTGCAAAAATAATGTAATATGTTGCCTTGTTTTATTTTATTTTTTGGTGGCAGTGAAATTAAGATTTTCACTGCCTCGTCCACAAAATTATCACCTTCACTTTTCCATTCTTTAAAATTATCCAAGTCCTCTGTCTATTTCTCACACTGAAAAAAACTCTCAAAGCAGAAGTACACTGAAAGCTTGCCTGTCTGTCTGCCACTGAACTGAGTGACGTATCGCTATCCCAAAAACTGAACAGTGCTGATCACAGCTGCTGTTCACGACTCTGCTCTAAACAAATTCCCCGTGGGGAAGAAAACTAAACCAAAACTTAAATATCAATTAGAAAAGATTTTCTAACATTTACAAATCGAAGACAACATCAACTGCAATTACATTACTGCTTGGGCAACACACACTGAATGGAAACTTTTTCTAGATCAGTTTTAAATAAGAACTTTTATAACAATAACCACAACATCTGTTTTTATTACTTTATTTTAGTGCTTGGACAAATATCAGAACATTTGAACGAATACTTTTTGACATGTATTCGGATACAAAAATCAATCATGTTCATATTCTGTAGAAATGACAAATCCTTTGTACTTATTTACCGCCTTTCTTTTATGTGGAATGTAATAAACAAGATCAAAAACACTGAGGTTTTTCCCCTTCATTTTACGCCATTTCCACGTTTGTTTTATTTGAAGTGTTTAACGTTACATTTCAGTTTTTGTTTGCTTGTTCAACTACAAAAAAAAGGCACCACAAGTAAACTTCATGTTATTACTTTATGAAAATGTGTCTTTGGCCAGTCTTTACTGTGAAGAAACGGCAATGACAAAGAATGAAAGTATAAATAACTCCCATTACATGAGAGTAGATGTTAAAACTTCATGCCGATTTGAACTCGGCTCTCGCCAAGATAAGTACCGACTAAGACGTAGCTTTAGAGTAAACTAATGTGATCCATCCGCATCCCCATCCATGTGTGTTACTTTCCATCTGATGATGTAGATATCCTTCTGTCTGGTATTGATGGCTGAAGTGTAATGCTGGTTCAAGGGATCAGCTTATTTTGCCTCCCCAGCACATCAGCACACACAACGGCTGCAATGTTTGCTCCGGGGATCAACCACATTGCGATCTCCCCAGCATGACAACCGTCTGGATTGAGCTAAGTAGGGTACATCTCTGGGGTCTTCAAGTGGGCACCTTCCATCCTCTGTGTTTCGTCGACTAGTCCACAACACCTCAAGAGGGCTCGACAGTGATTTTGGCGTCCAGGCATCACCTCCCTCCATCCCATAAATAAAATGTGGTGTCAACTGTATGTACTATTTATTTTGGGAATAAACAAAACAACGTTTAACTTGAACTGCTATTTGGGATCCTTTGCTTTGTAGTTAATTCACGAACATATTGTAACATCTTGCTGTAAAATAGGCGCACACACACACACACACACACACAGGGGCCACGCCCTGCTGCTATGCTGTCACTGCCTGAGTTCTTAGCAATATAACAGAAGTGCATCTTTTACGCTGTTGCTCAGTTTCATATACAACAAAACTAATTAATTTATTTGTATATTCTTGAACAGGGGCACACTTACAATAGTGGTATTTAACAGAGTTGTATCCACTGATGGTCATGTGGATATAAACAGTCAGCCAATCAGGAATTGCTGGAGATTGCCGACGTGTGTGTCCAACTTGTAAACTGACTTTTAAATGGCCATTTTCAGATGCTGTATAGTTATGGTCTTCTTTGTCTGGCTCAATAGCCACCGCCCTTCAGCTGGGTCCTCCACAGTGCTGCTTAAAACCACAACGTTTTGCTTCAATATCTGCAACTTTTGTATTTGCAGTGTCCCCAAGGCTTTTTGGTTTCTTCCAATTGTGCAATCAAACCTGCTATTTGCACAAAATTTGCCTTCACGATGCTACACTTAAACTTTAGGCCGAGTAGAAGCATAGGGCTTTCATGCTGGCACTTTTCTGCTCACACTGATCAAATCAAGCAAAGAGAGCATTCAAATGATCGTGTAGGTAAAGCACTTTAACTAGGAGTTCCACCTGGTTAATACTGGCTACAGATATAAAACAGCAGGCAGCTCTGGGTAGTTTTCCTTTAGGAAGCGCTTATAACTAGACTTATGTTTTTTTTTTTTTTTTTTTTTTAGAGTGTGAACTGTCCTAATTTTGCCACAATTGAATTCAACGCAGTCACGCCCTCCACAAAAACATTTCCAGCAAATTGGAGTTTGTGAGCAGTAAAACAATTTATCATATATGGTTCTGAATCACTGACAATGGCAGATGCACTGATTTGCAGAATGTAGCTTGGCAGGTTCTTTTACCAGCGGTTGCATTTTAATTAACTTGTGTGACCTGTTGAATGACAATGCTTGTGTTTGTCTCCCGCTCCAGCAGATAGTTACAAAATCAGCACATCATTATATACCAGCAACGGCATAATCCCATCATGTTCAAATTCTTTGCAATTACTTCCATTAGTAACACTTGGTTTAGGCATTTTACATCTGACGGCAGATCAGTATGTCTGAACAACTAAATTGCACTGTATCAAAATACTTTTGTGATGTTACAACTATTAGACATGTCTACTTAATTTGATACTGTATCCATGGTAACAACAGATTCTTCACAACCATAGTTGTGTAACCCCTACTTACAAGCCCTTTAACCAGTACCAATTAACATGGGACTAAATCAGTAACCAGCGCTAACTTCAACACTTAAACCTTAACTGGGGTCGACCACATAGCTTGCTGATTTACATAGTTTGGAATAGACAAGTTGTAGCAAAATAGGGCTATCCTAGTTTAAAATCCCCTCTGCTTTTTATCTACTGTCAGTCAGGCTTGGTGCTACTTGCTATAACAGGGTTCATACACTTTTTCAACATCAGAATTCCATACTTTTTCTAGACTTCCATTTGTTTTTTATTTCTACTAGTTTTTCGATAGTTATCCACATAGGCTGGCAGCCGCAGAGCATTATAGCTTTTTGATCCAGAGCATAAGTTACACCTGGTTTTCTAAAAATATTTGTCAGAAGCTGGAGGTGCATATCTAGCAAGACACAATGCAGGTATGCAAAAGAGAAGATGTCCAATATTTGAGAACTACATTGGATTATTTACAAAAAGAATATTTAAAAAAGTTGTATACTGCAAGTATACTTGTGCCAAAATAGGATAGTATAATGGTACCAATAGTATAGTAAAACCAAACAGCTTTGTTTCAATTGCAAATGTTAATTTAAATAGTGGTTCCTTATTTAGAGCTCTAAGAGCCAAAATCAGCAGCTGTTAAATGTATTTATTTATTTTTTAAATCCGTATTTAAATCGTACAATGAAGGTCATATAGCAAGGATGTAAATAGTATATCTACACTCGGCTGACAAGATAAGAAAATATGAATCTTGGTGAGCAGATTACAGTAGCTTGTAATTCCAGTCTGTAACTCTGTTTACAAAAATCATAGTCTTCAATATAAATGTATATACTTTGTCTGTCACAGTGTCCAGTTTGCCCTTCGTAGAGTCATGTGACATATAGCAGTGCACTGACTGGATAGGACTGCTTGAGCTGTCAGGACATTGTCACGGGTGTTACACGGGGCAATCCTCATGGGATTTGGTCGCAAGCAATATAGTTGCTACTAGTAAATTGCCTAGATAGTTGCTGCTAGAGCTGCTGACCTACTTTCGAGATCAATTTTCATTTTCATTCTCCTGTGAAATATTCGCTGAATTATTTTCATTTCCCCTTTCAAGACGTTCATAATGGAGACATGGTTTTTCAAGCATTTTCAAGACCTGGAAATCAGTTTTCCCATACTTTTTCCAGACTTCCAGATTAGCGTACAAACCCTGTATAAGGGCTGTCAGTCATGCAGTGTCCATGGCCTTGACGCCACCTACTCAGATCACTCTGTGTTGTGTAAAGATGTGTACTCTCAGGCTCGCTGGTCAGTTCAATGGCACTTTATTTTGTCCTCCTGCAAATAAAACACATTGGGAGGGACGGTCTACAGGGCTTTTCATAAACACAGCACAGGACAGGAAAACACTGCATGTAGCTTCTGAATTAACATTCTCGTGAGATTCCCCCAAGTGAGATCTAGCACCCCTCCAGCTAGCTACTGGGTTGTAATGCAAACCAGACCTGTAAAACAATAGGCTGGTAACTACACTGGTACAGCATTAAACTACACTGCCTACAACTAATGTCCTGTACTGTTTCCCCATAGATTAGTATTCAGATATTTAACTTAAAATACCCTTGTTACACCTGGAAAGACTTTGTTAATATTTTCTGTAAAAAACAAACAAACACATTTTTTAACTTCAAACGGTGATTTTGTTTATTTTAATTGTATCCACTGATTTTGTTTTATTTTGTTTTCTCTGCTGCTTTAAGTTTTATTTAAGGTTAAAAGACACAGGGCTCTACATATACTGATATGCTGATGTAAGAACATAAGAACATCATTTATGGAGCAGCAAATATTACCACTGGCTGAAAAACAGTCAGCGTTTTAGAATATATGTCTTTGGACACCACACATCTTGTACACTATTATTAAAATGTCAAATATTCATGACAAACACGACCGAGTATGATAGTCTTTGCTGTATGTGATATCTCAACCAGTGACCACAAGAAAACTAATATTTTACTTTTAAATGTAGAGCTTTGTAAGCAAAGAAAAGATAATAACACTGTAAAGGGGTGGTGTTTCAAGGGTCACAAATTCTAGGGATATTAAGTTGTATAAAAAGAGTAATGTATTGGAAGACATTATGTTCATTCTGAGGAGTGTCATATTTACGGCTGTTGGGTCAAGATCTAGCTAAACTGTAGTGGCAAGGTAGCAGAATGTCAAAACAGTGTTTTGTAAAGAAAAAGGTTGGGAGCTTATGTTTGTTTAACATGTGTGTGATGAGAAAGCTCCACTCATCCTGTTTCTTTTTTTACAATTATCACATTTCACCCTCTGATGACTTGTACCTTGTTTCCATAGTCAAGCCAAATCGAGTACAGCCTAATCCCCACCCCCCCACCCCCCCACCCAAACACTACATTTCCATGTTTTTGTTTTTGGGCCGAGTAGAAAATACGTTTCTAATCATGGAATCCCGGGTCTTAGCAGCAATCCCTATATAAGCCAGTGTCAGCTGCAAATTACGGTTAGAAAAAAACAAAATAATAGCTTACCTGTAATTTAACTCTGGGATAAAAAAACAAAAAAACAAAAAAACACGACAGCACATTCTGCAACGTGGAATCATGATGAAATGTTATCACTGATTACTGTTTGGGGAGATCGGGTCATTCAAAGTCAGCATCAAGGATCTTTTCGAAATCAAAAAGTGTTTCAAAATATAAGTCAAGTTCTACTTTCTATGGGTATGAGTGGGAATGCGCTCCAATGTAGGGAAAAAATCAAAGACCACAATAACAATGTGATTTTAGGACAGCGTCCAATATCACAAGACAGTCTGCAGTGAATTTTCTGGAAAAGTGTCCATTGCCGTGTTTGGTGATAACAATGTTACAATGTCAATAATGGTGATACAGTAATCTGGTTACTATCTGGCCACCTCTCGCGATAACATGAGTGAGACTTGTCTACCTCACACAATAACTTGAGAAACTCAGGAAATGTAATTTTTTTTTAGCCAACTCCCGTTGCGCCTTAACTCGAGTTTTGGAAAATTCAGGCTAACCCAGGAGCATTTGAGTGCACTCGAGTTGGCTTCACTTTGGAAACGAGGTATTGGTGGCATTTTTATAATAAAAATTGAAATTTTACCAAAATATGAATAAAAAGAAATGTAACAAAATAGCAAAAAGCTTGTATTACCACCAATGCTGTAATACTGCGACCATGTGTTGTTTGTGAGTACATAGCATGCAGGGTAAAGAATGACATCATGTTTTATGTTATGTTATCTTGTTACACCCCAAACAGAGCAGGCCAAGGTAATTAAAGTGAAAAGTGCATTTGTTTTTGAGTGACAATTGAGGTGTCTCCAGATACCTGTCGGATTCCGACAGGAGTCGAGAACTTGGTGCCAGGGGCGCGGTCGAGGAGTAATCTTCAGCTCCAGACCAAATAATACTACATATTCCGACCAAATTAATTATGCAGGAGAAGCGATAATGCACAATCAAAAGCTTAAAAGCGAGTAATGTTTATCCTTTTGATGTACATGCTATATCCTTTATCTGTTTATTATCCCATGTTATCAGCACTTATGGACATCTGACATCATAATAATGTCACTAGCATAGACAGAAGTATTGGCACCCTACACGTAATACAGTATAATAGTCCATGAAAGTACTGTACAAAGGCTCCTAACTGAAGCCAAACTAACCGTCTCTGCCCGTCAACTATCTTTTGAAACCACTTCCGACTCACTGTAAAAAATATCCATGAATTAATAAACAGTAACAAAATATGATTGAGAACACATCATAAAACAATAAAACAGAGAGACAATACCATAAGGACTAAATCCATCAACCTAATATATTAGTTTTCCAAAAGACTTAACTGTATTCCAAAGCAGTAGCTGTAATGCTTTAAACGTCTTTCTTCACATAATCGTGTTGTCAGCAGATATTGCTAACATATATATATTAAATAGTGTGCAAATTTATGCAGAGAGACAGTTGATATATGTGAAGCCTAGGTAAAGTCAAACAGAAGTTAAACAATCAGGGCCTTTTAGGCCGTTTTAACCACCTCTTAATTATTCCCTAAGGATCACTGGCTTAGTTCTGAATACACTTGACCCTTTGATTCCTAGGTAGAATGGCCATATCTGTCTTAAATCTTAAACTTAAAACCATAAACCTGCTCTTTTTGTAGTTTCATACTGACACAGTTGAAATTAGCAAATCAGAATATATGATTAAAATGGTTTCTTACTAGTTTTGTAAGATATGTACAAGTATTTTTTTTTTTGCTTTTAGAAAAAGGGTGGAAACTATACTAGTTTTTAAGATCCTCTGTTCTAAATAACCAAAAAAAAAAAAAAAAAAAAAAAAAGCCTGCTACTTTGCAAATAACTGTACAGCTATGGCCAAAGGTTCTGCAGCACCCTATAGCAAGGGGTTTTCAATCTTTTTGAGAAACTGTAGCCCTTCTGTCTGGAGGTTTCAGCTCAAGAACCCCTTTACAATTTTAGCTCTACTGAATGGTACCACAGCTGCAATAAAATACAGAATAATCAGATTAACATATTGTTGCCCCCCGCAAACAGTATGCTTAATTCTTAAAGCTTGCAATTAAAAAGTCTTTGGGTGCACAGAATCAAACGACAGTATTTGGGAATCTCTTTTGAAACGCTTTCTATGCAGCAAAATTATAAATAATCCAAAATAGTCTACATTGTAAATGTTTAACACGTTACCGTGCACTTCCCATCTCAGCATAACTGTGTGCCATTTAAATTTTTACAGTATCAAAACACATTAACCTCAAGATAAAGCTATAATAAACCAACAATGATAAGCTTATTTGTTTTACTAAAGCTAACATAAAAATGATCCAATGGGTATAACTTTGTCACTTTGCACTTTCTGTATCAATTTCAAACACCGAAAACAAATTCAACCAGCCGCTATTTCATAGTCGAATGAAACCTGCTGAATAATGTATGGAAGGTCACCGGGGTCAAAAATGCATTACTTAGTACACATTCTAATTTGACTTTAGTACGACTTGAAATTCTAATTATTACGCACAATCAGATCACTGAAAATGAAACGATGAATTTAAAGAAAACTGTACGTGTAATAAATTAACGCTGGGCGATGTCTAATTTTTCACTATAGATATATCATTAACCAAAAAAGCAGATGAATCGATTTATCGACGTCATGAAAGGGCAAAATAAATAATATATAATTTATTTATTTTTGCATATTAAATTGATTACATCTGTTATATATATTTACCTTATTCATTTGTATCATTTGGGGGTCAAAGCAAAATCCCTCCAAAAACAAAAATATATAGTTGTTTAAATTCATAACAACCAATCAAGAGAAAAAAAAAACTCATTTTAAAAAAGTTATCACTGTCCACAGCAGTTTAGTAACAAGAGTGTTGTCCATGGCTTATATTTTAAATGTGTTAAGGAACATGATAGTGTCCACATTTTATTTTAATTAAACTGTAAGCGATGACTGGCACTTGCTTACAATCTGCCCAGCATTACTGACGTTGCCAGAATGCTTCACACTTCTGACAAGAGATGCTTTTGGAACAATCTTGGTTGTTTTTCTTAATTTTTACTCCGAGGTTGTTCAGATGAATAAACACAGACTTTGTTTGAAGTTTTGTAGGGTGCCATCCCGTTAAATTATCACACAGATTGGTTGTGTTACCGGGGTATCCCAAACATTATTTTCTTACCATCTTTAGAAAATAATTGCCAAACATCGAAAGGCACTGTATTTGTAGCTCGGTCGATAGAGTATTTGTAACTCTAGCACAATGCTCTTAACTTGCTCTGTTACTCTGAAGACTCCTGCACAGATGCAATCCCATCAGTAAACACTCACATGGGGCGGGGCAGGGGGGAGAAGGTGAGCTCAAAATCACATGCAGATTCAGCGAGTCAGACCTGAGGGGAGCAGAGCAGCTCTGCGCTTAATGCAAAAAAAAAAAAAAAAAAAGAATCGCCAATTCCAAATTTAATAAAAAAATTACTTTCCTTTGCTTAAACCCTTTACACAAAAATGATGCATAGGCTTGACTATCGATAGTTATTACATGATAGAATAAATCGATGCATAGCCTCAGCCTTATAAATTATCCAATTAAATTTGTGGCTATATGGACTTGGCATTAGGCATTTATCTAGTGGACTTCTGGCGGACTTGAGGCTGGCAGGGGAGAGTGTAGCGTGCACGGGGGAAGGCAGCAGCAGGGCTGGTACGTGATGTAATCACATACAGAGACATGAGCTTGATATACGATCCTAGCAAAGTAGCCAGTTCTTTTGTACAGCAGCATCAGTGCTATGCTTCAGTGCGAGAGGTCCAGGGTCGTGCCCACCCTACACCTGTGTGTGGATTGCCTCGCCCTGTGTGATGCGCCCACAAAAGCTCTACAGGCACATCTTAATACTGACCAAACCCTGACATGAGTCCTGGGACTCTCTCAAGCATTGAATTAAAACTGTATCAAATTGTTTCGTGGTCACAATACAATGTATGACAATCCATGTGATGCATTTTATTAATATCATAACCTTTGAAAATTGAGCGTGACAATGTGACTATACAAGTCAAATACTGAATTGAGACCAAATTATTCCGCTGACTTTTCCGCTCATATAATACAGTGAAACTAACAATTACATTCACACACTTCCTTGAATGCACTGACCATCTTTTATCGTGATGCGCATGACTGGCTGCAGAATTGATGCTTTCTTCTGCTGTAAAGATCAGATTAGCTTTCATTGAGACTGTGGTACTAACTTACACAGGAAACAGAGCAAACACAGGCTGCTTATAGTCACTGAAAAGCACTTTGTATTACAGTTCCAAAGACAGTTTGGAAAAAAAACAGTTACAAAGACTTGCACATTTATAAAATATGTGTAAATCATTCATAGTAAAAATAATAAAAAATATATATTAAATATATAATTTTAGCCACCCATCTGTAATACACTGTGCTGCAAATTTGAAAAGTCTTGACACAGCATATTTAACAAAAAGTTAAAATGTAGCTATTTTATACCAAAGTTCGAATCAGCCTTTATACAGCACACAGCAATAACATGGGCATAACAAATAAGTCAAACTACAAGTACCTAGTTTCAGAAAGTAGCCACTCTTTGTTACTGTTGTGCAGAGAAATAAATCACACACACACACACACACACACACAAGGATTAAATTTGCCACGGCAAGGCACCACATGATGGGCAACAAGACTGCAAAACATAGGTCCTATAAATGATGCCTTGTGTTACTGCCGTCTATTTTAAAAACCTTGGGGTCCTACAAACTGAAGCAAGTTCAACTATATAAAACAATTATAACAGTATAAAATAGACAAGAAACAGGAGCAGTTAAAATGATTCAGCAGTTTCTTTATAGCTTTTTTTTTTTTTTTTACCATTAAAAGTATTTTATTTATTTCTTGAAACCAAACATTAATTTGCACTTGGTGCATTTCACCATATGCATACAAGCTTTGATTTCTATCTAGCATAATATGTTTTGTTGTGTGTTTCAGTTTGCTATTGCCCCAGTACTGTGTGTGCTTTACTATTAATCAGGTTTGGTCGCTTCTGAAGAAAGTAACTAAAGAATAGATAGGTGTTTTAAGGTTTTGTTTCTTAAAATGTAATAATGGAAAGAGATTTTGGAAACAGTTCCTCAATTTAAGGTTAGATGCGTTTGCTGGTTTGCCACAGTCAATAAAAGGAATAAATGATCAGACATTGACCCAACTTTACAACATTCACGTACTCTGAATTTGAATGAATAGAGAATTCTCCAGTTCATTAAACAGACAAAAATCACAGAAAAAATTAGGGTGTCATGTGTCAAGGACTAAGAACTGAGAGCACCAAACCGGAACGGTTAATTGTTAAAAGGCTACAAGCTGTAGGCGTATGTTTTTTCTTTTTCCTAAGAAGAATTAAAAAATTCAGTCAAGGCAGTTTATTCAGTAAAATATTTACATTGTAAATCCCTGCTGTTACACAAGCAAGGATTCACAATGTGAATCAACTGAGGTATAATAAAAAAGTAAAAAGTACAAGTTAGCCTGAAGTTGTTCCATCTCCCCTCCCCCCTCCCCAAGACACGCATGAGAACAGCCTATTAAACAGCCCTGTCTGGAAGGGAACTGCCCATTTCTTTAGGATTATTACATGAGACACATCACCACGAGGACACCAGTCGCTTCACACAGAGAGAGACAGGAAGAGAGATAGAGAGAGGGCGAAAGTAGAGAGTAACTGGAACGTCTGGTTACACATGGTTTCCTATTGCTTCCATTTGAACTCCTTCAAGAAGCTCACAAATCGTGTATGGGTGAGTAGATATGAGTGAGTGCTGCACCCAGACGGCAAGTTTGCATGAGCTGAAATATGGGCTGAACATATTTCTCTGTGTATTTCCAGTACAGTATATAGATAGAGAACTAATTGTGCACATTCTGAGGAAAAATTATATGGAATTAGAAGTGAAAATATATGTGTGCCTTGCACTGCAGCAGGAATAGTTAGAAAAAGAACTGCAAATTGTATGATCAATTAAAAAAATGATGTTGTTATAGATATTACATTTAGTCTTGAAGACAAGAAAAAAAAGGAATGATGTGAACTTCTGATGAAAATATTTTGGTTGTCAGCCTTTTTTATTTAATGTACTACATGTATCTTTTACAGTAACGGCACTATTGTTAACCTGTTAATTTTTGTCTGGAGAAGCCTTGGAACACTTTCAACAAATAAAGAATTCTGTAAATAGCCTATATCAGCAGCACCAGACAGTCCTGTGATATTATACTTAGAAAATGACTACATTAATAAATATAAGAAAAACACAGCATACTTGGGTAACCTTGAATGTGCTCTCAAAACAGCTTGCTAAATTTTTCCAAGTCATTTTCACTGTGCACTACACTCATTATTTGAAGGGAAAGAAACTAGAGTAATGGAACAATTTAGCTTTTTCATAGGATCACATATTTCACATTACCTACAGTTTCATAGTTGACACTAGATAAATCGATCTGTATATAAAACCAGCAAGCCTGGCTGATTCTTACATTACAAATAGTAGATATAACAGCACACCGGTAATTTTGTTAGTAAAATGAAATAAGGTTTCTGTATACCTTTTTTTTATTTAGACTGTACATTACTGCGGAAGCAGAGAAGGATAACAACTATGTTTTAGAGAATCATACTTTTTGCTTTGGCAATACAGTTTATAAACTTGTTATCCTTATACAGTATGTCTGTAATAATTAAGCCAAAAGGCAGTAAACACAATGCACCCTTATATAACTAAAGAGATGCCTGATGCAAAAAATGCACTGCCACCCATACAAATCAGCTCACCTTCTTGCATAGATAATGTTACACTTTAACATTAAAAAGTTCAGTTCGTACTGGATTACACAAAACCACTTTACAAGTATGTGATCTGTGTATCTGCTTAAACCGGCTGACAGCAGTTTAGGTTCTTCATCTGTTTCTCCGTCTTATGGAATCGTCTTGAAAACACAGTGGGGCTGCCTGGCCTTGTACTATCCTGGCTCAAATCTTCTCTTTCCGATAGATTTCTGTTAGTCTCTATTGAGGAGGCAAAATCTGAAAGGTTTGAAATTGTCTGCAGTGTTCCACAGGGCTCTATTCTAGGACCTTTGTTATATTCATTATATATGCTGCCGTTGGGTGATATTATCTGCACACAAGGAGTGCTGTGCTGATGATACCCAGCTTTCTGTCCCTAAAGCCAGGATATACTTCTGCTGGGGAGTTACTTGCTGCCTCTCTTGCAGACATTGGATGTCTCAGAATTATTTAATGCTAAATTCAGATAAAACAGGTTATGCTAGTGGGCTCTCAGAACCAACTAAAAATGTGGGATTACATGAGCTCGATCATAGTAATCTCTCATTAAATTTTAAACCAGAAATGAAAAATTTGGGGTTCATCTTTGATCCTGATCTATCATTTTTGACATATATTAGGGAAGTTACAAAAGGGAAGTTCTTTTTACCATTTGAGAAATATAGCCAAACCGAGACCAGTTATTTCTGTATCTAATGCCAACAGACTAATGCATGCCTTTGTTTAATCTAGAATTGATTACTGTAATGCACTTCTCTCTGGTACCCCAAAAGGTGTGCTGTCTCTCATTACCCCTGTTTTAGGTTCCTTACACTGGCTCCCTGTGCAGTATAGAATAGATTTTAAGATTCTGACCTATAGAGCCCCAGATGGATTAGCACCTAGTTATTTGCAGGAGTTACTGACCCCGTATCATCCAAATCACACTCTTAGATCATAGGATGAGGGCTACTGGTTATTCCCTGGGTCAAAAAAATTAACAAGGGAGGAAGGCTTTTTCACGCAGGGCCCCTAAATTATGGAATGTCCTCCCTTCTTTTGTCAGGGAAGCTTGGACGATTACAGTTTTCAAGTCAAGACTGAAAAAATACAAAATTACTTTCTTATCTTAGCGGGTTCTAATGTAACTTAAATGGCTGCATTTTTAACTTTTAACTTTTTTTTTTTTTTTTTAAATAGATATACTGTTTTTTAAATATGCTATTTTTATGTAGCAGTTATGTGTGTGTGTGTGTGACATGCCTGGGGACTTTTATACAAAGGTATTCTGTTGTGTAAATGTTAATTTATTAATTATTATTACAACTCATTAGATCTCAATCAAGCAAAAATAAATAAATAAATAAATAGAGATTATACAAAATTGGTCATGGCACAGATAGTACCTGTGATTAGTATTACAAAATGCACAAAAGTTTACTAACCAGTCTATCAGCTTAAGAGAAGCATAATTAAAAATGATTGCAGTTTTATACAGTACTGGTTGCACCACCAATTATTTCTGAAACAACTGCACTCAAAAAGGACCTTGAGTTTCAGTGAATACATTCAGCTCAACTTCAGGTTTGTCAAAGTCTGTCAAATTAACTTAGGGTGCTTCTCCACCCGGGGTCTACACAGAAATGCTCCTGCGGTTACAGCCGAGCACAATACTGCACTACACACTTCAGAAGGTTCTCATTTCAAATCAATTGTTCTGAATCAAAACTACACGTCTTGACACAAAGGCACCAGTCTAAAATTAACTAGCAGGCATTGGTAAGCCATTGTAACCTCTGTTACCAAGAAGATAAAAAATGTACTTCATGGTGACAGGTGGTCAGTATAGATGTACTGTCTGTTAATGGCATTTTATGAGACTATTACATTATAGTATTTAAAAAATATATATTATACATGATATAGTTCTAAACATACACACTGGACATCAAAGAATAAACATCTACTCTGCGTGAGAGGTGTCGGGAATGTGAAGCCTTACAGGCTTACCCAGGGCCTTAGGAACAGCAGCCAAGACCCCCCCCCACCCCCCGCAAACCAAACAAGAAACCATTTAGTATATTATTAACCACATATTAAGCAACTTGAATCCTGGTTTCCAAGGCTGTATTCTTGTTAAAATACTGTATTATAGGAGTAAAAAGAAAAGTAGTAAGAAAATGTCTACATTTTTTTAAAATTGTAGGTACTTGTGAATAACATACTGTAACTAACTAAGCCCGTCTGAGGCATGTCTAATTTTATTTCAGACAAAAAGAAAACAGTAGCTGATTCTGATTATCTTGTAAAACAGCAGTTTGACATTTTATAGATGGATACATTCGGTTTAAAAGGGCTAAAGCTAACTTATGGTGCCATTATAAATGCATCATAGAACAAAAAAGATGATAAAAGCAAAAACATACCCAATAATACTAACAGTAATAATGGCAGCATTGATTAAACAAGACATTCCAACAATAAAATATATTTATTCAATAGCTGTTCTAAC
The DNA here is from genome assembly GCF_017654505.1 of Polyodon spathula. Classification (NCBI taxonomy): domain Eukaryota; kingdom Metazoa; phylum Chordata; class Actinopteri; order Acipenseriformes; family Polyodontidae; genus Polyodon; species Polyodon spathula. Next base: position 94,901,211 of record NC_054535.1, on the reverse strand, counting down.
TGTTTGTGACTAATATTCTGCCTGGGTTATACATAACCCGATTTTAAATTGTGCTCATCATTTCAGAAGTTGGTCTCAATAATAGAAAGGGGAGGCAACATTGGAAAAGGAAATGGAGGGCAGCACGTTGGAGAACATCTCCTATTTACTGGAGAGAAGAGAACACAAGCAGTGGAACCCCAAGGAGGTTCTCAAAAGCAAACTGAGCAAAAGCTGCTCCTGCTCAGTGCAAAAACTGAAAAACTTGTTCGTTGGCTTCTTCCCCGTAGTACGGTGGCTGCCCAAGTATAAACTTAAGGAACATGCCTGTGGTGACATCATGTCAGGCCTCATCATCGGGATTATCCTGGTACCCCAGGCCATTGCATATTGCTTGCTGGCTGGCCTGCAGCCCATCCACGGACTTTACACGTCTTTCTTTGCCAACATCATCTACTTCTTCATGGGTACCTCCCGGCATGTCTCTGTGGGAATCTTCAGCCTGTTGAGCCTGATGGTGGGACAAGTGGTGGATCGGGAAGTGCAGCTTGCAGGATTTGACATGAGTGATGACAGCCAGGTAGCTGCTATGAGCCCTGAAGACCTGTGGTACGGCAGTAACACTGCTAATATCACAAAACTAAACTCAACTCTAGGAGCTTTCAATATGGAATGTGGGAAGGACTGCTATGCGATGAGCGTTGCAGCCACCTTGACTTTAATGGCTGGAGTTTATCAGGTAACAACAGGTTTTACTTAGCGAGTTCAGTTCTAAATAATGTCATCTTCCCCAACATTTAATAATAATTTGCGGACACTCAAAAGTGCATACTGTGCTATTTTGTGTACGTTACACCGCAAGCCAGCATCAATTCCTAGCTTCCTAAGGCTGATCCTAATGGATAAAATGCGTCCACCATGTGCATGGGTGGAAACAAAATCTATCCAAAAGACAGCAACAGACATTTAGCCATCCTATGTCAATAATAAAAATATAAGCTTTGGACAATAGCCAAATCCTATGCTGAACACTAGATAAAACATATCCAATGCTGTTAGACATTTATTTTATATCCAAAGTCAGCAAAGTATATTTGGTCGTCAGACGCTTATATTGGTAAAGTTTACAATTTAGGCATTGTCCATGTGTATCAGAAATCATAATCTGCCTACTGCGGTCAACATTTCTCTCAAGATGGGATTCATTGACTAACTTTAAAAAAGCATTTTATATAAATAAATAAATAAATTAATAAATAAATAAATACAAACACACACACTGAACATTGACAAAGCTTTGAAAAAGGCCCTTTTAGTAGTGTTACTGATTATGAAGCTCACAATAATGTTTGTTTGTTTTTTTCTTGCTAGGTTCTGATGGCAGTGTTTCGGTTGGGTTTTGTATCAGTGTACCTGTCTGGACCAATGCTGGATGGCTTTGCCACAGGTGCTTCTCTCACAATTCTAACTGTGCAAGTCAAATACCTTCTGGGGATCAAGATCCCACGCACCCAGGGATTTGGCACTCTTATAATCACCTGGGTCAACATCTTCAGGAATATCCAGAACGCCAACTCATGTGATGTAATCACCAGTGCCATCTGCATCGCAGTCTTGGTGGCTGCCAAAGAGCTGGGTGATCGATACAAAGACCGGCTAAAGATCCCACTCCCCACCGAACTGGTCGTGGTTGTAACAGCAACCCTAGTTTCACATTTTGCTGACCTTAACGGAGTGTATGGTTCTAGCATCTCCGGGGCAATTCCTACAGGTTTCATCCAACCTCAGGTACCCAGTTTAGGAATGATGCCAAGGATTGCCTTGGATGCCATACCTCTTGCAGTCATCAGCTTTGCCTTCACAGTTTCCCTCGCCGAGATGTTTGCCAAAAAGCATGGCTACACTGTCAGGCCAAACCAGGAGATGTTGGCCATCGGCTTCTGTAACATCATACCATCCTTTTTTCATTGCTTCGCCACCAGCGCAGCCCTTGCAAAAACATTAGTCAAAGACTCCACGGGCTGCCAGACCCAAGTTTCCAGCTTGATTAGCGCCTTTGTGGTTCTTCTTGTCTTGCTCGTCTTTGCCCCACTCTTCCACTCTTTGCAGAAGTGCGTCCTGGCCTGTATCATCATTGTCAGCTTGAGGGGAGCCCTACGCAAATTCCGTAGTGTGCCCAGTCAGTGGCAGATCAACAAGGTGGACACTTTGATCTGGATTGTGACCATGCTATCCTCAGCCTTGATCAGCACTGAAATGGGTCTGCTTGTAGGGGTGGTCTTCTCTATACTTTGCGTAGTGGCTCGTACCCAGCTTCCCCATGTGGCCATTTTGGGTCAGATTCAAGACTCTGTCTTCTATGAAGACAGCAAAGAATACAAGAACCTCTCCACAGTCCCCAAAGTGAAGATCTTCCGCTTCCAGGCACCCCTATACTACGCCAACAAGGACTTTTTCCTGCGGTCTCTCTATAAAACCTCAGGGCTTGATCCAGTATTAGAAGATGCCAAGAGGAAGAAGACAGAGAAGAAAGCCAAAGCGAAGGCTGCCAAACAGGCAAAAGAAAATGGACAAGAGAAGTCCAGTGGAAACACACCCTTGATCTTGACTCCTGATGGGTTTGACTTCCACACCATTATCTTAGACTGTTCTTCCATTCAGTTCCTGGACACTGCAGGGCTTTTGACCCTGAAGGGAATACTCAAAGACTATAAAGAAATTGGCATCAGCATCCTCCTGGCATGCTGTAACACCTCTGTAATTGATTCACTAAAACAAGGCAGTTACTTTGGGACATATGAGAAAGACATCAGTACCTTGCTGTTTTATACAGTGCACAGTGCCGTTCAGTTTGCAGTAAGCAGGGAAGTTGCTATCGTTGATTCTGTGGTTTAGCATTTCCTGATTGATAGTAATCAGCCTAAAAATAGGTTTTCAAATGAGTAGTGTTTCAGCCACAGGGATCAACAGCTATTAGCCAGTGATGCCAAGCAGCTGAGACTCAGGGTGCAGGGTCATATAAGCTTTTAGGGCTGCAACGAAGTGTACATTTTGACCTTCGAAGGTTCGGAACACATAACTGAAGGAAGGTTCGAGCCTTCGATGGTACTCATTTGCATAATTTACTGGTGATGTCACCATTGCTACTTGTTTATATTTGATTGAAAATCCTATTATTTTACAGGTAATCTATATAAATAGAATAAAACATTCACATGTAGTTTAAAAATACTATAGAACAGTAATCATGTTTTTTTATAATTTCACTTGTCACGTGACCCCAGAGATTGGTTATACCGCCATGATGAGTCGCTTGCACAGTTTGCATTAAACTTTTTTTTTTTTTTTTTTGGTCGTCTGGGCATTTCACAAAAAAAAATCCCAAACAGCAGAGGGGTTTGAGACATTTCTTTCAATACAGCTTATGCTATACAACGCTTTGCTGTCGAGATGGAGAATGAACAAATTAAAGGTTTACCTTTGGATAACACAAGCTGGATGGAGGAAGGATGGACTGTGCTCAGTTTTCATATTCTACCATGGCACTTCTTTTCATAGTCTTGCACACTAGATATTCAGTACATATTTTACTGAAGCACTACAACTGTACCGCCCCAGTGCTTTGGATACTATACCCTGCTCCATACATGGCAGCGGCACCATATAGAGTTGCTACATATAATGATTTGGTAGCGGATCTTAATACAAAAACTTTTCTTTATGTAATATGCATTATATAAATCAAAAGATCAAGTTTTGCATGCGAGTGACATGATGAGTGATTTATAATATTCATATATTGTCAAACAGTTTCTGTTAACAGGAAAAAAACAAATACAGTGTGCCAATGACGTCTGACAAACCTTCGAAGGTTTAAAACAATCTTCGAATCCCTGGTTAGCGAACGAACCTTCGAACACAGCCCTATAAGCTTTGCAAGCCAAAGCTTAACAGCAAAGAAAACTTGCCCAGCAAAATGGCAGGAATGATTTCTCTCTGCCTGGCACACAAAGCTAAAAACATAACCTAGTGCATTGTTTCAATTACAAAACTGCAGACAGAAATTCCTCACTGCCCCATCAATGCACTATAGTCATGCTAGAGTGGGACCGCCCTCTTTTATGGATATGTACTCATGAACCAAAAAATGTAACAGAGCCTTATTTTAAGAACTTCAGACGTGGCTGAGTCAGATTTTGAATTGTAGAAGTAGAGTATGTATGCAGCAGCCCTGGTTACGTACCATATTGCTGAAAGTAAATACAGAAACAAGTGACTTTGTTGTTTAAAACCCGAAAGGGCTAGAATACAGTAACTCGAATGAAGAAATTAATCAAGAAATATGTTCATTAAGTTGGAATGAAGGGCTAGTTTGAAGATATATGCAAAGTTTTTACTCTCTTTTTACTTTACACAACCTGGTATGGGGTGGGGGGCTCATTTTGTTATTCCCCATTTTTCTTCTTTTTTTAATATCACAACTATTAACATAAGTTTAAAAAGAAACATTTGCGTTTTCCCATGAACCACATTAAGGCACACTGGCAAAGCAGTGTCCATGGCAGCTACCAATGTTTCTCAGCAGCCAGTGCTGTCTGTAGATTATTTAAATAGGAAGAATTCCACTGAAAAATAGGCAGACCATTTAGCTAAATTAGAAACAAACCTGTCCCAAACTGGATTGCAACCTATCTATCTCAGCTTACTAATCAAAAACGTAACAAAAACTGTGGTCCCCTTATGAAGTTTACTTAAAGGGTGATTCATTTACACTACAATAAAAGCTACCTGTGTGTCTGTCAAAGGCGCTTTTGTTTTAGACCGTGGTACATGTGGAAAGTCAAAAAAGTTAGAACCCATCCCCTGATCATCTCAGTAACATTGTAGGCAGTTAAACCAAGGTAACCATTGAGTGTTTCGGCAGAGACTGGCTGTTCAATACTGCCCTGGTGTGACTTCAAGTCTTGTTTTATATAAGCTGGGCAGTCAGTTACATGAAGTGTTGCAAAACTCCAAGTCAGACTTGTAATACTAAGACTTAGATTTTAAGTCTTAGTATTACAAGTCTGACAAGTCTAAGTTTTAACAAAAAAATTATTCTGTTACCTTGCATTACAAAAAATGTAATACACCAACTAGGGGTGATTTCTACTTGAATAATTTTATCAAGTTTCAAACACTCAATTTCTAAAACAAATGGATAAATGCGCTAACTACAAAAACTTTTTGAGAGAGGAGGAAGTTAAAAGTGATCAGCCACTACAGTTGTCACCTCACTGATAAATGACAGGGAGTTCTTCACTACCAAGCTCTGCTATTGGCTAAGGGAGTACATGAGCAGTGAAAACTGCATCTTAAAAAAAAAGCAATTCATCGAAGTATTTTTTAAAAGTTAAACGAGACCACGTGCAGTGTAATCTCTGCAGCACACCTAGTTCGGATTGTAAAAAAAAGCGAGTTAAACGCTCAATCATCTGAAATGCAAGCACTCATCTGCTATTTTGGACGAAAACACAGAATGTGGCAAAAAAGAAAAAAAAAAAAAAAAAACAAGCATTGCATCTTTTACTGTGCGCAGTGGTCGACGATGTGATGCATCTCGGGCGGGAAAAAAAAAAGGCTTTTTTATGTTTTGTTAAAAGTGAACTTTAATTAGGATTTTGACTGTAAACTACCGGGCGATGTTAATCCTGTTGTTTGAGTTATTTTGTTGTTGGCCTTCTACTGATATTGGCTTCATTCCGGCATCAGACTTAAAAAGATTATTATCGTATTACTTCAATTTGGCGCCGCAGTGTTTATTTTAACTGCGGCGCTTAAAAGAAGGCGGCCATTATACGAGGGCAAACTTTATTAATAATAACGGATTCAGTATGTACGGGTACGGGTAATAGCATTGATTTTATTGAGCAAACATATTTTGTTGTGCTTTGTTAGTAAGCAGTCGTGTTGTGTGTTTTTTACGAGTTGTCACAGATTGTTAACAATGCAGCCGAACGTTTTGAAGGTCTTTTTTATACAGTTCTGCATTTTATAGTTACAACCCCTTTGCTGTGTTTTCTTATTTTTTTTTTTTTTGTTTGTTTGTTTTCTTACTTTGAATACATTAGATGCGTCTTCACTGCTACTGTTTATTTATTTATGCGTCCCTATGTGTGGTTGCTGCTAATTCGTGCTAAGGACCTGTCACTGTTATGGATAATTAAATGTCGGGTATTCAAAGCTTTACATCTTGGTATATTTGAATATCTTATTATTCAATATTCCAACCCCTTTACACTAACACTGTACATATAAATTGTTGCTTTGCAGTAACCCAACAAGGTTCTAAAGTTTGGTAGGTAGATAGTCATTCAGTAGCACAGATGGACCGATGCTTCGGCAGCAGTGCTCTGACCCCTATGGCTTTATAGCAGCCCTGATGTGTTTAATCAGAACCCTTTTACTCCTGGCGCTCTTCTGCACCACACTCACCTGCTGATTAGGAGCTCACAGCTGGTAAACACACACACACACACACACACACACTGCTCCCTCCTGCTCCAAACACAGCAGGCAGGCTGCTACACACAGAGCGTCAGCTTCCCCATTAAAACCAATCCCTTTCTTATTTATACAATCACAACACTTATTTACAATCAACAAGCACAGAAGCCCCTTCCTTATGTGCATGGCCCCAGTCCTGCTACAGATGGGTAGGGTGTGTTTGACATTTTTTTTTTTATTAATGTATTTTGGCTTATGTATAAGACAGAACAATCAGAGGGGTTCTGGGGACAAAGATAGATTAGCCACAATCAATGTATTAGTTTTTTTTTTTTTTGACTGTGCCAAAATGTAACATCTGGTTGTGAGTTATCTTTTCAAACAGTTAAATATCATAAATAGAGAACATACATTTAATAGTAACAGCTATATGAATTAGTACAGCACCCCATTTAAATAACAATCACGAGCCTGTGACAGTGCAGCACTGTAACTGACTTGTGGCATGCACACAGTCAGCCCTCTGTTTGACTACAGTACTGACAGACACATATGGGCACTTATCCAGCTCTACAAATTAACTCAATCTTCTAGGCAGGGCTGAAGTGAAAGAAAATCTAATTTACTAAACAAACATGAAAAGAAGCATTAGAAATGACTGTTAAACATTTATTTATGGTACACTAGTTTTTTTATTTCTGTAGTGTATAAAATAGGACTAGTTTAAGCTAAAGAAAACTAATAAAAATAAAACAAAACATTCCATCACCACTACATCCATAGAAACTATCACAGAAGAGAGCAAAGTAAAAGCAAAAATGTCTAGGTTTAAGTATCCAAGAATAACAAGTTAAAGTAAACAAAACACCTTTTAAAGTATTTTTCTATAACGTAACAGTGTATACCATAATAGTGATTATTTGTATAGGTGCAGAGTTTAGACTTGGCAGGACTTGGCAGGCCTTGTCATTTATTAGAATTGGGAATGTTTATGTCCTCATACACCAGACTTAAAAACTAATTATTGCTTAATTAAACAATTAAGTGAAGCTTAATTAGGTGAGGGGAACAGGAGCCAAATATGAAATTTGCAGTTTAAAATGGACTTAGCTGGTCAGTAAATGTTTGCAGTAAATACATGCATTTTGTGTAGGAGTGATCAGGGATAAGTGTATGACAGGCTACTGTATAAATGCTAATCTCAGTTTGGTCACACCGGTGGTCATCTAAGATGTGCACAATACAATCAAAGTAGAAAGAATACCGTACTTAAAATAAATAATGACTACAATTACTTAATAATGTGGACATTCGGTGAAAAAATTATTATTCTAAACAGTGTAAGCAATAAATTATTCAATTGTAAAAAGTTATTCAGGTGATAACTAAGTAGCACCATATTTTGTGTTATGTATTTGTAATTGTCATGTGTGTTTAGTGTAATGCTAGACAGTTTTGGCTGGTTTCAGAGACCCTGATTAGCATGCATTTTGGACTGCCTAATGTCACTTTAAGTAAGGCAGCCCAAGATTATTAGTTATCTAATATATGTTGTAATGTTTGCGTATTTTGTGGCCAATAAAGAAAATAAAAAGAGATTATCCTAAAAAACAAAGTTTTTTTCTTTTAAATTGTAACACTCAAAATAAACTTGTTTCATGAGGTTCAACCCTAAGTACAATATGGCATGGCATGACATTGCATCTCGTCAAAGGGGGATGCAGGGTTTATTTAGAGGTCTACACATTTTATGAATCAAATTTTTGGACCAACTTATATTAATGCTGCTGGTGTTTCCCGCCAAGTGTGATTCATTGCCTCCCTTACAAGAATCACTAAATACAATAATATTTCAGCACAAAAAGGTGCAGCGACTGTTTTATGAGATCTGCCTCTATTTAGACCATCATAGATCAGGAATCAGACCGTAGAAGTGTATGGTTAACAAAATAGTAATATAACAATATTAAAATGAAAACCGTAGGAGACTTATTTGATAGTTACCAGTTCCAGTAACCAGTGCATTCGGACTTGCTCAGTCCCTTTATGTGGGACTGAAGAGATGTATGCAAGATTTAGCTGCTGGTCTTTGCTAAGGTCATACTTGTTAGCTTGATCATGAGGAAGAGGAGGGCTGAAATAAAACAAAAACACAAAATAGCATTGAATCTTTTGCACTCCCTATGAATAACAACAACAACAACAATAATAATAATAATAATAATAATAATAATAATAATAATAATAATAATAATAATAAAACTTCATCACAAAAGAGAACTTTAAATCATTGCTGCCCCCTGCTGGCAATATTATAAAATGTCCCCAATAGTCACAATCAGTATGAATAGCCTACATTTACCAAAGATCTGTATTTAAAAAATGAAAAAAAAAAGAAAAATGTATTAAGCACTTTATGTATTATCCTGTAACTTTTAAATAAAATCCTTGTGACACTTCAACATAATGAAAAGTTATGTATTGCATGTGAAAATGGGAAATGCAGTTCAACTTTAAGGTAGGAATGTCAGTGTTGGGGCCAAAATAATTTGAAACAAGTATAAACGGCCGAGAGGAACACATTTAAAATACAGCTCTAAATCAATTGGTTGGATCTAAAACGGTTTTTAGATTGCAAAATTCAAGACGACGGCCAGATAATCTTTATTAAAAATAATTACATAAATAAAAAAGAAACAAAAACATCCAAATCTAGTGTTTACACCTTACTTACTCACTACTGCCCTTAAAATATTGCTTAGGTTCCCCATTAAAAGCAGTATCATTCTTATTTATATAATCACTACTGACAACAGAGTCACACACATACCAAAACCCACTACTTTTCCAGAAATGCTTCAGACCTCTTTGAGGTGTTTCTGCACCCACTGTGACAGTGTAGGAGGTAGCGGCAACGTGCTTCAGTAAGTGCTACTTCTGAAACAGCAGCTCTCCGAGTAAACGAACAATCCCTAAACAGACCATGCTTTTACCTTTAGTCTATATTTATATTAAAAATGAAATGGAAGTAAAATATTACCTTAGGCAGCATGTTTCAATGATGTCATGTTGTCAATCTATTATATTATTATGATAATAATGCACAGCTACTAAATTGAATAAAAAGTGATTACACCAGCAAATCACGTCCAGTGAAGTTTTAACATCATGTGACTGAGTGTTGTATCAACGTTGTACAAATCAGGTTAAAAAAAACTAAAACAGAAAAACGCCATGAAAATGTTCAATTGGAAAACAAATTCCTTGTGCATGCCCTGCTCCTCTTAATAAGGCCTATGTGCATGACTGAAATAAACCTCATGGGCTTACTGTGTGGCAGTGGGCGAGAAGTTTCATTTTGCCCACATCAATCATGGACGTCGAGCTCGCGTTGCCAATACAAGACGTCACTCGCTGTTGGATGAGGTTTAGAGTACTACTACCCAATTAACGAACGCGTTTGCTTTATGTGACATTTTTGAATTTGTACTTCTAAAGGAGAAGCTGGGGTGGAGGGTCGGTGGAAGTTGTGTCGGAACAACAGTAATAAAAAAGAAAATAAACACAATAAACATCAAGGGTTATCCTGGATTGATTTTTTTTTTAATTGGAGATCATGAAGAACAGGAAGAGGTAAGTCCAACTTTATTTATATAATTTTGGACGGTTTGATGATAATGTATGATAACTGTTAACAGATTATTGTGTGTGTGTGTGTGTGTGTAATGTATGATATACTATATATATATATATATATATATATATATATATATATATATATATATATATATATACACACACACACACACACACACACACACAAGGTATTTGGCGTTTTGAACCGTTACTTTATCTTTCAGTGTTATATAAGTTTGGCGCTGTTACGAGTATCCACGGAAATCCACCCTATTGTTTAAGTTATACACCTCAAGTGTGTTTTTGTTTTAAGAAAAACTTTTTTTGAGTTAATGTTTAGTTGTGCTTGCTTTATACATTTTATTCCGATTACTTATTTGTGTTCTCGCCTTTTATTTGTGTGTAAGTGTATCTGGGGTGCTTTTGAAAAATTCCACATTTCTTCTTCATTTGAGGTGAAACAGTGGTCATGCAGTCTACATTTGGGTCCATGTGATTTAGAGTATTGATTTGCAGGGGAATAGTTTAATGTTAATCTCAGAATTCACCACTTTGTGTGTGTGTGTGTGTGTGTGTGTGTGTGTGTGTGTGTGTGTGTGTGTGTGTGTGTGTGTATATATATGCAGTTTCTTAACAGATGAGGTGGGCGTAAGTTGGATCACAGCACTGTAAGCCCAGCATCTAGTCAAACAAAATAGTTTGACAAAAGATTATGTTTTCTGTTGGGGAAATTATCAGTATTACTACTAAAAATAGTTGTTGAGGGTTACAACAGGGTTACATCTCCTAAGTTGAGGAACAGAAGCTGGTGATATGATTGGTGCAAACTGATAGGTCAAAAAATGTATGATAGTTATGACACAAGAAATAATGATACCAAAAAGTAATAAATAATAAAAATTTTTGGCTTACTAGGGTAGCTTCACATTTATTAACCTCATACTGTACCAAGGATATCCAGCACTTCATCTCACCACTCAACATCCTCTAAAAACATGTTTTAAATAGTTTTTTTTTTTTCCTTTTTTGTCATGTACAATATTTATTGCAAGGCAAGGACAACTGTTAATTAGAATTATTTTTGCAAGTATTTAAAATAAAGTACTAAAATGTTTAACCCCCAAAAGTCTGAAATGCATTAGTCAATTTATACAATTAGTTTGTAAAGCACTTGGCAGAATAGTGCTATGTCTACAATTAGAAATCTCGCTACAGTACCCCACTGGCTACTCTACTCAAATATATTTTTAATCAATGTACATCCCTACAAAGTGGCTGTATGGTAATGTAGAGGAATGTTCTGTATTTTCCTATCTGCAACTGTTACTGTCAAGTAGACAACTGCTGAGGTTTTTATTTTATATTTTTTCAGTGAGGTTTTAGCTTTCTCTCTTGTGTCTGGGATTAACAAGGCAATAGCACGACTGGTGGATATCTGGGATAGCATAGGGATACAGGAAGAACAAAGGGTGGAGCGCATGGAGGCAGTCAAGAAACATATTGAGGTAAACATTCTTATCTCCTTTTAATCTAGATTTTGTCTTAATAAAAAAGCATGCTTTAAGTGGTCTGGGGACATGGTGGATGTAGTTTGTTTAAATTTGTTTTCCCTTTGCAATCATTCTAGCTAACAGTACAATTGGTGTATACTGCATTAGCCCTGAAATGCCAATGTATTTTTTTTATAGAGAAAAGCTACTTTGTTTATATAACTAGATCTTGGACCAAACACAAAGTGAAAGTTGTAGCAGGCAAAATGTAATTTATTGCATTGGATTGTAAAAGTAGGTGGAAAGGTGTTCATGTGAGATACACCATCAGTGTTAAAGATGTGTTCAGATATTTCATTAAGGTTCACAAATTCATTAGGTGCAAAGTTAATTTTTCTTTTCTCGGGTGAACAGTGAATTCTTTGTGTTCAGACCAATTAACTGCTTGACAGGCCAAATTACTTTGCTGCAAAACTTCTTTGGTAGTCACTGTAGTATTTGTCATGTGTGTTTGTTTCTGATTTAATATTACTGTTTTGTTTTTAGCTTTTGATGAATGAAATGATTATAGAAGAAGAAAATTTAAAGCTAAGAATCTTAAAGAACATAAGTGCTTGTCGAGAGGAATTGGATATATTGTATCACGAGCTGTCCCTAGAACCTTATCAAGTAAGTGCTTTGCAATTTGGCATTTTAAGCTTCCTATGATGGTGCAGCATTAAAAAAAAAAAAAAAAAAAAAAAACTTTTTCTTGTGCTTGCATATACTGTAAACAGCACATTGATTTAGTTTTGTGGAGGGCGAGTTTTACATCACAAATTAATGTTTCCAAAATGTGCAACACTTTTTGCCAAATGTGGGGTTATTGGTAGTGCTTGTTCAAGAGAAAGAAGCAGAACTCTCTGTTGGAAGCGTATGTGCGCGGTCCCTGAGAAGAGGCTGGCTGGTGAAACTGTCACAAATTGAGTTAATACTGTTGGGGGGGAATTGTCTTGTCAAATGTTTTGTTGCCAAACTACAGAAATTTCAGGAATTAGACCTACTGCAAATACTTCAATAAGTTTGAAAATAATTATAATTTGGCTTTTTTTATTTTATATGTTGACTGATTTCAATAAATGTGTATTTATTTGCAATAGATTGATCTGAGTCAGACTGTTCTGCAATTGGAAAAGGACCTACGAACAAAATTGGAGGATCTCGTGAAAGAGAAAACTGACCGTCTGAAAGAGTTGAAATCCCTTCAAGAGGAGGAGAAGTCCCTTTGCATTGATCTTTGTGCCACTCCCTATTACATTCCCACAGGCAGTATACCTTCCCACCAGCAGCTCCAAGATGTTAAGGAACATATCAAATGTCTTTCACTGGAGCGGGTACTGTATGCTAAAGAATACAATTAAAGAATAGATTTTTTTTTTTTATTATTTGTTTGCCAGTGATACATCACATATTCAATATAACTAAAACAAACATATACAAAAGAAAACCTTCCTCTTACATAATTTTTTTTTTTAAATGCTTTTCCTGCTCACTGTCAGTTGTTTTACATTTTTGTTATTCTCCTTATCTCTAGGAAAGCCGTGTTGAAGTGTTTTCCGGACTTCGGCAAGAAATCAGTCGATTAATGAATGAAATTGGTCACAATCCTGAAACAACTCTGGAGAAAGATGCAGTTTGTGATGATGCAGACACCTTCCTTCTCACAAGTGAAAACATCAAAGCCCTGAAACTAATTGTGTGCCAGGTAGGTAATAGAAACTGCAATTAATACACAGAAATACAACCACATATATGCTTACAGGTGAATGTGTATTTGTACATATAAAGAGTAGTTATACTTTGCAGCATGGAATCAGTTATTTATCCTTTATATTGCTGTTGTTATTCCTTTACAGTTGGAGGTGAAAAAGGAAACCCTGATCTCAACACGAGACGATTTAGTAGAAAAGGTCTCTAATTTGTGGAATCGACTAGAGTTTTCACAAGAGGACAAAAATAATTTTGAAAACGATATTAAGGGCTCTCTTTCTGATGAGGTTAGAAAGGTAAGATGGTATGTTTACTGTTGTGGGAGACCACCTGTTTAAAAAAAAAAAAAAAAAAAAAAAAAAAAAAAAAAAAACTTGTGCACTAATAGGAGAGCAGCCTCTACTCCGAGAAGCCACTTGCACTCATTAAGTGAAGGCTCTTTTCTATTTAAACACCTACACCCGCTCATAGATTGCTTTTGAATGCGGTTAGCATCTTAAACCATCTTTAGACCCTAGTTCAAACAAAACTGTGGTATTCTTGATTGGATTTTAAAACTACTCTCTTAATCATCATTTAAATCCATGTAAAAGTTGAGTTGCATAATGTTTAAATTTGATATCTGTTCCACAAGCTACAAGTTTTATAATTCTGTTCCCCATACTGTTTATTTAATGGTAAACTTACTATGTAATCATATCCTGAAATGACTAGTCTCTAAACATTTGTGTTCATTGTCAGAGGTATACTACAGTGGCACCTTGCGGTTTATACATAGAAGACAAAAGTAGTAAGTAAGGCGGCAATGAAGAGTACATTTTCACCTTCAAAGGTTCAGAACACATTACCGAAGGAAAGTTTGTACTTTCGATGGTACTAATGTGCATAATTTACTGGTGATGTCATCATAGGTACTTGTCTATACAGTATTTGATTAAAAATCCTATTTTACAGGTAATCCATATAAATGGAATAAAACATTCACTTGTAGTTTAAAAATGTTATATAGAACAGTAATCACGTTTTTATAATTTAAATAAAAATACACAGTTTGTCACTTAATTCGTGCTGCTGCAATGCAAGCTTACTCGCAAGCAGCACGAATTAAGTGACAAACTGTGTATTTTTATTTAAATTATAAAAACATGATTACTGTTCTATATAACATATTTTTAAACTACAAGTGAATGTTTTATTCCATTTATATGGATTACCTGCAGCGGAATTGGGTAAAACAAGCTTAATTTAAGTCACCGTTCCGAGCAGTCAACAAACGCACCGTGATACATCAACAAACACTTGCACAGTTTGTATCAAATTTTTTTTTTTGGTCATGGGCATTTAACAAAAACATATTTTTTTTTTTTTTAAATCCCATATTGCAGAGGGGTTTTGAGACATTTATTTCAATGCAGATTACAACGCTTTGCTGTCAAGATGGCGAATGAAAAAAGTTGGAGGGGGGAGGGGCTGACGGTGCTCAGTTTTCAAAATGAAAATGATTAGTATTGGCGTATATTTTGTATGCAAAGAGGCCGAACTTTGCTGGGCACTCCAAAGGGGCGTAACATTGGCTCTGATGCTCCCGGTGGGGGATGGGCAACCGACAGACTCTCCTCATCGCGCAACAGCGAACCCTACTGAGCACATTCAGAGTGGGTAAAGCAGGGCTGATGTCTGTTCTCCGGGATCGGTAGCCCACCCATCTCTGCTCTGGATTGTTTGGCTTAAAAGTGATTCTGGTTTGAGGTTTGTGACATCGGAGGATGCTCACACGCCCTCAGAACCTCTGTGCTGTGTGAGGACTCGCTGCGGCAAAGAGAAAAAACAAAACATAATTGGACATTCCAAATTCGGTGGGGAAAAGTAAATGGTCACTCCTAAATTAAAAAAAAAAAAAAAGTTTGTGTATTTTGTCAGAGCGCACCTAAACTGCACGTGGTTCAGGAGATTATCAGTTACCGTACTTACTGCACTTCCAACTATGAGTCACTACTCTGAATCAAAGTATTATAAAGCCCTGTTCATTTTGTATTGAATACATTCAAGAAATTTGGATAAATGAAATAATAATCGAAAGCACAACAATTTAGTCTGAAGCTGGCACAAATCTTGCTATATAATCAGGTGTTGAAAATCTAAGTCACAGTATATGTTATGCACATTCATCATAACTAAAATAGTCAGTCATGTGCATTTTACTGCACTGCAAGGCAAGACAAATACATAAAATGTAACCTAATCAAACCAATAAAACCTACAGTTTCAAAAAGAAGTTATCAGCATTGTATCTAAAGTTGAATTTAATTTAAGGAAGCTGTTTATTTTATTAATGAAGAATTATCATGTTTTAGTACCCGACAATGTCATGCAGGTAGGGAATGGGGTAACAAGGTCATAAGCCTAAATTTGCTAGTAATACAGTTTGACAAAGGGAGACCTACCTGTATCATATAGCACATTTGTCCTCAAAGATAAAACAAATGGCATAATTGAAAGAAATGAAAGAGCAGGCTTTCCATGAAGAACACAGACAGAAGGGGGAGGGTGAAAGCCAGACCATGATAAAACTGCCAGCCAGAGCACTAACGCAATGTTAATCATTTTGAAGACTATACCACCGAATTACGCTGTCCTATAATCTACATATTAAATATAATTATCAAGTTTTTATTGTTTGCAGGACGTTTCTCGTTGATTTAGGCCTGGCCTGGGCAGGTTTAAGTTTGTCCATACAACAAATGTTAAAATAATTGTTTTTTATATTTCTAGTTTAAAATGATTCGCATTGTTTGTGCCCTGTCTGGGCAGATTCGTCTAGGTCTGGCTTTCACTCACTCCCCAGATAAAAGTAAATAAATAAATAACCAGCAGTATGTTTGTTCTGTATTTTGGGTCCAGAAATAAGTGAGCCCAGACACAGAACTGTACAAAATCAAACGTTGTTTATTCAGGCAGTTACACACAGAACCCCCGAAGCGCACACGCGCCTTCCCTTTTAACTACAGCTAACATGCAGCCTTGCACGTGTTAGCTATACGTTATACATTTTGTGCGTGCTGTGCATGTGAACACGCTCTGCACCTGCAGAGTAATATATAACATCTCCTCCACTCCTTAAAAGAACCCCCCCTTTTATTTATTTATTTATTTATTTTTAATTACAAATTCAGTCTGTTTGGAGGTTTACGGTTACGTTTGGGACAAGTGACAACAGAACTTGTACATTTTCCTCATTTGAAACAGGTACAGACATTGGCATTTCAGCGTTACCTTCACTTCAACATTTTCAGTGTTACATCCAATTGACTCTGGATACAGAAACATCATCATCGTACCACACAGTATTTCTTTCATTTGTTTCAGTCTCGGATACATCATTCTCTTTCACAGCTCACATTTGATTAATGTGTCTCTTTACCAGTTTACCTGCTACCAAAACCATGTACGTTACTGGACCTAGTACCTTCTTAATTATCCCGTTTTGCCATTTGTTTCCTCCCCTGTTATCTTTTACCAGTACATGTTGTTCAGGAAGCAGAGACCTGAGTGTAGATCTAGAATTTGCATTCCGCCACTGTATTCGTTTTTGTTGTTGAAGCTGCATGTGCTGTGATGTGTCTGGTCTCAGCAATGAGAAACGCGTGCGAAGGTGTCTCTTTAAAACAGCTCTGCTGGAGTTTTCATTGTTGTCAACTGCGGAGTCGATCTGTGAGCTAACGGCAAATTTGCAACTTGATGCTGTACCGACAAGCCGGGTTTGTTACTTTTCACAAAAGTGTGTTTAAATGTCTGCTCCAATTGTTCCGCAGCACTGTTGGAAGCTGGATGGTACGGAGCCAATCGAGTATGTCTAATACCATTTAGGCTGAGGAATTGTTGAAACTCCTCAGAAGTAAACTGAGGCCCATTGTCGGAGACTATCTCCTCCGGCAACCCATAGGCAGCACATAATATCTGAATTGTTTTTGCTGAAGTGGCATTTGGTACAAGCACTACTTCAGGCCATCTAGAATATGCATCGATAACCACCAGAAAAGTGTGTTTGTCTTTCTCTGCGTAATCAGTATGTATCCTTTGCCATGGTCTACTAGCCCACTTCCATGGGTGGCAAGGCGCTACAGCAGGCAAGTTCCTGCGTCCCATGCACATTTTTGTCCATCAGAACAAACTGCGAGCTTACATTTTCATCTTTACAATGCCTTGGTGCTGTTCGTGTAATTCTATTAACATTCTTTTTTGCAAGCTTTGGGAGAGGTCTAACTTTGAGAATTTATTTCCCCCTGCCAATTTTGCAAACAGATTTCTGATTCTCGGAATTGGGTATTGGTCTACCTCTAACCACGGATTTATGGTAACTTTGTAATCCCTGCAAATGCGTACACTACCGTCGTGTTTTGACACACATACTAAAGGAGCAGCCCATTCACTAAAGTCAACCTTTTTGAAATTATACGCTGTTTTTCCAGCTCTTAACTGGCTTTCTACAGTTGGTTTCAAAGCATAAGGTACCGGTCTTGCTTTACAGAATTTTGGTGTGGCGTCTTTAGCCAGCCTAAGACTAGCCTTAACTACGGTCACACAGCCAATTTCGGGACCGAAAACAGACTGGTACTTATTACACGGAGCTCCTACTGCATCATTAACTCTAAGTATCTTTCTCTAGTTTCAACTTGCTGAGCCAATCTCTGCCCAACAATGCAGGGCCATTTCCCTTAGTAACTACAAGAGCCAAATCAAAGATTTCTTCTCGGTACGTTCCACTTTTACATTTAGTTTACCCAACACATCAAGCGTTTCATTTGTATATGTCTTTAACACACAATCAGTTGACTGGAGCTTAACCTTAGGAAACTTTTGTTTGTACACTTTTTCCGAAATCAAAGTTACAGCAGCTCCTGTGTCTGTTTATATTGTCACGACTACATCTTTTACATAGTACGGTTTTACAAAATCAATGCTAGAGTTTACAGTGTACAATTCAACATAGCAGTCAGACTCACAGTTACTGTTGTCAGAATACTTGCTTAATGCTGGGGACTCTGGGGTGTCCACTGGACAGTTTGCTAGGTAGCGAGCCCCGCCAGTGGCCCATGTCTTGCAACGCTCTCCAGCAGTCTCTGCTTTCTTCTTCGGTGCAGTTGAACGGCAAGCCCGCTGTGCGTGTCCCGTTTAGCAGGAATCTGGAGCATGACTCATTCCTGAACAACGGAAACAAGGACTCCTCTTCACCATCGGTGCCGTCTTTCCCTTGATAGGATCGGAGTCCACAAACCAGCCGGTCTCGTAGAGCTTCCACCAGACATGTCCTAAAACAGCAATTTACTGATAGTTTCTTTAACCTCGCCAGAAACTCAACTACAGTGTCTCCTTCCAATTGGTACCGTGTAAGAAAACGGTATCACTCAGCGATAGAGTTCTTCTTTGGCATATAAAAACCTTTCAGCACAGTCTTTAGCTCATCAAACCCCTTTTCGCTAGGTTTGTCTGGAAACATAAGGTCTGTGAGCATGCCATGTCTTTCGGTCCACCACCGTTAGAAAAACTGATGCCTTTTTATCTTTCGCTAGCACATAAGTACTGCTCAAGCCTATCCAGGTATGCTTCGAAACTTTGTTCATTTTCGTTGAACTGGAAATCCTCGGCTCTTCCGATAGCAGCCATCCTTTTGCGCTCTTCTTATTTTTAACTTTTTTTCGGTTTTAGCAACATCCCATCCTCGTCGCCAGTTTGTTATATACTAAGTGAGCCCAGACAAGGAGAACCATACAAAATCAAACGTTGTTTAACCCCCGAAGCGCACACGCGCCTTCCCATTTAACTGCAGCTAACACATGGCCTTACATGGGTTAGCTATGCATTGTAACTATTTCGTGCGTGCTGTGCACCTGCAGAGTAATATATAACAATGTTGAACCAAGGCTTGTTTACTTTTTAATGAAAAAGGATAATCTGGATGCAGTAGAATATTTTAAATATGTTACTTCCATTATTGTTTTATTTACATTTTGCTGAACATTATAGCATTAAGCTACAGTATATAGAACACATTTTGTTTGCCACAAGCACTTTGAAATATTAGGCTGTTTGTATGTTTTTCGTTACGCTCTGGATTTGGAGAAATTTACATGGAACTTTCTATGCTTTGGTCCATTTTTAGTGTACTGTATTTTGTTGGATTCCTGTACGGTCAAATAAGTGTAGTATTTTGTTTAGACGATGGCCTTCTATAGTGGCCTGATCTTCAGCATGTGAGACCTGCTGGTTAAACGTTGTACTTCAGTTGTAATGTGACAAACCAGTTTCTAGTCTGATAACGTCCTCTAGCTTACAGAAGATGCAGGACAGGTTTAACTGATCTGCATATTGCCTTGACATCAATTTTATCTTGTAAAATACTGCACAATACTTTACCATTTTTAAAACTGGCCATGGCTACACTGTATTGATACATTAAGTAGACCATCAACATGTTTCTTTTCTTCTTTAGTTGCAAAATGAGCTGGACCGACTTGATGAACTCAAAAGGGCTAACATGGAAGAAGTCATTGAAAACATCAGGCACGAATTGATGGAGTACTGGGACAAGTGCACTTTCAGCACGGAACAGAGAGAATCCTTTACAGCCTTCTATTCGGGTAGAGAGATATATTACATTTTTTTAACGCTACTTGATTCACATGTGTTTTTGTAGCATCAAAGACTGGAATATTGCATTTTTAAAAATGTTTTTACATTGTGGACACCCCCCCCCCCCTTTGCACATCCCACATATAGTAATTTGCAGCAACTTGTTCCTTATTTCAACACACTATAAAACTGCAATTCTCCCACTTGAAACAACATAAAATATTACAAATGACTGTTTCACAGTATACTGTAACCCTTGTCTAGATACCACGTCTTGCATTTAATTTACCGTACTTCCCCCTCCCCCATTATCTAGATAACTTCAAAGAGGAGTTGCTGATCAAGCATGAAAAGGAGCTTGCACGGCTGAAAAATTACTATGATCAGTGCAAAGTGTTGTTTGACGCTGTTAACAAATGGGAACACAACTGGCAGCTATTCCAGGATTTTGAGGTATGCTGTGGCACTTTACACTATACACTGGCTCTTTTAATAAATCACATTTGGATGTGTTTCAGTAAAGGCAGCAAGAGTTTCCACTGTTTTATACACTGTTATGGGTTTATTCTATGAAGCCGGTTTGGTGTATTACTGAAATACTGTACTTTTTTTGTTACTTTTTCTTTTTAGAAGAAAGCATCTGATCCAAACAGGTTTTCTAACAGAGGAGGTACTTTGTTAAGAGAGAGCAAAGAAAGGGCAAAAATACAGAAGATGTTACCCAAGGTAAAACTGCAGCTTTTTTAAATGGTGTATTTTTGGAAATCCTGTTTTGATTTGTCATTTTCTAGTAGAGTGACGTTATTGGGTAAATGGGAGCCTTGACCATACTGCTTTGTAACTAGTTCTGCTGTATATAGGGAGATCACTATATGTATATAACCCAAATGATTTCAGGAATTGCAGAGCAAGCTGTTTTTTTGTAACTTGTTTCCTTGTTTGTGTTTGTTTACTTTAGCTTGAGGAAGAAATAAAGGGTTACATTGAAGCATGGGAAGCTGAGCAGGGCACAGCCTTTTATGTCAAGGGACAGAGATTTATGGATTATGTGGCCAACCAGTGGGAGGAGCTCAAAACACAGAAGGAAAAAGAAAAGAGTCAACGTGTAAGTGAACAGGAAAGCAAAACTGTTTCATGTGGCTCTTAAATTTTGTTCCATTCAAAAAACATTTAGGCAGTTGTGCATATGAGGACCATAAGAAATGTTTAGGTCCATTGAGACGGAACAAAATTTAAACATAGAACTACAGTGCAAGATTAGTAGGGATTGAAAAACAATAACTAGCCAATGTTTGAATGCTTTCATTATTATAATTTTTTTAAATACCATATAAATCAAACAAGTACTGTAGTTTGAGTAAAATGCAAATGTTTGCATTATTGGATTTGTTTTGCACTAGAAGAATTTATACAAGTAGTGTCTCTGGTTATGGAATGTATGCCAGCTTGCTTCAGGAGTACTGTAAAGTCCATTTCAACCAGCGATCTCTAGTGTTTAATTCTGGTGCTCATGCTGAAATCCTTCTTTGAATCCCTGAAAAGTGTACTACCAAGTGGTATAATAGCTTACTGCTCTAACATACAAATGTAGCATATGATGGATAATGGATTTAATCGATTGTTGTGCTCTTACTTCATTTCTGGCTTTACATGAACTTTAATTCTGCATAATGCAAGAAATTTGATTAGAACTTGTAACTGTTGTAGCCATAAAACACACAGGACAGCACGTAGTTTAATTGCATTATGTTCTACTGTATAGATAATATATGCAACAATTGTATTTTGCAAACCTTACTGAAGTTTAATTTTTTTTAAAAAGTTTGGGGTTCATTTTCCAGTTACAGAAAGGGGACAAATCCTCTTTGAGAACTCCACCTGTCAAAAGACCACACGGCGGAACTACTATAATGAATACTCCGAGTAAGACTAGAAAGGTAAGCGGTAGAAATCTTGTCCTATTGTATAAAGCATAATGTAAGCATTTTCTATTGTATTTGTAAGAAGTCTAACTGCAGTACACCAGGAAACCATATTAATTCATGACTTTTTGAAGTTTGTGTTGTTTTATGACTGAGGTTGTTCCAGATAGATTTTAAAGTTCGAAACCATTCTTAAGTTATATAAGAAGATTTTAATTGTAATATGAACTGGTTTCTACTCTGTGTAATGCTGTTTGCGTTAAACAAGCTGCCGTATTGATTTTAATTTAACTTCCTCATTTCTCATCCCTGCAGCTCCCTTGCACCCCAAATGCATCTGTTATGCGAACAACAGTTAGCAGTACAAGCAGCAACAGCACAGGCAGCAACAGTACAGGCAGCACATTTCACAGTGTAACAGGGAAGCCTCCTCTCTCTGTGCAGAAGGTGTGGTAAATCGATGTATCAATCTATAGCTAATTACTGTATAACATTACAGTATAATTAAATATATTGGACCCTGTACCTAAAATACATTCATGTTAAATATCTAACTCCTGTATAAAGCACTCATTTGGAAGATGTGTAGAAACACTAAATAACTGAATTATTTGACAACTGCATATTTTATATTGAATGAATTATATTATGTGAATTTGTTAGGTGTGTTTGTAATGTGGGCTGCTTCATTTTTCTATAAATTGTAATTAAATAAAAAAACTGTTTTTGAAACTTAGCCAATTTGTGTAGGTAGAACACCTCAAGCAGACTAGTTTCTTTGAGTTCTTTTTTTATAAATATGTAAGTCTTTGTATTATCGTTTAGACCCCACACCGGAGCAGGCTTCCAGATATTTCACACCTAACCCCTTTACAAGAGTTCAAAAGTGACAAGCCTGCTGCCAGCTATACGCAGTTTGCAGTAAGTTCAAATGTATGCATCTCATGTTACAGCTGTCTAATGTATATTCTGAATTAATTGATCAGTAAAATGACAAAGTAATTCATGATTTATAAAAGTAATTCATGATACATAATTCATGAGATCAATGGTTGACCCTAACCTTTGCCATTGTAAATCCTGTCTGATCCTGGTTTGTGAGCCAGGCTAGACCATATCCCATGGTATTATCCTTAGAATCAATAAGTACTTTATTTTCTAAGCCACTACGTGCAAGCTAGGAAACCTATCTAGGGCTAGCGATTTTCGGTTTTAACCGATAAAACACCCCCCCACCCCTGATACAAAAAAAAAAAAAAGAAATCGGTGTATAGCCGATAAACACTGAAAATGGTTACTCAACTCACACTGACTCCACCCCTTTCCCATTAAAAAAAAAAACAAAAAAAAAAACACACTACCTTTCCCAGTGCAGCTGGGCAATGTCCAACCACACAGACTTGTATCTATTATTGATTCGTTCTGAATATGTTAAACCTTCCCCAACTACAGTGGCAGCAAATTCCTACATTTCTATTGGAGACTCCACTTGCGAGATTTAAAACAAGATTACAATTAGCAATGGAGGCTTGTTCGCGGAATTTAAAACTGTATTACAGGATTTAAAACAGAATTGCAAATTGTGGTGAAATGTAAAAAAATGCCTACACACAAAATCCCTAGAAAAATTGACTCAAAACGAAACCCAAGTATGTGAACTCTGTTACTTGATGAGTGGCTTACCTTCAGGGAATTGTAGCTCTGACTAGCTTACAAACACTTAATACATCCCTGGAAAGCTTCGGGTCCGTACATTTTTAAACAAGCCCTGAACTGCATAGGTGGCTTTTACATTGCCTGAATAATATGCATGTAAAGTTTGGTGCGCTCCCAAACGAATAGAGCTGTTTGCTTTTGTTTATCCCTCTATTTCAAAGAAAGGTTATTAGAATAAGTCAGAAAGTCAAATTACTATGTTTCATTTGATGAATTCCTTAGCCCCAGAAGAGCAGAACTAGCTTCTTGAGAAATTCAAACATTCACACCACTAGATCCGTAGAAGTTTTTGCAGATCTCCATGGATGGCCCCAGAGTAAAGTGGAAGTTCCTAAGATCTTGAGGAAGATAGGAAGGAGGACCCACTAGTACCAGATCTCATTCCCTTGGGAAGATGTGGCCACTATATTGTGCACAGTAGTCGACAATGTGGTGCAAATGAAACAGGATGGAAGCTGGGAGAGCTACTTAGCACTGTTGCAGCTATTTCATGACACACCAGCTTGGCGAATGACTACACTAAAATAATTAGAAGCACACACTTTCCACTCAAGTTTTGTCCTCACAGATCTCGAAAGCATCTTGAAAGGAATCCACTGCTGTACCCCATGGTAAGGTACTTTGCTGCCCTTTGTTCTCAATTCAGAACAGGATGCCACAGCAAAGTTTGAAAGACTGTTGCAGATTATCCTAAATTGCATACTGCTGCACAATGTGGACTTTTTTATTTCATTTTTTTCAGTATATTTCAAAGTATGTGTAAACAGTAAAGGAAAATACAAATCCTAATTTGTTACAATTTTCGTAGCAGTCAGTCAAAAAAAAGACTGAGATTTTGCTTTCTTTTTTTTAAAGATGTAAATACTACCCAAGCTGTCAATTTTAAGAGAGACCTGCAAAACCTAAAATGTATTTGTTTTTTAAAATCTTTTGCAGAAAGAACTTGAAAAGAAGTCGAATAACATTGAAGCCATACTGAATTCCACAGCAAAGGATGGCCTCCACTAACTTCCAGTTCTCTTGCAGTAAACTTGCATGAATTGAACTGTTCCTTTCTCTGCCTAGTCGAAAGCATTTCAAAGTGTTTTCCTGTAGTACATAATCTGTCCAAAGAATTGGGTTAAACATGACTGAAAATGTTATATATAATGGTGAACTTTGTTACACAATAAAATACATTCCACCACTGCCATTGTAGTTGTAATTGTAGATTTGGGGTTTGGTTGTACTTGTTTTAGGTTGTTACTGTCCATGTAGAAGGCAATAAGGGAAAATATTGAGGAAACTTATGAATTGTTGAATTTTAAGATATATGCGTGGAATCAAAATCTTGTGTGTGTGGTTGGGGGGGGGGCTATACTGTTGAATTGTAGTTTTATTTTGTTGTATCTGGAGAAGCTTGCTTTTGCATGTATAAATGTTGGTGTATGTGTGTGCTTACTATGTGTGAAATATGTTCATTACATTGAGCATTTTAGATGTTGTTTTTTTATTTTTTTACGACATTCCTAAATTGTTTCTGTGAACTTTGTTATTGCCTGTATTCTCTATTAAACCATTCTAAATTTACATATTAATATACAGCTGATTATTTATTTTTTATATATATATTTTTTAAAATACAGGCACTGTGAAACTAATAGCTACAAACCAGATTAAGAGTATGGGTATACTGTTTAGTATTAATTGCAAACTACATACATTTGTTGGTAGAAAAATATTTATTTGATTGGAATAATGCATTTACTTTCATCCTGACCATGAAATCATATGATCTGGACTGTGACTTTCAATACACTTCATGTTCAAGTTTCATTTATTCTTTTTAAATGTAAACCGGATAGCAGTACAATGCAGTGCACCTAACACAGATAATAAAGTACTAAACAAAGGGGAATGGCAAATATGAAGTAAATGAATGTGTTATATAGTAGTACCGGTTGTGAAGTGGAATATGTGAAGTTATCGACTGTTTCTGAAATGTGTGAGGTTAAGACAATTGTTTACCAAATTAAGATTAGATCAAATAAGAATGCCATTATGCTAATAAATGTCCCCACAAAAGGATGTTAATGGTGTATTTGTTTTATAAGTAAAGAGATATGCAGAATGTGTTAAAGTATGTATAGATGTTGTGAGGACATACTGCAGAATTTTCAGTTTAGATCCTGAATATACTTGATGGTACTCCAGACATTACTTTTTGACATGTGCCTTTAAACACCAATGAAAGTGTTGTATTAAAGTAGATATATTTTGTATACAAGTATTTTTAAAAATAGCTTAGATCAGTGTTTCACAATGACTTGTCCACAAGAGATTACTTACTGGTTCCTGGGATTTCATTGCAGGGGATAAAACTGACCGAAGAGAAAGCTTAGGCGAGTGTAAATTAACATTGTTGGATGTTTATTTTTTGGACTGGTCTGGTCCCTGTCTTCTAAACAGTTGAGAAACATTTGCTTGGATGCCTTCAAAATTACAAATACAACATTTACTTTCCAAAGCAGCACTCGCCAATGGAGAGTTTCGAAGGATATTTTGCACTATCCATAAGATTAAGAGTAGGTCTTTAAGATCTGCAGTTCCAAAAAGTGTTGGTGAAATGTTGCCTTCATCTATTGCTTTCTGTAAAATAGTTTATAATAGTCTCTCCTGGTCAGTGCAGCATGGGTACAATTCCAGTATATAAAAAACTGTTCACTGGATTCATAGACTTATTAGAATAATCTTTGATTAGCTATGGTAAAGTTAAGTAGACTCAATATTCGTGCTAATTAAGGTTTGTAATTTTTTAATCTAACAGTATAATCCGCTGAAGAAGTCATGTAACCATTCCAGTGGAACTATAAGAACACATTTAATACATTCATGCAATAGTGACATTTAAATGTATACATTTTTTTTGTTATTTCTTAATGTGTAGTTTTCTCTTTCAATTTACAACATATCCGTATGGTTCTGTGTTTCAGTCTATAAAGTGCTTTTGGCGCAACTCATGGCAATATACAGTTACAGGAGCTGCTGCTTTCATTCAGTGATTTTCATGGTTGGTCCCTGTGGTGCTCAGGCTGTCCCAATCCCTTGATAAAATGACTACTGATTAACTCCTTAGCAGATGTATGAAGAATTAAAGGAACACATGATCAATCAACAACAAATTGTGAAATTAATGCAGTGGGCCAAAACATCTATATTTAAGTCCATAGCTAAATCCTAGTGTGTCCCCTCCATATTGTCATTGATACATTATTCAAACAGATTTAAAACAAAAAACATTACCTTGGTGTGCACAGTAATCTATTGCAGATAAATATTTGAGCCCCATTATTTTTTTTTAAGTGCTCATTTAACTTGGCTATTACAAAAAGATGTTAATTTCAAATATACTCCTTCAGCACAATTGAAAACTAGATTATAAATAATTAAGCTGTCACATAGTAACAAAAAAATATATATCATTGCTCCTTTTTGAAGCAAAGTTTACATTAAAATAAATACAACAGTATAATTTTTTTTTATATATACATATACATTTATATAATTGCAGCTTCACTTTTGATTCAGTGTTGAAACCCTTCTTTCCTTGGGAACTCTCCGACTGAATCCTGGGATTCCAGATCACTGGAAAGAATCTGCCTTCCATTCTCACTGTGATGTTGACTGGAAAGGAATGCTAATCTAGGAAAAAAAACAGATATCCATAAAATAAATGAAGCAACTTGTTACTCAGACATGGAATACACCTCTATTTAACCCCCATATGTACAACTTTGAAGCAAATAATAGGTAGATAAGAGGATATTTAATTAAACCTATGTAATCAATTCATCTGCAGAGGGATTCTACTACAACTGTACCCATCATAGGACTGAATTGTAAAAACTAGTCTTACTGTTTTAAGAGAAGAACTAATTTGTTATGGAAGGTGTTTTCCATTTGTTGGCAAATTGATTTTCTCCACCCCCTCTCCTCTCCTCTCTGCACGTTATGTACAAGTATATAATTTAAGTGATAACAAATGCTGACAAAACAATTATAGAAACATATCAGCTGATGAAAAATCCCTTATCCTAATATATTCAACAATTGCTTTGCTTTCATCCGAAACCCTATTAATATACCAACACATTTGATTTGTAAGAAAGGGTTAACCAATGTAGCTCATTTTCTTGTTCCTCTCATAAGATGAAAAATAAGTTTACTGCTTTTACTGACTAAGCTATTATAAAAACAGTTAACTGAAACTTTATGGCCTCTTTGCCTGACTTTCCCTACAAGACACAGCAGCAGGGGGCTTTTCAAATGCCAGTATTATTGTCTCAAACTTACAGTATAGTAATGATAGCGTTGGTGATTTTCAAACAAAATTTGTTAAAATCAATCCATTAATGCTTTGAAATTAGGACAATGAGGTCATTAATTAACATATTTCTCGCTGAAATGCAGAATTGTCGCAGGTCAGATACGGGGAACTGTTTAATCAAAATGCATGTTAATGAGATCAATAAAAATTATTGGAAGCATAATTTGCTGTTTCCATAGCCAAATGGAAAGAAAAAATAATGGGAATATCGATTTTGTGTATAATTTGTAAACTTAATTTAAAATAGTGCATTTTGTCCTGGGGGGGTGGGGGGGAGGAATTAAGCCACCTATGTAGGCTTGGTTTGTAATTTATTTTCTTATGCTGACATCTACTTTTGTATGTACGATTGTAGGCTACAAATAAATACGTTTGAAGTGCCATTGGTGTTTGTAGTTGTTCGCTATTATACATGTATACCATGTATATAACACTTCATTATATATTTATTAAGCTTATAGATAGAACGCCCTAACACAATAAGCACTCTGTTTATAATTAATTGTCCGGTCAATTCCTCTAATCATGTTGAATGCATTTTTCTCTGGTACTCTTTGCTCGCCTCCGTGACAAATAAACTCAACATGATTAGTAGTAGCCACCGAACACTTACAGTATTATAAAAACATTTTATATGCATACAAACATGTGAAGGTGAAAGTATACATTGTACATGAAGTGTGGGGGGAGTCTGACAACATTACAAATACATTTTGGCAAAATCCATGTCAATGATCTGTTGCCTGACAGCCCTGGCTTTGGCACACTTCTCCAGGAGGAATATTCTGAGGAGGCTCTTGTGGTTCAAGATGAGGCGCTTCGTCCTCCTGGATACAACAGGCTTGAAGAGCCAGGGTTTGTGCATCGCATTGAACCATGCCACCTCATTTGTCAAGGCACTAAAACCTCATTTTTTAGTAGGCCTAAATCAAAGGTCTGCTCGATCACATTCCTAGTTTATCTGTGATCTGTGTGCATTGCAAGTCTCTAATCACCTAAAGAAACTATCTAAAATCTAATATGCCATTTTTTTATACCAAGATTTCTTTATTTACTCTTAGGTTTTTATTTGTATAATTCAGTTAGAATCTACAGTAGAGGTCAGCTGCATATAATATACGCATCCAGAGTTCAGATAGGCTACAGCTGCGCTGATAATTTCTTGGTTATAACATTACACTGGTGTATTGTGTCTCTGGAATGATTACACACAGCAGTCTGTTTCAAAATATAAGTTGTGATGAGCCAGGGAAATCTGCACATACGTTCCAGATGTTATAAGATGCAATAGTGCTGTGGTGATTTCAGCGCGACTTCCTTTTAATAGTTTGTAGCGATTCCTGATTAAGTGGGATGCTGTTACAATTGTTAACCCTCTATCAAGTCACCCATGACTCTTTGAAAGGACAAGGACAATGCTGCCAACAGCTTCGTATGCGGAGGTACGGCACGGCCCCTTTTCATAATCAAATCAAAGTCCTCCCGCAGTCTGACAGATGTTGACAACAGCTGCCCTATCCAGACACAGTCAAGTTTTTAGATCGTCATTTGGTAAATCTAAAGAGTTAACTCTGGTCCTGTAAACCCTCTCTCTGTATCGTCGGAGTCACAGCTGGAGTCTGTCAATCTCAGGCTCGCACTCAAGATCTAAAATTAAATGTGCTGCTACTGCTGCTACAACTGCTGTCACTCTCAGCAAAGCAATACTGCAGTTTGTTTATTCCTTTTTTTAAACACCAAAGAACTTAAATATTGTTTCAAAGTGAGTTATATACTTTTTCGTTAATTAAACACTCCTTTTCCAAATGCAAATTAACTCTTGATAAATTATGACAATTGACACCTATTGTCTTTAAAATTTCCACTCAAACAAAAGAAATAGCTGCAAGAAGCATTGCTCGCTAAAATATGTTAACATTTCGTACATCACATTAGCATGATTATTTAATAATGAAGTAGGCATAACGACTACTTGAAAATGCCAAAATCAATTGTACATGCCCACAGTTTGGTGTTTTTGTTCAAATCAAATACAGTTGTATTTATTTAGCACCTTTCACAAAGCACTATACAATACAAAGCATAGAAAATTATAATAACATACTTTTGGGATCCCGAATGATGTAATATACACAAAACTGCTAACAATTAAATTAAAAACAGTCTAATAAAGAATATTATGTTGAAAACAGCTGAAAGAGGTTTTAAATATTTAAAACATTGTTTTTATCACTAAAACAGTAATGAGTTTGAAACAAAAATGTAATAAAATTTGAATTTAAAAAAATGACAAAATAAAATGCAGTTTATTTGTAAAATAGGAGCACAAAGAAAAACTGTTTTATAAAACTTTGTTTTCAATCTTGACTTTAAAGTCCCAGCTTCCCTGACAGATGAAGGCAGAGCTTTAGAAGAAAAGGCTCTTCGTCACATGTTATTTATTCACCCAAAAAATAACCGTCAGCCCTACATTCCGTGTCTTAAGTTTGCAGTTAGGAGTATACAGGGCCAATAATTCCTGTAAGTAACTTGGTGCTAATCCATTCAGGGTCTTATAAACTAAAAGAAAGGATCGATCACGCTTCGTGGTAGACAATCCACATAACTTGTCTTTTTTTTCTTCATAATTCTGTATCAAGCATAAGGCAATAAGTGCAAGAGAAATATTCTGAAAATATTCTGCCCATATTACTAAATTAAACGATTACATTTTCTAGAAGAATAAGAACTGTTCAATAGACTGCGAATCAACTTTTTTGCCACTAGATGGCCTACAAGCACAGGAATAGACAGCGAGTGAGTTGCGACAGATGCAATGCTAAACAAAATGCCTCAGTAGAGAGCTCAAGAAAAGAACTGTAAAAAAAAAACAAAAAAACAACAACAAACAAACACGTGGCTTAGCCAATAGGCTTAAAATTTACACGTTGAAAAAAGAGCTATGAAATTAATTATTGTATTAAAAATGATGGTTATGGCTTTAAATAGATGCAAGATGTTGCACATATGTGAGAGATTCTGCACAGTTGCATAAACCTGCTAAGTGCTCTGTCAGTGCAATACCAATACGTTTATAAAAGCCAACAGGGCCAGCATACACTGAGGAGCTCAAGCCTCATATAGTGAATTCAAAACTATTATTATGAAGGATGGATCAAAAGACATTACATATGATACAGTTTTGCAAAAGGACTGACTGCAATTCCCCCCCCCCCCCCCCCCACATCTCGTTTGCTTTTACTAGCTGTGCTTCTGTATCCATCATCATAATATGATACACATTAACCTGTGGGTGCACAATACAATTCTGTACAACTATCAATATAAATGTTTGCAGATAAATAAATATATCAAGCAAAAACTGAGGTTAATTTATTACCACCCATTGAGTCAGTTAGCCCTGACTGTGTTTTGCTATTGTTAGGTCTGCAATTGTGTTGCATTTTATGTCCTTTACAACAAATGCCATTGGGATAGCACTATAATATCACTCAGTGCTATATATATATATATATATATATATATATATATATATATATATATATATATATATATATATATATGAAAAATAAATGCACCAAATAAAATATGCTTCTGTTACCAGGTGCAGACAGTATAAAACATAAATAAATGAATCCTAAATCCTGCAGCACAGCGACAACGTCCACATTATCTATTATCTATCTGACAGTGAATGTGAAAAGATCAGAAATGCTGCAATGAAACAGACCTTTTGAACATACCCTGGATAAGAAATATACATGGATTTGGAATCCAGTCCTACTTTCTCTCGTCACATGCTGTCCTAGTATTAGCTTTGCAAAAGGTGAGCAATTCCCGTGAAGAACCAAGCAGGGTCTATTGCAGTTAATTGAAGCTGTTAGAGGCAATTAACTAATTTAGGACCTGCTTGAAATAAAGACCAGGACTGGAATAAATCTCGAGAGCCAGTGCTGAGTACCACTGCCCTAAAGGGTCTATTCTAAAGGGTTAAACTTCAGCTTATATTTATCTCTTTCTGTTAACAGGTGTCATGTGTCAAGTCTATATAATTGTAATTTAATCATTTATACTGACAGCTGCCTGTTTACAACTGAACATTTTTTACAGGCAGATTTAATGGGATATTTTATTTCTGGACCAAGTGCAGGTATATGGGTCATGCCTATGGATGGCACAACATTACCAGTAAACAATTTAAGGCATACATGACAATGGTATAGTACTGTATACCTTATACGCGTTTGCTATGCAGCAAATGTTAACATTTCACCTTATATTATGGCTAAAGTGTTAGGCAATACACAACTTCCCACACCCTACAGATACTGTGTTGTTGGCATTGCAAGAGCCCTAACACATCCTGCACACATAGCAAACAGAATATAATGTAAAGCTGAATTATTAGCCTACATTTTGTGCGTTGCTGTATTAGTAAGTAGCATCAGTAAGTTGACACACGAATCTAGTTTCATCATTCAGTATCTATCAAGAGTTCTTTCACCACAGTGCGGTGACCCCCATCTTACCCTAACCTATTGAGAACTAGGGAAAAATCCATCGGTGCTGTCTTTGTATACTTCATTCTCAGCAGTATAGGACCTTTACTATCAGTACCCAATGCGATTTGAGCTCACAGCCCTGTGGTTGAAGTAGTTGGTCTAGAAAATACTGATTAACACAGAGATTACGCTTTCCAAGAACAGCTCTGAGTTGATAACCATTAACTGACTGAAATTAAAATGTGATTGAAATACGTACCTATGCCAGTCTGCCTGCAGCAGTCACAGTGTGCTTTGACATGCATCAGCCCTATAAAATATTTAAAGATTATTACCATTATCTCTTCAAAGCATTCTGCAGTTATATCTCATTAAAAAATAAAACTCACATTTCCAAAGACAGGCACTTTACCTAGAAAGGGAACAGAGCTGCATTAAGAGCCAAAAAAGAAACTATAGCCCCTGATCATAGTCAAAAAACATCTTTCCCAATTTCTACACATTAAAGAGATGTGTAGAAATCTTTACATTATTCACTGAATCTGTTTTATAGCTTATGTTTATTTTGCATGATTATCTTGTTTCTACTTAGACCTTTTGTTTGCCATACAACTCAATCTAAAGAGACGTGCCTGGCTGATTGTGAGGAAGAAATGTGGGGAAATATACTGTGTTGGAGTTGCACAGGCTAGTTTTGTTGGAATAGTTAGTAAGCATGGTACACAATTATATAAGCAGAAACAACAGTAGAGATTCATCCAGAACACACATAATAGGATTTAAACTGCTAATACATGGAATAATAGCAAAATGTAGATCGTAAAAGTGTCAATTTTAGGTATCATGGTTTTTGATATGGGGCTTATTTTCCTATTCCCTTCACATAATCCAATAGATTATGACATTATCAGAGACACAGCAAATACACCTAAATACAAAAAATGAATCTAAAGGGCAGCAACAGAAGAAAGATTCAACACAATTTACTGGTTTACAGTTATTGCCATTTGAAGGTTAACTTTGGTGAAATTGAAGGTAATTTAGCAGTTTACCATGCCTTTATATTGTGCTTTCATTACACTTAGCTGTTCTAAAACCATGGTATACCAATTTATTTCTGATTATACACCTAGATGCCTGTGAATATTACCAGCAAATCAATGAAGCCCAGCTGTCATTTTACAGTTTAAACACCTAATTTGTTATTGGCTTCACAGATGCTGCAGCACATATTGTAACATTAGAATTGCATTTTTGCTGTTCTGCTGGAATCAAACTGTGTATGTTTTATGTTTTATCCACTCACAATGTGTATCATATACAGTGGTGTGTTTGGGGATGTCCTCTTATGACTGGGGTCATTTGAATATGAGTTTAGGCATCTGAAAACTCAACATGCATATACCAGGTTGGGTAATTCATTAATTGACCTATAAGTGGAGGGTCTGGGGGAAAACAGAGTGAAAGCTGTAGGAGTTTTGCATGACAGCTAGAGAACTGATAAATCAGAGAACAGCTTCAATGCATGGTGTCCACCAGGGTGAAGCAGTATCCAAAATAGCAGAAAAACAATACCTGCTGTGAAAAAATGCCCAGAGCTTTATGACAAAGATCATCACACAAAGATAAAAAAATGAAACATACTATATAGGAGTCCATTTCGAAGGAACTGGATGAGACTGGTATGCATGCTTTATTGCCATGTGTTGACATACTGTCAGAGACGACACTCATTTCCAGATCATGTTGACGAATGTACCAGTCTTGATAATAGTTTTGTCAATAGCAATTTTTTTTATAGTTTTATAGATCTGACAAATCTACAGATCTGAGTTAAATAGATTAAATGTTAAAACCTTCTGTGTAAACATTTAAACTATCATACAAATTATCATTAAAATGTAGTATATAGAATCATTTATTTTTGTCTTGTATTTATTTCACATTTCACATTGGTTTTCACACAAAGTTTAACTACCTCGCGAGGTGGTTCAGAGCCATCATACAATCTGTCAGCTTTATAGTTGATACACACAACCCAACATGCCATTTCAGTGAGAGCTTTTAGCTGTAATAACTCACCTGTGAGAAAGGGGATTAAAAGAGCTAATCAACTGGCCTGATGGGGATTGCTGGGTCATCACATTATCTAGTGTCATGCTGGCTTCTTCAGGTCAAACTATTCTTAAACACCTTCCCCATCTTCAATAATAAATCTGTAATTAGAACTCTGCTTAACAAAGTACACTATCTGTAATAAAGTTAAAAAAAACAGGAAGGAATGTACTGAAGCATTGTAAAATAAATAGGTCTAACAAAGAGCCATACTAATTTATCTAAGAGATATTCAAAAGAATCAGGGTTTGCCATACTGGTCTGAAGAGTTCAGAGTGAGATTGCTGGGTGTTATCAAAGATCAACAAGCTGAACAAGCTGGGACGAAGCTCTTAATAACAGTGATAAAGTGGCCTTACCCAAGCTTTCATCTGGGCTGGGTTTCAAGGCAACCCATACGGTTAAAGACCACGGGCCAGGAAGCATTTTAACTTAACTATGGTATTTTTTACAATAATTTTGCAGCCATAAAGCTTGCAGCTAAACTAATTAACATGGATTCCGGTCTTCGCAGATTTGTCAGTAGTCGGACACCTCCAATGAATATCAAATGCTGCTGGAAGTGGTGCTGACACCGACATTCAATAGCCATGGTGTTGATCAATGGCCACTCTTGGTGTAACTATGACCATGGTTAACTCTTTGTGAACAGGGTCTTATACATATTTATGAAATTATAAGTGCACAGGAACGATGAACTTAACCTTAAAAAAACCTTTCAAAGAAAATGACTTTTCATTATATTTATATTCTATCACTTAGAAAGTTATGCAGAACTATGGCTTCTATAACAAATACTTTGGCATTGGCACATGTTAAACTGCATCTTTTTGTTCTAGTTAAAGGCTGCTGTAAAACTGAATGTAAGTACGCAGACACTGATCTGTATTCTTGTACAATTAAAGGGTGACTATAGTGTACTGTCTGTTTTGTTTCCGGAGCACACCTTAAAAGCTTTACATTGACAGGTTCAAAGGGGAAAGAAGTCTTTGATTTACAAAATAAACTGGAAGAATAAACATTGTATAACTCTTGTTGTCTTTCTTGTTAAAGTAATCTTTGTTGGGTTATCAACACAAGTAAATATATTTAATCCATGGACTACAATTTGAATCTTTTCTGCATCAGACACTACTGGAACCATTTTACAAAAACAAAGACAAAAAAAGCCTTACATTTGCAAAATTGACAAAAAGCCACAAAAAAGCTGTTGAGATATTCACAATCACATTTATAGACTGTTACTGTATGTGTTAGTCTGTAGACCCTTAAAACTATTAGCATGAGAATGGTCTAATCCTACACTCCCTGTTATCAGACATTGGGCGTGTTTCCATGTGCGCTCTAATTTTTCTGGAGACATTGTGCTCGAGCAAAATGAAAAATGACCCTCTACAATTCGGGTTTCCATTGGATCAGTTTATTTTACTAAAGAATACACACACACACACACACACACACACACAAACACACATACACACATTATAAGAGAAAAAAAGCAAACATGTTCCACAAACCCACACACTTGTTAAAAAACATTCATGTAACGTGGATGTTTGTAAGAATTCACAAGTTTTGTTTTAGAAATACAAAGAAATTCTCTGAAAGACGAAGAGTGAATCAGATAAAATAGTTGATCTTTGAACTGTAAATATGAAAACAATGACAAATAAGAGTTTCAGAATGAGTTTAGAAAGGGGAGGGGAAAATCCTATGTTAAACGCATTTGTGTTTCTGAAACTTTTTGTCTGGAGGATTTTCTATATTGAATAA
The DNA here is from genome assembly GCF_017654505.1 of Polyodon spathula. Lineage (NCBI taxonomy): Eukaryota > Metazoa > Chordata > Actinopteri > Acipenseriformes > Polyodontidae > Polyodon > Polyodon spathula. Next base: position 94,864,847 of record NC_054535.1, on the reverse strand, counting down.
CTAATCCTGTATGTACAAAAGCATACAGTATCACGTCAAAAATTCCAGATGACATTTTTGTTTTTGCCAATGCAGAAATGTGATTTAGATAACATAGATAACATAGCCTTGAAGTTATTTATCCCTGTATATTGAATGTAGTTCCTGAGAGGTGATGCTGGGGGCCATGGTGCTTTTTAGTTTGCTGAGACTACCGAATCATTGTGTTCCCAAGTACACACTACCCCCTGTACACACTACCCCCTGTACACACTACCCCCTGTACACACTACCCCTTGTACACACTACTTTGGGATAAGAAAATAAGCATGCTATAATGTAGACAATTTCATAGAGACTATACACAGTAAAAGGCTCAATTACATGTAGACATGCAGTTAAAAAAAGAGCACTGCCGTATTTGTTAAATGTATAAATGATTTCCATTACACGAGAGTAGATGTTAAAACTTCATGCTGATTTGAACTCGGCTCTCGCCAAGATAAGCACCAACTAAGACGTAGCTTTACAGTAAACTAATGTGATCCATATGTGTCTCCATCCATTTGCATTTCCTTCCATATAATGATGTAGATATCCTTCTGTCTGGTGTTAACGGCTGAAGTGTAATGCTGGCTCCAGGGATCAGCTTATTTGCCTCCCCGGCGCATCAGCACACACAACGGCTGTGATGCTGGCTCCGGGGATCAACCACAGTGCGGCCTCCCCAGCGCATCAGCATGACAACCGTTTGGATTGAGCTAAGTAGGGTACATCTCTGGGGTCTTCAAGTGGGCACCTTCCATCCTCAGTGTTTCGTCGACTAGCCCACGACACCTCAAGAGGGCTCGATGGTGATTCTGGCGTCCCAGCATCACCCCCCTCCGTCCCCCACTCAACTCAGCCCAGCTTACTTACCTTTACATCAGCGTTTCTTTCTTTCTATTGTGCTTGAGATCCCCAGCCAGAATCTTTCCGTCTCAACCACACCCAGTTGCTGCTCCTCTCTGCTGCTTCAGATAAGTTCTTCACTGTGCGACGCAACTCTTGGCCACTGAATCCGACGTCTCTGAGAAACCCGGTTGTAGAGTGTGCCATAAATCCTCGACAACCCACTTCCACTGGGTAAACCCGGACTCTCCATCCTCGCTGTTCCGCTTCAGTGGCTAGTTGAGCATACCGTAGTTTCTTCCTCTCATACGCCTCATCTACAGCATCCTCCCATGGCACTGTTAACTCTACCAGGTGAACAAGGCGTGCTGATCCAGACCACAAGACAATATCTGGTCGAAGGTTAGTGGTGGCAATCTCAGGTGGAAAAATAAGCCGTTGACCAACATCTGCCAGCATCTTCCAGTCTCTAGCAGCTTCCAGTTGTCCTGGGCGAGGCTTGGTTTTAACACCTTTTCTTGGTGGTTGCTCTCCTGGGCGGAGGAATGTTGTCTTTTGTGTGTAATGTTTTGATGGAACAGGTGGCAACTTATTGGTCAGGTTACGCTTGTCTTCCGTTGCTAAGGCCAAACATCGCAGCACCTGGTCATAGCACCAAGTAAACTGACCTTGGCTAAGAGCCACCTTACATCCTGTCAAAATGTGCCTTAATGTTGCAGGTGATGAACACAAAGGACATGAGGGATCCTCACCCACCCAGAGGTTTCGGTTCTGTGGTGATGGGAGAACGTCATATGCTGATCTGATGAGGAAACTGATTCTGCTCTGTTCCATTGTCCACAGGTCTTGCCAGCCGATCTTGCGTTGTTCCACTCTCCCATCTCATCCATTCTCCCTGCTTGGCCTGGGAAATGGCCTTTATACACCTCATCCTCTCCTCCTGCTTTTGCACCTCGTTGACTACCAGCTTCCTCCGTTGAGCTGGGGTTGCCTTGTGCCATGTAGGAGGATCTGAACTGAGACCAAGACCCCCTTTTCTATGCTGAACTTGCCCCATGATATCACCAATTCGAAGGGCAGCCTTTGCATCTTCCACAGCTTTCTTTGCCGCCCACTTTCTTCCAGTTTTCAACACAGGTGCTGCCTCCCTTACGCATTTGTCGCGTGACTCTACTAATGTAATTTCCAGTCTGACCTTGGCGCACTTAAATTCCTCGGTTAGAGCGGAGACTGGTAGCTGCAGTATTCCTTTACCATAAAGTCCCACTCTGCTGAGGCAGCGTGGAACTCCCAACCATTTCCTGATGTATGAACTGATTAAAGTTTCCAGCTTCTCTACTGTTGTCAAAGAAACCTCGTACACAATCAGTGGCCACAGCAACCTCGTCAGTAGACCACACTGAAAGCATCAGAGTTTTAGTTTGCCTGGTAGAGTGCAACTGTCTATGCTCTTCAACCCTTCCACTGCTTGTTGTCTAACTTCTCCCACACGAACTGTGTCCTTTAGATCCCCATCGTACCATCTCCCAAGACTCTTCACTGGCTTCTCAGAGACTGTTGGTATTGCCTCACCATTAATGAAGAATGTTTTATCTACTACTTTGCCTTTAATTATAGAGATGCTCCTTGATTTAGTGGGCTTGAATTGCATTCGTGCCCATTCAATGTTATTGGTTAATTTGCCCAATAACCGATTAGTGCAGGCTACTGTTGTAGTCATGGTTGTCATGTCATCCATGTATGCTTGAATTGGTGGTAGTCGCATTCCAGAAGCCAAGCGCTCTCCTCCTACTACCCATTTTGATGCCCTAATGATTACTTCCATTGCCATGGTAAAAGCCAATGGAGAAATGATGCATCCTGCCATTATTCCAACCTCTAGGCATTGCCATGTAGTGTTGAATTCTTAAGTTGAAAAGCTAAATTGCAAATCTCCACAGTAGGCTTTCACTAAATTTGTTATTGTCATAGGTACTCTGAAAAAATCAAATGCTGCCCAAAGAAGTTCATGTGGCACTGAACCATATGCATTAGCCAAATCCAGGAATGTCACACGGAGCTCCTTCCTCTCCTTTTTAGCTGATTGAATTTGTCGCCAGATCACATTGATGTGTTCTAAGCATCCTGGGAAACCTGGAATGCCCGCTTTTTGTATTGAAGTGTCAATGAAGCAGTTCTTTAATAGGTAAGTTGACAATCTCTGAGCAATAATGCTGAAGAAAATCTTGCCTTCTACGTTTAATAGGGAAATAGGACGAAACTGACTGATGTTTGTAGAATCTTTTTCTTTAGGTATAAAGACTCTACCTGCTCGGCGCCATGCTCTTGGTACAACTTGTTTTTCCCATGCCACTTTCATCAATTTCCACAGGATTCATAGAACTCCAGAAGCACTCTTGTACACTCTGTACGGAACTCCATTAGGCCCTGGTGATGATGAAGCCCTTGCTTTTTTCACAGCTTGCTCTACTGCTTTCCACTTAGGTGCACAGTCCTCCATTTGGTATTCTGGTGGATTGATAGGTGGGATGTCTGAAGGAATTGACATAGGCTCCTGCCTTTTTGAATTTGTATGTGTTTCCTCCAAATATTTCTCCAGCTCAAACTTAGATGATTTTAGTGTGCCATTCTTCTCACTGGTGAATAACTTCTTTACAAATTTGAATGGGTCTTTATAAAAGTTAGCTCTCGCACGCTCCTTCTTTTTGTAGCGTTTCCGTAGGCGCTCAGCTCTGCGCAATGTTGCAAGCTTATCTTTTATGACCCTTTGTAAGAGATTGAGTCCCTCCTTCTGACTTTGTTCTGCTCTTCTCCATTGCTTCCTCAGCTGTCTCCTTTCTCTAACTAAGCGTTCAATCTCCTGCTGCCGTCTAGATTTTCCAGGAATAGTTTGTACTTTTTCCTTCCTTTTTTCAACTCCAAACCTCTCACTTCCATATGCGTAGATGATGTCCCCAAATTTATCCAGCTTCTTTTCAACTGTTCCACTTAACCTTTCCAATGCAAAGCAGAGATCTGTATTTACTGTGTCCCATGCAGTTTTTTCACAAGCTCTTGGCCATTTAACTCCAGGCTTGTGCCCGTTGAGGTTCTTTTCTCTCTTATGCTGGTTTGTCTGACCGGGTTCACAAGGATCATTAGGTTCATAACTAACTGTGTCCATGTAAGTCCTCCTCACGTCTATGACAGGGGTGCTTATATCCTGTGAACTGTGGTTTGCTTCCTGTCGCTGGATTTCATTCGACTGATTTGACTGACTTTGTAAGAAGTACTGATCAATGCAAGTCCCTTGTCCCTTCTCCCTCAAGCATTTCATTCTCCCTTGATGAATCTTCAAACCCCTGACCGTTGTCGCCTTGCTCCAGCCGCAGACACAAACCTGGAGTTCCATGTCTTTGCTAACTGCAGATCTTGAACTAGTCTTTTGTGAAGTACTCTCCATACTCATATCCGTTTCCGTTCCTAAGTCGTTAACCGTGTTGTCCAACGTTGAGTCATCTTCCGCCCCGGCTCTCGCAGACTCTAGGGGTATTTTTCTCTTTAAGTTCTTAGAAGCCTTGGGCGGGTGTCTCCAGCATCCTCTAAACACAGAGCTGGATGCTGCCGACAAGGGTAGCTAACCCTTGACAGCCCCAATGGGGTCTCTTTCCTCCTGTCTGCTGTCTCTCCAGGCTGTCACAAGGTCTTTCCCTTGTTGCCAGCTGCACTATTCACAGCAGTCACTGGACGTATCCAGATCTTCATGATTTCCATTACATGAGAGTAGATGTTAAAACTTCATGCTGATCTGAACTCGGCTCTCGCCAAGATAAGCACCAACTAAGACGTAGCTTTACAGTAAACTAATGTGATCCATATGTGTCTCCATCCATATAGTCTAACCCACTTTATATTCAACTTTATGAGAAGGTAGATATTTTTTAATAAAAAGATAACACTATTTTCAAAATGCTACAGCTTATTATTTAAAACCCTTTGAGACACTACACCTTCTTAAAAAAGAACACCGTAAAACATATCCTGATTATAAATAATAACATTAGTCTGGTAAAATTCTCCTGCTATACAACTAATAGCAAGAAGCTGAAGAATACTAAAAGTCATGGAAATGAGTTATAATACACACTGAACACAAATGGCTGATATATTCTGGTTTTAACAGCAGTACTGTAAACTAATGGCCTAATTTCTATTTGAATTGCAGCAACCTTCTCATAAGGTGCCAATGTTAATCATTGCGTGCTGTGTTAGCTGAAACCATCCACACTAAAATACTCAAATGTTTGTGGTTAGTCTTTTCCGTTATAAAGTCAGCCATTAAAAAAAAAAGACATTTATTCGGAGTCCTTCAATAAATCACATTTACCCAGGCAAAGTGGCATATACAGTAAGCACAGTCGGAACAGGGGATGTGAACTGTTAACTGCAAATGCCTATATTTTGTTTTTTTCTTGTTAGAAGTAGTTTGGATTGAGTCATGAATTGATGCTGTTTTGTAGTTTCCCATAATAACTTTTCCCATATTCAAAATTAACATTTTATTTTATTTGTTACTCATTCATTGCTAGTTAATAATAGTACCGTACTGTATTTTATATTTTATACAGTTTTTAAAAATATTTTATACAGTGTTTTATACTGTATACTGTATTTTATATTTTAACTTGGAAAACTTGGAAGCTGTCCTTCAGCTGTTTTCCAGCTGTCTTCAAATTAGCCAACATATGCAATAATCTAGAAAATACTTTAATTATCTACATTTAAAACAAAACGTTATTACAAGAAAAGGAGATACAAGAAAATGTTTACATCAAAGCACAAGGTAATGCAATTATTGTAAATTACAGATCACTAATTTTAATTGATGATTGTAATTAGACATTTAACGCTATTTCTACCCTGTCCCCACTACCTATAATGTAAACAATAACTCATGTCATGTATTTCAAATTATGCCAGCCAGTAACAGCTGTTCTTGTGGCACTGTGCATTAGCATGTGGCATTTCAGAGCCAGCTAAATGAAATACACACGCATGAAAAGCCAGTTATCACATTCGCCTGGAGCGCTGCTCTGATGACTGCTGATGCTATTCAACTGAATCATTCCTTTAATAAATATACAGCACATGCTATTGAACTTGTGTTATAGCTTGTATTACAAAATGTGCAATTAAATGGTCAAGATAGTTATGTTTCGTATTCTGTTCACAGTTCTTAGCCAGGTAAGTTTTTTGTGGACTATATCTAACTCAGTTCAGGTGTGAAGATATTAGTGATCTTTGCTCTTCTGCTCTTCCATATATATATTTTTTTATTTGGCTTAAACATATTAGTGCAATTACAAAATCTGCTCCCCACATGGAACGGTGACATATGAATGTACTGCATGTGCACTGTGTAATCAAACGTGTGTTACCAATATATAACATGCAGAATCACTCTGAGGAGACCCACGTAATCTACAGGAGGAATCAATGTGTCAAGTTTCATCACAGTTGGAGAAGTTAAACGAATAAATGAGTTTGACATGAGCTATGTATAGTGAATATGTACATGTGCAGGCGCCTCCTCTATATCCTTGTCGCCAAGAAACTTTCTTCCCCATTGTGGATAATAAGAGTTTCACTTTAAAGGGAGCTGCTGTTTCCTTTCTAAAGAAACTAGTTCATACAAAACAAAAACAACTTGAGGCAAAAACCAAACTGAATTGCAAAGCATAAGTGGAAGCTTTGTACTAAAAACCACTGGTATTATACGGTAGCCTAGAGCTTCAGCAGTATTCAGGGTCAGAGCCAAGGGGAGGGGGCTCTGGAGGCTGTGCGCCCCCCAGTTCAGATCTAGTACCCCCCAGTTCAGATCCCATATTGACATAAAAAATATATATGACAAATTATGAATAAAAGTTAAACACAACAAATTAACTATAATATGTGTTAGTTCCGGAAAATTTCTAAGGTTATATATTTTTTACAAATTAGTACCAGTAACCCTCCATTAGCAACCCCCTTTATAGGGACCCCTTTTCTTACAGTATGTGACGTTGTTTAATCTGCACATTTCGAGGGCAGTCAAATTGCAATGCAAATTTTTTTGTGTCATTTCCTCTGCAGGTCATTATAAACATTATTTATTTATTTATGGAACTGGTCATTTGCAACTGATTTGTTAATTAATAACTTGTCTAAGGGAATCTGACTTATTTAGGAGCGCTTACACATTTACAGATGCAAGACTGTCCAGTCAGTTAAAAGTAAGCATTATGTGTGCAATCATTACTTTAGAGTAGTTTGGTGTGTGTCGATATTTGTTCATTGCACTCCCTTTGGGCCGGTGCACTGTATTCATTGCATTCAATTTCACTTGTAGCTCAGAAGTAAGGGTTGCCAATATGTGAATAAGAAAAACGATTCCAGAAACGAACATGGCCTTCAGTATAGTGTGGCCCTAAGAGTAATTAGTGCTGTCTGGGTGTTGCATACTATTGCAAGGTAATAGTATATATTTACTTATGTATTTATTTATTTGTGGTCATGGCGAAGTGTAACACACAATAATGGTGAATGTGAGTCATTTGACTTGGGTGACCTTTTCCATGATGTGCTGTCACAAAATAACTTGGTGCTCCCTCGTAGCGCATACTGTGCTGCTGGGCCTGGCAATATTGCTTGTGCCACTATAAGAGTAAGTTTTTAGATGCAAGGTAATAATGCCATGTGCTCATTTAAATTGCTTCAACAAAGCATTTTTTGCGAATGAACGTTAACTGAATGTGTTTGTCACAATGATCAAGTGCATAGTGACACGTTCATTGACTCAGTGAAACCTTTATACAGAACAAGCTGTCAAGAATGCAAGGTGTAAGGTTGGGGGGAAAGTTCAGTGAATACTTATATTGGCACTTTTCCACACAGGGGACTACCTAGAAACTCTATTAACTGCTTTATCTTTACAAACTTCAAGAATGAAACAATGTCCTCAGCTCGAGTCTTGCACAGATTTCAGACAGAGAGGACTCCCACTAAGTGTCGGTTTGGCCTATTTTGGTTAAATCCTTAAGAGTAAAACAATTCTCTGTAAATCAAGTGCATACCACACAGACGACCAGCACACATGCAAACAGTGAATGATTTGCTTTCATTTGCAACTGGTGTCTAACAAATGTTTATAGAGCAAGCAGCTTCAAATTCCATGTTAACAGTTACCGTTACTGCCCTTTCCTTTTTATAATGATTCTGATTATAACTGGGTGTTTTCTTTTTTACTTTTTGGAAATGTCCTGTGTTAAGCTGCTTTGATTTGAGTTAAAGAGCTTCTCTTCAGTTCTAGTTCTCTGCCATAGAAAAGAAATACTTAAGATTCTTAACCTGCACCTCTATCCCTGGTCTTTCTTTAAAAATAAGATTCCATTCGATTACCAAGTGCTGTACCTGGAGATCTGCCGCAAGCTGGCCATTTTTCTGGCTGTCACGGTAACATCTGGTGGCACTTAGAATGAACATTAACCAAATTGAGTAATACACCAAGAACCTGCTCCTCTTTAAACTAACCCCAATAAGAGCTTTAAAACCATCTACATATTAATAGAACCAGAGCTGTTTAAAGACCTCAATCCAGTCTGTAATAAAAAAACTAACAAACAATTTTTTATAGGGTTATTTAGGTCCTTTGTTTTTGTCTTGTTAAAAGCAGCTAAAGCCTTAGTGTGTGAGCCACTGCGGCAAGTCAGGTTGACCGTTGCTCTTTATTTGAAAAGAGCCTGCTGTATGCGTTAGGGTATTGAATTGGGCAGTACCAATGGCGATGTGGTTACTTTGTACAATTATGTTTTTCATGGAACATGTTGCCAAATTTGTGCTGTACTTTTTCAGTATGACTACACACTTGTAAATGGTTTAGTCAGTTGAGAACAACAAGTTTACTTAATCTTTTTTATTTCTTTACTATAGAACCACCGGCTGCTAAATTTTTTTTTTGCAGTCTAGATGTTGTGACTAATTCCATTGCATCCAGTGGAAATGTCCTTGTATCCCAATATACAGAAGGGTAGTGTACTGTATATCCCTGAATAGATATGCAAACCATTTTAACGAGCAAGCTGTCTCACAAGTACTGTGATATCACCAAAACGATTTTCTAGAACTAGTGAATAAGGGGGGTGATTTGTAACTTATTTACCCCACCCCTTGTCACCAAAGAACTTGATAACCCTGAATAGAAAATAAAATCATCTTGAAATACACAGGACTTCCACAAATATATTTTATTTTGCTAATACAGAATGGCAAGGTGGAACATTAAAAAAAAAAAATTATACAAAAATGGATTCTTTCAATTGTGAAAGGCACAAACTGGTCCAACATTGTGTTTAGATTAAGTGTTGCAATATGTCGACAGAAAATAAATCATATTATAGGATAAATAATGAATTACATACTATTGGGGTTTGAACTGAGACTTTGCTATGGCTCCAAAGCTTCACCTAACATGGAAGGAAATATGTATACTGTATACCACACGGTTAAATTTGACCCACATACTTTTTTTTTTTTTTTAAATGAAAGAGTTTTTCAACACTTTAATGACAGACCACATTGTTCTAATTTGGTTCAGTACCGCACAAGGTATATAAAATCCTGACTGAGCCATATGGCCTAAGGAGATGAGACAGTCTGGGGCCTACCAGGACAGTTTTACTACCTGTGTTTAATATTAGCTTGGTGTAACCCTTAGGCGCATACTAGAGGGGTGCTCTCTTTAATCTTTCCCTTTTCATTGTGCATCCCCTGAGATGCCCCCAGATGCTGTTAATCAAGCCCTTCGAGGACCAGGTTAGGAAAGTTTGATGTATTGCACATACTGCAGTATTGTCCAACAACAATAGTGATTTACATGGTGAAAAATGAGAGATAAATGAAAGCCTCCAGTTGCTTCTCTCTAGTGCTGTGGATTCCTAAGTGTCTATCTAGCACTGTCTAGCTAGCAGTAAAGCTGGGAATTCCTCAGCCGACTCCTAGCATAGCTGGGCCAAGATCTCAACAAAGATACAGTATTATTCCATCATCAATCGCCCATCTTTTGGTCTGATAATAATACATAGGATTTAGGCTAAGGATGTGAGAAGGGCCAAATACAATTGTGTAGGCTAGAATGCACCAGAAGCAGCTTATACATGCTTTCTTAACTTAAATAAAAAATATAAATTCTATTTTAGATTACATTTCTAGTGGTGTTGCATTCAAAGGCCAAATGCAAACATACAGTAAATGTAAGTTATATTAGTGCATTAAGGGGTAGATGTAAGTATAGGCGCAGTGCAAATAATTGCGGATGAAACATTCAAATTGCATTGCAGCCAGACAATTATTTTGCAATACGCCCTACGTAAGCTTAAGAGCAATGCAAATTACTCAACACAAACAAATAATGATTCGCAGTTATGATAATGAGGGTCAATGAGCGTATCGGTCTATTTAGCTGCTGTATTTGCAGCTCAGCGGTGACGGAAACACATAAAAACAGTACAACTGTAGTTCAAAAAATACACTTCAATTCACTTAGTAATAGCAGAAACATTTAACAAGTACCGTAAAAACCAGTGTATAAGTCGTACAGGTGTATAAGTCGTCCCCCCCCCCCCCCCCCCCCCCCCCCATTCTTTTTAGGACCCCCTAAAAATACCTATAAAATAGACCTATACAAAGGTTTTTACAGTAATTACATTTAACAATTCTTGAAGACAAGTAGAATGACCCAGTTACACCTGCTGTTAACCAAGACTGCCAAAATCAAGAATGCCAAGATGTCATTCTAATGTCTTTCAAAGTTAATGTAAACACTATTGAAGTATGTTGTAAAACCATGTCATAATGAAAAAGGGCAGGGTCAAGTAATTTGTTTTTCAGCAATAATAGCACTACCATCATACCTCTATTTTAATTGTAAATGTAGCAAAATGTCATACATTTTTGCATCTATCTGGAAAACAGCTTATCCAGTTGTAATGAAACTTAGTGTTAACATTATTTAGTAAAGGGTATTGACAATATCAGATTCTGAGATTATAAGGGGGTGTTTACCTCTCTGTACATCTGTCCAGCTCCATGTCGCACGTACATTTTTGTACTCTGTATATGTAGCGGTTAACAAATTGTGATTAAATATGTCACTGCTCATTTTTATTCTATACTCTTCTGTGCCTGCTGTTGATATATATGTCGTGGTCATTAACTTTTTCATCATACTGAAAGCTATGATTTTGAATTCACCGCTGAGACGAGGAATGTATATTACAGACAACGTATTTATAGTAAAGTTTTCATTTCCAACTGAACAATTCGCTACTTCAGCAGAATTGTCCCAGTCCCAGAGGCACTGAAGTGGCAAAACAATATTCTGTACTGCCTCCTTATAATTTTTGTTAAACACGCCATACAATCTTGACTAGATTTTATCTAAAGTCCAAAACTAAATTACATTTAAACAACTTTGAAAAGTTTATTGTGCTAAACCTTTGAGATATAAGACTACACACTAAATTCCAAATACAGATGTTTTATTCGGGTTGATTATGAAGTAAAAAAAAAAAAAAAGTCTGTCCTAACGTTCAGACCCTTGTGATCAGTATAAAATATTCTTCACTAATCCAATGAAATTAAATCTCTATAGTTACATTTTTAGCAAAAAAAACAACTCCATCTGTACAAACAAACAACTGTGAAATCTGTAAACTCTACAAGAAAAATTAGATGGTTTTGATTAAAAAACAAGAACAATGTACAGTAAACACATTATTAATAAAGGAAATTCTACTGTTTAACAGGCTAGTTTAACCCCATTTGACAAAACTGTGCATGTAGCACATATTCTAAAAATATGTAGTGGGACAAAAGACAAACCTGAGACAAAAACTATGCTAATACTTATAAGAACAGCAGCATGTAAGAATGGTTACATGTGGTAATATAGCCTACAAAATGACAGACAGCATGCGCAGTGAACACAAATACACAATTTTACTATGAATAAAGGCCTATGATTTTATTGTACCTACCGAAAGTGCTGCAACACAGTTTGGCATAAACGTTCCTCCAGCCAAGTCCATGTTTCTGGAACAAGCACTTTAAGATAACTGAGTACAGTCAGTTTCGGTCTACACAATTCATATTTAATTTAGTCATTCAAGCAAACAGAAGAGACATAAAAGTGCACTATGCAGCACATAAATACCTTCGCTAAGGCTGTGACGAGTGCTAAAGTCAAGATTACTACTACTAAATGTTAACCCGAGACATTAAAGCTAAACTCACTTGTCATTTGCTTTTATTCGAGCAGTTTTTTTAAAGATGTTTTATGTTACTTGCTAAACTATTTTAGCAATACAATGTTGGGATTACTTCTTCAGGGTAGGAATTGATCTATAAATTGCATGTCTGTGAATTTGGCACAATCAATAAGTACCTAAATATAAACAGTAAATCTGTCACTAGTGAAGTAATCCTCAATTGTTTATGAATGAATAGCTGACAGCCAATCATATTTTTTTATTAGCATTTCTATGTTGAAGATACATTTTTGTACAAAAAAGTGGAATCACTATTAATATAAACACAACAGATACATTTACAACGACAATAAGGCAGCACACTGTGATTGTTGGCTATTATCCCTGAAAATAAAAATCCCTTTACCCTGTCCATTTTTACTTTGAAAAGGGTTTACAAAATTCTAAATGATACACCAGTGTGTATCATATTATTGTAATTAAGGAAGCATCGTAAGAATGTACCAATAATTAAACATGCATTGCATTAAAAGCGTGTTTACAACGACTTTGCAAGAATTTAGAATGATATTACAGAAGCGATACTCTATAAATAATGTCACCAATCAGAGGCAAAAATGTACTTAAGATCAGTTGTTTTCCAGTTTTTTCTGAAAAAAACAGGATTTATGTCTATAAAAATAATCCAGTTTTTAAGCATATAGATATGTGTTCTAAAATTCAAACTCATATCTAACCATACTCCCAGATATTTGTAGTTGTTTACTTGTCAATGCAGGGACATACCAGAGACTTCAATTTAACCACTGCTTTTGTTTTTAAGACAAGTTTCAAATCCAATAAATTTTGCTGAATGATATTGAAAGATATACAGATAGACCTAAAACTAGACTGCATTTCACTAAATGCTACTAGAACTCAACTAGTGCTTTAAGTGTACATTAACTAGTAACCCCAGGACCTTATGAGAACAGAAACATTGGAAACAGGTCTAGTTATTCAAATCAGAATCATCTCCACCCTTCAGTATTGGTGTAACAAATGCAGATTTCTATATTTGAGGTATTTAATTTGTTAAAATTGATGCATTAAATATAAACAACAATGGTTTAGCTATAATATCAGCAGCAACTTTTATTAAGTAAGGATCAAGACAATCTGGACATGCAGATTTATTTATCTGTAGAATTTCTTTAAATTATATAACTTAATATGCGCTTTGTTTTCTGATTACTGAGCATTGCGACTATCAAAATCTGTACAGTGAACTTGAAATTTGTTAAGATGTGTTGGTAAAAGACATACAACTTCAAATCAATTAATTTACAAAGAAAGGCTATAACTATTTATTAATTAATTAACTATTAATTAATTATTACAGAGACATATTTTCTATAAAAAAAAATTAAAATATATAACAGCAGGGATTTGTTGCTATGATCTTAAGACATGTCAGCTAAAGATGTATTGGTTAATCTAAAATAGAGAACTTAGCTTGTTGTGGTCTGGGGGTATGTATATCAACATCTATATTGCATAATGCATCCAGTATGTATAAATTGCACAGCATAAGCAGATTAACTTGTTTTGACATTATTCAGAGATGTACATTTTGAAATGTGTGTTAAGGGAAGCACTGATGTAGCTCTGTGCTCATTTTTTCATGCTGAGTTTCATTGGACCGTGCTTTCTTTTTTTTGATGTAATGCAACATGCATTTCTTGACACAAGATTTGAAAGGCTTAAACTGATAAGGAAGTGTATTTCTGTCTCATTAAGATGACGATTCTTCAGTTTGGCCCTTGGATTTCATGCATTTTTACCCATGCGACAATGTTAATTGTACCAAATTGGCACTAGCCTACCCTCTCCAGGCACTTGGAACGCGTATTTCCAAAATCTAGAAAACTATAGTATGATGACAGCATGGTGATATCAACATTCTAGAAAAAGAATGTTCCATTCTGGGTGCCAGAAGTCATTGTAAATGTAGCCAATATTAGTTTTGATAAATATATTAGTCTGGAAGGGAACACAGTTAGTAAGTAAACAAAGGGAAAGGTTTGAGGGTTTTAACAGGTAAATGATGAAATGTCTGCATATGCTCAGAGGGGTTTTCACCTGTTTTTGTCACATTTCACAAACACTGTGGTTAGCTCAGGAGCAGACCTGGAAAGTGCTGTGTAACGCTGGCAGCCAATTGGAACCTACTGTACAGTACACCTGGAGTAGAAAGTGTTCTTTTAAAAAAATAACCTGCAAGTGCTTAAAGTGTAAGTAACGGGGTTCTGAAAAATACAGCGTTACACGTGCCCAGGTGTTGCTACAACTGTTTAAATAATGTACCTGTCATTTTACTTTTCATTGTTAACATCCTGACAACTTTTTTATGAAGTATGTTTCAAAGCGCTTTTCTAGTGCACTGATAGTGCAAGCATTATTGACGACGTTGTCAAACAGGTAACACAGCAATAACGATCCGTGATATGGTACGGAACAGAAAAGCCAGAACAGTTGTTATGTTTTTTTTTTTTTTAATCACTCTTCCTGCAGTGATTTATAGGACAGATCTCAAACCCCAGTGCACTACAGCAGCCATTTTTACTTTAAAGTTATACATTTAAAAAGTTGTAAGGAAGTTGACAATGAAAATTAAAATTACAGGCACATTTACAGTTGTAGCAACACGTGGGGATGTATACTGTTACTTACTCTTTAAGCCGCATGAAATATATTAGCAAGATAAGGCACTAGATTAGATCTTGTGCTGAAATGAGCCACAAGCTTGGAAAAAGCCAGATAACTGGAGGAATGTCTGTTAGAAAGAGAAAAGGAAAAAGAAAGAGAAAATAGAGGATGGGGGCAGGAGGTTATTACAAAAACAAGCCTTCAAGACTTTGGACTGAGGTCAATATCACAGAAATGTATGATAAGGGAAGCACTGATGTGCCCTTTCCCTGGTTGGCATTTTTTTCATACGAGAATCATTGGCCCGTGCTTTACTTGTTTTGCTGTAGTGTAATATGCACATGGGCCGTTGAGAACTACCCTCCTTTCCACTGATGTAGGTGGTGCTGCCCACGCCATTTATAAATGAACCTAAAAACTTTTTAATATAAGAAATAAATGTGGGTAATTTTGTTAAATTAAGTCGCACATTTATATTGATGCTGAGCTGTTGGTCTTAAATGTTAATGTTTACTTTGTAAGCATCTTTTGAACAGAAGGAGTCAAAGTATGGTTGCATACGTCCTGCAATTAATAAAGATAATCACACGTTTTATGGCGGCCCTCTCAAAGCACTGTAAAAATAAGATCAATGATAGAAAAATGAATTGTAAGAACTACAGAAACTCACACTGCATATCTTACAGGCCTATTTGGTTGGATAAATAGCTGTTTAACTGACAATTGAAAATTGTAGAAGTCTCGCTAATCTCTGAGTAATCCAGGAAGACATTTCCAGAATCTGTGGGGTTAATTAAAAATGATAAACCAAAAATGTGTTTGCCTCCAGTCATGGCCGTCAATCTACAGTATATACATAAAGTTTTGAAAACATAAAAAAAACACACAAAAAAAAACAAAAACAAAAAAAAACTACCCAATCTGATATAAACTTTTTTTCGTACATTATGTTGTTACACTTGCTATGTAATGTATTTGCTTTGGCAATACATTAGTGGTTAAAATGTTAGTCATGCCAATAAAGCACCTTTGAATTGAATTGAATATATTAAAGAGTTCCTCAGTATTTCATTTTGTTTTTAATTAACAGAGATGATTATCCAGGAAAATATACAATGCAAAAGTTTTCAGAAATAACTATCCTATAATAAGGTCTTGATTAAACGTGTGCTGTAAAAAGAGGTCAAATTGCAAGCACTGAAAAATGGGTCCTTTTATATCCACAGTGTACTTGCTGTACAGTACAGTAGGCAAAACACAGGCAGCCACAATGGCCTTCACTTCTCTGTCTCCCTGATGTTAATTGATTTTCAAGTTCTCTCCTACCACAATAACATCCCATTGGCTTTTAACTTTGTTTAAAGCAACTCCAAAATATGTACAACACATTCATGCTCTTATATATAGAGATCACAAAATGGTAACTAATTTCTCTTCCAAATATGACAGACGGTTATTTACTTATGTACCGCCATATTATTTATATGCCATCATATGCCTAAGTCCACTCACTTTCATTTCAAATACTGCATGACTCCAGTCAGCAGGAAATTACTTGTGGGATTTAGCGAGGGAACATCTCATATCCTGCTGTCAGTCTTCTTAGCGTCTAAGTCTCATGGTAAGTCTTTTGAAAAAGCATTGTGCCAGTCATGACACTTTCTGTCTATCTAAAGGTCAGGCATGATCTTCTGGCTATGATTCAGTGAAATTCTGTATGAGCATATTTCTGAATGTAAACCATTCAAGCTAATTATAGGAAATTGAATAGGATACAGTAAAGAATGTGATGCAGTGAAGAGATTGGAAGTTGTCTCTGCATTAATGCAGTGGATACAAGTGGTTGTAGCCAACAAAATGATTCTACAATCTTCCCTATGGTGATTTCCATTCACTGTAAATGTACAGTTTTAAAACAAACACGTTAAATGCTTTTTCATTTTAAATGAATCTATACAGCCAATGCGGGAGCATGACAGGTAAAATAATGGAATTATTTTGTTTGCTAAAACCAATGAATATCCTTCTTGTTAATAAACCCTTTAGATATTCCCTTTCCAATGATATTTCTTTATTGGAAAACCTTTCCTTTCCTCGACACCTTTTTCAATTACGCCATGGTTAACTGCAGGGAGTCTTCCCTAAACAGGGATTTGAGAAAATGTTTAATCTCACCCTCCGTAATCATCAAATACATACCATTCGTAGCAAATTCTGTACATGGTGGGTCTGTCCTGAACTAGTACTGAAAGTCATTTTTTTGTGAGTTGTGTTCTTTATGGAACGATATAATGAGCAACAAAATATTGTTGTCATCCTTTTTTTAGTGGTTAAAATGAAAAGTAAAATGAGTACAGTCCACTAATGTGTCTACATTAACAATCCTTACTACAGCAATTACATAGATAAACTAAAAGTATTTTGGGAAAACACTGTCATTGATTAGAATGTGGGGCAGGCAGGGCCCGAGTTGTGGTGGGACCCTGGGCAAGTCTTTTAAACCAGTTTGTGTTTTAGCTGCATGTTTTAGCCACCTCCCCTCATGAAACTACACCGTGGTCTTACTTCCAAAAGGCGCAGCTTCAATTGTCTCTTCCAGTGGCAAGGCAACTGAACTTTTGCTTGGGTGCTACAAGCATATTACAATTTGTTTCTCATTTATTTAAATTGTAAGGGTTGTCCTAAACTCTTCTTCGCTTGAGCCAGTCCTGCATTACATGATGATGAGCTCCAGTAAAACTGTGTTTCTTTTTTCAAGAAAGCCATACTACTCTGGCCTAAGTAAGTTAATTTGACATTCAAAAATTGATTAGAAGCCAAGAAAAAGATTAGAGCTTATAATATTAGTCTGATAAAACATTACTGTGGAAATCGGAGAATGAGGCTAACATCTGCAAGCACTTTTGTAAAGACAATGTCTCAGCAGGTACATGTTTCCACTTGAGGGTTTGGAAGCTATTTGCATATGAGGAATCAGAGTGATATATTGGCACAGTTGAAGCTAAAGACTGTATGTAATGGAATAATAATATACACAACAATATCTGTTTTGTTCTTCTCATGCTGTATTTCCAGA
Source organism: Polyodon spathula (assembly GCF_017654505.1). Taxonomy (NCBI): domain Eukaryota; kingdom Metazoa; phylum Chordata; class Actinopteri; order Acipenseriformes; family Polyodontidae; genus Polyodon; species Polyodon spathula. Next base: position 94,846,931 of record NC_054535.1, on the reverse strand, counting down.
TTTTGAGAGAAGAAAGCAAGGATAATAAAAGAGTGATGTAAGGCTGGTTTTAAATTTAGAATCAGCGTGGCACCCATTCAAATATATTTTGGAAAGTCAAGCATGTTTTATTATTGCCTGTGACTGCTTTGGACAGATTCCATATGGATATATTTATTGTTATTACATTGTTTGTATTTGTTTTGTCAATCCAAGTTCGGTTGTGTATATTTTTTTATAGGCACACACAGGGGGAAGGGGATTTGTTGTCAAAACTTAACATATTTTAAGGGCTCTTTTAGTCCAGTGGTTTAAGTTAGGTGATCATAGTTCCTCAAGCTCAGCCATTAAAACCTTCTTGTAGAAGCACCATAAAACAGGATTATATAAATACATGTGCTCTAATTTAATTGTAATATATACATTTAAAACAGCAATATGAACAAACTAAATGATTCACCTAATTACATACAGACTCTGATCACGTAAAGATTGAAATCAATCCTTTTAGGACACATGGCTACAAGGAATGGATGATCAAGGAGTTATACTGTGCTTCTAAATGAAGTAATTATGTGAGTCTGTGCCAATGTTTTGCTAGTGTTTGCTGTGCCCTGAGAAGAGAAAGAGAAAAGGTATAGATTAATCTGCTCAGTTTCTATTATATAGAAAAAAAGGATATTGATGCTGTATGTAAATACTATCTTTTTTCCATCCAATATTTAACCTACTAATGATGTATCTGTGATTGAAAAAGGCATTGTATGAAAGCTGGAATATAGGTAGCAGTTTTTAACAAAAGTCCTGTCACCTGTATTTCTTTCATACACATCACATACTGTACAGTGTCAGAGCTTTTCATTGTAAACATGGGTTTGTTCAGAAACAACAGCTGAAAATGTGAGGTTTTCTTTGTCGATGTCACTGTCAGGCAGTCCTCGCACTTACGACACAACTGGTTCCTGAAGTCCCGTTGTAAGTCAAAGCACATTTTCCCATAGGAACAATGTTATAAATTGGGGTTATGTTCCTGACTGAAAATATATTTTTACAAAAATGACCAGTTACATTGTACTCATGCAAATATTTATTTAATTATTTACACTAAGCACGGTGGTTATGCGCATATTACTCAGGTACCTACCTGGCTTGTTTAAAAGTACAGACTAGGGGCTTTCCAATGACGTATTCAGTATGTGTAGGCGGTATTCCCAGCCGGAATTAAGATCGCCTGAAGTTAAGCCCCTCATCACGTGACAGAGTTCACAGCTTAGGTTTCAAGTCCATTGCTCTTATCAGAAAAACAAAATAAACAAACAAAAAAACAGTTACATGAACAACCCCCCCCCCCCCCCCCCTCCAAAAAACAAAACAAAAACGCTAGACTGAGTCAGGGCGACCACGACAGGTGCTGCAGTTCGGACACCAAGCATGCGCACATGACGAATGGCTCGGGTCTCATCGTGTCGTAAATGCCGTATCGATGTCGTAAAGTCGAAGCAGGTTAATAATGCGAAAGAGTCATAAGTGCCGTGCATCGTAAGTCGAAGCATTGTAAGTTGAGGATTGCCTGTATTAGGGCATTTTAATAAAAATGCTTTGAATTGCAGTGCTTTTATTTGTTTTTCTTTGATCTATATGGTTCATTAAGGAAATCAAAGAAATGCAAACAGTAACAGCTGGGGCAGGAAACTATTATAATCCAACTATACAGAAAACACTCCTGTACATTATTGTACTATATATATTCCTAATGCATAGATATACAAGCTAAATAATACTCTGTAAATATTAGCCTTTTAAGGGAATGTAGTACAAGTATATTTGTATTGTATAAATAGAGGTTATGTACTGAATCTGAAATGGATTTGTTTAAGAGCTATGGAAAATCAGTGGGATAATTCTCTGTAAACAATGGAGATTCAGTACATAAACTTTTTATACCATGAATGAGACATTTCCTGCACATTTAAACTGTATATCTTAACTTTATATTTGTTATTTATGATATCATCTTTACAGTCTGTCTTTCTTTGCAGAAGGGGGATTCGATCCAGAGTTCCTGGAAAACTTGGTTGTATTTCTGGAAGGAGAATCCGCCCACTCAGCACGTCATGTCCAAGAGCCATAGAAACTCGGCGTGGCTTTCATTCATGTCGCTTCTTTTGTTTGGCCTCACAGTCACGTGCGGTGACGCTAAACAGATACAGTGTCTTTAGAGCCTGGGGGAGGTATGGATTCCCTAAAGTTTCCTCCTACCAGCATTTTTTTTCCTTACCCGAGTGCCAGGCAGTTTGTACTGTTTCTGCAGGGTGCGTGGCAGGTCGGAGAGGCTGGCTTCTCCCTCAGTGTATTTCATGCGTGAAGGGCAGGCCCATGTCTCAGCTGCTTACTTTTCATTCATCCTTGTCCTATTTCTGTGGGTAGGTGGCACTGTGTTACCCATTCATCATCTTCATTTTATCCAGTCATGGTTTGGCGGCTTTGTCTTTTGGGGGGAGGACGCCCTACGAGCCACTTCCTATCCATGGCACAAGGCTGCATGATGTCATCGTGTAGCCGCTAGTCAGCCAGCATTGCAGATAGCTGTCAGCGCCCATGGACAAGGTCTCTGGCCAAATTCATCATCCGTCATTAATTCATCTGCTCAATTGCAATTTAAATCATCCACATTGCTGATTCTCCGTCCTGAACTAAGCAACGGATTGTTGCGCATTACATCATGGTGCATTTTAAACAGACAAGCTGAAAGGAAAGGACAACTGTACAGTAAAAGGTAACATGCCAACAATGGAGAGAAACTTCAGTTTAGGAATTGTTAGATACTTATCCGCAGTCTTAGAGGCATAGGGAAGGATTTTCAAAAGCCAGTGTTATTGTGTCAAACTCGTGGTATAGTAATGAGAGCTTTAGGAGAAAGTGAGCAAGCCATCTATTTATATTGGTTGGAATTTATTTTCTGATGTTGACATCTACTTTTGTAATTATTTTACTATGTATGATTGTATGCTATAAACAAATATGTCTGAAGTGTCGTTTGTGTTTGAAGTTGTTAGTTACTATACATGTATACAATGTATGTAACATTTCATTATACATTAAGCTTTTAAAATTACGATAGAACTTCCTAACCCAATACATAATTTGTTTATAGTTAATTGTTTGGTAAACTCCTCTAATTATGCATTTTCTCTGGTACTGGTTGCTCGTCTCCACGATAAATAAACTCAACATGAATAGAAGTAGTCACTGAACACTTCCAGTATTATAAGATGTTATAATATGTGCATACAGACATGTGAAGGTGAGAGTGTACACTGTACATACAGCGTGAGGGGGAGTCTGACAACATTACAAATACGTTCGGCAAAATCCATGTCAATGATCTCGATCACATTAGTATTTCATTCATGTCCATGGCAATACTGAACTGTATTTAACCAAAAATACCTAACCATTTTTAGTTGAACAGACAATTTATAATAAAGGCGATATCTACATGGTGATATCTACAAAAAGGGACACATCCAAAGTCAAACGCTCCCCAGACTATTTGCTACTAAAACTGTTCAAGAAAGTGTTAAATGATTACAGTGAAATGCCAAACAACAACAATAATAATACTACTACTAGGACTACTACTACTACTAATAATAATAATAATAATAATAATAATAATACACTCTGATACTGGCAGTGTAGAATTGGGAGTTACCATACATCTTGCTCAGTGATGAAGGAGGGTTCGCTGGTGACTGGTTATGGTGTACTTGCACAAGATAGGTGAGTAGGTATTTGTTGGAGGGTGTTGGTACGATTTAAGGCCCAGAAAGTCTGCTACACTTTTTTAATGTCAAAAAAGTACAGCACAATGCGTGTGGTAGTCAGTGGTTACAATATATTACCCCTAGCACTTCAACTGGAAATATATATTTATTACATAGCCAACCAATGTGTGCAAAAATGTATTATTTGTTTTGCTGACCAACAGGATCCCCTCGATTGTTGTTCCTAACTCAGGAGAATGCCAAGAACATGTGGAAACTTTTTGAGTGAGATTTTGTCTGGTCTATATCATTCTCACTTCAATTTGTCTTTTCGGCTTCAGAGACCTGAACCCCTCAAAAATGTTGATTTACATTTTAGAAAATATTGCTGGCTGAAAGATTACAGAGGGGTTCCCAAAACTTAAATGGAATGCTGTTCCTAAGTAAACACTGCAGACTGAAATTAATCCAGCGCCTGATACAATATGTAACTACTGTATACCTTATCAGGAAACTCAGTGTTATAATTTCTACTGAAGGGATGCACACTGCCTAAACCATGTGATCTAAACCATGGATGATCTAATTACTCTACATTAATTGGATTACAGCACTGTGCTGGTTAGTAACTCCTGGCATTCCCTTGAGTACCACAGTGCCAAGTCTTGGTTCACTAACAAGAAGGCACATTGTGATATTATGTACTTTATACACATGTGAGTCTCACTGTAACAAATTCGGCGAGGAGTCATGGTGGCTGAAGTAAAGAACTGTTTGATTGAATAACAATTATGTGGAATCAATATAAAATAACAACAAAGGACATAACATGTACTGTTTAGAAACAAACTGAAGCTAGAAACACAATGGAATGTGGTACTGTAACAAAGTGCCCGCCCCTGTGTATATTATCTGTTATGTGTTGCGTGTGGTGTGTTTAAATGTTGGTGTATAGACATTGGTACACGGGATATAAACGGGTCTGTGTAACACGAGTGTTTAAAAATGTATATGTGTATTTAGGCACGAGGATTGCACAGCACTTCACGTGCAAGTAAAATGTAGTAATATGTGAGCACGGGGAATTGCACTTTATTAATTCACGTGCTGGGATTCAAGTGAATAATTAATTGGTAATTGAATCCCAGCACAATAGTATATATAGATGCACGTTGTCACATACTGGGGGTTGGGTGTTCGGGAGTGGAGAACGGGAGAGAGAGAGAGAGAGAGAGAGAGAGAGAGAGAGAGATAGAGAGATAAGTGTAACTATAAATCTCAATTGTTTGTGTAGCGTTCGTCCACTCTGTGTTTTGTCCGTGTCTATTCGTTTTGTTTGTCTGTTTATTTTGGCGCGAAGTGCCGTGTCCTGTCTTTTGTTTGTTAAACCCTTTTATTTTACAATAAACCGGCGCCTGCCAGGGCCATCATCATTTCATTTCACATCATCGTCTTTGGCCGTCTTTGTGACAGGTACTCATAGCACTTTTTTTCTGAGTGAAGGGGGTGGGAAATAACCCGAACCCTGGTTCACTTTCATATAATAAGGCTCTCTCTGTTCTTGAGTGCTTTCAAATTTTCCATCAAGAACTTCTGATACTATAGACTTTATTGCTCAGATAGTAATGAACCCTCCAAGAGGCCACCCTTCAACCACACAGGTTAACAACAGCGACCAAATAAACAGAGGTTCATCTTTACATGTTGGGAATATTAAGGACCCCTTCAAACACTGCTATGACTTTAGATCACCCAATAAAGGTTGCACAAACAGCTGTCTATAAATGTGTTTAGTGTTTCAAACTGCAGACAGTAAAACAAGGTAATTATTATAGTGAAGTGCAGGAGACAGGGAGAGGGATTCACTTTGTTCTTTTTTAAGTGCAGTCTGAAATTAGACACGCAAACATTTTCCTTAGTCATAAACACCTTACTCCTTAAGTAATCTATTTATAAATAGGGGTCTACTTAAATCGTGGTAAATTTAGGTATTTTTAGGTTAGGTTATGGAATAAAATTAGTATTTTGCGGACCTTTCATGGACCAGTTTAAACATTAAATAAACCTAAGTAGACAATATTTCAGAGCACTGTAAAAGCCTAAAAATAGTGGTAGTTGCTTCCTTACTAAAACAAAGTGCTGTTTTTTGTTAAAGGCAAGCATGCAGCATCCCCCTGCAGTTGCTGCCTTCATTGTCTGTCTGCTGTGGACTTGTCCATACATTAAGACTGGATGTCTGCATCCACTGAATTGATTGGAAGTGTAAGGTAAAGCTTTGCCAAGTTATACAGATTTGGAAATTACCCAAGGACATCTGGCATACTTTAATAAAGGCAATATATGCAAAATCTATTTGTCCCATCCAATAATTTATTTTATTAGTACCTGTCACAAGAAATAAATTACGTGTGAAATAAGTCAGCATTTGTCTTTTTGAGCCTTTCTACGCATGCGCGAATCTTAGAACTTAAAGGCAAGGTTCTCTTTGTTCATCGAAAATTACAGGACGCCATTTGTATTTTTTTTTTTTGAGAAACGAAAACAAGTTTTGCACTGCAGACAGTAATTTTTGTTTAAATATGTTGTCACCTTATTTATCAAAGTGTATTGCAGACAGTATTTTTTTTTTAAAGGTTACATTTATCATAATGTATATTTATATTTCATTTGTATTTTATCTTCAAGTACATTTTATCTTCAGGAAATTGCTCGCTGTATTTTAGTTTTTTTTTAACATAAATAAATATTTTAAAAACATTACTTTGTCAGTTTAATTTATGTCTATGCATAGTTAAAAATCACTACTTGCCAAATGTAAGGCAAACGCTAACTTATTTCATGACTAACTTATTTCCTGTGACAACAAGTCAAAAGAAAGAAAACGTGCCTATTCAGGTCTAAAATTCTAATTGTGTTTAAAAAGTAAGCAGCAGGTTGTTTGAAGTGAGGTGGCTGTGCGAGATCATACCTGTATACTGATTTTACTTGGCTACAACAGACAGGAATACTTTTTGTCTGCGCTGACTTTCCAGTTTGGTTTCTGAAAGCTGTGTATTTTACGTTCTGTTCAGCAGCCTCTGTACTAGCCTTTCGTTTAATGTGTGATTCTGAACTAAATAGTGATCGATTGTATTTTCTCTAAAGACACATTAAAAGATGTGCAAAACAATTACCTCCATCTGCATGTACAGTACACGATCATCAGCCAAAATATACTTTGCTTTTTTTGCTTTGTCGTCCATTTCTGGTATTTTACCTCCAATCCTGAAAACTAGACTTTAGCAACCTAAATCAAAACAATGCAGCACAGTCTTTGTCCCGCCCCCTACTGTACAGTACAGACGCACTGATAGGCTGATTAAAACATTGTCGTCATTTGAACAGTAAACAACAACGTTAATCACTTTGGTGTATTTTGGTAAATATTATTTGTCTAAGGACATTTTTTTTTTGTTAGTTTGTTTTTTTTCCTAAGTTCAATGCACACAGGATTGCGAGGGAATAAAAAAAAGCTTATCTACAAAAGGAAGATATGTATTTTGTGTCGCTTGCGTTGTGCAGTAGTTAATTAAACTTTTTTTTTCTCTCTGTACTTGTCCGGTACGCATTGCCCCCTAAAAGAGGCGAATTTCGCGGTGACCGCGATTTAGGTAGACCCTTATAGTTAACATTTATGAAAATACTCTATACATACACAACATATTCATATAGATGAATGCATACTGAGAGGCCATGTGTGGTCCAGTGGTTAATTTCGCTAGAAACTCTTCTAGGCTTGTAACCAGGAGGTCCCTGGTTCAAATTTAATATATCCCCTAGCTCAGTTTTGACTTTGTGCTGTGTGTACTTGCTGAGCAAGTCATTGAACCTTCTTATGCTCCATCTTTCGGGTGAGATGTTGTTTAAAATTATCATCTGGTAAGGATTTTAACAATTGTGATATTTTAGGAGTAATATCAGTGACAGGGCAGTCTGCTTTAACTAGATGATCCTTCAAATATTAGAGCTGAGATATTGCTTTATCTGTGGAGAGAATGTGCCAGTGTTAGAATAGTTTTAAACTTTTCTGCCTGAGGAAGATATGTAGTTGTAAAAATAGCTGAAAAGTTCTAGTCATCTTTTTGAAAATTAGAATGGGTTTCATTTCTTCCATTAACTTTCTTTTTTGCTGATTCAGTCCAGCTATTTTTACAACCTCTCTCTACAAAAAAATGTTATCTCACTTCCTCTTCTCCCTGTTTATCGGTGTTCTTTTTATATCTCTTTTTATCACAGTGAAACTCGCTAACGTAAGATCCTTTTAACAGACAAAGAATGAAAGCTATTAGCCAATAACAATGTATTGTGATCTGTGGGCTTATGAAATAGGTTGTGCACAATCATTTTTTTTCTTTAATTATCCATAAATAAAAATAAAAAATAACAGAATTCCATATTACATTTCAAAGGTGTGACTGAAATATACCTTAAGTTTTAGTTTTGTAACATCTCCTTTCCAGGTCAAAAATACATCAATATAATGTTTCCAGATCAAAATATTTACAAACCCCAGTATGCAATATAATATTATTTTCTAAATAACCAACATGGAAGTTGGTGCCATACAGGACCCCATTGCTGTTCCTTTAATTTGGAGGTAAAATATGTCTTGAAAAAGAAAATAATTTTTGGCTAAAATTACACACACAAGGATGAAGTATGCAAAAAAACACTCAAGAGATTCTGTAGCCATGTGGCAAAACGTTTTGTGGTCTGACGAAACTAAAATTTAACTTTTTGGCCTAAATGCAAAACCCAACACAGCGCATCACCCAAAGAACACCATCCCTACTGTGAAGCATGGTGGTGGCAGCATCATGTTATGGGGATGTTTCTCATCGGCAGGGACTGGGGCACTTGTCAGGATAAACGGGAAAATGAATAGAGCAAAGTACAGAGAAGTCTTTGAGGAAAACCTGCTGAAACTGGGACGGAAGTTCACCTTTCAGCATGACAACAACTCAAAGCACACAGCCAAAGCTACACTGGAGTGGCTAAGGAACAAAAAGGTAAATGTCCTTGAGTGGTCCAGTCAGAGCCCCAATCTAAATCCAATCAAAAATTTGTGGCATGACTTGAAGATTACTGTCCATTAACGCTCCCACAGTGCCTATAGAATGTCTACACCCCGTGGACTTTTTTCACATTATGTTGTGTCAGTGCCTCAGAGTTTCATGCATTTAAATGCATTTTTTTTCCAGTTTGTCTACACACCATATTCCACACAGTTGAGGGGAAAAAAGTTTTTAATGAGAAAAAAATATATATTAAAACCAGTATATGAAACTAAGCATGTTTTTTTTTTTTTTTTTTTTTTTTTTCCCATGGGCTATGCGATCGAGAACATTAGACAAAGTACCATAGTAAAATGCAACCATATCCTCCAGTGCATAGGACTGAGAATCACAATGGCTAAAATGGCTTTAGTAAACCTGGCCAAGTCATCTGACTCTAGGTTACGGAATACTGGGAAGAGGTAGTGGGTATTCTAAATCTAACACGATAACCATGTGATCAGAGATACCGAAATCAAGAACATCCACATTTGAAAGTGACAGGTCACAAATAATGATCTAAAAGGTGACCCCGGTTATGTGTAGGAACGTTTACTTGCTGCATAAGGCCAAAACATTCCAGTAAAGCCAAAAAGTCAGCTGAAAGAACCATGCTGAGCATCTACATGAATATTAAAATCTCTAATATAATCCTATTATATTTTGGACAAATAAATGATAGTAGATCAGAGAACTCAGTTAAGAATGAGGTGTTTAACTTTGGGGGCCGACAAACAAGAACCACAACTAGTGGCAGAACCTTGTTTAGCAAATGCTAGCAATGTTTTTCTTTCATGCCTCAACTGTTTGATGTTTGTAAATACAGTAAAGTTTTAAAGAGATAGGGAGAATGCATTTAGACTTTATATTTGTGAGCTTTTCTATTGTTTTTTGGAGGGTATTACGTGGATCTGGGACACTCCTGGCAGTTCAAGGAAATTTGGGTTCCAGGTTTACTGTAACACTCACTGTCTTACTGCTGAGCCAGTTTTCCTTTGGAAGCTTAAGTGTTTTGAGGTTAACTGCAAGCTTGTACAGCATAGTTAAAAAATAAATTGATTAAACACCTACTCCTCTCTAATTGCTTCTGTAATTCCCTGGCATTCGCATCAGGATACAGGGTCTGTTGCCAGGCAGAAATTGGGCCCAATATTCGAAAGGTTTGCCCACCGCGCAGAAGGGTATGATACGCAGTGATACGATCAACCAATCAAAGACCTGTATTTTCTCTGCAGCAGTCCAATCATAAGTTATCTGAGGCGGGACAAACGTTCTGTTAACTGTAATTTCTGGCCGTTTTTATGCAGCTGTCCAGTTTTCTGAATGTCGGTGTTGCTAATTGTACAGAGACTGTTCATTTACTGAGAAATCATAGTAGGCTATAATTAACATTTTAGGAGCGTATTTAGAATTAATTATTATTCTTACAAAAAAAAATGGCATAAAGAAAAAAATCCATTCCGGCGACACTCAAAACCTTACAAACTGCGCTTAATCATGGCGTTCAAATGGGTGAGTAGAATGAATAACATAACGCATTTCTGTGTATTGTGTATATAAAAATGCTTGATTGATGTTTACTTTGCACGTGAATAAATTTACAAATCAGAGTGAGCTACCACAGTAGACTTTGTCACGGCACGACATATATATATATATATATATATATATATATATATATATATATATATATATATATATATAAAAATTTAAAAAAAATCATTCAGAAAAAAAGACAGTATCCAAAGCCTTTTTTAAAAATTTTACTTCAAAAACATACAGCTATTTCCTCGTGATACAATACTGTCCGTATTCAATTAAACAGTGGCGTTATCAGTACATTATTTTGAAAACTCTGCACCTAGCTATGGAGCCAATTGTGTATTTGAATGGTCCGTACGTATGTGTGCACGATATATTGTGTGGTCTCGTCTGCTGTCATATCGGTACATACTGTGGCAACACCAATGATAGCAGCTTGTTGCATTACTAATGGTGACTGTCCATCATTCTGCATTCTCGCTTGGCTGTTGTGTGCAGTTGCTATATTGGCAGTGAATGCGCAGATGGTTTTGCGAAGCACAAACAGATTTGCGAATTGCTCAAAAAACTACAATATTCCAATGTGCGCAACTGCTTTGTGCCGTTTTGGAATATCACTCATTTTTGTGCTAAAGCACTATTTTTTTGAGTTTTCCCATTCTGTTTTGGATATTATTCACAAACCTTTTCTCGCTCTCTTTTTTTTTTTTTTACATCAGATGTCATTAGATTCCACTGGTCATCTGTTCAGAGCAGATATCTGTATTCACCCCCAAGGTTATATCATATAAATAAGAACTGACTGCAAAAGCCAGGAAAAGGTCAACTTTGCTTAAAATATAGCCATTCTTACTCATCAAGCAAAAGTCAGACATTTTGGAGCACCTTATTATAGAACTGTGCCTATTTCTGCCAAAAATCTATTCATGAAAAGTATCTGGCTCTCTGTGTTCCAGCTGTGGATCTGAAAAATACAAAACCGTAATCTAACAAAATCACAACAGTGATAAAATATCTCAGGGTTAGGAAAGGGTTAGGAAACTGACATTTAAAATGTTTTTGAATCCCTGATCTTCTCTCATTGTAATCTTTGTTGTTAATAAAGTTCTCTTTGTTGTTAATAAAGTATTTTGTTGTACTGTATTATGATGAAGTCATCATATAAAAAATTTTGTTGGTTGCCCAATGTAGTTTCCTTATCATTGTAACCTTCACCTTGTACAATATGCCTGTGTAACATCAAAGGTTGATTTGTTCATCTTTATATCAGATATTAGTCATTAAATACTTTATCTACTGCAATATACATTGTGAATGCATTTTTTAAAACAAATTAATAGAGCTACAAAGTTCATTGGGAGTCAGAATCTATTTAACTTTGGCTGAACCTTCTTTAACATAACTGGTTACTACGCAACCTCAAACATGATTCAGATACTGTGAAAGTTGAATAATTGTGTATTACAGACTTCATGGTAACAGTAAAAACATTGGGTTTCAAACAGAAAATGCTATTTATATATATATATATATATATATATATATATATATATATATATATATATATATATATATATATATATATACCGTATACGTATACGTTCCCACGTTTTTGTTCAAACAAGTTTATCAATAGTTTATGGCGGGTTTAGTTTCAGGGGGAGTGTTGAATCACAACTTCTCACACGACACGAACCTTCTCTCCTGTGTATGTGGTGAGTGTGAGTGGGTCATTTGAGTAGTCCAGATCCAATGAGAAACTACCATAATTTATGGTCGCGAAGAAATACATTAAAAAACGTTTAAAAAAATAAATAAAAATAAACCTGTCTACTGGCACCAGGATGCTATATTGCTGGCGTTATATGAGCTACCTTGGTGCTAGAATCTAGCGCCATCGGGCCAAATTTGCACCCCTGATATGTTGGTGACTCAACAATCAGACATAGCTTACACATACAGTGCCTTGCAAAAGTATTCAGACCCCTGACCAATTCTCTTATATTACTGAATTACAAATGGTACATTGAAATTTCGTTCTGTTCGATATTTTATTTTAAAACACTTAAACTCAAAATCAATTATTGTAAGATGACACTGGTTTTATGTTGGGAAATATTTTTAAGAAAAATAAAAAACTGAAATATCTTGCTTGCATAAGTATTCAACCCCCACACATTAATATTTGGTAGAGCCACCTTTCGCTGCAATAACAGCTTTAAGTCTTTTGGGGTAAGTATGTACCAGTTTTGCACACAGTGTCTGAGTGATTTTGGCCCATTCTTCTTGGCAGATTTGCTCCAGGTTGTTCAGGTTGGTTGGACAATGCTTGTGGACCGCAATTTTCAAATAGTGCCACAGATTCTCAATGGGATTGAGATCAGGACTTTGACTGGGCCACTGTAGGACATTAACCTTTTTGTTCTTGAGCCACTCCAATGTTGCTTTGGCCTTGTGCTTGGGATCATTGTCCTGCTGAAAGGTGAATTTCCTCCCAAGCTTCAGTTTTTTAGCAGACTGAAGCAGATTCTCTTGCAGTATTTTCCTGTATTTTGCTCCATCCATTCCTCCTTCAATTGTAACAAGATGCCCAGTCCCTGCTGATGAGAAGCATTCCCACAGCATGATGCTGCCACCACCATACTTCACTGCAGGGATGGTGTGTCTTGAGGCATGGGCAGTGTTAGGTTTGCGCCACACATATCGCTTTGAGTTTTGGCCAAAAAGCTCCATCTTGGTCTCATCTGACCACAAAACATTTTACCACATTGCAGCTGGGTCACTATCATGCTTTCTGCCAAACTCCAGACGTGCTTTCAGATGGTACTTTTTGAGTAACAGCTTCTTTCTTGCCACCCTGCCATACAGGCCAGTGTTATGCAGAGCTCTTGATATGGTTGACTGGTGCACAATTACTCCACTCCAAGCCACTGAACTCTGTAGCTCCTTCAAAGTGATTGTTGGCCTCTCTGTGGCTTCTCTCACAAGTCTCCTTCTTGTTTGAGCGCTTGGTTTTGAGGGACGGCCTTTTCTTGGCCTTTTTTCAGTGTTTAAAAATAAAATATCAAACAGAACGAAATTTCAATGTACCATTTGTAATTCGGTAATATGAGAGAATTGGTCAGGGGTCTGAATACATTTGCAAGGCACTGTATATATACATGTCGTTCTATTTTCTAGCTAGCTGCCACCTTGCTTATAAATTAACGCAAGATGGCAGCCAGTAAGACAGCACAATAAAGACTTTTTTTTTTTATATTCGTGCAATAGAACTCTTCAAATATATTTAACGGGTAAAGGTTTAACAAATTAAATTATATAGTACTTGGAACTATATGTCACTTACTGTTTTATGTACTGCTTTTATTATTTTATTTACGGTGCTTTAGTACATATCTTTAAATAACTGTGTATTGTATTGTCTTTTTTATGGTTTGCAGTCCTTCTTAATGGTTCAATTATTATTATTTTTTAAAACCTTTTAAAAATGTTCTGTGGTAGGGTGCTTTGACCTGAGATCAGGGCTGCTCCTGTGTTCTGGTGTCTTTATAGAACAGCCAACGCCCTCTAGTGCACAGCTGTGTATTACCAACAATATAAAAAATAATCTTGAGCCTTAATTCCACTAGATGGGGCTGGCATTTTCTATAAAGACTTCTAATGTTCCTTGATAACTAAAGGCCCGTCTCCAACCTGCCATTCTTGGCTAGTGTTGGAACAAGTGGTGGCTTTTCAACTTAGAGGAACATCTCAAACATAAAGATCTTTTTGAAGAGTTTCAATCTGGATTTAGCTCTTTTAGACAGTACTGAAACAGCGCTGCTAAAGGTCACCAATGATCTTCTGTTAAAGGCAGAATGGTAAATTGTCTCTTCTTGTATTGCTTGAGCATACTGATGCTTTTGATATTGTACACCGAGGGAGATTGATTGACTACCTTAGATATGACTTTGGTATCTCCGGCAGTGCTTGACTGGTTTAAATCTTAAATTTCTTCTAGGTGTCAGTTTGTTACAATGGGTGGCTATTCTTCACGTTCTCTGCCAGTGGCCTCAGGGTTCCTAAGGGTTTGGTCTAGCTCCCATTCATTTCAGTATTTACATGCTCCTTCTTCGGCAGGTAATCAGATTTATTTATCTTTTACTCCTTCTGACAAATACGCCTCTTTTGCTCTCTCCCTGTGTCTCAGTGATATTAAGTCCTGGTCGAGTAACATCTTTCTCCAGCTAAATTCAGGCAAAACTGAAGTTATGCTGATCAGATCCAGACATCAGTAAGCCTTGCTGATGATACCATTTCAAGACCAACATTTCCAAAACCCTGCTCCCGTCTCCTAACACAAAATAAACTAAGAGAATTGAGTTTAAAGTCCTAAAGCTTGTAAAACTTGGCCCTGATTAAATCTGTCATCTGGTGAAGCCACTCATTCCGGGTTGATCTCATCATTCCTGTAACTCAGACCTATTCTCTGTTCCTTCTTTCCACCTTGTCTCTATGGGTGGAAGAGCTTTATCTAATCACACTCACAGCCTGGAATTCGCTCCCTGAGAGCATTCGCTGGGCTGACTTGCTTTCGATTTTTAAAAGTAGGTTAAAAACATACCTTTTTGATTTGGCTTATTCTAAACTGTTCAGCGTTTTGTGATAACTCTGTTATGAAAGGCAATATATAAAGAAATCTACTGTATTGTATTGTATTAGACTTTAAATGCCACATTATCTGTTTTTGATTAAGGGCTGGCAATGAGCATGAATGAAAGCACACGCCTCACCTATGCAGCTGTCTCCTCAAGTCAGTGCTTATCGAACTGCCTGGCTGCTAAGCAATTTGGATTTTGGACACTGTGTGTATCCTTACATCAGCCCCAAAGTGTTGGGGGGCTCACAACATGTATACTTACAAATGCGTTTTAGGCAAAATACATGCTACAACGATACAAAATACAACAATCTGTTGCCTGACAGCCCTGGCTTTGACACACTTCTCCGGGAGGAATATTCTGAGGAGGCTCCAGTGGTTCAAGATGAGGCACTTCTTCCTCTTTACCTTCCTTAAGTACGTTGAGCATTTCCAGCACTTTTTGACGTATAGCTATGTTGTGCAGGATACAACATGCTATGAAGATCCTAGCCATAGTTTGGTGTTGTATTGATGCACACCCTCTGATTTGTCGAGGCACTGAAACCTCATGTTTAATAAACCCAAGGTCCGCTCGATCACATTCCTAGTTGATTTGTGTGACCTATTGTACTCCTGTTCTTCGTGTGTGGATTAGACACAGGTTTTAAAAGCCAAGGATGCATTGCAAATCTGCAATCAACTGTAAACTTTACTGTTATATCCAGTATGCAGTTTCATATACCAAGATTTTCTTATTTACTCTTAGGTTTTTATTTGTACACTTCAAATAAAATCTGCAGTAGTGGTCAGTTGGCATATGTATCGAGAGTTCAGATGACCAGGCTATAGTTGCATTGATAATTTCTTGGTACTAACATCATACTAGGTGCAAAAAATGGTATATCATTTTAGTAATAAAACAAATGTTCTGTAAGGTTACAAATGGTTAAAATAAGTGAACAAATCTCCTTCATAACCACAAGTATAGAAAAAAAGGCTAAATATTTTTATAACTGCAAAAGTTGAATTAGCTACGTAGTCTTACAATACTGACCTACTAATATGCCATCTGGTCTATTGGGTCTCTGAAAATGACAGGAGCCAGGGAAATGTACACATACATTCCAGATGTTATAGGAGGCATTACAAATCAATTCCATGTTTAGTGAATGGAACCCCGTTCTATGCTCATATGTATATGCCTGATACTGCGATGATTTGCGTGCAATGTGTGTGCAAGCGAAGGCTCCCATCACTCTGGGAAACCCAGCAATTTCATAAAACTCCCTTTTAATATTTTGTAGCTGCTCCGGATTAGATGGGATATTGATGTAATCATTAACCCTCTTTATCAATGCAGCCGTGACCTGATGGATAGCCATAGAGATGGTAGATTGAGTCCCATCAAGTCACCCGTGACCCTTTGAAATGACCCAGAGACATAGACAAAGGACAATGCTGCCAGCACCTTTATATGCTGGGGTATGGCTCGGCCCCCTTTCATAGGCGATTCAAGGTCCTCCCGCAGTCTGATAGATGTTGACAATAGCCGCCCTATCCAGAAGCAAATCAAGTTTTTAGATCGTCATCTGGTAAATCTAAGAAATGATCCCTGGTCCTGTACTTCTCTGTATCGTTGGCGTCGCAGCCGGGGGCTGTCAATCTCAGCTTGCAATCAAGCTCTAAAAGTACATTTTTGCTACTGATGCTGCAACTGCTGCCACTATCAGCAAAGCCACAGCTTTTCTTATTCCATTTTTTCAACACCAAAGAACTTAAATACTGTTTCAAGGTGAGTCATATAATGTTTCGTTAATTAAAACCCTCCTTTTCCACAGGCAAATTAACTCCTGATAAATTATGTCAATTAACACAGATTTCCTTTTAAATTCCCACACAAACAAAAGAAAGAGTCTCAAGAAGCACTGCTCGTTAATATAAACATTATTTCAGAAATCAACATAATTTCGGAAATCACATTAGCACGATTATTTAATAACAAAATAGGGATAACGACAACTTGACAATGCCAAAATCAATGCTACATACCGATTTGTTGATTAACACTGGAGTTATCATTTATGAACTTTTGAACCCCACCTCCTCCATAAAGTGTAATCATGTAGCTATGTCTAAAAAGATGCAATAATTTGACATACCTTGTGTATTGTACCACAAAGCCTTTTAAAACACGGCCCCATGTTTAGCTTAGCAAAATGATCCAGGAGCTACTGTGCAATCCAGTTGATATATTTCATGAACATATGATTAAGCTCACTGGTTTTCATCCAGATGGGATCATAGTGCTTCAGATAGTTTGGTCTAATAAAAGATCAATACTTTTCAAAACATGACTATTTGAACTGGTTCCAAAAATAACAACAGGCTGGATAAACTTTGCTTCCTACAGTGCTTACCATACGTTTCACATCAGGTATGTCAAACAGGGGCATCTGTTTTGTTTTGCAAGTCAGTTTTCAGTTCAGTAATTATTTCAAGTGTAATTCTATATGATGATTTTCATAAATGCTCAAGCAATGACATCTCGTTTAATGAAGACATAACCTTTTGTGGCTTGCAAAAAAAAAAGTATAATATATATATAAAACTAACAATCATTCTTTCATAGTAGAAAAACAATACCAAGGATGATGTTAGGATGATTTTAGGATCACGTAAGACACGCAAGACCACAAAATGAAACTTTAAAGCAAAAACTATGCAAGGATAATACAAGGAAGGAAGGACTTTTTATGAATACCATGCACGGAAAAAAATTTTTTATGGTATAATCCAACGGATGTAAGAATCAAACAAGGAATTTGCAAGACATGAAGTTAGAAAGAAATTACTGCAAGTTTTGTGCCAGGCATGCATTTTTATTGGTATGGTATAGAATTACAGTATAACCATATAACATTTTACACATTAAATCTGCTCACAAAATGTGCAGTTTTCTCATGCTTTTCCATTGGTTATACTATGCATTTACCATATTTTACCATGTTTGTTAATATGTTTTACCGTACCTGTCTGTAAATACTGTAAATACCAAATTAAGCTCACAGACACTGTGTGTAAGCTAAACTAATAGTTGTTTTGCAGTCTAATGTACTCATTAACAATCTAACCGTAATGTTAAGTTATTGTTTAAGTTGACATACAAAAATGGCAGAAAAATTAAAAGAAATACCACTATAATTTAATCATTCAGTAAGTAAAACTACAGAGTTCATATTTTTAGTTTTTTGCATGGTCTCACGTAAAAGCTTATTTCTTAGTTAACACGTAAAATCTTATTTCAAACATACACTTTTAAGAGTTTGTTTCCTGATGAGTTTTAACACAGGGAAACTACTACAGTAAATAGAACTATGGCTTAGGTTTCCCATACTGTAGATGCTCAACATCTGTAATTGATAAGCCTTTTATACAACAAGTTCTGACAAACGGATAGTGGTGCCTTAATTAACATTTAATTCAAGAGTTGGTAACAAACCTGTCCAAGAAGTATTGTATTGCATAGCATGCCCTTTGAGCATGCAATACTTTATGTGAGCTAGTAATAAAGAACAGTACAGCTCATACAAGTTTGAGAATATTTGATTTTGCTTTTGTGACTAAAAAAAAAAAAAACTTTTTATAGGGTATATTTTTCGGGCATGAGGATTAACAGCAGAAGTGGATGTTTTTACAAGTTGTTATACTGTTTTACTTTATTTTATTTTACTTGATTTAGTTCCTGTGCTCTACTTGTGCTGGAATGTAGAGCTTTTGGAGTAAAGCAGTGCAGTCACATAAAGACATTCAAACCAGTGCATCTTTCTAGAATTTCTAGATTTGTGTACAGTTATAAACATGATTATTTTGCCAATTTTTGCTTTCTATTCAAATTGGTTGATAAATATAGCTATCCAGATATATAAAAGTAAAATGGGAGAGAGAAGTGAGTTTGGTGTAAGAATAACAGCTGGGCATACAGAAAAAAAGATAGGAGAGGTTAAACAGTAACTATATCAATATACCATTGCTTCCTTCTTAATGTACATGTTTGAAGTTATGAGGATGATGGACTTTAAACCATGGACTTTAAACCATGTCTCATTTCAAAATATTATTTTATAGTTCTGCTTTCAACAGAAAAAATCTATACAAAATAATAAAAAATAAAAAAGATAGCTGCAGCACATGATTATGCTTTATAGACAGGCCATATAAACTGGGTGTCAAGTCTTCACCATTAACAATTTATTCTGCATTAAAAGTCTGATAAACTGCAGACTCCTTACTAAGATTAATATGATTTATGATGCCTATTTTGGCAGGACTGTTTAACAAAGCATCTCCAAGTGTGACTAATTCTCTCCATTAGTCCTGATTTACAAGTTAACTTGACATGGAAGCCATTTATAAATGACTGTACATTTATAAATGACTGTTCAGTTATACATTTCTATTCTGAACCTGCAATTTCAACCTGAAGGCAACAGAGAACATCTATAATATTTGACTGTTTTGTTGTTTCCCATGTGATAAACTGATTAGCCATTTTTCTCCCATCCTTGATTGGATAAAGAAAAATCACAAGAATAAGGATATAGGTTATGCATATAATTCCAGTGACAGAAACTGAAACATATTTAAAACACACATGATGAAGACTTGATTGCCATGTTCATGTCAACAGATACGTGTCAGCCTAGAAAATCTATTCAATGGAAAAAGTAACAACATACTGGATGAATAAACGACCTAGCTGGAAATCTAGCTATCCAAAATTCTTTGCACTAAATTTGACATATTGCATCTCCCGTGATTGTTACAACAACAGAAAATGAACACTGACACTAGGGAATACTGGGCATGAATCCAGTGGAATAAACAGTTGGGAATCATGGGCACATCTGCCTAAAAGCAATAAAACATTTGATGAAGACAATAGACGCAGCTAGAAACAACAGGTGAGCTGGAGAAATTGATATGTATAGGACCTTTAGGGTTAATCATGTATTTATCTTTTTAACTGCTAGATGACTAAAATATAACAAATCTCAGAAAATATGTTATCCAAGAAGCGTGACAAAGTATTGATAGTGAAATATGTACGGTATATGTTCACGTCATGTGACTGTATGATCCTTTTTCACAGTACCAAATGTGGCATTACAAATGTTCTATATTATTAGTTTATTAATTTACTTTCAGATTTTGCAACACGCTGGGGATTAATTCAAATAAAATTATTTCAATTGAAATTTTATGATGGTTTGGTTTATTCCTACATTGAAGGTAAGAAAATAATATTATGGTTTGTAATAAAAAATCTGGTTTTCCTGTTTTGCTTCTGTTTTAATAAAAATAGATTTTATTACAAATATACTTTTAAAGCCCTCCTCCAGGACAGATGGAGTTCTACCAGCCCCAGCCCCAGCTGACTGACTCAACTGGAATCATTTTGATCTCAATCTGCTACAGACGGAAACAAACAGAACTGATATAAAATGTTTTTCAAGACCAACCCAAAGGCAGATGAAAAGGTTTCAATGCAGGTTGTTAAAGCTAGTTAACTAAAACGACAAAAAAATACCAATTTAAGGCAAGTTAAAACAAACAAAAAAATGAACACAAAAAATAAAGCAGCATCGTAGCAATGTAAATACCTTACGGTAATTAAACTACTTATCATTCATAGCTTATTATTAAGTATTATAACTCGAACATCTGTTTCACAAATGGTGGCACCTTAATAAAAACACTGCAATAGATTCACACATTGAAATTCTCTTTTTACAGCTAATGCAACATTTGATTGGTTAGAGAGAAAATTAACATTATCTAGTGGTTAAAAACAATAATTATAAGTGGAAAAGGATGAGGTAGATTTGTTCTTTTAAACATTTGTATCTCTCATCATCATTATAGACTTCCCAGCTTTCAGCAAAGATGAAAACATATAGTACACTATACTAAATTAAGTACGTACTTATTTCACTCAACTCCTGGTCCAAGCTCTTGTACTCTCCAGATTGGGCTACTGTAACTCTCTCCTTGCTGGTCTCCCTGCTTTGGCTATCCGCCCCCTTCAGCTCATTCAAAATTCTTGTGCTCGTGTTGTTTTCTTCCAACCTCACTACTCTCATGATACCCCTCTGCTTTGCCGCTCTCCACTGGCTACCTATCTCTGCTTGCATTCAAGACCATTGTTCTTGCCTACCGCTCTTTTCACCACTCTGCCCCCTCCTACCTCCAATCACTTGTGTCTCCCTACACCCCCTCTTGCCCTCTCTGCTCCTTCTCTACAGGCTGACTGGTCATGCCTTCCTGACACTCTCCATGTTCCTGTGCCCGCTCCTTCTTCGCTAGCCCCTCTGTGGTGGAACCAGCTACCAGAGAACTTCAGGACTTTTCGTCTCTCTTGTGCCGCCTCAAGACCCACCTGTCTATGCACTGGACTTGCCTGACCTAAGCACCATATTACTAGATTATCCTTGCACTATTATACTACTATTATGTCATTGTAGATACAAATTGTCTTAATTCTATATTGTTACTTCTTATCTCATATTGTATTATAGTAGTATTTGTACTTACTGTAAACTACACTGCATTTAAATATTGTTTTTGCATTCTAACTGTAGAGGACATTAATAATAACTTAGACGAAAGGTGCAACTATTTTGATTAAAGAAGCAGCAAATGGTAAACAGGGACTCAAAGAGCAATAAAAATCTATAAAAACTATTGCAATAATGGAAAACACCATTACAATACACAGGGGGTAAGTGCTGGAAAAACCTGTTTGAAGTAACTAAGACCCTGGGGGATGGAAGCGAAAAGGGTATAGATTACATCTTGTGATAGTTTCTTTATAAATATGGGACATATGAAGCTGCAGTTAGAGTCAATCCTAACCTCCAGCGCTGTTGAGCAGAACTTGCAGACTCCACGTCAACAGGGCTCCCAATGGAGGACCAATGATCTCTGTCTGAACTCTGTTAAATAAGGTCTGCGTCAATCATAAGTCATTTGGATCGTGATTTTATTTTATCAATAATTTTGCTATGTTTAGCTACCCTAATGTTCTGTGTAGTGCAATTAATACAGCCTTTGCTTAGGTCCTTGAGATAATAGCATTGAATCCCCCTTTTGAAAAGTATTTTAATACAAAAAGGTACCTCTTATTATAAATTATAGTAAAAAATGTGTTGATTTGGAGTTAAGAATCATCTTCTAGTAGGCATATTTTAACTTAGAATTAATTTTACAGTGAAGAGGAAGGGTAATCACACACATTAATAGATCATAGTTAAAAGAAAAAAATGAATTTGTTGTGATGGCCTAATGGCACAACTTTAGCACAGCACAATAACAAATCTATTTGTTAAATTTGTAGACAATACAAAAAATAGTGGCAAACATCGCTGCAGCAGCAAAGGTCATTCAAAAAGATCTACACAGCATTCAGAACTGGGCAGACACATGGCAAATGACATTTAATAGAGAAAAGTGTAAGGTGCTACTGCACGTAGGCAATAAAAATATGCATTATAAATATCATATAGGAGATACTGAAATTGAAGAAGAGTCTATGAACAAGATCTAGTAGTTTATGTTGACTCAGAAATGTCTTCATCTAGACAATGTGGGGAAGCTATAAAAAAAAAGGCCAACAAAATGCTTGGATATATAGTGTTGAATTTAAATCAAGGGAAGTAATGTTAAAATTTTACAATGCATGAGTAAGACCTCATCTAGAATATTGTGTTTAGTTCTGGTCACCTCGTTACAAAAAAATAAAAAATAAAAACCTATCTCTCTGTGCTAAATTCCAGTCTACCTCTCGCTCTCACTCAGACAGCTTCTGTTCCTCATTTGCACAGCTGCGCTCAGACACGCACTCCTATTTAACTCTACATTAAATTAAAAACACATTAAACTGCGCCCTCCACTGCTTTCACCAATCCCGAGCATGCCATTCAGACCCCAATCTCCCACCAACATTCTAGGGGTACAAATGCATATCGATTTACCCCAACCCCCCACCCCCACCCCATCTAGTGGCATGATACAGCATAACATTATGCAATACAGAAACATAAAAGACAAACAAGACAGTCAATAAGTCCTGCAACAATGGAATTCACTGGGTTGTTACACTATTGTAGGATTGAGCATGCTGTAGGTTCTACCAGGATACCAGGTGTTGATCCTGGTTACCATTCCGAGACCTTTGACAAAGACCAGATGCTGCATGACTTTGTATTAAGTTGTCAATGACACAAAGCAGATTGTCTCTGGAAAAGATGTTATCCACTCATACAATTTGCTAGAAATCTTAGGAACAACAGTTCTAGAAATGGATAAGTATACTTTTAACATGATGGGCCCTCTTGACAATAATTTCATCTTAAAGTCAAAGGTGTTTTGTATGGCCTTTAACCCCCACCTATAATCCTTAATTCAAACACACATAACTGCAAGTTCTAGTTATTTTACAGATGCAGTGAATTCATTTTTGATGTGTTCTGTTTTAATGTTTCTAGTTTCTTTGAAAAATTCTTTTTTTTTTTTTTTTTTTTTAATTCTTAACAATTTCAAATTAAAAGCATATTTTATTTATACATTCTCAGACACAATCTGTTTAGAAGTCCCCAAATGTGGAGGACCATGGTGTACTAGGTAGCTATCTACCATTGTAATTGGACCCCTCAACATGAGGTCATCAAGGAGAACCTCAAGTGATGTGGTAGACCTGGCTCTTGGTTTTGGAATACAAATCAAAGGCGTACTAAGATGTTTCTGGATCTCCCATGCCAACAGCAGGCAAAGGAGATTCAGAAAGGATCCACAGACGACTTCCAACTAGTACAAAGTTCACTCAAGACAAATCGGTACAGTTTGGACTGAGAGGTGATGTTTAAATAATCCACAATCCCCACTACATGGAAAGAGGAAAGAAAGAATCTGGAAGTTCACCCACAGTGACTGCTAGGGGACGTCTATTCCCAGAGTATCATTGTTTTAGCACATACTGTAATCAACATTACTATCCCTAAACTGGTTCTGTAAAAATCTGTAAACGTGTTGCATCTTAACACTTCTTCCTGGTCACTACTGAAGTGAGAACTATAGCCCACAACCACATGTCTGTGGCACTGGCACAGACAGAAGTGGGAAAATTAACAACAATCTTGTGCACTACTGCCAACGTTGGATGCCTATTCCTTCCTATAATGAATCAAGAAAACTTTCCAACTATCACTTACATCGAAAAACTTCGCACCAAATCTATAATTGCATACTGACACCTAGGAGGACTAAAATGCACTGAGTGAGCAACCTGATTGTTTTAATGTATTGGCAATCTGCAGTAGCTACCACTTCATTTAGACGGTTTTGTTTTCTGTAAACTAAAGATCACACGGAAATTCACACACACACATATTTGTAATTGTACTACAGTCACAGCAGTCTACAAATATAATGTTTATTTCTGAACACAATCGTTACTATTGTTAGATTTTTACTGTCTAGAACTTGTGTAACATTTTATTGTACATTTTAAAATGGTAATCATACCAATTTAAAAAAAAAATATCCATTTGAATAAAACATGTATTTCTATCCTTTCATTTCCTATGTTGTCTTATTTTTTTAAATGCATACTCGAATACAATGTATTTCACAAGCTGGTTGTAAACAGAGGAAACACAGCAAAATCTAAAAGAATACATCTGTGTTTGTCTACCCTGTCATTTATTTATAACTCACAATAGGAAATGGCAATGCACTTAATAAGATAGTGATTTAAATCAATGAATGAATTTAGTATTACATTCTGGTCCTATATTCAGCAACATACTGTCCCTGCATTAAATGTTATGCGTGTTGTAATAATCACACTACTTTGTGCTTTAAAAATACTTTTTTTGTATACTGTGCTAGTTAAAACATCAATTACAGTGGTTTTGGAGCTATTCATTTGTATCTATTTTTGTAATTGTACATTTTCTATATTTAACTTGTTTTGAAAAACTAAAAATAGATAAAGTATAACTTAGTTCCAATGTAATCTCAAATGAATTCCCCAAATGACGCAGGTTTGTCTGCTAAGAGTTTTTTTAAAGGTCACTGCTGTGGTTGAGGTGTACAATGCTGTAAAAAAATAAAAGTAAGATCCTGTGGAATCATTCTGTATTGCTTAAGGTAAAACTATTTTTTTAAAAAAGCACTCCCGTGGGTTAGGGAGAAAAATTCGACACTGTTTCTCCTCACTGCAATACAGTGGACCCTACTGGCCAGAAACCCTGTGAGCACAAGCCAAGAGCTGCAGGGCTGGCCTTTGTTCTCCACAGGCTGGTAGCCTACCTATCTGTGGCAGCGTGTGTGGCTAACCTACTTTGACTACAGTACATTTATCGGTGACAGTTACTGAGAGCCTATTAGGTGGGAGTTGGAAGGTCAGGAGAGTACTGTAACAGCGAATCAGAAGTGTGTATTGGTTGTTAAGGGGCAGGGCAATGCTGGTGTGGCAGTTAAATCCAAGAGCGTGAATCCTCAGAATATTAGTTTGATTGAGATCTGCAAGAACTACAGTATATCCTACATGGTTATTTTATTTTCTCACTGTAACTTGCTTGTTTGTAATTTCTCTGCAAGAGAAACCGAAACTAAATCTTCTCATAGATAGTAAACACATTGTTTTTATTTATTTTATTTTTATTTAGAAGTGAGTAGTTTTTCGAGATTTACGATTATACTGTAAATACAGTATAATCGTAAATCTCGAAAAACTATTCACTTCTAAATCTTTTGTAGTCATTTTTGTATTACTTTAGTATAAATACATGTTAATTTGGATTCATATGTTGTTTTTTTCTGACTTTATGTGAACGAAAAGACACACATGTGCCCCTTTCCCATTGGAAATAGTGATATTTTGAAATATCACTGTCCTGGTCACAAAAGCAAAGTTTGTGGGGAATAATAGCCATTTTTTATACTTTTGAGGCATAAGCAATTAGGAAATAACACTTACTACCCAGGAACAAAAAAAAAAAAAAAAAAAAAAATTGTTACAGTGTTATATACATATATATTACTTTTTTAAAATGTTAAGTTACCACCATGGCCACTAGGGGGTACACAAATTTGTCTCAATAATTGTATTTTTAAATTGTTTTTGCAACACAAATTACTAGCAACATGAACAACAAGAAAAGGGGGGGGGGGGGGCAGAAACGTGTCATTTAGTAATTTAGTAATATAATCTTCAACAGGGGGACTACAGCCCACTCACTTTGACTCCACCAACTACAATATAAAGTCTAAATTCTGAGTGGATTACTAATGGTTATAACCACTAATGAAGGGCTAACAGATCAGCATGGTATTAAAACAGGAAGCAATAGTGACCTGGGTCCCAATTTAAATAATAAATAATATAAACCGTGGTGGATCGCTAAAAGGTACCCCCGAACCAAAGTCATGAAAACTAATATCAATGATTGTGTGTGAGCCTAACCTATCTATTTCTGTGTTATATGTAACTTTTTTTTTTTTTTTTTTTTTTTAATGTTTTAGATCTGGCACAGCCTAGGTTTAAAATAGGATTTTTTATAATTTTTTATGAGGGTTAATTTGGTCTCCCAGCCCATCTGGCCTTTATGACGAGAAAGTGACAGTGCAAGGGCCACAGTACACAGTTGAAATAAGGATTAATAATTAGATAAATGTTTACTGTTTAACACTTCCATTTATTGGTATGTACTTGACTAACAATTCCCATAGTTACTCACTTAATTCATAGTCCTCAATGTAAAAATAATACTGATATCAATAACAGTGAAGGAGCACAGACTCAAAGAGTCCTATACGATTTAAATCGTAACAAATGAATTTGGTTTCAACAAAATTACAGGCTTATCTTCTGACAACACAGTTAACGTAATTAAATGTTGGCATGACCAGGAAACAACCATAAACTGTAACAATTCTTTCAGTTGGTCCCTAAGTATGCAAAACTGTTCAAGACATACAAAATAAGATGTCATACAAACAGTTATAAAAAAAGGTTTAAAAAGGTATAAAGAGTGTAACTGGAGTCCTGTGAGAAAATCCCTCTGTGTTCCCGGCCACTGGGCAGTGCTTTGTTGTGTTTTACAGTCTATTTAGCCAATAGACCAGGATTTTTTTCTCTCCATTTACCATACGTTGCCTTACTTACGGTTCAGTTCCTGTTTTGTTGTGACACGCATTATCTTGACCATTTACAGTCATCATTAAATAATACATTTTTTGGAGTCAATAATAATAAAACTATTTTATATAACAATCACAAAATGCAGTATAAGAAATGACAGTGTGGGGGTTCCCAAGTGGCACATCCAGTAAAGGCGCTCTGCGTGAGTGCAGGATGCGCCCTATAGCCGGGACGTTGCCGGTTCAAGTCTGGGCTATTACACAGCCGACCGTGGATGGGAGTTCCCAGGAGGCGGCGCTCAATTTGCTGAGCATCGCCGGGGGGAGGGGTCTAGGTCGGCCAGGGTGTCCTCAGCTCACCACGCACCAGCGAATCCTGTAGTCTGGTCGGGCACTTGTGGGCTTGCCTGTTAGCTGCCCATGAGCTGAACTATCCTCCTACGCTGTAGCTCCTGGGCAGCTGCATGGTGAATCCACAGTGTGTAAAGAAGAGGTCAGCTGACCGCACACGCTTCAGAGGACAGCGTGTGTTCGTCTTCGCCGCTCCCGAGTCAGCACAGGGGTGGTAGTGGTGAGCCAAGTGTAAATAAATAATAATTGGCCATTTCAAATTGGGAGAAAATAAAAGAATAATTGGCAACAACTACATTTTTTTAAAGAGAAAAAAAAGAAAATGATGGTGTATACAGTAATTACGGTGAACTTATGACTACAGCTTTTTTTTTTCCTTGAGTTATTTATATCATTCTAAAGCAGTGGTCCTCAAAGTGTTGCTTGCGGGCAAATTCGTGCACGCGAAGCCAGGCCATCGTGCCTGTGGCAGCTGTTCTTAAATTATGGGTCGTAAACACATTTCTGGCAGGATGTAGCGTGGGAAAATAAAGAAAGCTTTAAACACATTTTCCAACAAAAGCGTACGCAACATTTTTTTTTTCCCTGAATGGCTTTTGTGATATGATCAGCCTACTGAATATCTGCCTTGTCTCTGTGGTAGCCCAATCATATATATATATATATATATATATATATATATATATATATATATATATATATATATATATATATATATAGAGGAAGGATTGATTGGTCGGTTAAAAAATGCAAAAGATAATGTAAACAAACAGGTTGGTAAACAAAGTAATTAATAGAAAGTGTTTAGGTTCAAAACTAAAGATGGGTTAATGAATACACTGTTAATTGATAATGGTTTGTTAAGTAAGGGAGATTAAAAGTAATTAAAAATCAGGTTTAAATTAAATAGTTCTTATTGTGCAGATACAAAATTTGGGGGCACTAGGACCCGGTAGTGGCTACAAAAGTCGGGACCAACTCCAGGTTTATTTAATAGACTAATTAGCAGATTAATTAAGATTGTTTAAAAGGATATGAGTGTCTGTGTTTCGTGTGGGTGATAGTAGGAGTTTGGCTGGGAGAGTTGGAGAGCAAGCGGACTATTGGAAAAGGTATTTGGTTTACGGCTTTGGATTGTGAATCGGTTTTGATGACGAGGGAACAGGCTTAGCCTGCCTTGTTATTAGTTAAAGAACTGTTTAGATAGGGCCCGAGAATGTGTTAGGTTTTGTTTTGTTTATTTTTTCTTTTTATTATTGTAAACAATACACACGCCACAGTGTTTCCTGGCATCCTGTGTGTAAAGCGTTTATTTGGAGAAGAAACGTGTGTCTGCAGGGCAATCCATCACTAATACATATATGTGTGTGTGTGTGTGTGTGTGTGTGTGTGTGTATGTGTGTGTATATTGTGTGTATGTATATATATATATATATATATATATATATATATATATATATATATCGAATACGAGCGCTCTTCCGTGACCCAAATAGTCAGCGTGCCCACAAACAGCCAAGTAAGATCAATTTATGCCCGTGCCAAAGTTAATTTACTTTGAGGACAACTGTTCTAAAGTGTACTATTATTACATTGCCTATAGTAACTATTCACCCCCCTTGGACGTGTTCACAGTTTGTTGTGTTACAACTTGAAATCTTGATGCATTTAAATGGGATATTTTTTCTGTTTAATTCACACAAGCTATTCAACACTTTCAATGTGTGACAAAATTGGGGGGGATGGGGATAACAAATTAAATCAATTAAAAATAGAAACCTGAAAAGTCCTCATTATATAAGTAATCACCTCTGCTATGGCACTCCTAAATAAGCTCACATGCAACCAATTGCTTTCAGAATTCACACAGTAACTTAAATTGAGTCCATCTGTGTGCAATAAAAGTGGTTCCCATGATTTCAGATTAAATACACCTGTCTCTGTTAGGTTCCCATAGTTGGGTAGTGCATTCAAAGTAAAGGTCCTACCATGAAGACCAAGGAGCTTTCAAAATAACTCGGGGATAAAGTTGTGGAAAATCCTGCTTGGAATTTGCAAAAAGGCATGTGGGAGATTCTGAAAAGATGTGGCGAAAGATTCTGTGGTCCGATGAAACAAAAATCGAACTATTTGGCCTAAATGCAAAGCATTATGTCTGGCGCAAACCCAACACAGCACATCACCCAGGTAACACCATCCCTACTGTGAAGCATGGTGGTGGCAGCATCATGCTATGGGGATGCTTTTCATCGGCAGGGACTGGGAAGCTTGTCATGGTAGAGGGCAAAATGGATGGAGCTAAATACAGGCAAATCCTTGAGGAAAACCTGCTTCAGTCTGCAAAAGACCTAAGACTGGGACAGAGATTCACCTTTTAGCAGGACAATGACCCTAAGCACAGAGCCAAAGTGACACTAGAGTGGCTTAAAAACAAGAAAGTGAATGTCCTAGAGTGGCCCAGTCAAAGCCTGGACTTGAATCAGATTCAGCATCTGTGGCAAGACTTGAAGATTGCTGTCCACCAACGATCACCATCCAACTTGACAGAGCTTGAACAATTTTGCCAAGAAGAATGGGCGAATATTGCATAATCCAAATGTGCAAACCTGGTAAAGACTTACCCCAAAAGACGCACAGTTGTAATTGCTGCCAAAGGTGGTTCTACCTAGTATTGACTAGAATACTAATCTAACCAAGACATTTTATTTTTTTTTATTTTTTTTGCTTCACAATAAAAATTCTCTTGCTTCTTCAAAATGTTGAGTAGGTTGTGTAAATCAAAGGAAAAAAATCCCATTTCAATGCATCAGGATTTCGGGTTGTAACACAACAAACTGTGAAAATGTCCAAGGGGGGTGAATACTTATTATAGGCACAGTATGTCTACGCAGTACACCATGTCACAGCCATGTGACTGAAACAATACACTTCTTTTCATGAAATCGGCCCTTTTCACCAATATGATTCATAGTTCAGAACTAAGGGGTGCAAAGCATTTTCCTTTTTTAAAAATAGATCGTGAAAAAAATCTCTTGGTGCTATATGCTGGACATTGAACCCAGCGGGAGGTTCTGTAATAAGGAAGCTCCACGTCAGAATCCAAGTTATGTAGTTATTTAAAGTTTGCTTTTATACATTAAAAATGAATAGAAAAGTTCTAAAGAACATAATAGTAGGAAGTGTGTGGGTGCCAAGTGGGTGTCTGTGAAAACTTAATTAACTAATGAATAGATAACAAACTAAAAAGCAATTAAGAAGGGCTTAAATGATAACACAGTCTGAAATATGACAAGCGTGATGATAGGTGGGGGTGTAATGTAAAAAAGAAAGCAGAAGATTAATAAACTGTTCCAGCAATGGTACAGACATTTATAGCGCTGACAGTAAAAGTGGAAAGAAATGCTAGGAAAACTGTGTGTGGGGGTGAGAGACAACAATTATAAAAAAAAAAAAGTGAAGAAGTTTTTATCTCACGACTAATTGATGTAGCTCTGTTTAAAGACGTGTGAAAGGAGCAGATTTGTCTTTGGAAGTTTTGTGCAGGAGAAACTATGATGCAGGTGACTGACTGAGACTAGATGATCCAACTTTCACTGCAAGGTTGTTATAGCAGTTCACCTCCAGCATATGTCTCTTGTGATTAAAGTAATTTGGTTTGGAGTCTGTTTAAGCCAAGCCAAGTGCCAGGCTGGTCAATACAAGATCAATCCAAACTGAAGCCCCATAATGTTGCAAAATAAAGACTTTGGACTTGAGCAGTGATAGAGAGATCTATCTTGTTATGATTTTAGCGCTCAGATCTTTGGTATGGTGTAATAAGAAAACGTGCAGACAACGCTGCTCCCTTCTACTTCATCTCAGTATGTGCCCTGTCATACCCAGTACGAAAACAAGTTTAAAATTCAGTTCATTTATGAATGATTCAGTGCATACAAAACCTTAATAGATCAGATTATATAAAAAAGAACTCCTACACCTACTTTTACTACAGTTTTCCAGTATACTGTATAGTTGTAAGTATGTGTCTGTATTCAAATAAAACTATTTTATTAGTTAGCACAAACAGCGAAAGCAGGATGGTAAGCATAGCACTCAACAGATGTTATATCGGCTCCGCAACCAGAAAGTTAATGTACAAGAACACAATGCAATCTTGTCTCGTCTTTTTCCTTATTGCTATACTCTCAAGGCTGCACAGTTTTATTTTCCAAGCTCAGACTCATCAACACCAACTACAACAATCATGACCTTGAACCCCGCTTAAAAAAAGATAACCCAGTCTCACCTCATCGATATGGAAGTCCTGTTGACCGATGTTGTGTATGATCGCGATGGTCTGAAGCTTCCAGCACGCACATATCGCTCATCCCCACAGCAAAGTATCCTTAGAAAGGCACGTCGGAACGACCTGTTCAGAAAGGCATACAGGAAAGGGTTCAAGCTTGAGTTGATGTACCCTAGCCAGAGCCAGGCTGTCCACATCTGCCAGGGAACGCTGTAGTCTATGAACGGATCAATGATGTTGGTGATGAAGAAAGGAGCCCAGCAAAGGCAGAAACAGCCCATGATGATGGCTAGAGTCTTGGCTGCTTTAGTCTCCACCTTCATCCGGCTGGGGCAACGACTGTCAGAGCCCTCAAGTGCTTCACAGGCCGAGCCCGCTCTCTGAAGTTTCCCGATCTGCCGCGCATGCTCCACGGCAGTTATGTATATCCGCTGGTAGGCCATCACCATCAGGACCAGGGGGATGTAGAAGGCCACAGCCGAGCAGCTGATGGCATATGGCCAGTTTACTAAGAAGACGCAGAAGGTTTCATTGGTGGCATTGCTGAACTTTCTTGAGTCTATCTGGAAAACCAATTAGTGAAATTAGTAAGGTAATAGGTTATATTGGACAAACTATGATGTTTATAAGGTAAATGGAATATGTACTACATATATTACCACATGAAGCTGGCTGAAGATGCTGGAGATTCCTAGAAATTACACTATTCTCCTGGCTCCTGTTGAAACTACAATAAGGTGATATCATGTTATTATTAACTGCATCATGATACGTCTTGGAACCCAAACAAGCAATTCCCTCTTATTTCTCCTGTTGGAGAGAAGACAGGTGCTGCCAAGGTCCACCGAAACTTCAGTCTCCTCTGGAAATTTTATGTCACTTCCGTGAGGAATAAATATGGAGCGCAAAAATGTTCTCACAAAGCAAAAAGAGAAACCAAAAAAAAAAATTCTTAATAAAAGAGAAAGCAGCAGACCAGGCGGTCACCATCTTTACACTGGCATGATGTAGTCTGACAGTCTGCAAAAGAACACAGCCATGTGCGACCTAAGGGTATCTCGGGCTCCACCCAGCCCCGCAAGATGTTTTTTTTTTTTAGCTGCTTTTAGTCCTCCAAACAAAAGTCACTGTTCCTGAAGATTAATTGTGAATTGTGATTTGGGAATCGTTGATTGCGCAGCACAGCTACACCTGTCACTTCAGAGATAACAGTAACCACATATTTCCAGAAACGTTCAATAACAGGGCACTCCCAAAACATATATAAATAAGTACCAGCTTCTCCCAGAGTGCATCTGTGACAGAAGGGGGCGGGAGCGGTCTTCATCTGAAAACACCGGTAAGGCGTTGCATAGCTTCTAAGTACAAGTTTAAAATTAATCAGTTGGTGTGCTAAATTTTTTGAAGATGTACAAATATTTTTTGTCCCACTTGTGGTTCATGGGTGAGAGCTGGTATTATAGCAACTAAAACAATCATAAAGAGAGGAGAATATACATCTTGTAACTGTCGACAAAAGTAAATCAAGCACAGGGTGAGAAAGTGTGCATTGTCCCAAGGTAGCCCATAGGCACGGAGGGCTGAGTGGAGTCTAAGATACAAAATGTAAAAAAAATCAGGCAGTGAATATGTCTCCCCAAGATCCTGGAACATGCAGAGGCCTCTCTCATCAAAAATGTCACTTAAAATATTTATATTTCTTTTAGACCAAGGTGGATAGGTCAAAGGCTGAGAGCCTGTCAGTAGATGGCAATTATTCCAAATAGATATGGAATTTCAGAGGGTTGCCAAGAAAGCGATCAAATTTCTTCCATATATCCAATGAGTATGAAATAACTGGGCCTATTCGAAGAGAGAAATACCAATTTTTAGGGGCGGAAAATAGGAGATCTTGAAGCCTAATTGGTTTAATTAAGGCTTCTTCAATTGGTCACCACAAAGCTGTCATCCTTGAATCCAACCACAATTTTAAAGCCCTTAGCTGAATGGCCCAATACTAATATTTAAAATTAGGCACAACCAAACCACCCAAAGCTTTGGAGCGCTGCAAGGTCATCAGTCCAATTCTAGGTTTCTTGCCCCTCCAAATAAAACCAGTTATTGTGGAATTATTTTGTTCCAGGCATTTATGTGGGAGTGAGATAGGAAGCATGGAAAAAAAAAATGAATGTGAGGGAGTATATTCATTTTTATAATGGAGATCCTACCACGTAATCAGAGCTGTAAGGGAGACCATCTTGCCAAATGTTATTCAAGGAATCTACCATATTTTCTTTGCAAAATTTGGGGATATCTTAATACCCAGGTAGGTAAAACCTGTGAGCTGTGGTTCAAGAGGGATATGACGTGGGAGAGGGGCATTCTTAGCCACTGAGGCATGAAAATAGATTTAGGCAAATTTATTTTATATCCGGATAACGTACCAAAATCATTTGAGCTAGAGTCATTAGAAAGAAACAGCGCAATATCATTGACATAAAGCAAAATATAATATTTAGATCCCTGTATATCAATAGGTGTAATACTGGTACTCTGTCCTATGGCTTGTGTCAGTGGTCCTAATGAGAGGACAAATAATGATGGTGACAAAGGACAGCCCTGTCGTGTGCCTCTTCCCAGCGCAAACTGGGTGGATACAACTGACCCTGTCTGCACACACACAGTAGGATTGTTGTATAGACTGCGGATCATATTAATAAATGAGTGGCCAAAGCTAAAACGTTCCAGAACTGCCCATAGGTAATTCCATTCCAGGCGGTCAAATGCTTTCTCAGCATGTAAAGAAAATACTGTGCAAGACAGTGGTTGGTGGGTGGCCAGGTCAAGAATATGAAAAAGACGACGAATATTGTCAGATGCAAGACCCCTTTCAAGAAACGTGTCTGATCATGGTGTATTCGGTTGCTTATACGTAATTCCAGCCTCCCGGACAGAGCCTTTGCAAATCATTTTAAATGAGTTTAATAACTATACAGACCTGTAGCTAGAACATTCTAGTGGACCTTTTTTTTTTTTTTTTTTTTTTTTTTTTTTTTTAGCACAGATTGTGCTGCTGTCTCCAACTCTGGCAGTGTTAGTGGAGCTTTTCAAAGTTCAACCTGATAAACAGTTAAGCTAGATAATTCTAGTGGTTAAAGAAATCCCTGATTTTAACAGCATCTGCACCTGCTGTGTAAAGTTGTGAATATTAATAATAATGCAAGACATAATAGGGTGATAGGACTGCGTATGGTTATAGCGACACTCATGGCACGTAAACAGACCTCGCCCGATATTCCTCTCATGCACAGAAGTTCCCCATCCTATAACCCTATAATATGCCATCCTACATTATAACCCAATAACATATGCCCGCAAAGGCTCTTTTACAACACCAAACAACACCCCTAAGTGTGCGAATATTGGACCATGTTTGAAACCCTGTTGTGCGTTATTGTTTTCATTGAGAATACCCAAGAATAACTGAATGGAAATGAAAGCGATGTGTGTTGATTATTTGAAGCTTTCCATTAATGTTCATTTCAAATTACATTGCATTTACATACTTCTTTCTACTTACAATCTCCTCAATCCCAATGGCATTCCAGCTTCGCATAATGGGCAGAAAGGAAATTAAGCATGGAATTACCCAGCATCCACCCAGCATGAGAGCAACAAACAGATGTGTCATTTTGTTCCTGTAGACCAAAGGTTGACAGCAAATAGCATAGTATCTGGAAGACAAATATAAAGAATATATTAGGGTGGGTTGTGAGGGGAGAGATACAATATACTTATGTCTTTCTACTACATTTTAAGTTTATTTGGCTTTCATCCATAATGGCTGCAAAATCTGATGGTTTCTGTGCATCTTGGGATGTAGATGTCAGATCCAAATTCCCATTACAAGTTCTAGAAGTTCTTTGAGACACCAGTTATTTTATGTTGCGCCTACTGTAGTTTATTTTTAAACAAATGCCAAAGGTTCATCTTTGTTGCATAAGAGGCAGACCATTACTACACATGGCACTCTGCAGATAAGGCTGATAAACAGACCATCTGATCACCTGTTGGTTTTGCAAAGTTAATGGGTTATTACTGGGCAATAAATAGTGGTGCTGCAAGCTTGTGTTGGTTTTGAGTAGCTTTTTATTTTTTTATTTAAAGTGGTGGGAGGGAGGGGGGTTGTTACCAGGTTGTTCGTACTGGAGGTTGTTGGTGGCTCAAGAAGAATAGAAGGTCACACTAATATTAACTGTGCTGCACAGCGAGAGAAAGAGCACGGCCTAGCCACAGCATCCCATCCAGTCCTGCTTAGTGAATAAAACACCCGGCGTTGGTGGGAGGGGGGGCCTGTACCACCTAACTCCAGAGTCTCCTGTTCAGGGAGTTTAGTAATTACCTGTGAAAGGCTACAAATGTACTGCAGCTCATCGTTATTACTAATTTGCAACCTGAAAAGGCCACTCATCAATTGTGAAATTGATTATAAAGCAGCTTATTTTCTATGTCAGCTTGGGTGTGTGCGGGGAAATCAAGCACCCCAGAAGTGCGATTATTTGACAAAAAGCAGTTTATTGTGATTATAACACGACTATTTTATAAAAGGAAAACACAATTTAGTAGGTTTTAAACTGTAAATTAAGTTTTTATTAAATATATCCTTTTGCCGGTGCTGTGATGTCAGATGTCCCATTAAAATGAATAGGAGGACCATTATGACCATGTTATAATATATAGTAACTATATGGACTGTATGTGAGCACTGTACAAATGTGAAGGTTTTGTATATGTAAATAGTGTAGGCCACTAGAATACACTGCAAACGTTTGAGGAAAAGCTCACACAACTGCATGACTTTGCAGCGTGTCAAATTTTAGAAGTTGACAAAAAAAGCCATTCACAGTTATCTTACCTATCTAGTGCAATGGAGCACAGGTGCAAGATGGATGCAGTTGTCAACATGACATCTAGTGACGTCCGGACCAGACAGAAAGTTTCTCCATACTCCCAGCTGCTTGTCACTAGCTCTATCACTGCAAAAGGCATGACCACCAGTGCCACCAGGAGATCAGCAAATGCCAGCGACACAATGAAGTAGTTAGTCTTCTTTTTTCTGTCAAGAACAAAATACAAACTGCCTTTGAGAGTCAGGGAGGTTTACACTGTATTTTTTTTTTAAATGTTGCTACAGTAAATTTCTTTTCAGTACCATTTTGATATAAAAAGTCTTACAAGCTTTTCTACACGTTTCATCAATCCCATTAATACATACATTAAAGTCGCTTTTTACCCTGGCCCAGTCCTTATATCAAATTACAAACACATAAATTCAGTATTTTAAAATGACATTGTTTACGCAGATTCACATCAAATACTTCAGATCTTGAAAATGACTTTCATAAACCAATCACTGAAATCTTCCCAGTAATTACAAAGTTCAACCTTTTTTCAACCCTCAGCAATGTGTTTAGCAACAGATACCCAAGAATAGTGTTTCAGTGTAAAATGTCACATGATTTTGGGACGCTACAGTTTTGAGATACACTGGCCCGTAAATTACTGGTTATTTTACCGGCCAGTAATTAGACCGATAAAACACATCTTATTGTCTGCCAGGCCTGAGGCATGTGGCAATTATGATGGCAGTGAGGGTCAATTAACAGCACCATACAGCAACTTTCTGAATCAGACCAATAATATGTTAATGAGATAACTAGTCTCCAAGGGCACATTCTGTTTTTTGATGGTAAATGGCTTTCATGAATCACCAGATGAAACACTGTCACTATTACTGGCATGATAAACAAGGAGTCTTTTATGCATATAGCACTCGTAACCCTGTTTTGACAAAAGCTGTTTTCAGGCAAACACAACAGAATACAACACTGTGCAACTGAATACATTAGATATTCTTCCTTTCTAAATGTTTTATAAGAATTGCAATAAAATCTTGTTGTTTGACATGGTTTACATTGATTAAATCCTTATTACAATTTGATCACAACCTTCCGCAGTCTCTAGCAAGGTTGTGAAGCACATTGATAAACTCAAATACTACGGCTATTGTTTATCTCACACATTTGTAGAAACAGCTCTTTGCTTTCTTTAGTATGGTATGCAAGGTGTGGAAGATATGATAGTGTTTAACCTGCTCTTCTGCTGCACTTTAAATCATGGGACAACTCTTGCCTAAACTAACTTTGGTAATAGTCATATGGGCCATTACACCCCCTGAACTTTATTTGCTATTTAAAGTGTTTAGGAAAGTTGGTCACATTGTAATCATTTGTATAATAATGACATTTATATAATTTATACAATCATGTGTTTACCAACACTATAATGAAATTAATTTTACTGTTTGTTTTTCAAATAAAAAGAATCTTGTTATCACAATAAAACTTTAAAACAACACAGGATTAAATGCTTTATAAACATTATACAGCTCAGGCCAAATGTTTTACATCACCCTATAGAATGAACTCATTTTGCTTCATAAAGCTGAAAGAAACCTGCTGAATAATGTTACGCTAACATAATCTATTACATACTGCTTTGTAGTTTTCCAAATGCTTAACAAAAAACTGACAAAAATATTGACATTTCAAAATCGAACACGAAATACTGTACTACTATTATGGTTTTCAGTAGACTTTTGCAATATAATGTTGTAGTTTCTTTGATTACATAATGTTAAATAAAATATCTAAAATTATGTTCACATAGGTTGTTTTTTTTTCCTATTATGTCTCAATTTTAAGTGATGGAAAACTTTTGGCCATAGCTATACACATCCTGGACAGCATGAACAGATACTTCACTCATAGAACTCAAACATAATCCAAATAAGGGAATCATTAGTTACAGAGACAGTTGTATAGAGCAGCTGCACATTTCAGTTTGATTGTATACTGTAGATCTGATCTGATAGTAACAGACAAACTGAGTGTGGTTAATGGACAATACATTATCCACCCTCACTTGTCATTTCTACAAAATGGATAACATTTTGGGGTAGCACTACACTTGTGAGATGACTTACATACATTTAAGTGATAACTACAAGGCATGGGGTGTACAAGGAGATAAAAGTCTGTGTGACCGTTAAATATATAATACCAGCAAGGGAGACTGCTACCTCAAAGTACTGTACTTCATATGCTCATTGTAGGAATAGTTTTTATATGACAAGTGTTTTGGTCTTTGGCAGCTAGTTGTTCCTTATTAGCACAAGTAGGGTACACCTATCTGAAATTCACTTTCCAATAAATCTAGTACATGAACATAGTAATTTATTTTTATTTTTTTAGCATATTATACTTAGGAGACTATGAAGAGGTTTTTTTTTATGTTTTTTATTGATTGCAATTATAAAATGGTAAATAAAAGAACAGCAGCATTATGTTGTTTTCACAGTGCTCGCCTGAATCTTTTGGAGATTTTATTATACGGCTGTGGGATTCACACTGCCCACAATAAAGGCTGTCCCACACCCTCTAAAAAATAAATATAATAAAATAAATGCATACATTTTGAATTATTACTGACATTCACCATGCATATCCAATCTGGGTTTAAAAAACATCTTGGCAAGCATGTCTTTTTGATAGACTTTTAAACACAATGGGTCATATTTTCAAAGCAATTAATTAAAATTAGAAAAGTGCATGTAAATGCAACAAATGTGAAAAACAAACAACTTGCCAGTGCTTAGGAGACTATCATTAGGAGACGCAGAAGGCTGGTTTGTGAGCAGGACATAAGATGTCAAAGGTTTCACAGTCACTGAGGTCCTTCTCCACCTTCACCAACATTATAATTATACAATTGACTCCAGGAACACAAAATTATAAGCTATAACCATTCTGTGATATTTACTAATTCATAGAATGTGAACCCCACACAAAAAATGACGAAGCACTAAAAGTAAGCTTTATGGGCTTATGTCATCAGTCAGATGTCGGGACCTATGTTAGAGGCAGACAGAGCTGGAGCACTGAAACTTAAATATTTATTCTTTGAAATCCATTAAGATCTTTAGAAAGACGTCATGGAGGAAGCGCATCAGGAACAATATTAAAAATCATACCTAGATTTACAAGCAAGAATAACATCCACTCTTCACCTACTTTAAACAGGACTTGAAAAAAAATATATAATCTGTTCAGGAATTCCAACTGCAACTGCAGAGCTGCCCTCTCAAAGCAGGATCTCCAAGTCGAAGACAAAAGACCCTGCAAATACACTGTACAACTTAATAGGATAGTGACTGTGGAGGCAGAGCAAAACTTTTTTTTTACTATAGTCACTGAGTCGATAAAGGCTATCCTGTGGTTTTTAGCACCTACATGATTGGCTATAGTCTTCACTGGTGGCAGTGATGAGGACCTTGTTCTAGCCATGTCTCTGATATGCAACTGAACATTCCAGAGCCTGGTTCCAACAAGGTGCTCAACTGTTTAATAGACTAAGGTATTCAATATCCGACATGTTCTGAAAAAAAACAGCCAAAAGTAAGGTAAAATGGATTCTAATAGTTAGAACTTTAGACTGGAGGAACAGAATAGTAACTATAGCTAAATATGTGACTTGTTCTGAGCAAATTAGATGCAATATATCTCACTTGAATCTGTAGGTCCTCGATGTGTTAATTATCCATTTTAATAACACTTTTCAACAAGGTAGATCTATTAGTACATAAGTAGAATAAAGAAATGTTATTTTTAAATAACTTAGTAAAAGAAGAACTCAGCAGACCTCTAAAAACATCCTGAGCTGTTTATTTCTAGTTTTGAAACATTAAATCACTCTATTTTTTTTTCCACTAAGGAGAATTATACAGTAAATACAGTATAATTGTAAATCTCGAAAAACTACTCACTTCTAAATCTTTTGTAGTCATCTTTGTATTACTTTAGTATAAATACATGTTAATTTGGATTCATATGTTGTTTTTTTCTGACTTTATGTGAGCGAAAAGACACACATTTGCCCATTGGAAATAGTGATATTTTGAAATATCACTGTCCTGGTCACAAAAGCAAAGTGTGTGGGGAATAATAGCCATTTTCTATACTTTTGAGGCATAAGCAATTAGGAAATAACACTTACTACCCAGGAACAAAAATTGTGTTACATAGTGTAATACATAGCGTTCACATACAGTGTGATACTAAATAAACTATTTCGATTGGCTTAAGGAGATAAATATGATGTTGATAATTTACTTTTTACCTTGCAGTTGAAAAAAAAATTGATTTGTCTATTCATGCTGCCTCAAACCTTGGTGATTTAACTTAATTTTTCTGTACAAGCCAACAATGAAATAAACAATCTTTTGATTTAAACTGACACCATGGAAACAGAAAACAAAACATAATTTGTCAAAGACAGTA
The DNA here is from genome assembly GCF_017654505.1 of Polyodon spathula. Lineage (NCBI taxonomy): Eukaryota > Metazoa > Chordata > Actinopteri > Acipenseriformes > Polyodontidae > Polyodon > Polyodon spathula. Next base: position 94,805,715 of record NC_054535.1, on the reverse strand, counting down.
ACATTATTACTTTTTAAATACAGAGAATTGGGGAGGTTGTTTTATATTAATAATAATAATAATAATAATAATAATAATAATAATAATACATTGCACACATTGCAAACAACCAAAACTTAAAAACTGAATTAAAAAAAACTGAATTAAAATCTGTATGTAAAGCCAATAAACCTCGGCCATTACTACATAGGATATCAAGGTCAAAACCTCTCCAACCATTGTCTGAGTACAGTAGAACCTCAAAGTTAAACGCATGGAGGCTGATCATACAGTAAGTGATAATATATTGTTTTCAGTTATTTAATATATGTACTGTCATAATAAAAAGTCCCACCCTTTAACCAGGGGAATGTTAATAACAAAGCAAAAGTGATTAACATACAGTACATTCCTTGCCACTGAGGTTAATACAAAATCAGATCCGAGTAACATGAAAAATAACATCTACTGTATGCAAAAGTAAAACATTTCAATACAGGCAGACTGATGCTTCCATACTGTACCCCATGATTCTGACTCTCAATAATTGGTGCTACAGATATATGAAGAAATGTAAGTGTAACATATGGACAGGCAGACATATAGAAATAGCACATTCGTGTACCCCCCAGATTTGTACTTTCATTTGATAAAAAATTCACTTTTGAATACGCATTATAATTGGTTCTGTTTTTGTAGATATATGTAAACATGAAAGCGTGATATACAGACTGCCAGTCGGACACAGGGACAGACAGCATCCATATACCCCTAGATTATAACAGAGAATGTCAGATCAAATTTCATCACAATTGAATTAGCGGTTCTCTAGACACAGGCAAAAGTGTGACATACGGATGGGATGATAACATACATTTAATTCAAGAACTATGAATGATGAGTTGTGGTAGGAGAGCTAGGTATACTGTTAGTATTTAACCATACCTGTCTAGTTTGTAAAAATTCTGATGTAGTTACATCCCAGTCCTGTGATTAAAAGAAACCATTTCTTACCTGAGTTGCCTGTCTTTGCAGACAGCCACCATCACCAGCAGATTGCCAAGTACTGTCATAATTATAATGACAGCGAGGAAGACTGTCAGTATGATCTTTTCTGCTGCAGTTAATATCTGAACTGCATTTGCCTCGCCTTCACTTGAACTAAAGAAAAAAGACAGACATTTATAGGCAGGGTGATTTTCTGCAGTAATTTTAATCAGAAACTAATCCAAAACTACGAATTACTTGTCTGTGGAGTCCAATTCTGTTGCCATCACTGGTCACCTGCATGGGTTTCAATGTGTGGGACTCATCTGTGTGAGAAATTGCTGTAACCCTGTGAACAAACAAACAAAAGAAAGCAACATGAGAACTCACTAAAACAGGAGAGTCAATTATACCATCAAAGCAGGGTTTAATATTAACACTGACATCGTATATTTCATAAACCTGCTCTTTTGCAGAACTCTTTCCACTGTATTTTTATTGTATTGAGTGATGTTAACAAGAGGGTAAATAAATCACCCTGAAGAAAAACTCCAAAGGGATTAATATTGATTTACAATGTGTAGAAAACTACATCTCCCACTGTTTTGAGCGGTAACCAAGGTTTTAAAATCAAATGTCTTGCCTGTTATAAACACTACCAGTATTATCAATTGTCTAACATTTCTTTTGTTGAATAATTTGTGGTTCTTTGTATTTTAAACTTCAATATATGAAGTCACTCCTGCACCTCAAATGGTTCCTGAGATATGAAACTTTCACACACGATGGCAGCGGTATTTTTTTATCATCTTGATTTCCATTGCCACTGCCTCTGCCATCTTTGTATCTTGGATACTTGTGCTGTTAAAATGCTGTAAGCACTGATATGATAGACTCTAGAGCAGTGGTTTTCAACCTTTTATTAAAACTGTACCCCTTCTGTCTGCTGTTTTCAGCTCAAGTACCCCTTTACAATTTTAGCTCTAATGAATGGTACCACAGTCGCAATAAAAGCCAGGATAATCTGATTAACACACTTATTTTTTCCTGTTTATTTAATATGTAATTAAAAACAGTTTGGGGCTGACAAACTGCTGGTCTAGAACACAATACCAAAAATAAATTCTTAAAATAAGTCTTTTTATGCATAGAATCAGAAGACAGTATTTGGGAATCTCTTAAGAAACACAAAGTTGTTATAAATAATCCAAAAGTAGTCTAAAATTTTACTTCTCATCTCAGCATATTTACAACATCAAAAACATTAACCTCAAGATAAAACTATAATAACTAACAAACTTTTTTTTATTATTAAAAAAATTACCCAAAGAGACTTTTTTCTGTTGCTTTACACTTTCTGCAGACCTTTTTGTGTTTTCTTTCTTCATTTTTTTTTTTTTTCTTTTTTTGCAAGTAAGAAATATATCAATTGTTGACTCATGAATTAATACACAGGATATTGCTGTTACTAAAATGTAGCCACGCCTAATATCAGAGTGGAAATTCACGCAATCAAAATCAATCTATGCACAGTGGTTTAGAGAGAATATATAATACTGTTAAAACAATCCATTCAAGATCATTGTTTTCTTTAACTTTGTTTTTAAACAGTTTTCTCAGTCGACCTGCATATGACCTTTAGGCGTACCCCTGGTTGCAAACTGCTGCTCTACAGGATCATATTGAACAACGGATCTGTAGAATAATTTCCATCTAAATACCTATTACTTTCTGGTTAGTGAGCCAATATGGACAAATCACTGGATAAATAATACTGTTTATACCCTTTGTTTGACTAGTCAGCTAGCTGATTGAATCCTTGTGTGTTTCTTGAAACTTGATAAACACCCTATAACGATCACGGCTACAATATTTTGATCAGAGGTAGGTGTGCAAGCTATTAATAGTACTATTTAACTGGGCAACATTTACCTGCTGCCTGAAAGCACTACATACATTCCCTCTCCAAAATAGAAACTAAAAGAAACCGTGCTTGGTAAATAACAGACTACTTGATATTTGCCCAGCTGCATGTGAAAGTCAACTACTTTCTTCCAGATAATTTAAGGTAACGTTATATATATATATATATATATATATATATATATATTATCTATATATATATATATATATATATATATATATAATTTGAATGAGGCAGTTAGGCCTAATATTAAAGGAATGGAAATTTGTAAAATTTAGTGTCCATTTATTTTAACTTGTTTTCCCTGCAATTTAGAATGTCCATCATCACATCAACTCTCGACAACAGCTGAGGAGAATAGAATGTCAAGGGATCATCTCTTCTTTACACCCAGGATCTTAACAGCAGATGTTTGCAACTACCTGCCCCTGCTGGACAAACAAGAAGCCTGCAGGCATCTGTCCGCTCATTAGGCTTGGATAATATTGATAATATTGAACCACACTGAAACCAGAAGACCATGAATAGCTTATGATGAAGATAAAGAAAACATTAAGGAACTTGACCTGTTGATTTGCTAGTTTCATAATGACCTGTGCAAGATGAAATGTGTCAGGAGCTTGCAAATCTCAAAGCTATTGTAAATTAAAATTAACTAAAATCTTCCCCTCAAACTAACTCTCCTGACTGCTTAATCACCAATGGGAATTATTATCTGACCTGCTCAGCAGATGTGACTAGACAGGAGTATACTATAATATTTCTAAATCCACCCCTGTATGTGTGTGCATGTATAGATGAAATCTTGTGGGGTTATGCCAGCTTGATTTCAATTTAAAATAAGCATTAGCACATTTGAGAAGGATTGTGAAAGGAGAGGTAAATGCCATCAGCAACACCCTATAAAGTCTCAGCTTGCAACAATTCTTCTGGCTTGGCACTCAGCATCAGTTTGTTTATTTTTTGTTGTTTGTTTTGTTTTTGGAGTACGTATAGCTTCTCGTATAGCTTCTCTACCCTTGCCCCTCAGTGGTGGAACGACCTGTCGATGGATATCAGGACTGTTTAGTCCCTGACCACCTTCCGGCGCCTCCTCAAGACACAGCTTCTATAAACCTCGCAACTCTCCACTATAATGGAGTACTGTATAAGCTAGTTTTACATTTTAACTTAAGGAGAGGTCAAAGGTCGCAGGCAATAAAAAAAAAAAAAAATCTCTTTACAATACAATAGGCTTCCCAAGCCAGCTTGGAATAATAATAATAATAATAATAATAATAATAATAATAATAATAATAATAATAATGCACTGGCTCTTTCATTGGTATTGCTTTCTGTAATCAATAGAAGAGACTGATGCCATCTCATTTGAGTTCATAAATAGCAAAATGTTAGGCATGCTGCAATTTAGTAATTTATAAAGAAAAGTTTAAAACGTCATATTTTCAAAGCAATTTGTAGCTAGATAAACATGGGACAGTTTCAGCTTCTGATTAAATGGTCTGTTCTGCTTTCAACATGATTTTGTTTTATTGTGTTCTTCTTTTGTTGCTGTCGGTTTGTGATGTATTGTCATAACCACCCTTGTAAATTAAGTTTTTGTTTTATTCTTTATTTCCTTTGTACTATTACAATAACCACCAACAAGTCAAAACTCAGAACATAAACAATAAAAATACAAACAAGCAGAAAAAAGAAAAACATTGGGAAGGAGCGTCATCAAAATAAAATAGCATACATATCCAATGCCCATTTGTACAGGTACATCCATGACGTTCAGTACACAGTTCACTGTAGGCCTTTGGGAAGAGCATAATACATTTTTGTAATTATTTTTATTCTACTGCCCTCCCTCCAGCAAAGTCATATAGGGACCCCATATCCACAAGAATATATGATGCATGTTGTTGATTTTGTAAATCACTTGTTCATAAGCAGCTATTTTAGTTAACAAGTCTACCGACTCCCTAAACGGAGTGGGGGATGATGACTTCCAGGTCCTAAGTGCAACCCTGTCGTTAGTTTCAGTCATCACCAGGTGATTTGCTGATAATTTAATTCTATACCCTCAGGTATAATCCTTAAAATACAGAATGCTTGGCTCTGGGGAAACAAGATTTCAAATACCTTGCTCAGAAAGTTCAGTATTTTTGACCACGGAACCTGCACCATTTGACATTCATAAACCATATGTAACAATGTGCCCTTCTATTCATTCTACTGGGTGTCCAGTAACTCCTGAGAACAATTTTACAGTTTATTAGACAGGACTGTATTTCTATGGAGCAACCATGACCCAGTCACCTCTTTCAAGTTATCCTCTGCCATAATTGTTTTAAGGTCCCTTTCCCATGTTATCTTAAGACCTTCTAATTTAGCAGCTTGACCCTACCTTAAAAGACTATAAAATTGACATGTCCCTCCTGTAGATTGCCATGCTTGTTGGCACAGCTGCTGAATGCCTGACATTGGGATCAGAGGTTGTAAAGTGGTCATGGCAATGATACAGTGTCTTAGCTGGAGGAATTTCCAAAAATCTATTTTGAAATGTTATATTTGGCAATCATTTGTTCAAATGATAGCATGATTTCGTTTTCATTAACAAAAGATCCCTGCTTTTACCCAGGGACCCCAGCAGAACGTCTTTTTATCAATAAAACGTTGTTTGTTACACTGGATAGAAGTTTTGTTTGTAAAGAGAGGGGTCTCTAGGTTTCTCTAGCAACAGCCAATACAGGATCTTTAACAGGACTGGCCTGCCTGTCTGTGTAATAAAGACCTGGATTGGAAAAGAGTCTGTAAGCTCTTTTTCCATATTAACCCACACAGGTGCTTGTTCAGCTACAAGATGAGTTTTGTATAACAGAGAGTGAAAAGCCACAATAACGGCAATCTTTTGGGATACCTAGACCCCCATCCATAGGGGAAGCAAATAGTTTTACTTTATTAAAAGGTGTTTTTTTTACCTGCCCAAAGGAACGTACTAACAGCTCTGTTATATCTATATAGAAGATGTGGAGGGAAATGGAGTGATACCAGGTAGGTGATATAATTGATTTGGAAGGCGGTAATCATCTTTATAACTTTTAATGTTACCCAGCATAGAGAGGCCTAGTTTTGTCCAATTTTGTAAGGTGCTTTCAATTTGTTGGACAAGAGGGAGGAGGTTTATTTGCATAATGTTTTCCAACCCCGGGTGAGCTTTATGTCCTTTAAGTTCTTCCATCTGGAAACCATTTAAACTTCCAGTGTTCTCTTATACACGGGGACATATTTTAGACAGTGGCATAGCCTCTTATTTTGCCAGTTGATTTTATATCCTGATATCTGTAAAAGGAATCTATTAATGAGAGACAGCTGTCTGTGGGTTGGATGACAGCACTAATATATCACCCGCATAAAACAAAAGCTTATGTTCTTGCTGCCCTGTGCAGATACCCACAATGTTAGTATTATTTCTTAGGGCTACCACAAATGCACTAGAGCAAGGGCAAAGATTAGTGGGCAGAGGGGGCACCCCTATATTGTTCCTCTGTTAAGCAGAAAGGGGGAAGACATTACTCAATTTGTAAGAACTGCTGCCACAAGGCTTGTCTATAACAACTGTAACCAATGTATATATGATGGACCTAAACCAAACAATTCCATAGTCCAAAAGAGATACTACCATTCCACGCCGTCAAAAGCCTTTTCTGCATCGAGGAAAAAGGCGACAGTGGTTTCTGAGCTTTTCCTAGTCTGCCATAATAAATTTAATATTACGTAAATTATCTACTGAGGTCCTACTAGTTGGAAGGCCCATCTGCATAGCATTATGAAAGACTGCTAGCAATTTAGGAGCAACCTCGTCTGAGAACTGCTTATAGAAGTCTGCAGGAAATATGTCATCACCAGTGAACTTCTCTGCACTAAGATCTTTGATAGCATGTTGGATTTCCTTCATTGTAATATCTCCCAGAAGTGAAACTGTTTCCCGCTCTGATGAAGTCGGCAGGCTAATTAACGAAAAATAAATTATTTAATTTATTATCATTTTTGGGGCACTGGGATGCATAAACGTTTTGATAACATGTCTTAAATATGTCCTTTTTTTGCATTATTAGTTGGTTTCCATCATTCATCATTCCAGATGAAATTAAAGTTTGGACATGCTGCTGTTTAACCCTTTGCGCTAGTAAAATACAGTTTAGCTCTATTTTAAGTTTATTTATGATGTTTGACACCGAGGGTTCAGGATGGGGTACACACAATTTCTCGAGATTTTTAATTTAGTTTTCTAACGTGTGCTGTATACTTTATTTCTTAAGAAAAGAGGAATGTTGTATAAGACAGCCTCTCAGATAGGCTTTAAATACATCTCATGTCACTCCAGGGTTGGATACTGATCCCTCATTAATTTCCCAGAGTTCCTGTATTTCCTTTTTAATAAAATCACGCAATACTTTATTTTGGAGTAGAGAGGTATTCATATGCCACCAAGGAGTATAATTCCCTAACAAAGTATCAATGAATAGTATGATCTCTATCGGGGGCATAATCAAACAGAACAATATTACCAATTGATACCTGCTCAGTTACACAAATCAGGTCTTTCGACAATAGAAAGTAATCTATTCTTGAATAGGAAGTATGTGGACGAGAAAAAAAAAAGTATATGCCAAGTATCAACAAGACCGAGTTCTTCTGATATTGTTTCAACGTCTAATCTACTCTTTGTTGTAGTCTTCTCAACCCTATTAGACCAGAATTATTCCGGGCTTAAAAGGCATGTCATATGCAGACAGGCTAAAAGAATTGAATCTGTTCAGTCTTGAACAAAGAAGACTATGTGGCGACCTAATTCAAGCATTCAAAATTCTAAAAGGTATTGACAGTGTCGACCCAAGGGACTTTTTCAGCCTGAAAAAAGAAACAAGGACCAGGGGTCACAAATGGAGTTTAGAAAAAGGGGCATTCAGAACAGAAAATAGGAGACACTTTTTTACACAGAGAATTGTGAGGGTCTGGAATCAACTCCCCAGTAATGTTGTTGAAGCTGACACCCTGGGATCCTTCAAGAAGCTGCTTGATGAGATTTTGGGATCAATAAGCTACTAACAACCAAACGAGCAAGATGGGCCGAATGGCCTCCTCTCGTTTGTAAACTTTCTTATGTTCTTATGTTCTTATGTCTAAGAGCACATATGTAATGATTAAAGTGCCCTCCCATTATAATGTGGTCATTACCTAGCTGTCTAACAGCGGCACAGACGTCGTGAAAGAAACCAGATGAGTGAGTTCGGGGCATAAATATTTATTAAAAGTACATCTTCTACCAGCAAGTGCCAGGTCTAAAGCCACCCATCTTCCCTCCTCATCTGAGAGCTGTTTATGTACTTGTGCAGTAAGGTTTCTGTGAATAACCCTATCTATGTGATAACCTTACGTTTTTTAGAAGAGTAGGTGCTAAAATAGACCTGACCCACTGTGGCAAAATGGTTTGCAGTGTGCAGGTGTAAGGTGATGCAGTGCTCAGGAATGATTTGAAACAACACAGTTCACGATTAAACAGCTATTTATTTGCTGGTAAATAATAACTGGCTCTACACACCAATGTGTATTGCTCAGTTAAACCACAGGGTTCAGCCCTGAAATAATAATGCACTAATAATAACACACAACACAGACACGACCACTTATCCAAACAGTTAGTGCTCTTTGTGCAGGCGGTGCTACACAACAATTGTGAAACAGTGGGGCAGTGCAGTCCGGGTTCGGTGCTGGCCTTTAGTGGTAGCTCCTGGCTAGTGTTAGCCATCTAACAATGACAAACAATGACAGTTAGAACAATAAACCAAACAGAACACAAAACATCTACGGTTATTTTCTATCTGTACTTCTTTTACAGGTCCCTCCACAACCGTAACAAAAAGAACAGATTGCTCAGCAACATCCCGATATACTTTCAGTCACGCCCCCTTCGGTAGTGAATGCAATCACGTATCCTCCAATCCATGACTGACACATTGCCTACCCATACTTCTGGTATTGTGGCTGCGCCCCCTTCCTGGATGGTCGACTTCCAGCTGACCCTGGAATGACCTTTCATACCATCCAGTCCGGGGCACTTTGTTACTGTTATATAGCTCCCTCACGGGTTGGGAGGGAGATTGCTGACTCGGACTCATTCGCTGTCTGTCACACCCACCCAGTCCTTCCTCAGTTTGCTTAAGTGAGTTTCTTGTAACAGGGCTATGTCCACCCTCTTTTGTTTAAACACATAATAATTTGTTTTTCTTTTAATAGAGTGATTTATCCCTTGATGTTCCATCACTTTTAATGCCCCTGCCATGGTACTCTATTAACACCATATTTTAAAAGTCCCTGGGTCTGTATAATGGCAGTAACACGGTCTCTAATCAATACTGAATTCAATAGCATTTTCTCTGGGTGACTTTCCAGGCTCTGCTGTTTAATGGACAGTATGCAAAACACTGCAGCAAAACTGCCAACTAAAAAAATCTCTGAACCAATTCAGATTTTCCACAAAACATAAACATAACATATATATATATATATATATATATATATATATATATATATATATATATATATATATATATATATATATATATATATATAAAATGATAAAACCAGATAAAACACCCCCGATACAAAAAAATGAAATCAGTGGATAGCCAATTAACACCAGAAAAACTGAAAATGGTTAATCAATTTACATTTACTTTACCCTTTTCTCATTAAAAAATAAAACCTACTACAAAAATAATAATAAAAACAGTTCCCAGTGCTGTTGGGCAGTGTCCCGCCTTCCTGACTTGTATCTATCATTGATTCATTCTGAATACTTTAAACCCGCCCCAACTACTGAGTGACAGCAAATTCCTACACTTCTATTGGAGACTCCACTTGCAACATTTAAAACGAGATTTCAATCAGGAATGGAGGCTTGTAGCGGGATTTAAAGCTGTATTACAGTTAAGATACAGAGGATTTAAAACAGAACTATAGAGAAATGTACAAAAAAATCTACACACAAAAACCCCAGAAGAATGCACCCGTTAGCATAGGGATTTTGTTGTGGAAGACTGGAAAGGAAAGAAGGTACAACTTAAGTGTGCAAGTACTATCGAGTTACTACTATACATATTTTGACAGAAAAAAAAAACGCTCAAGCATTTTAGAAAGTAAACGAAAACATTAACTGTTGAATAATTAGTTTGCCTTCTTCGATGCAGAATGCTCATTTCTGCCAGAGAAAGTCAACTAACATGTAAAGTGTGTGAGTAGCTATCAAATGTACTCTTATATCATTCTTTCTCAGAAAAGAGTACATTACTCTGTCTGACATTATCTTAACGGTTTTTCCTGCAGCAATGCCCAGTATTAATGTTTCTAGTAGTCATGTTTTAGTAACATGGAATAAAAATAATAAACACCCACATCCTCCATTGTATAGTTGCTATCTGAGCTCACCCACTGTACAGAATATTCATTCTGACTATGCCTAGAAAAATGATTTTCTTTAAAAGCTGAATTCCCATTGGTTAATTGAAAATAGCACATATATAAACACATGCCCACACACATAGGCAGATATTTAAAATCTCAGCCATTAACCAAAGATTTTAAAAGTACTGTGTCACATTATCTTTCCAATCCTCTGTTTCTGTCAATAAGTTCAAGTTTCAGTCTGAAATCTCAAATTGTTTTCCTGTTACACCGCAGATCTCCCAACAAGTGACCCCCGAGAGTTTTACCCTCACTCTGGCAGGATTTGAGAGAAAACTTCTAACAGCGCTGGGTGATGAAAACCAATGCTGTGTGCCATTGATTGAAACCGTTACGATCGCCGGGTACAGAACAGCATATCGTAGCCCCTTGTGATCTTTCTTGGGATAGATCCTGGAAGAAAAATGCATGGTTTTTCCTCCATTCAACTCAGCCTTTCTCATGGGCAGCTCTAAGCACTGCCTCCCTTGCGGTATACCGCAAAAAGCACACAATAATTTGCTGATGGCGTCCTTCGAAGCCAGTTCTCGGACCCTGTGATCTGGCTTCTCTCTCAGGCTCTAATGTGTTGTCGGGATCTAGGCCCAGCGACTCGCTCAACAGAGAGTTTAAAAAACTCTTAATATCTCTCCCTTCCATGTTCTCAGGAATCCCCACAATCCTATCTGCTCCATTTTCTGTGCTAGCAAGTCAATCACAGGCTCTTTTACCTGAAACCGATCCTCCAGGTTAGATATTCAGGTCTCAGCAACCCTCACTCCCAGCTGCTGTACTGACATTTTCAATGAGTCTATGCCAGCCTTTACCCCCACTAGATCTATTCCTTGTAAAATACTTTTAATGCTACTTATCTCTGTCGCAGGTCCTTTCTCTGGTGCAGCCGCCATGTTACGCTCAGCAGTTGAGACTTCTGATGTCAGCTTGTTTTGTTTGTTTTTGAGAGGAAGATCTTTGGTGTTCTGCTTCAGGATTGACTGGCATAGCAAATTAGTATCTAGTGTAGGTGCTATAGGGTTTTCAGCACCACTTATATATTTTTATCAAAGGCGCTGAGGGAAAGAGGAGTCCAGCAAAGCAGAGCCTTTCACTACACGGCCATTTCGGGTGATCGTCCCATGTGACGTAAAATAGGTTTTGATCTGAATAGGAACTTTTGACTAAAGTCCCCTCAGCACAGTTAACGGCAGTACAAGCTGTCCACCACCAATGTCTCCAGTCCCCAGGCTCATGCACCCCCTTATATAACCTTTTGTCATTTCCAACTGCTGTCCAGCACATCAACCAGTCATATCCATGCCCTGCAACTTCTGAAAACAACAACACACATTCTCCCCACTCAGTAAATAAAAACTGTTGAGTATTTATTTTCATTTCATACAGTATTAAATGGCAGTGTTTATAACTGATAGTGAAAAATAAATAAATACCTAGATAAAAAAAAAAAAATGTATATGTGTTGATGTACGTAATTATGTTTTTCTTTTACCAAATATATAGGCTATCCTTCAGCATAGCTAATTCTCAGAAATTAACATTCCTTTTTGTCCAGTGGGGACCACAGCGTTACTCTCATCAACCAGTATCAAGAGGAACCGTGCTTCTTTGCACCAATAGGGACCACAATGAGCATTACACTGGCAGGAAACTAACATTTTTTCAGATCAAATCTTAGAATGATGAGATGACTTTAAAAAAAAATCTTCAAAAATAGTGCTTGTTTTTTCAACTAATCATGTAGCACTGACAGAAACAGAACATGCTTGCTAACTGAAGGTTATAGTTTCAAATCCCACGCATCCCCGACTTATTTATATTATATAGAAATTATATTTTTGTAATCAAATGGTAACATTTTAAAACATAATTAAATCATTTAATACAAAAAATAAGTGTGTTTGTTCCCTAGTATATTTCCATGTTGACAAAACAAGTCAATTGTCATTAAACTAGGATGCGTGGATAAAACTCCCTGGGGTCTAGTCCATTCTAAACTATCAACAAACCGTTGCTATATAGCTAATTCTAATGTCAAGCATGCCAAGGCTCTGTGCTAACAGGGTTATGTTAGGATCAGATGTTAATGAACAATAATAAAAAAAAAATTAATACAGAAAATTCCTGGAACTGTACAGGTCCAAACTCTATGGCATTGTCAGGTCCATTACTGAGCAATTCTTTATGTTCCTGTACAAACCAATATGATCATAAAGCCAAGGCTGTAAAATAAATCTAATTTAACTATTTATTGTAAAGATTAGAGACATCTGGACAGAGTTCCGTCAATTCTGAAATAAAAGCAGTGTAGTTAAAAAAATCATCCTTAGATGTTGGCATTAACTCCAACTTAATGTGCAGTAATGCACATGACAGTATCACGTGTACTGCTCCTCATTGATTTCCTATTCATATGCTAATTACAAAAGCTGAATGCGCTATTAACGGCATGTGATTAATGCCATGCTATTAAGCTAAATTGGAAAATGTTCAGTAAAATGATGTTCCAGTACAAACTGTTCAATGCTCATTTTTCAGTGAGGGCCAGGTCTATTATCAGAAGCAGAGATCAACTGATGATGTAGAAAACTATATGTGTTTCAACTAGACCAATGTTTCTGCTAATGTCCCAGAATGCATTTTGCAATGTAATCTAATGCAGGCTTGTATTTTGTATTAATTCCTCTTGGCTCCAAGTCCAAATCACATAATTTCTTGTATTTCCTTCCTGGACATACTGTACTATGTGAAACATTATTTATTTAGGTCTAACCCATACGAACATACGCTGCACTATCACTGTACCTTTTATATGAAGCAATACATATTACACTAAACATTAGGGTTATATTACAATACTTAATGCTTTGCGTTGATCAACTCAGTCGGAAATCAAATGTTAACAATAGTGCCACTGTTTCCATCAGCAGAAAAATGGTCTCACTGACGTTTACAGCAAAGAGCACATGACTGTGATATGAACTCAGGTTGCTCCAAATCACAAAAATTGTTATGACAAGCAAAGACGTAACATAATATAAAATGTTGGTTCTGTTTAGCTTAAAAATAAAACCACATACTCGCAGTTACTTTTTCTTTTGGATCATGTTACATATGGACACTCACTTCATCCATCAGAGCACTTTATATTCCAAACATACATTCATATTGTTCTGCAGCCAGTGGAAACAAACAGGATCAATTTCCAATTTCAGGTCAAAGAATTGTATATTCTTCCCTATGATGTTAAAGTGCAGAAGGTAATGAGATATACTGATGTAAAAAATGATTACAGTCTTCTTTCTTAGTTCATTGTCAACCTTTCTACGCTCTGAAATTGCTGCAATAAACATCTAATTAGTCATAAAAACTGTTTACTGGCATGACAGCAAAGACTTTCATCATCTCAGCTGACTGCTAGTAAGAAGTTACAGCTGAAAACGGCAGCGCCTTTCCCATGACAGAAGTGCAGCAGAAGTGTACATAGGATTTTTAAACACTAACATGTATCCCTGTTTTCTTAATTTCTTATAAGGGAGATGGGCCCGAGGCAAGGCCCCAGTCAACTAAAATTAATTCAGAAAATATTTTGAAGCAAACATTTATATAAAATGTTTTAAAATGTACAAGGAAATACTAAGAACAATGCTACTTAAATCATTCCCCCCCAAAGTTGTGTCTCAGATTTTTTAATTTTTTTTACTAGTTTTTTTACAATGGTTTTATTCCTCTAAAATAAGGTGCCTTTTCATTTGCTTCAAATTAGGGTTCCTTCGACTGTGACATTAGTAGTCGTTCTACTGCTACTGGTAACATACACGTTAGGTTATTATGCCATTCAACTAACTTCTGTATTCACGCCCAAAAATTGTTTTGGCCATGTTCATTGTTTTTAAAATGTCACTATCATGAGCTCTTCAATGATCCAATTAGTTGTCTACTGTTAAACTATCTCCGCCTGTCCCAGACTGGCATATTTACTATTTTATCACAATTGGGCAAAGTGACACACAGATGATAACAATAATTAAGTAGTCCACAATTAGGGGTGTTGCGATATGACGATAAAATTATAATAGTGATAAAAATTCTGACAATTACTGTACCATCAATATTTTTCAATATCGCGATAATTATTTATTTACATTTATGATTCGTCAACATCAAGTCATAATTTGTAACGCTAAATTATTTATACAAATAAGTTCAAATTGCAGTGATGGAATTTTTAAAGTGATCTGCCAGTACCATACTGTATACTTCGTCATGCATACTCTTTTCCAGTGTAGAAACTGTGATCTTCTTTTCTGAAGCTGTGATTGGTCGTGTTACGAGACCCACTGTGTAAGATTAAATACGTTTGAATCACCTGCACGTTTACGGCACGCACTGCACTACAAGATGACAGACAGTGAAGAGAGAAAGCAACTGTACCCCCAAAAAAACAAATTAAATCAATAATATGGGATTATTTTGGTTTTAAAAAAATGATGACGGTCAGACTGTTGAAGAGGGGGGTCCAATTTGTAAAGTATACAGAGTTAGTGTTCTATGCAAGAGCAGCAACACAACAAATATGTTCACACATTTAAGAGATCACCACCACTGAAAAAGCCTGGACAATTATTTTTTTTAGTTAATACAAACAAACAATGGGGAGGATGACTGAGTTCTTTCTGTAAGGCTTATTTTATTTTACTTTGGAAATGCTACAAATTCTTTTTATATTATTTCATAGAGTTCTGCTTTTTAAATATTGAATATTGTACCAATGTCTATTGTATTATAAGTAAGCACCATATTGTTTTAGTTAAAGTTTAGGCTATACTGATTTCATACCTATTATAACTTAATAAATAGTAAACCGTATAAATTTGTCGTGTTTGTCGTGCTATTATCGTGACAATAACACACACAATAATGCATCTATAATCCACAATAGATGCATTTGATTTTGTCTGTTTTACTCAAAGACTGTAATGTAACCCATACATCTCCTGAAATCCATTCGTTTTGTAGGACTAGTCTATAACTGTTATAGTGTCACAATGTGCATGTCAAGGAGCGTGATTCAAAGCCAACGGAGCCTTAGCTTTACAAATATACAAGTGATGCCAATAAAACATGTCTAAAGACAGGTGGAACACATCTTACAATATTATATTATAATCAAGATGCCGCCAATAAAAGGTACAGTTTATTCACTTCCTCATCTAAAGTGTTCCATAGTAAACCCGATAAATTTGTCATGTTTGTAGTGCTAGTATCGTGACAATAACACCTACAATAATGCATCTATAATCCACAATAGATGCATTTGATTTTGTCTGTTTTACTCAAAGACTGTAATGTAACCCATACATCTCCTGAAATCCATTCGTTTTGTAGGACTAGTCTATAACTGTTATAGTGTCACAATGTGCATGTCAAGGAGCGTGATTCAAAGCCAACAGGTTTTTTAGTTAGGGTACATGTTGCACATGTTCAATTATTCTTAGCTTTACAAATATACAAGTGATGCCAATAAAACATGTCTAAAGACAGGTGGAACACATCTTACAATATTATATTATAATCAAGATGCCGCCAATAAAAGGTACAGTTTATTCACTTCCTCATCTAAAGTGTTCCAGTCAAGCTTTTAAAATAATAGTAATTTTGTTTGCTCAAGAGAAACTGCGGCATCTGAGATGTGTCAGAAGATGGAGACACAATCGAAAGGCTATAATATTACCAGTATAGTAGTTGTTGAAATGATCAACGCAGGTCCGGCTTCAAAATGAACAATTGAAATAAATAAAATTTTTTATATATATATATATATATATTATATATATATATATATATATATATATATATATATATATATATATATAATATATTGGATCTGGAGGAGCACAAGAAACAGGAACACTAAAGTATGTTCTGCTTAATGGTGGATTCTCCATCGCTCTCTGATTCTCTAACTTGCTCACTATTATTACGGTCTGTGTCTGGTTTAACTACAGGAACCCCACTAGTGTAAACTCAAAAGTCCTAACTCAAACCTAACATGAACTACACATTTCTGTCTTGCACTAATTTTACTTGCAAACAGGACAGAGTCACGCTGGCCAAATTAAACAAACAAGGACAATAAAGCAGACTGAAATAAAGTTCAAGGTAATTTACCCTTTCCCAGCTACCACAAACTGCATAATACTGAAAGTACTGTACTGTACATATTTTCTTTTCCCATTTGCACTTGTAATATAGTAGGTGACGTACTCTCATGCTTTAATGTACTGCAATACAGTGTTCCCTTCTGGCACCTAGAAATTAAAAAGCAATGTAACCGTTACTTCTTGTGTTCTTTCTCATTTAAGAGTTAAATGGGACTTGCATTCAGGGGCTTTTTTTTTTTTTGGTCCGTATTTGGGGGTGGGACTTGAATTTGAGTAAACACAATAATAATAATATTAATAATAATAATAATAATAATAATAATAATAATAATAATAATAATAATAATAATAATAATAATAATAATAATAAGGGTGCATACCACAGATAGTTTATCCCAAAACACATGTACAGTATGTAAGAAATAACCCATGCCCTGGGTGCATTGTCCATTTTCTTATAAAATGACAAAAAAAAATTTAAAAATAATTACTGAGAAAAAATAGTCCCTCAAGGTTGTTTGATTGTAACATATATTCTGCACTTTTTTTTATTTGCCACAAACATTAGATTGAACATTGCCATTTATGGTAACATTTTTCGAGATGAAATGACATTCTTGAATTGAAAGCAGACTGATTTCCCACATCTGAGGGAGGACTCATGGAACAGCCAAACACTGCACTGCACTGGCACTCGAGGGAGGGGCTTCCAAGTGTTTTATTTATTTATTTGTAAGAAATGATCCTATTCAGGCTTTACTGTCTTAAAGAGAAGCTGACCAATAATTTCTGAGGCTATTTTCACACCAATGCCGGTAACCGGCATAATTTCCCTAGATTGTAAACCAGCATTAGATGATATGTGGACTAAACAACTTCTGTGTCAGTTTGCACAGTGCTGCAGTCCTTCCTGTCCGCGGCGAGCACAAGAGAATTCTATGCCGAACCCGACCTTGTTTAAAAGCCCAACGTTTGTGTCAGCAGAGAGCAGGATTTTGTTTTAAATGTTTTTGAAATTGGAGGGTAGTAGTGATATGTATCTGTTGTGTTGAGTTTAAATATTGCACGCTCGCTAGTCAGCTTTATAAGGCGCTAATTAGTTTAATAAGTAGATGCCGCTGCTGCATATACAGTATATTACATGCTGAGTGAGACTTGCATGGTGAGTTCTCAGATGGCTTTTGAATAGTGTTACTGCTACTGCTTGCCTCGGAGTTTTCTTTGTTCTGTTCTCTGACTAAATAAATACCACAGTATATTTGCCAATTTTGCTGTCATTCTTAGAGATGAAGAAAACAGACTGTTAAGTGATTTAAATGCTGTTTAAGTTGTATGTTGATTACCTACAGGCATAGTTATTATAGTCATGTGATCTTGTTCAGCCAATCACAGCACTTAATTTATCCAAGCCATTTTATAATCAGAATTCTCACGCATTCAGAATACTCCACTGCTGTCATAAGAATGTAGTGATTTCTTGTAATCCTGATGACCTTCCTCTGTGTTAATGATCTCAGGATTTTATTGGGACTGCAATGAAGCTTTGCAATACATTACCTGACATAGGGTGGCTCTGATCTGGTCTGAAAGTACTTTATATTGGCACATACTTTGCAATGAATGTCCTAGCCTAGCCTGGTCCTGTAGCATTTGCTTTCCTGTATCTGGGGTTTGATTTTAGTTGTGGTAACATGAATTAGTATCAAGGAGTATTAAAATAACAAAATAAATACAACGTGGGTTCTTGTGTATATGGCAATGTGGCAAATGCCCGTCCCTGTGTGTGTTTTGTGTTGTGTGTTAATGTTGGTGTATAGTCAATGGTACACGGGATATAAACGGGTCTGTGTAACACGAGTGTTTAAAATGTATATTTGTATTTAGGCACGAGGATTGCACAGCACTTCACGTGCAAGTAAAATGTAATAATATGTGAGCACGGGGAATTGCACTTTATTAATTCATGTGCAGTTGTACCGCGACTCCAATTGAATGATTGATTAGCAATCAAGTCACGGTACAGCTGCATAAAAGCAGCATGTTTTCACCCACTCTGGGTTGTGTGTTCGGTGAGTGGAGAACAGGACTGGAGACAGAGGTAATAACTAATAAAATAATAACTTAAAGTTCAAATATCTGCTCACCGTGTTGTGTTGTGTAGTGTTTAGTCTGTTTTGTTTGTCTATTTTTTGTTTTGGCGAATGTGCCGTGTCCTGTGTTTTTGTGTTTGTTACAACCGTTTATTTTCTGGCTGTCTGTTCATTTATTAAATGCTGAGTGAAACCATTCGCTCAGCTCCACCAAACTCCACCTCTCTCTGTCGTTTATTTCCTGTTTCTGGTCTGACGTCACCCACTGCAGCCGTCTTTGTGGCAATTATTGAAGTTTTATCATGAAAATAATTGCCACTGTTTGATTTCTTTAACGCTGCTGTATACTGATACTGACACAGTTTTCTAAGAAATGCTGTCTTTAATAAAGAGTTTGCATGAATACACTTAACATTTCCAACACCAAGCATGCAATGGCAGTATACTCATGGTGTTTGGGCACTATTCAAGGCTTTAGAACTCCAATCAGACAATAGCCTACATTGCATGCAGAAGCTTATCTCAGTGTGCTTTAATGATGGCTGTTTGGTTTATTGCTTTCTCACATGCATGTATTTAGAAAGGCTAATGGCTAATATTTATATTTATTATTTTGAATAGCCCTCAAGTGTGTTTTTACCCATGTTAGCTGAGCTTTCATAGGTACTTTCTAAAAACATTGAAGTAAATCACAGGGGTTGGATAAAATATTAGAAAAACCAGCTACAACACTGTCAATAGGATGCTGTATGTACAAGAGGAACCTTGAAATACAGCAGACCTGCATAACGCACTCACACATTCTTTAAAAAATAAAATTACATTTTCAAAATTCAGCAAAACGTGATTAGATTAGAAAATATAGGTCCGAACCACATATTTCAATGACAGATTTCCAATACATATTTCTTAATTTGATGACAGATTTATGTTGCAGATTCCATCCTAATGGGTTTCCTATCAAATCAACTAAAATAATAACTTGTACCTTGCTTATTTCGAAGCACTTGACATGAATGATTTAAAGTCATTTAAAGCAAGTGCAAACAGGATCATGTTGGCTTGCTGTGAGTAACTATTTTTCTTATTTACAAAGCAACCTTATCAACCTTATCAATAATGTTGTTCAAATAATTGCAAACCCTTCTTATCTGCTTGGTAACTTCCAGTTGCTCTTGACCATTCCGGGTTCCTTCTGTAAACTGACTACAGAAATCGAGTCAACTCTCAGTAAGCTGTAATACTTTTTCATTTCATTTAACCTTTATTTTACCAGATAAGAAGATTGTGAACAAATTCTCATTGACAACAACAATCTGGTCAAGAGGCAAACATCCCAGCAGCACAAAGCAAACAAATACAACATAGAATGAATGAATAAATAAATAAATAAATAAATAAATAAATAAATAAGCAAATACATACACGTGCATCAGACAATAGTGAATTCAGATTCTGATTAAAGACATCCTCCGAAACAAAACTGTGTAGTTTTAATTTGATTCAAAATTTATTCCAGTCAATAGCAGCCGCAAACTGAAATGAATTATGCCCAAATACAGTGAACACTCTGGGAAGAACCAGTCTAATAAATTAATCTGATCTTAAATTGTAAACTGAAGTAGGGAACTGTATTAGGTTGCACAGATATAATGGGTTTTTCCCAGTCAGGGTTCTATAAACTAACCTAACCTAAGTTTGCCTAGTGTGCAATGAAGGCCATTCAACCATAATTTACAGATAGCAGTGATGAGTAAGATAAGAAGCACCAGTTATAAATCTTATATCAGAATGGTATAAAGCATCAAGCTTCCCCAAAGCAGCTTTCGAGGACATTGTGTAGACAACATCACCATAATCCAGAATTGGAAGAACAGACATCTGGTCTAAAGTATACCTAGAGGAATGTGTAAAACATGATTCCCTTTCAATTCAAAGACAACCACCAACCAATACTTTTGGAACATGCCTGCCACAGGTTAAGTATTAATTTTATATCAAAGCTGCCGATAGGCCCTTCTGTGGAGTGACGTCCTCGGTCCTGTCTGACCGAGGTAATAAATTGTCACTACATGGAGAACTCGTTCTCTTTTGCATCGAACCTGTGAATACGTGTGATTCGACCTGGGAAGGTTTGGTGGTCATCTTTTCTTTCAGGGAATCATTGATTGCGAAAGACATAACCAATTCTAGATTTGACAGGTTGTTCCCCCAATATCTTATTTGGGGGTCATATTGGTTAACCAGTAGCACACATTATCTACAAAAGGGCAGTACAGTATACAGAAATGATGTTTCCCATCTGTTGTCTGCGCACACTTCACGCTGAAGTATAGTAGGTCATGGATTTCATTGTCACATAGGTAAACTAGGTCGCAGGGATTTTTGGAAGCCTTGTCCTCCTGTAATACTTGGTCCAATTCTCAGTTTTGACATTCTCGCAACTGGAGAAGATCGAAAAAGGATATCATTGTGTACACTTACAGTGCAACATATGGTCATTGAAAGTAACACAGGGCACAAATAATTGTTCACTTTTTTAAGTAGGAGTGTAACAGGGGCTTCGATCTGTATTACGCTTTGTACAAATAGGAAGTAAGTCATGATGCCCGCCACCTTTCACTAGGCATACCAGGGCCAGCAGGCAGAGAATTACAAAATCTAAACATTAAAATATCTTATATATATAAGATATATACTTATATATATATCGTAGTATTATGAAACAATATATATATATATATATATATATATATATATATATATATAATATATGAACACACACACATTATGTATATACAGTCTCTCCCTTATGTTAAACCATATATTTGAAACATGTTTTACATTCAGAGTGAATGCATTCCAAGAATCTGGAGCCTTAAGCGCGAAATCATTCCACCTCTGCATTATGACCCTATATATGAAACTGTATCATCTTTAGATGCAGTACTAAGGAATTCAAACAACACATTTCTGGTGAATTAAAATATTAAATAGCATAGAAAATCTCTAAAATTTGATAAACAAAACCAATTTAGTTTCTGGTACAGTTCATTGGTTAAGATCACTTCATCAACACTACATCAGCACAGTATAAACCTCTAGGATTGTTGCAAATTACACTTGACTTGTGTAGGTCATCCCAGGCACAGAAGTTCACCAAATTCATGTTCTAGTCACATTAGTTATAACCTGAAAATTAACACACCATATTATCAGTCTGTAAAACGAATGACTCGAAAGGGTTCAAGTTTTTTTTGACGATAAACATGGTTGAACTTGACCTAGAGAATCACAAAACACAGTTCTGTCCCAATTATGAATACGGTAGTTCTTTAACATTGCTAGTCCCTTTCACAATAATTGTATTCAGTCAGGACAATCTTGCGTTAAATAACCACCTTTATTATAATACAAAATCTTAAAAAGATTTCCAAAAAACATTGAACCCAAACAATGGTTCAAGAAATAAGCAGAGTAAAAATAGTTGGAGCACAGTCTCACCCTTCAGAGCATCCTAGTGCCACCTGCTAAAAAACAAACAACAACATAATAAATCTGTGCAACGTGTTCATCCCGGTCAACAAATGAAATTAGGCAGAGGAGCACTGTATATTCCCCCTTACCCTCCAGACAAGGCTGGGAGTGAGGTTGTGGTGGCTGGGAAGGAAGTGGTAATAGTGGTAAGCACAGCAGGACTGAGTTTGAGAAGTAGGTTTATATAACCTGTAGGTTGATGGAAACTTCCCAGTAACTGGCTTGTACATTGACCAATAAAATGTACTATTGTGGCAGGGCGATTGTCCTGCACAATGGGTAATTTAGTGTTAGTGTAATTTGTATGTGGGAATCGGTTTATTGTGTGTACAATATGACTAAACAGAATAAACAGAAATGTTCCTTGCGGAAGTGTATTTGAATTATTGTTTTACAGACAGATGCTCGATTGAGACTTGCTGCCTGCTAGGCTTGGTTGAGGGGAAGGGCAGCAAGTGCTTGGCAGTGCCGGACCTCAATCAGCAGGTGGGCGGGTCTTGACAGAGTGTCCGTCAGTTCAAAAACATCCATGGGAGATGGCCATGAGACTTGGCGCTAAGGAGGTCTGGAATCCTGTTGGAAACTGCTGACTACTGCATGGGTTAATCGGGATCAAGGTTACTGTATTCACACAAGAAGAAACTGCAGCCGGCGGCGGTCGTGTGTATACCGGGGCGGGGTAGGAATGGAGCTTAGTTTCAGACAACAGCCTACAGTATAGAGAGAACTGGACTCCAGCAGGACTTCCTGGTTAGGGGAGTAGCGCTAGCCGTTTTTACGGCACCTTTTATTTGTTGTTTTTTGTACTGTGTTTTATTTTGCATTTTTGTAAACCTTGCTGTATTAGTCCTCTGTGCTGGTAACATCACATGACCACTTTTATTTATTTACTTTCTGTTTGTTTATTAATAAATCCTGCGCTCCTGTGCTGGGGTTTTCAACTCCACCCCAGTTGTCTCTCTGTATTGCTTGAACAGCGGCTACCCACACACGTGACACGAGCAAGATCCTGTCACAACTAGGCACTTGTATTACTGATACGATAGATTTCCTGCCTGAAAACCTTGCAAGCTTTATATTCCTTTTAAACTAAATAAACACACACACACATTATATATATATATATATATATATATATATATATATATATATATATATATATATATATATATATATAAACCAATCTGAGCCACACTTATAAACAGGTCACTATGGTTTTGCATGTCTTTGTTTCTGATCTCAACAGTGCTATTCCTTTCTTTTGCAATTTAAACAACAAATCTACCAGTACCTGAATTTGCAAACTCAAGTTTCTTCTGTCTGTGAAAGCATACAGATACACTTTGTCATCTTCCTAGAGACTCTGTGATTTAACCAATAATATTGATTTTGTAGAAGAGTGTATCATTCCTCTGCTGCTACCTCTATGCTCTGTGTACTCAAACCCCCCTTTCACACTGGCATTCACTACCCGGGTTGGAACCTAACCAGGTCAGGACCCGGCGTCATGCTGGTCGGCAACACGATTTCACACTACTTTTAATAAAGCAGGGTTTACCTGGGTGACAGACGCGAGTACACAATGCGTGTATCAATGCCCCAGAAGCAGTTAGTTACGGACACTTTCATGGTTCTTCACCCCTGCTGCAATCTGGCTCCTGGTGTGTCTCAATCAAGAAAAATATGACGAAACAGAAATGTTCCTTGCAGAAGTGAAACCTTCACGCAGGCGTGGCTGTTTGTTATTTTGTCAACTTACAAACGACCTTCATGCATTTTGCCTCACTCAACCCAGGTCAAAGCGTGTCGATCCACATCCTGAGGTGGGTCGCTGCAACCTGGATCAACCCGGGTACAAATCAGGTACATAGTTTCAAACTACACGGGATTGTGACCCGGGCAGCCAGAACCCGGGTCAAGACTCAGGTAGGAGTGCCAATGTGAAAGGGGCCTAACTGTCTGCTTTTAATGCCCACTGCTGTACTTTAAGGCACTTGAGTCAAAGGATGTGTTTCTTAACAACTGATTTCATGCCGCATACATTATTTGATGCAATAACTTTGGAAGATCACAAAACTACAACTGCTTCAGTAACAACATACAGCGAGTCTGAACATTATTCGCACAGTTACTGCACATTTTAATATGTATAGTCTTATAATTCTATACAGTATTAGTTCCCAACAAAACTAAGCACCTCATTTTATTTTCTTATATATATACACACACACACACACACACACACACACACACACACACATATATATATATATATATATATATATACACACATATATATATATATATATATATATACATATATATATATATATATATATATATATATATGATGAATACTGAAGATCAATTAAAAAAAAGATATACAATTTATACATGGATTGCAGTTACTAAAAATATTAAAACAAATTATTTTGTCAGTTAAGATGGCATAGGTAAAACAGGCAGATAACTAGAATAATCTGTAAAGCTATTTAGTAGACGAGTTTCAAGGACGTAATTGGTGACCAATGAAAACACTGTTTACTGAAGCAAGGGAAAAGGTACTGTAGAAAGGCTTCATGCAGAATTCACAATTGAGCTTATAATATAATGTATTTTTAAGTAATAAATTACTAATAATAAAACTCTATAATAGTGTATTACACAACATTCTTAAAAGTACATGGTTTTATTGCTACCTCTTTGGGAGAAAGTAACGTTTAAGAGATAAGTAGTTTCTATACTATAACAGTATACGTATTTTCGTGACACATTATGTTACAAACCAATTTGACTGAATTATTATTTTTTTTCTCTATAACCTACAGCTGCATAAATCACACAAATACAAGTATTTCACGGTCTTGTTAGCAGGAAGCCCTGTACACCCTGTAGAAAAGTGTGTTAAAAACGACTCAGTTCCACAATCTGGTGTTTCACTGAGGACAACCTAAGTTTCACTGTTTGAGTGTCTTTTTTTTTTTTTTGTATTTATTTTTACTGGGGAAAAAAACCTCTAAAAATAATACAGTAATATAAATGCACCTATCTGCACTTGACAAAAAATGAGAGGAAAATAAAATTATCGTGATAATATAAGGAAGCCAACAGTTTATGTTTTTTTTTTTTTCTGGTTTTCTGATTTTCTAAAATGTAACAACTGTATTTTATTTTATTTTTTATTTTTTTAATAATTCCATATTCCTCTGTGCTTGTGTTATGGGCCTCTGCAAAGTTTGTATGAATGTAGCGCGAATTCCTGACAAGCAGTCACCGTTTTAGACCAGTGAATTGTCTTTAACATAAATAAAATTAGTTTTGCATCAGAAGGTTAGAATATTCATTTAAGAATATGATTAATTTCCATTTGAGCTTTTTTATTCATTAAAGCAATTGTTTTTAAGAATGTTGTATTCAGTTTCAAAAATTCAAAACATGTAATTATTATTGGGTAGCTTGCTTAACAGGCATTTCATTAAAAAAATAGTAACACAAAATATGTATAGTCCATATATGTATGGATAAATAATTAAATGCGATTTCATACGATAGGAAAACATGAAGAGCTAATAATTAACTAACAATTCGCCTTATATATACACTTGTTAAGAAACACATACAGTACATCAAATCGTTGGCTTATGTTACTTACTGTACTGTAGGTAAATTCAATCAAAGCAACGGTCACATACTGCGTATTTAAAATATATTCGCAGTTACACCAACGGCATTTATACCACAGTTCAATACGCAACTGTTTTGATTCTATTGCAAACGTTTAAAGACATTTTCAATACATTGCAATATATGTCTTGGAATATCATCGAGCAAAACTTAAAATGGTAAATTACACTGACTTGTGCGCTGCATTCTCTTTCTTTTCTTTAAAACAGCTTTCTTACCTGAGGGGTTTGATCCTTAATTCTGAGGTGCTGCAGAGTTTGGTTGCCAAGGGATAGCATAGTCCCTCACGGGTAACAAACCCAAATACCTGCAACGACGTGCACGATTGCCTTCAGACAAGACAAATGGTATTCCAGCGTAAGAGCACCGGTATCAGGGCAAGTCAGTCTGAAACAACTGTCTGATGGATCATAAACTGGACTCTCACGCCAGGAGGTGTGAACTTCAGCAGCTCACTCGCGGCACTGGAGGAACGCGGACGAGACGAGTGAGGCGACAGCACCGCACAGTGGCAGAGACTCAGGTTTCATGGAGCGAGTCAGATTTGGAGCGCATTTTTCAATTAGTAAATTACTATTTAGTAAGTATA
Source organism: Polyodon spathula (assembly GCF_017654505.1). NCBI lineage: Eukaryota > Metazoa > Chordata > Actinopteri > Acipenseriformes > Polyodontidae > Polyodon > Polyodon spathula. Next base: position 94,779,255 of record NC_054535.1, on the reverse strand, counting down.
GTACATTATCATAATTAGCATAAGAACACAAATATAAGAATATAATTTATATAGCCTCATCAGTCCCTTTATCCGTTTACTTAGCTGTTTGGATTTTCAGTATAAATCATAAACTGTAGGTTTTTAGGAGCTTTTAATAGAAGGGAAGATGACTGTCTCCAGTTCACACCTGGCAAATCGAAAGAGTAAAGGTAAGATTCGATTTTAATTGTTTTAATTAAACATTACCAATTAATGTTGTAAGGGTTTCAATTAATTATGTCTAGAACATATATAAATGTTTTATTATTAGTTTTGATTCATATATTTTTGTTTATTAAAACTGTCCATCAAAATTGATATTGGATAAGGTGGACAGATTTTTAAGTCCTTCAACTGGGATAGTATGGGAATATTGTGAATAACTGCCACTTTTTTTTTTTCAGTTTGGCAATGTTTGATCTAATATTCATACTTGCCAACATTTGGAAACTGTTCAGCTCGTCTCTTTTTCTTACCTTGATATAAGTTAGTGAGCAGATATGTCAGCCGCACGAAGAGCACAGCGTGTGGTTTTCATTCTACTGTTCAGAATAAATGATTTTTTTATGGGTAAATATCGGGACTTTCTTCCTATGCATCGAGACGCTGGACATCTGCTAGGAAATTGGGAATGTCCCGACCATAGGGACTGTTGGCATGTATACATATTGAAAGTAAATTCAGAGATGCATGGTGATCTTCAGAGTGGAATATTTTACTTTCAAAAACTTTTTTTGTGAACAAATGATCTTATTGTCTTTGTAATTTCAGTTCTACACAAGTATAGTTATTACACTACATAGTACCAATTCAATATATGCAATCCTGACATTCTATTTTATTGCTGATTACTGCTCCAAATCTAGTTCCTTTTCCGCCTAAAACACTGTAATTTCCATCTCGCTATCTATCTCTATGCTTATCCTCCAGTGTCCAATATGCAAAACAATACCTTCCTGTATGAAAACATTATTTATCTCAATATTTCTATTTAATAAATGGTCACTTCATGGATTTTTTTTTCCCCTTAAAATAATACATTTCTTACCATTTAATACGACATGGTAATTGTTCTGTATCTATTTTTTTTCTATTGCAGTTTGTGCTAGGATCATTAGTGAGAAATCAACAAAAAAACAGAAGGGAGACCGCATTCAAACAAGAACAACAACTCAGGTAAGACAACCATTAAATGTATTTATCTAAATGCTAGAAGTATCAGAAACAAAATTCTAGAACTTGAAGCTACTGCACTAACAGGTAACTATGATGTGATAGGTGTTACAGAAACGTGGTTATCTGAGAGTGATGGGGACGAATATAATATTTGTGGGTATACACTGTATAGGAAAGACAGGCAGGACAGAAGAGGAGGAGGGGTAAAGCCAAGCAGGCAGGCCAGACGAGGAGGAGGGGTAAAGAAACAGTCTTGAAGCCCAGGTGTTAAACCTGGACAAAGAAAATAAAACCGAATCAATATGGGTCAGAATAACAGACAAAAATTCAAAAGGCATAATAATAGGAGCATGCTATAGACCGCCAGATTCAGACGGTGAGCACAATAATCTGTTATACAATGACATTAGAAATGCGTGTAGCAAAGGAGAAGCCATACTAATGGGGGATTCAACTTCCCCCAAATAAAATGGGAAAACCCGGTGGGTAGCGCGACTGAAATAGAAATGGTGGAAATGACAAATGACTGCTTCCTAACACAATTTGTGAAGGCACCCACTAGAGGGGAGGCATGCCCTTGATTTAGTCTTTTCAAATAACGAAGATAGAATAACTAAAACAGAGGTCAGAAACCACTGGCAAACTCAGACCACAACATGGTCTCATTTGAAGTGTTTTTTAAAACACCAAAAGTAATGACTAAAGCTAAGGTTTACAATTTTAGAAAAGCAAACTATGAAGGAATGAAACAGAGACTAACAGAAGTAGAATGGAGTAAAATGAGAAAACACCCACAGAAGAAGGATGGTTGTTCTTCAAAAACGTAGTACTAGAGGCGCAAAACAATTCTATCCCTAAAGTAGACAAATCTAAATGTAAAACTAAATTGCCAAAATGGTTTAATAGATCAATTAAAAAAAAACATATTCAGCGAAAAAAGGCACTTTACAGAGCATTAAAAAAGGACAAAAAATAAAGTACACAGAAAGAGTACACGGAACTGCAAATGCAAGTCAAAAAGGAAGTTAGAAAGGCCAAGAGAGAAATAGAAATGAACATTGCTAAGGGAGACTAAAACCAATTCCAAAATGTTTTTCCAATATTACAACAGCAAGAGAACATTCAAAGAGGAGATTAAATGTTTAAGAGATACAAATGGCAAAATCATAATAAGAAAAAAAAATTCTCTACGTGCATGTCGTTTTTCTAATCTGGTTATGTTAGGGACTATTTTTTTCAGCGGAGTGTTACCTGGCGAAATATCAAGTCCAAGGTAAAATAGGTTTTAACATTTTGTTGTTGTTGATTTTTTAAGAGAAAATAAAGGAATACATTGTTTTCTAATAGCTATAGCGCCCTCTAGATGCGGCTCGGAAGGCAGAACTCCAGTCGCGGTCACCTATCAATCACACCGTGGAGCTTGCATCGACCGGCTCTGGCGTAACTATATTTTTTTTTCAGCAACCTTCAAATATTAAACTATTACTAGTAAAGGTGGTGACATGTGTTAAATGTATATATTTTTTTACAATGTGTTGACTGTGTGCAATAAATGAAGCCCGCTAATCAGCTTTTTTGAGCTTTGTTTAGAAGCTGCACAAACTGAGAAACAGGAATTTCCTTCTGAAGTAGTTATTAAGTAAGGTAAACAGTAATCCCGGTACAGTAGGTACACCCGAAGTTTCTCTGAATAGTTGTATTTCCAAACCCCCATTTTAACATGCTGTAAGCGGATGGGTATCACTGAAAACGGGAAGGAGCCTGTTAAACACTGTTGGGACTTAATTGCATGATGACATTTCCTGCCTATTCCATCAATGATCATGAGAAAGCGTCTTCTGACACTAAATGAGATAACTACATATTTTACGAAGGCTGCTTTCTTTGTTGATCTTGGCTGGAGTTTATTTTTTTGAGTCAACAGTATAGGCTGAGTCATGGATCAATGTGTAATAAGATTAAATGCTATTCCTTTTCCGGTCAAATAAAATGTTGTCACTTCTTTGCACTTACAAAAGAAATACTGTTTAATCTTCCTTAATATAAGCATAAGCATTATCCTATATAAAATGAGCAGAGATGTTATCTGGTTGTGAGGTAACGCTTTCTCGTTGTCATTGATTGGCACTGAAAAACTGCATAGACAAGGCAGGAAATGTCATCATACAATTAACTTTTTTTTTTAGAAGGTTCCTTTCTGTTTTAAGTGATAGCTGTTGGCTTAAAACAACATAGTAAAAAGGAAATTTGAAAATAAAACTATTTGTTGAAACCCCAGCACTGCATTCAAATGTAATCCGAGTGCTGACATTTGCCGCTTTTGCTGAAGGAAAACATGTTTTTATCAATGTGCTGTGTTTTCTTCTATTAAACTAATACATGTGGTAAAGTGAAATACTTATAAACAGATTAATTCTGCTTTTTTAAAGAACGTAAAATGAAAATGAAACAAGGACATGATTTTTTTTTTTTCCCTCAAAACTAGCCTATCAAACTGTTTTGTTTTGTTTTGTTTATAATAAGAAAGATAACTATTTACGACTTTAACGTAATTCAATCAATAACAAGTTTTCTTACATAAGTTTTTATAATTGGTTATGCTTAACATCGTGAGTTATGATGGCGAAATATAAGTACTTAAAAATACAAAAAAAGACAAATTTTACTCGATTAAAGGCCTTTGATTTAAGTTACCTAGTGTATCTGTTAAATCAATATTGTTTTACACTGTTTTCTTCTCGTGCATGTCGTTTTCATAAATCTGGTTATGTTGTTAGGGACTATTTTTCTTTCACGGAATATTCATTAACATAAGTTTCTTAGAGGGTACCTGTGGTGTACTGAAAGTGAATATAGACAGTAGCTTAACCTCTTTCGGCAGCGAGAGTGATGATTCAGACAAGGATAGCTGCCAGTTCATTTTAGTAACAGATATGGTAGTAACACAGCAGCCTGCATGAAAATACCATATTCTGTTACCGGCGTGACAATACTCTGGGGAAAAACGAGACGAAATGAGCGTCCCAAGAAAGGTTCTGGTGACACCGGAACCAGTGTGCCAAAAGTGGGACTGTCCCGTCCAAAACGGGACGATTGGTCACCTTAATACTGGGACTATATTTTAGATTTTAAAAATACATGTTTTAGTAATCCGGTTTACTATAAAGTTAACAGATTTCACCTTTATATTTTATTATTATTATTATTATTATTATTATTATTATTATTATTATTATTATTATTAAATAAAAATATTAAATTAATTTTTGTGTAATAAGATTAAATGCTATTCCTTTTCCGGTCAAATAAAATGTTGTCACTTCTTTACTTTTAAATGAAATACTATTTAACTGTCCTTAATATAAGCATAAGCATTATCCTATATAAAATGAGCAGAGATGTTATCTGGTTGTGAGGTAACGCTTTCTCGTTGTCATTGATTGGCACTGAAAAAGTAAAACATATTAATGATTTATTTGCTGTTTTTATCAAGTTTTTCTTAAACTTTTGGGTTTATTTACAACCTCTTCCTGATTCTTTTCATTAATGTACATGACAGCTGAATACATTTTTTAATTTATAATAAGTGGCTGTGATTCAGATCTTGACCTTAGTGATGAGGAAATTGACGACCAGGCCAATGAGTTTTGTTCCTCCACTGCAAACTGTATTTGATGCCGATGACACAGGATCAGAAGATAATGATCCTTATCCTTCAACTGCAGCTGAATCACGAAAAGAATGTTGCACATTGTGGAAAAAGACCATGGAGTGAGTTTATATATTATGTAGTGTGCAAGGTATATTTGTATTTCGACTAGTTTAAGTTGTAAATTGGAGATTCCCTTAAGGTTGCAATTGCATTCCTGACAGTTATTTAAGACGAAAGTTAGTCTTAACAGGGGTATCATTAGTAACACAAATATTTACTTTAGTTAATATTTGATAAAGCATTGTTAAATCAGTCTCATATATAGTTTTGGTTCAGAAGGCAATTCTCACTCTTGTGAGATAAAGACGCTCTTTGTGTCCAGACAGCCTATCGGGAATTATCTATTATCAAGACAGCTAAATTTGGATTCTAGCTTCTAAACGCAGAATGATAATTGCCTTATGAAACTCACATCAATTTGTATAAATCACAAATACTATAGTATTCATTAACTGAAAGCATGAATTGAAAGCAATAATCTTCAATTATACTACAATACTATACTTCAATTATGTTGACTTCAAATGTTCATCCAACTCTTTCTCCAGTGATCAATCGGGGGTAGTACTTTAGGAATTTAGATGTCTCACGGAGCAGACTCCCACACCAAGGCAAACACTACTATCTCGTATTAGAGTGTCCGAAAACGGTATCTCTGTCCCAGCTGGTCGCAGGCTGGATCTCCAGATTATCACAGCTCAAAGACTGGTTTGTGTATTGGAGCCTTGGATTTCATGTCAAGAGCATTGTTTCAATGTCGCACTCATATTTGTGTAGGTCTCTCTCTACCCCTATGATTGGATAATTGGGTTAATTTGGGCAGTGCCTGAGCCCACTTGAAGTGTTTTTCATTGGTTGTTCTCATACCGACGCGGCCCCTTGTTCTCCATTGGTCCGCTATCCCACTCCCTGTCGGATGGGTTTATGACAAGGACTGGTTCCCGTCTAGTGTGAAGACACCTAGAATTGTTTGGCTTGTGGCGCCGAATGAGTCATTGAGCGATCGTGAAGATAAGCCATGTGTCCAGTATTTCGTTTACGACTCTTTTTAAAAGCATTTTTTGTCAGTGGGGGAGTTGGAGACCAGAAACCAAGAAGGAATGGTTTAAGAACCCCCCTCTGTATATTTCAATTCTGTTGCTTTCATACACAGAATGATATTATGAAGCAATCTGATGCTACAAGTATTAGTATATTGACATTTAAACCACACTCGTACAAGATAGCTGGCTTTTTACACATAAGATGCAACCTCATACAAGATAGCTGGCTTTTTACACATAAGATGCAATCTCTAACGATTTTCTTTAATTGCATATTTTCACCTAGTGTACCTCTTCAAAGAGAGCATTCTGATGAGAAAATGATGGAAGGGCCTTTACAGCGACAAGACTGGGATCCAGAGCAGTGAAGAATACATTGACATTGAGCTGTATGAAACCATGACATGTGCTACAAACAGAAGATGTGCTGAAGAAACAGGCAAATCATTGGGTGTAACAGCTGATGAAATGCAACAATTTACAGGGATCATATTCATGATGAGTGTACTAGGCTACCCACAGATTAAGATGTATTGGTAACAAAGTACAAGAGTTCCCAGAATAGCTGACACAATGAGTAGAGATTCGATTCGCTCACGTTTAAAGGTAGTGGTTGACATTGATGTTACAGAAGAGAATAAAAAAAAAAATAATAATAATAATAAACTGTGGAAAATTGATCCAATTCTTCAGAAGGTTAAATAAGCCTGCTTGAAAATCCCAGGAGTGACAGCTGTGTCAACTGATGAACAGATGATTCAATTTACTGGAGCACCCTCATTAAAGCAGTATGTGCCTTATAAGCCTAACCCAGTCGGATTGAAAATTGCTGTTCTGGCAGACCTAGATCTTGAGTTTGAGATTTACCAAGGGGAAGACACATTTCCACAAACGATTGGATGGAAAGCCTGTTGGGTTCAGGCGAAGCAGCGTTTAAGCAGTTATGCAAGAGCTTGAGTCAAGGAATGCATGTGTGTTTCAACAGATACTTTACCAGCATTCCTGTGTTAGAATATCTTTACACTTTAGGGGTCGTGGGACAGGTACTGTTACGCAGAACAAAATACTGATGATAAGACATTGGAACATCTAAGTAGAGACAGTTCTGATCAGTATGTCTATGCTGACAACAAGGTCTGTATGGTCAAATGGTTGGATAAACAGGTGTGACAGAGAGTGAATGAATCCTAGTAACAGTCTCCCTCCCGCCTTGTGAGGGCGCTGTAGAACAGGAACAGTGTGCCTCGTACTGGATGGTCTGGCAGTTCATTCCAGGGTCAGTTTGAAGCCAGCCATCTGGGAAGGGGGTGGAGTCACAGTGCCCGAAGTCATCGCCTAATGAGGTATGCGATGTGTCAGTCATGGATTGGAGGAGACGTGATTGAACTAGCTATCGCAGGGGGCGTAACTAAACGTATGATGTAATTTTTTTTAAAGTAGTGAGTAGTTGTTTCTTGATGAAAGAAATGCACAGGCTTTTTCTTCAGCTATAAGTTTGGTTTATTCAATATATACAGGTTTAATTCCGAAACAAAAAGAATGCTCAAAGCAAAACAGTACAGCTCACCCTTTCATATGCAAACTGCATGGTACAAAACTTACGTTCAAAACAAAACATAACAGAACAAAATAATACAATGCAATACTGTAGGTTTGATCCTCCAGGACTTTCTCGATCGACAAGTCTCCAATACTAGTCTTAATGAAAGAGAGAAGTGAGCTGAACTGAGTGTACCTTGATTAAGTAGCCACTGACCTCAGCACCACTCTCCTTTCTTCTCTTTGTGGGTTCAATCAACCTGGGCAACCCCCTGTGGAGAGTCTCATGTACTTTTCATTCCTAGATGGTGTTATCTTGGTGTGGCTCTTTGTTCCTTTATGCTTAACCTTTGTTATCTTTTGAATGCATCGGTTCCTCCAGCAATGTGTGATTGTGTTTATTCCAGCAGTCAGACCGTCAGTCAGTGCAATGCAATCTTGCAATCTCGCATTTACCGGTTATTATACCTCCTCTGATAATCTCCTTTTAAAACTAACAGAGTGTACAAAACTGCAAACACGTGTATATTGCAATCAAACTTCTTTCCATGTTATCTAACATAAGCCACTTTTAGAAAAAAAGATGGGGGGGGGGGGGGGTCCTACCGCGATAGAGTTGCCCACGAGGTACCCCGAACAGCCTGCTGTCCTCTTCGCTGGGTATGAACTCCGTATACGCCCAAGTCTAAACTATCATGCTATGGTCATTACAGTATGTGTAAGTATTTATCATGCGTGGTAATTATGTGTCTCTTGTGTTTCAAGCTACAAAAATAATCTTAAAAGAGCATGTTTCTCTCCCAGTATATAATGGAATGTGATGATGTAATCTGTTCCTTTTTTATGGTTATCAAAAGGAAATGGGGAATTGAGAAACATATGGTGAGTGTTACGTGTTTTGTTTGTTTGTTGATAACTGTCTGTGTTTGTCACTGTTAGACGGCTAACACAAACCCGGGAGCTGTCGCTACAAGCCAGCCCCAAACCCGGACTACACTGCACCACTGTTACTATTATTGCCTTGCACCACACCTGCACTAAGAGCACTCACTATCTGGGGAAGTGGCCGTGTCTGTGTGATATGTTATTCTCGTTATATTATTTCGGGACTGAACCCCATAGTTTATATACTGGCAATACACATCATTGTGTAGAGCCAGTACTATTATTGAACCAGTTACAAACTGAAAGAAAGAAATAAAATAATAATAATATCTTTATATAGCACCTTTCATAATGGACCACCATCACAAAGTGCTTTACAGCAGTAGGCTGTGAACTGTGCATTATATGCAGAGTCACTTACAATAGGACATTGATTTAACATCTCATCTGCAGGATGGCGCATAAAAAGGTTAAGTGACTTGCTCAGGGTCATACAGTGAGTCAGTCAGTGGCAGGATTTGAACTGGTGACCTTCTATTTACAAGCCCTGGACTTTAATCACTGGACCACAACACCTCCTTGTGAAGATAACTGTTTTGTGTCATTGTTTGGAGCACTTGCATCACCTGGACACTTGCACACACCAAACCACTTGTTCACACAAGGTGGTCACGTAAGAAAAATAAATACAGCAAGAGATTTTAAGGCAATACAATAAAACAAAATGAGAGAAGTTGACATGATTGACTGCACCATATTCTACTGCAGGGCAAAAGCTAGGACCAAGACTTGGACAGTTAAGGTGATCATTCACATGCTGGATTTGTCAGCAGCAAATTCATGGTTACAATACCGACAAGATCACTGTTCCTTAAGGGACAGAAAGAGAGAGGTTATGGAGTATCTAAACTTCAAGGTGGAACTAGCCAATGCCAGGATAGACTACAAACCAGTCCAGTGATGATTCCAATGAGGACCAGCTGGAACACTGGAGGAAGATCACACCATTGCCTGCAAAGGGGTCTGCTCTGAAGGTTGCTAGCCACATGCCTGAAATGGCAAAAATAAAGAACTGTGCATGCTGTCAAAATCTTGGTTATAAGAAAAAAAGAAAAGGTCCATTGCACTACATATAATGTTTTTCTTTGCCTGACAGCAGACAGAAATTGTTACAGAGAATTTCACAAATAGGATGTATGTTTTAAATGCAACCCAAAGTAACAATAATATCTTTAAAAAGAGATCATTTTCATTTGAAATGTGAAAGAAATTGTTAAACTCTGGAAGTCCTGTGAAATATGGTTATGTTTCAGACTTAAAATGTTGTGTTAACCTGTCGTGAATAAATTATGGTGTGGTTTGTATTGTATTAAACAGTGTAGCACTGGATGAAATTGCTATTGGAAAATGGTCAACTGTATGAATCCACAAACAAAGTCCTGGAGGCTGCGACGAAAAGCGACAGTCGCTGGGATGTCAGCAGGACTTAACGCGGCAGGCTGCTGGCTGTCAGAGGCAGCCGGTGATGTGGAAGTCCTGGGCAAAGGTGAGCCTGAGGGTCCAGCCCCCAGGTTGTTGCTGCGTCCACTCCCCCGGTAGGGGGCAAACCGGTCCCGATGGATCACCACCTTCCAAGCACTGGTTGGCAAATGCACCCGATAGCTTGTCTCCACAAGTCATTCCAGGACACCGCAAGGCCCCACCCAAGCACTTTCCAGCCTGTGGTAGCATCCCTCCTTACAACAGGGGCTTTAAACCCACACAAAAAGTGGTGTTCTCTCACCTGAAGGTCATAGTACCACTTTTAGTGGCCACCTTCAGCCTGCAACAGGTTGCGGGCAATGCAATGCACGGTGTCCAGATGATCTTGCAAGTCGACCCCTGCATGGCAGCACGGCAGGCTATCAGCTGTACATCCAAGTCTTTTTGGTGGCTAGTGGTGATAATAGCCAACTTGGCAGAGAGGGTATTGTTAAACTGCTCCACCAGCCCATCGCTCTGGGGGTGCAGGTCTTATGTATCTCCAGGCGACGGCACATCTATGCAAAGACCCTGGACTCAAAGTTGAACCCCTGGTCCGAGTGCAGCTACTGTGTTACTGCGGCAGAAAAAGCCTTCCAGCAGCACGTCTGTCACTGTCTCCGCTTCTTGATCCAGGATTGCATATGCCTCTGGCCACATTGTGAAGTAGTCCATAGCTACCACAATGTAGTGGTTCCCCTGATCAGACCGCGAAAAGGGGCCCAGGATATTGACCCCGATCCATCCCATGGGCTCCCCGGCTGGAAACTGCTGCAGTGCTGCAGGTCCCTCCTTTGCGACATGCTCTGTGAGCATGCAGAAATCCTCCACATCCCAACGCCAATGGCCCCAGTAGAACGCCTGTCAGAGTCGCTTGAGTGTTTTTCTGGCCCCAAAGTGTCCTGAACTCAGCATGCCATGATGAGCTTGCAGTCCCTCATCTCCCGGTCTACTGGCTGCTTCGACTGCCGCTTCAGTACCCTGATGGCCAGACTTCTCCATTATGCCCAGAGCACCTTTGTCGCTGGCGACTGCGGGGCTATACTGTCCCACAGCGTCACATGGTGTTCCTCCAGCCAGTGCAGCAATGGCTGCAGATCAGCATCCCAGTCTTGCTGCCTCCTGCTCTCCGCTGCTGTGATACAGTGCGCCACCTGCCCCTATGGTTCCCGAATTGACAGCAGCCACTTCAACGCAGCATGATCCATCTGGATAAGGAAGGGCAGTCCACACAGATAGTGACAGAAATGAAATACCGCCTTTACTGCTGCAAGCAAATCCCATCGGATGACGCAGTACCGCCACTCTGCAGGGTTCGACATCAATCATGACCCGGCAGCCCGGGGCTGGTACAGATCGCAGTTTGGCCGGTAGTTATGAAGCACCACAGGTCCAAAAAGACGAAAATATAAAGTGGAGTGGAAGAAAGACTTAATCTGGCTTCACGTTGACAGTGAAACAAACGTCAGTTCCCAGACTTGCAGATAAAACAGCAGCTTTTTTGTTGGTAATTCAACATTTACTTGCCTGCATATCCAGTCTCACAGTAATAGTTCGCAAGATAGCAGGTGTTTGTCTGCTGCTGCGACTGCAACGAGAAAAACAAATGCACAGATGGATACCCAGGTATGCCACGTGGAAGCTGGACAATGGGATCGAATTATCTAACATTTTGATTTGGGATACACTGTGTTCAGGTCAATGCCATTCACAATCTTTACAGGTCTCGTTTGTATCAGCAGTAAGATTGGTGCACTGGATGAAATTGTTATTGAAGAAAGAAGGCAGTTTTGACAACAGAGCACGGTTCAACAGCGGGCAGGCTCTTTATTTGCAGCAACAGATTGGGCAAGTGCCTCTGATTTTTTATGGCTGGCTACAGCCCTGTAATAATTAATCTAATTGCAATGGTATACCTCCTGCTTGCTGCTGAAATAAATAATGTATAACCGCTTAGTGTTAAGTGTAGTTGCGGCAAGGAGGTTTTAAAGTGGAGGAAGCATGTGCCCGTTATGTGTAAACCTAGACATGCCTGTTTAGTCCCCTTTCAGTTAGAGAGCAGTGCCTATAGCAGAGTCTTGTAAATAAGAAGCCATTCATTATATTTTAGTGAAGGCATTAATGTAGGCCAGAATCTGTAAGCTCTGACATAATGGATTCTCTAGCAGTAACATATTTTAAAAAGACACCAAATGTAGACACATTCTGTTCAGTGTTAATAGCCAGGAATATATAATAAACTTTCACCGGTAGTCTAGGCAGACAAGGGTCATTATAATATTAAATGCAGACTTCTACCAGTTTCCATAGACCTCCAGCAGCGATAAATAGACCTTAGAACTATTACATAAGTCCATTGCATAAAAATTCTGGAACTTTCTTATACTGAGCAATAACAATATGATGAGGGTAGCACATTATAATTTGTTCTAATGCCAATAAATTGAGTTATATGAAATCTTCCATATGAATCACTGTCATAGGAATTCCAAAGGACACAATACAGTTTATATAACACACGTCATAAAGGACTAATGTCAGACTCAGGACGGAAGCACACATAATAAAATCCTATGACCAGCTGCATGAAAGTTCTGTTTCATTAGTACAGTGTAACATTTTATGAAAAATACTTTGTCAAAAGACATGTTCCTCTTGATCATGTATATGTTGATGTAGGATGTGCTTTATATAAAGAAGAGGCTCACTGGTTAATTAGATTATCATGTTAGTACTGTCTTGTGGAGACAGGGTGGGGGTGGTATGGAATCTGATCTGTCATAAATAAATAGGTGTGGCAAAGTGGTGAGTGCATGCAGGTGAGTGCAGTGCCGAGCAGATTAATCACACAGACAGTGATTCACAGGTGCAGGGGTGTTTATTAATAATTATAATGTCCAGAGCCTTATGGCAAAACCTGTAAACACTAATCATAATGGAAGTGGTACAGCGGTGTGTATCACTTCTGCTTGTAAATCCAACTGGTTTGACCCAAAACCCCCACAAAACACAGACACAATTCCTACAGTGTGAGAATTATGTCTTGTGGTGCAAAGAGAGTTCCTCAGTGAAAAGTGAGTGTTGATATCCGGGTTTGATGCTGGCCTGCGGATGCAGCTCCGGATTGAGTTTGTAATGTTGAAACAGATAATACAAACAAACAGCGTTACAAGACAAAACTAACAAACACTCACGGTTTCATTCACAAATAATGGGGACTCCTTCTAGATTGTTGCTAACCATATACAAAGGAAAAGATCACTTTCACTATGCCCCCTATTTATACCCTCGCTCATGACCCCTAGGTTAACGAGCGCATCCGCTCCTCCAGTCCTCGGATGCCACGCCGTCTCCCGTCCAAGTCATTGAACTTGGGTGCCGTAGCTCAGCCCCCTTCCTAAATGATCGACTTCTACCTACCCTAAGGAATAAATTGCTGTGCCATTTAGTTAAGTGTACTCCGTTCCTTTTACATAGTGCCCTCACAGGTCGGGAAGGAGATCTAACACCAAGAATCGTTTGATCTCTGTCACAATAGGTTCATAACATATTTTGTGTATTGATCATGAAATGCAGCTCTCTTCTTTTTGCTGTGGTTTAGGCCCTCAGCACTGTAGCTGGGTGTATGAGTTTACTCACCATGACCTCATGATAATGAGGAGGATCCAGCTCATGAAACTCTGTAATAAGGAGCTGGAGGTTTGTAGTCAAGAGCAATGTGTGTGTGTTTTTAAACAGGTAGCTTCTTTTTCATTTTTTGTGTCTGTGTTAAGGTGCTCTTCAGTTCAGGTTGCCGGGATAGTAACATAGCCTAGATCAGTCAAAACCTCATCTGTATGGCAGGCAATTGGAAATGAAGAGCAGCTTTTGAACTCAGTCAAAGCACCTTTTGTAATCACTTGGGGACTAAATAGGTAGAGGGGCCTTGCTTCTGAACCGACTTGTCAAGCTTGTTCACAGCTTCGTTATCGTATGTATTACCTGCCCATTGTAGATATCGTTTTTTAGGCATCTATTCTACACAACCTTTTCATTGAAGGAACATTACCTTTATGGTTAGTCAATTGCTTTCTGTTTTCAGACTTGCCATTGTGACCATAGTTGTTTATTTCAATGAGGAATGGGAGACAGAAGGATTGGGTCTGTGCTGTCTTAAGTGTCCACTAGCTGGCTTGAAAAGTCGTGTGGCTTGGATGAATTTTTCGTTAATTATTCTCCATTTGTAATACAAAATTAGAACAAATTATAACGTTCTACCCATTTGCAGCAAAATAGCAGCTTCTCCCGCATGGTAAAATGGCCTGTTGAAAGTCATTGGGTCAGTTCAGAGCAGGAGCAAGAATATTTAAATATCTGGGATTTGAGACTGGCTGAATTCGAAAGAGTTGAACCAAATTAGATGAAATGAATGGGTTTGGTCCTGGTCCAAGCAGATACTCAGATTCTGCACTGCAAAATTATATGGTTTCTGATTCATCCTCTGTGTACAGCATGCTGGGATTGCTCAAAATACCACCATTGGGAGAAAACACACACACACACCTGTGCATAAATTACTGCTTTACAAACAAAAGTTACTAGAATATTTAGCAACGTTTCTCTTTTAAGATAAGAGTAATTCTAGAGGACTTAATGTGTTCCCTAGAAAAATCAAACAACATTTGTGAGAATCTCATAGGATTTTGAAACAAAAGACAAGATTGGAAGCAGTTGCACCTTATAAAAAAAATAAAAAAGCATGCACATTTACTGATCAGGATAGCAAGACATGGCAGCCTTGATGCAGGCCCCTGGATAATGTATTTATGTGACTAAACAGACCTCTAGACCTCATGGAGCATCACTCAGACTCCAGTTCCATATTGGAAAAGTCAGAAACTTTGTTTCGGCACAACTCCAGAACAATTATTAAGAAAATCATGAAAATTCCAACTGACAAAATGTTATTTTTAATTGGTAATGGTTAAACCTGCAAAAGGTTATGACTAAATAAATGCTGTCATTCCTAAACACTAGATCCTTGGCAACACACACCCATGACTTGATTTGCAACACACAAGACGTAAATGTAAACATTCTTCTTGGCATATCAGAAAGCACTCAGACAGGGAGAATGATTGGTTCAGTGGCTGTACACATGCACACATACAGAACACTTTTTTTACACTCAATGTCTGTTTTTTGCTTCAGCTAACACAATGACATTCCATTATCCGTACTGTGCCTGTGTATACAGTACCCTTCAGCAAGCATTGCGGCATTATTAAGACACAAAGTTCTGTTTTATCTGGAATATGACTCCATGAAGTTTGTTCAGGTATTGTAACTCCTCATGCAAGGAGTCTTGTGCTTATGGTTCTTCTTTTGGTTGCTGAATGCCATCTTTCTTCTTCTCCAGGCTCTGTATCCCATAACTTATAATAGTGTAAAATATATCCAGTTTCCACTCTCACAAAAGCAAGAAGAGCAAAAAAAAGAGTAAATAGCAAACAATGCATCAAACTTCATGCACCCTGAAACAAAAGGAAGTCAGCAGGTCAGACATAAAAAGAAGCCTAACTTAATATGCTAATCACCAAAACTATTAGTACGAAGATAAGCTTATATATTTAAGCAGTCAAAAATAAGTTATTATGATTCTTTATAAGGACTCAAAAAGTGTCAATGCCAGCTATAACCAGCACTCCATGTCCATATCAAACAACCGTATTCTTGCAACCACCTTTTAAAACTAATCTAAATAGATATACAGGGTGTCCTGTGAGGCAGGCGTCTTAGGCATGTCCAGGACTAGGATTGTGGTTCAGAGCAGAATTTGATGTTGTATTTTTTGAAGCAGCAACACATGTGTTACAAAGCACCACAGGTCCAGTGAAATGGAAACAAACAGTTATTGATTACAGCTGTGTATTCTTACCGTGAGGTTTACATGGGCCTTTGGGGAGGTTTTACTTTTGTATTGACCGACTCAGTTAAACCACCAGCAAAAGGTATAAGGAATCCGACCTAGCAAATGCATTTTAAAAGGCTTGATCTCAGCTGAAGAGCCTCGGCCAGTGCCAAGGTAGGGTAGCATGTTGCATGGCTGCCAAGGGGAGGGGTTGTTACATTAAGTGCAAGGAAGGGTTTCCGAAGATCCTGTTATAAAGCAGATTCATTAATTGATTTAGGATTGAGAGAACATCATTGCAGAGCAGAATTATATGACAGTGCACTGAATTTCCCTTATTTATATCCTATCCACACTACCTCAGCACACAAATTTGGTTTAGCCCAGTAGTTAACTCATGTTACTCTGGATACATCAGAGACACAGCTACACACCTCTTTGCCCTCTTCACAACTGAGCAATAGCCCACAGACTAGAACATTACTTAAAGGTACAGTAATCAGTGAGTAAAGGATGATTACACTGCATACAAATGAGTAATGTGCTGTACCAGTACATAAATAACATACGTTTTGCCAAAATGTGCCTACTTTCCTTTTACCAAATCTAAAGTGTTCTGTTGTCCTAATAGCTTCAGTAGTACCAGACCCCAGCCCTGTCACAATGATGAAGAAGGTTGTGAAAAGGTTTAAAGTACACATGCATTGGACATTTTCACAATTTGATAGCAATGTAACACAATGTAACACTAATATGCTTCCCTACCTCACTTCCTTACAGCTCAGAAGCTGGAACAGTAAGTACGGAACAAACTGATCTAAGTGGAAACAATAGAGAATTATGGAGAACACACATAAAAGGGTATTTAACAGGTTAGAGTTTTAAAAAAATAACATGTGGAGGATAGAAAATATCCCTTTAAGCCATAGGTAGGTATTCGCTGAGCATTTTATGTCAGAGCTGCCGATAGGCCCCTCCGTGGAGTGGCGTCCTTGGTCCCGCCTGCTGAGGGAATAAGTAGTTGCTCCACAGAGCTCACTTCCTCCGCCTCTCACCTATGGTAAGGTATGCTTCTGTGTCACTAACCTGAGTGTGGCTTGCCGCTGTTGTGGACCCATTTGAGTGTCTTTCTTTTTCATGGCCTGCTTAGCTTGTGTCGCAGGTCGTCTTTTCTATGACTGTCTGTTGTATGAGAGCGACTGCCTGTGCAATATTAGTGTGTGCGTGGGTTGTCTTTCGGCCTACACATTCAGGGAGAAGACCGTTCCTCCGCCAGGGCTCAACCTGATACAGCCCCACGATACACCTTCACTACCACCACACCTCAACCTGATACAGTACCACAGAGCACCTGCACTACCACCCCACCTGAACCTGATACAGCACCACAGATAGGCCCCTCCGTGGAGTGACCACAGAGCCTTGCACTCCCCCCTGCCTGAGGGAATAAGTAGTTGCACTCCACCCCACCTGAGCCTGATACTTCCACTTCGCCTCTCACCTAACCTGATAAGGTACCTGCTTCTGTGTCACTAACCTGAGTGTGGCTTGCCGCTGTTGTGGACCCATTTGAGTGTCTTTCTTTTTCATGGCCTGCTTAGCTTGTGTCGCAGGTCGTCTTTTCTACCCCACTGTCTGTTGTATGAGAGCGACTGCCTGTGCAATATTAGTGTGTGCGTGGGTTGTCTTTCGGCCTACACATTCAGGGAGAACAGACACGCACTCCTCCGCCAGGGCTCAACCTGATACAGCCCCACGATAGCACCTTCACTACCACCACACCTCAACCTGATACAGTACCACAGAGCACCTGCACTACCACCCCACCTGAACCTGATACAGCACCACAGAGCACCTGCACTACCACCCCACCTGAACCTGATACAGCACCACAGAGCACCTGCACTACCACCCCACCTGAACCTGATACAGCACCACAGAGCACCTGCACTACCACCCCACCTGAACCTGATACAGCACCACAGAGCACCTGCACTACCACCCCACCTGAACCTGATACAGCACCACAGAGCACCTGCACTACCACCCCACCTGAACCTGATACAGCACCACAGAGCACCTGCACTACCACCCCACCTGAACCTGATACAGCACCACAGAGCACCTGCACTAACCTGATACAGCCCACAGAGCACCTGCACTACCACCCCACCTGAACCTGATACAGCACCACAGAGCACCTGCACTACCACCCCACCTGAACCTGATACAGAACCACAGAGCACCTGCACTACCACCCCACCTGAACCTGATACAGCACCACAGAGCACCTGCACTACCACCCCACCTGAACCTGATACAGCACCACAGAGCACCTGCACTACCACCCCACCTGAACCTGATACAGCACCACAGAGCACCTGCACTACCACCCCACCTGAACCTGATACAGCACCACAGAGCACCTGCACTACCACCCCACCTGAACCTGATACAGCACAGAGCACCTGCACTACCACCACCTGAACCTGATACAGCACCACAGAGCACCTGCACCCACCCCACCTGAACCTGATACAGCACCACAGAGCACCTGCACTACCACCCCACCTGAACCTGATACAGCACCACAGAGCACCTGCACTACCACCCCACCTGAACCTGATACAGCACCACAGAGCACCTGCACTACCACCCCACCTGAACCTGATACAGTACCACAGAGCACCTGCACTACCACCCCACCTGAACTTGACTTATAGAATAAAACAAGGACTTTTTGTAAATGCACCTGTTGTTGTGGAGAATGGATCATTACCTGCACCACTCACATCCTGACAACAAGATGGAGGTGTTTTCTACTGCAGCTAATCCCTGGTCACTCATGCATCTGGGAATCCTTAGATATCAATTTAGCCTTGCTGGTACTGTATATGGGCCTCCTATAGCAACCAATCAGAGCTTTAGGCACACAGTCTCAATAGAGAGTCTCACTGTAGCTTCAAGCTTCTTTGAGCGAAGATAGTTTTTGTGTGTGGATTTAACTATTTTTTTTGTCTGGGCTTTATACAAAGCCTGAAGTAACAGAGACAGCAAGAAATCAGGTAAGGTGTATTTCATCTTCAATGTAGTGTAATTCTGTAGTACTCACAGGGGATTACGTTCTGCGTTGTACAGCTGCCATTTTAGGGTTGAAACCAGGGATCAGCCATGCAAAAGTGTAGTTGATCCCATATTCTGATATTGCAGAATGTACCCATTTTGTAAATGCACAAAACAAGTAATATACATTCTAATTACAGAAAAAAAGTAAGTCGAGAATACAGTTAAAGAGATACTTTACTGCACAATATTTATATTTATATGACATTCCCTTTGCATTATGCTCCTGGTGATGATTTGTTTTTGTTGAAAAAATAAGTAAATGAAACTCTCATGGCAAGTTATATGCTAAATAAATGTTCACATTACAATGAGCCACAAGAGATACTTAAGGAATGCAGTATAGTATATAACCATCCAATGTGACCTAAGGATGTGAGATTGAATGGTTTGTAAACATCAACTAAATTCTATATGTGAATAAAAGATCTGTATGATTGACATGTCCAGAGGAGAAAACAATGTAGCAATGGGACAGTACACTTTGAGCTGTTGTCATAATGTTGGATACATAAGCTGTATTAACTCTTTCACTGGTGCATTGATTTAAACTTAGGTCATATCACTGATAAAGACCACATACTTTAGGTACACAGCTGTATTATATGATTCTCTCAACAAAGTTCCATTACAGTTTATGTCCAGTGAACATGAACTGTTTCAGTGTCACATTGGTCAGTGAGTCAACACTCAACAGCACAGTTGAATTTAGGCCTCATTTACAGCATTTCCATACACTGTTATTGTAAATCATGTTCTGTTTTGTGATGTTAAGCTTTCTGTTCCCTGTAAACCATGGCTCACCTACAGTTTTATTCCTGCCCCCCTAGAAAATGTTTAAAACTAGTTTGGGACATAGGCCTGCCCCCACTCTCATTACATCTTCTACAAACCAAACCTTATGCACAATTGATTCATATCTCTCCATCTCCTCAAATCGCCAAATGATTAATCTGTATCTTACTCCATAATCATCATTTAAATAATTACTATTCTCAAATTCTGTCTTAGGGGTCTGTCCTGAACTGATGAAATATCTTTCCCATCTGAATTTCCGTTTGCCAATACCGATCTGCATTGGGGACCCATACCAAATCTAGTATAATATATTCTGGTATCTGCCGCTATCACCTTACACTGACAACATCATCAAAGGATGCCCATTTTGCCATGGAAAAGATGGTGGTCATGACCTATGTTCATTGAAAGGATTTTCTTGAAAATGAATAGTAACCACATGTGTACATATTTCAATGATCAAAATGTTGGCTCTGCTTGTAGTTTGAAAACAGCAGGCTATTCCAATCAGTTTCACAGATTTCAAGGAGAACTAGTGCCCAGTTGGAAACTAAATACTGAAGCCAAAACTAGTGGTGTGGGTCAGATGTACGCTACGCTGTTTTTTCTTTTCGATTACAATGTACTGTAGAGTCACACTGCATGCACTAAATAAATACAAATGGTACAAACTTTGCAATGGAGCAAAAGCTAAGTCAATGTGGACCCTGTTACCAGTAGCATACTGCACACTCCTTACACAGGATAGTAGAATACCCAGCTTTACCATCACAAAGCTTGTAGGTTTTTTCAGTCTGTGTTTAGGAGCAAAATATTTTTTTTATATTCATTAAACTGGAACTTTGTATATATGCCCCACAGTGTGCACTGTAGATGACCAATCAAATGTATTGTTCTGCATGATTTAGGCTAAATCAGTCCCTGTTAAAAAAAGGACTAATAATACATTTACCAAGGGATTGTGAATTTAATTAATTGCCATTTATTTTCTTAACTGCAAATGCCTTAGATAAGGTAATTGACCAACTTTTGTAGTTTAGAATATATTCAGCTGCTTAAGGGCATCTGTATCATTTACACTGAAGTTTAAAATATATCATTATAGGGATGAAAATATTCAGTCTATCAATGCATTGAGAGCCATTGCTTGATATAGCATCTCATGATACATGATAAAAAGAAAAACATACAGTAGCTGCTTGCTACTAAATTATTTATCAACATATTCTGTCCCATGTATGGTGACCTGCATTTGGTGTTTCGTTATTCTCTATAGCATGATAATACCACTGCATTACTCTGACACAGCATTTCCAGCTACAAAATGAATTTTGTCAGATAGTGCAATTTGGTATGCAGTATAGTATGTGTGCAGGAGGGAATGAAAACCTGTAGCTTAAATACAGCAACTATTTTAGGATAGCAGGTATAGGAATTACAGTACTATCAGATTGTTGCACAGTTAAAAAATATGTTTAAAAAATCTTAACATTAGTTTCTAATTGTATTACACCAGGTGTCAGTATGACCTAGAGAAATGCAAAGGAGTGCAGTGCATGGTAGTTATTTTCTTTTGAACTAATGAAAGAAGCACTACAGGGGTGATAGCTAATTGTAATTAGAAAACGATTGAGTGCGAACAGCCAATCAGCTTCCAGATCTAGCGGGCTTCTATTTTGCATAGATGTCTGTTGTAACGTTGAAGTGTTTAACTGTGAATTAAAGTTTAAATCAATCCACACAAAAAGACATTCTAATCTACAACTAATCTGATACATAAAAAGCTACTTAAACATACTTTCTGGCGCTGGTCTTGAGACAAGCAAAATCATGTCTGTGACAGGACACCATAATGAAGGCTCAATTTACAGCTACTGGACAGCAAATCAACAGGGAAGACACCATCTTATTGTATGTCATCAGCTGGATCCAAACAAGCCTCACTCAAAATCAGCCAGGCAAACTACCAACCCTGTTTCACTTCTTTCCGCACCAGCCAATCCTCTCTGCTAGCTTGAATGATGCCCCGCCTCCAACAACAAGTTTCGAGTCCAATTCTATACTACACAGACTGTTCAACAATCCAACAGTTAATTTATCTGGCAATGTCATAATAATAATAAAAACGGTTTTCTCTACGTCTATGTTGTTTTTCTAATTATGTTAGGGTCTATTTTCCCATAGTAAAAGGAGTAGACTTCAATGGGTCGCTGTATATAGTATTCCAAGGTCCATTTTATATCTCCAAAATTGTTTAAAGAGAGAAAAATAGATAAATAAATTGTTTTCTAATAGCGATACAGCCCTCTCAATGCGGGCTCTCCATTGCTGCGATTTGCCCTTCAAGTTGACCTACCACTCGGATCTTGTCAATACAAATGAGAGGCCACCAAGGAACACTGCTTTTAGGGAATGCTGGGCTGTTTCGGTGAGATGTAAAACCAGGGACTTGCATGGAGAAAACTTAAAAATCACACGAATATCACAATTTCCTAACCTATATTATTTGAAAGCAGATTTGTTTTTAATCATTTTGATTATAAAACATATTATTTGAATCTATTCATTTGAAACCCAGCTTTTTTTCTGTTATTTTTTGTATTGAATTCTCATACCCAATGCAGGTTAAGACCTAATCCGATCATTTACCAGCTAAGTCTCAGATGCAACAATATTCCATCTTAATACAGAAGACACGTGGCTACACAACATAAAAGGACTACAGACAACTTGAAATGATGCTGTTTGGGTATGATTCTTTATTTACTATAGCATAATGTGAACCAGGTAAGTTAAGATAAAATTAAGAACATAAGAACATAAGAACATAAGAAAGTTTACAAACGAGAGGAGGCCATTCGGCCCATCTTGCTCGTTTGGTTGTTAGTAGCTTATTGATCCCAAAATCTCATCAAGCAGCTTCTTGAAGGATCCCAGGGTGTCAGCTTCAACAACATTACTGGGGAGTTGATTCCAGACCCTCACAATTCTCTGTGTAAAAAAGTGTCTCCTATTTTCTGTTCTGAATGCCCCTTTTTCTAAACTCCATTTGTGACCCCTGGTCCTTGTTTCTTTTTTCAGGCTGAAAAAGTCCCTTGGGTCGACACTGTCAATACCTTTTAGAATTTTGAATGCTTGAATTAGGTCGCCACGTAGTCTTCTTTGTTCAAGACTGAACAGATTCAATTCTTTTAGCCTGTCTGCATATGACATGCCTTTTAAGCCCGGAATAATTCTGGTCGCTCTTCTTTGCACTCTTTCTAGAGCAGCAATATTTTTTTTATAACGAGGTGACCAGAACTGAACACAATATTCAAGATGAGGTCTTACTAGTGCATTGTACAGTTTTAACATTACTTCCCTTGATTTAAATTCAACACTTTTCACAATGATCATAGCCCTTCAATCAAAACCGGATCCTGGCTCTCATCGTCCGTGCTAGGGATTCTCTCCATCTCCCTCCAGTCTCCATACCAGCATTCCACCTGACCCTCTGTGGGATTCTTAAGAGCTTTCCCCCTGCCTCACCTTCCTGTCTGTCTGTATCCAAATACATTCTCCATTTGCTAATTTCCTCTCTTCAGAAAAGCCACTTCTCCCCCTACAGGGATGTATCATGGAGATCAGCTGCCTCTCGGCTGTCCATGCTTACTCCATCACTTAGCTGCATACCGCCAAGACAGATCATTCAGCGCGGTTGGTCCACTCACCCGTCAAGTATCAAGTCCCCTATCCCCCTTTTCAAGGTATATACCCAGCAGGAACCCCACCCCCCCCTCAGACCCTCTGTTCATTGATTCCTCTGACTCCTACCATTACTCGCCTCCACCCTCACCTCCGAGCAGACCTCCCTCCTTTCCTCCACCCTTGCCTCCGAGCAGCCCTCCCTCCTCTCCACCCTCTCCTCCGAGCAGGCCTCCCTCCTCGACTCCACCCTCTCCTCCGAGCAGGCCTCCCTGCATCGACTCCACCCTCTCCTCCAGAGCAGGCCTCTCTCCTCTCCTCTACCCTCGCCTCCGAGCAGGCCTCCCTTCTTTCCTCTACCTTGGCCTCCCTCCTCTCCACGGAACAAGACTCCCATCCTAAGTTGCCAAAACACCTTTTCCTCTCACGGCCTGGCTCCCATCCCATGAAATAATAGAAATCAAAGTGAATATCCACTATGCAAATGTTTTATTCAAAGGGCTGGTTTCCTGCTGCTTTTAGGAACCCCCAAACTGCATCAATTCTGTCATACTATTATTTAAATTTCCTGGAATTGGATATATTCATACATTGATATTTTTATTTTAACTCATAGTAACCCCAGGCAAGGCTATGATTTGATATGTTATATTTAAAGGGAAGAAAACAGAATGTAAAATATGTAACTCAGTTTTTCATAGACGTGTATAATTTTTCATTGCATATACCATGAGCACATTAAGGCAGTAATTCACTCTGAAGTTTCACAGACATGGATTGTCATATTTATTTTATGTTATTTCATTTAGGGATTATCTCTGCACCAGTAAGCATCAAAGTTCCTATGTGGTCCTGCTGGATTCTGTGCTTTCTCTTGAGGAGAAAAGAAAACTGCTGAGAATTATTAATGTGAAGCTTATGTGTGGAGAGAGTGGGTATGTGTGATACTGAATACCATGACATACAAAAACGGTACACTTCCAGTATGATGTAAGGTCATCTTGTGCAGCCAGGGTGGAACTGAGTTCTTAGTGTTACAATTGTTCTATAGGAGCATATGACCATTCATCTGTGATTGCTGTCTCTAATTCCTCAAGGGAAGTTGGGGTTGGAAGTCTGTTCTAGTTTTCTGCATCTTGTTTTACTCACAGTCTATAAGTATGTAAGTCCTTAAATGGCTTTTATATTTCTGCCAACACTGAATACACATGGTGGACTTCAAATGTAAAATAATTCAGTCTCTGTCTCCCAAATGTTTTCAATATAAAAAAAGGTTTTCATTTTCAACAGGATTGCATGTTTTTTTAATATATGTAACAAGAAATGTTTGCAGTACTCAGTATTTTAAGCTAATCCTACTGCGTTCCTGTAGTTTATACAGGAATCACTAGATGGCATACTATACTCATGTGCATCTCACAATAAAAATACAACAGTATAGTGTATAAAGTTGGTACGCAGAGTATCATGCACTGCTGTAGCTTAATTTTTACATTTAGGAAAAGACAAAGAACAATGATTCATAAAGGCTGAAGCACAGATTTGAACATGGAATACATTGTTATATGTATGAGTCAATTTCATATTTATTGTTTTTTTTTTGTGAATTGCTGTATTTTGATTTGCTGAAAGCTGAAGTCAGATAGTTTTCAGATGTGTAAAAGAAAATGCAATCTGTGACATCAATTTCCATCTTTTGTGACTATCTTGTTTTTCTGG
The DNA here is from genome assembly GCF_017654505.1 of Polyodon spathula. Taxonomy (NCBI): domain Eukaryota; kingdom Metazoa; phylum Chordata; class Actinopteri; order Acipenseriformes; family Polyodontidae; genus Polyodon; species Polyodon spathula. Next base: position 94,754,144 of record NC_054535.1, on the reverse strand, counting down.
GATTTGATCTCTCAATAAAGATGCAGCAGCTTTGCAAATGCTGCTGACATATATCAGAATCGACACTGAGAGATGAGCTCCCTTAACGAAAGGAAGACATTGGAAACCATCGCAGTTTTGCAGTTGGGTCTTACATAAAGTGAGACATAGTTTTTCTTTTAACACATAGTAGCACTGCCCATGGGAGAATGTTTGGGCTTTTTCCCCCATTTTAAACATTTTGGTTGGCTAATGTTTATTCTAATATAGTGGTAACACACATGCTAAAATAATGGTATACAAATTTACCTCCATCTGGCATACACGTCAGAAATGTGGAAAATAGTGAATCTATAAAACAAAAACAAAAAAACCCAGGGAAAAGCAATACTAATACACACTTTTGATATTTGTAATGAATCACTGCTTTATTGTGCGTAGAACTGAGAGACAACGCTTCAGATAACATGGAGATTGGAACAGCTGCTCTGCAGCCCTTGTCTGTTAGGTGCTATTGTAACTAGTTCCTATTCATGTGACTATTATGCATGATGACTCACCACTGCAATATCACCACTGCAGTATATTGATGCTTCTGGAAATCTTTGCCTTATTATTATTACTCCACTTATTTAAAATTGATATGTTCAGACGTTCTACACTATAGCTAATATAAATAATGAACATGTGTTGTTGAAATATAAATGTTCATATTTGCTGTTGCCTGCATTCATTTTTCTATTTCACCATGTACAATATATTTTAGTAGTGTGTGACATGGTGGCAAGCTGGATTCAAGATAGGCGATACCTGAACGTGCATTGGTTAAATCTAAACATGTTAGCTGTCAATGTGGTCTGCTTCCCAATAAATGCACAAAAGGCTAAACCGTGGAATAATATTGCAAACAGAGAGTTGATTGACTATGGTGGTAAACAGCTTGCTCAGCATTGCGGACTTCTGTTGTGACTCCTTGTTTTTTTCTCTGTTTTGTAGGTTCCTCTGTAAAACGAAGAGCATCCCTTTCCCAGACACCATCAGTGCTTCACAGCATCTTTTACTGTTTATTTCAGCATTGATTCCCAAAGCCCTGGCTTCTCTCTTCACTTCTTTTACCCTGGCTCTGTCCGGGACAAAGAAGATAAAAATAAAAAGTCTATACCTGGTTTATTTTGGACAAAGAAGGTTAAACAACAAACCAGCAAGGTTACATTCAGACTTGTGTCAGCACATGTTTTAAAAGTGGGCAGCTAAGAATTTGTTTGTCCACTTTTAAATATGAGCTGACAGACAACGTTCTTATGAATTCTAAAACAAAGTAGTAGTCTGAATCCAGGACAGCCCTGCAAATCTGTTTAGACACCACAGGCACGTGTCCTCTTTTTAACTTCAATTGCATGTAGTATCTACAGTAATGTAGTATCTATCCCTCCTTGTGATGTATAGAGCACGTTGATGTTCTATAATCTGCCCAGCAAGTAAGTGGAAGGGTTTATATCCTCTTAAAGGATCTTGCCCCAATGTGTGGAGGCTGCTCTGTTTGAGTGTCTCTTCTTCAGGGTGATTGTACACCCGTGCCATAACTAGGCAACACAGTATGTTTGTAGATGTTGCAGCACTCAAAGGAGAGCAAGGTCTAGGTGCCCTAGCCAGATACGCACAGATTTATTCATATATGGTTGTATGGGGATGAGTCAGTAGATGGACAGTTCTCTCATTTTGACTACATAATCACATTTTTGTTTTTTCCCCTTACTTTTGTCCATAAAATTACTCCACTAATACTACTGTTTGTTGACAGCCTGATATTGCTTAGAATGCACTGTGTCCTCAATGTGGTTTTAGGTAGGCATGGAAACCATAAAGGCAATCATAAACACCATTTTAAATGTATTGTTTTGATATACACGATGTTTGAGGCAGTTGGTACACTTTCTATAAAAATAAAAAGTTTCTACAAAATTTGTTTTGATTTGAGGGCTTTTAAGGCAGTGAATGGAATTCATTGTGCCAACGAAATGGATGCGGGTGTCTGAGAAATAGTTGTATTGCCAGATGCAGTATCATGGATTGACAAAACATATTCCCTCCACAGAGTGATTTGAGCAGCATTGATAACATTTTTTTTTTCATTTGTACAAAAGCACACATGTAAACAAGCTGTCTCTCACATGCCCGATTTAATTTGGTATACGAATGACATTATGAAATATATGAATCTTCTTGTACCAGTGCCCGGAAGATAACCTGGCACATTGTATGTTTGAGCCAGCTCTGCACAAATAGGGGTGGCTTCATTTCAATTGGAGGAGGCTTTGGACAAACTGTCCAATAATTAAAGTTAAGAAAGAAAGCTAATATAGTTAAAAGTTATGTTAAAATCATTAAAGAAAATAAAATATATATTTTTAAGTTTTGAACATTATGTTTTTTCCTTTGTGCAAATCTTAAAACACTAAGGAGTAGATGTACGAAAGTGTTGCGTCTGTTGCAATAGTCGCAAACGAGTCTGAAGTCTAGGGTGAAATATACTAAACATTTGCATTGCTATTAGCAGCTTTTTAGGGAAAGCTTTTTTATATAACAGTTAACGTATAATACAAATTGATAAAATGTGTCCGGCATTTTGTGTTTTAAAAGTAAATATCCAGCAAAACATGCGGTCGTTACGCACTGCCTCTGAACTCTGCAACTCCTCTGCCTGTATTTTTTTAAATTTTCGTCAGGTTAGGCATGATTAGTTGACTGAAACCTGATCTATCAAACTAGTCTCAAGCTGTCGATTTCCACTGTTCGTACGCGGAGCACAGCAGCTGGCGTCAAAACAGAAAAGGGAGGAGTGTAAAGATGGAATGGTCAAAACTAAGTTGTATGTCGAATACCTGCGAAATAAAAATAAAAACATTTTACTTTAAGAAGCAGATATGTTAATGTATTATTACTATTGCCACTTTTTACTCAGTTATACTCCCAGTGAGTCCCTCACCCTACCTGTATTTGTCTGAAAGCTCTGAACTGGTTACCTAGCAACCAATTTACCATGTCAGCAAGATGCACTTCTGTAGTCTGATTTGTCTTGTGAAGGGAGTTCAAAACGTTGCTTTAAAAATATCAAACAATCGACAGTTTTCTGAAGAAAAGTGTTGGAAACGGGAGTAATGAAGGGGAATTGAGTGGCACTGCAGCAAAAGAAATGTTGACAACAATGACCTGATCAGGAGTAGAAAATAAATTTAAAAATAATCTGAAAAGCTTGCATTCCATGGTTTCCTGGCAGATATTTTTGGATCACTTCAATATTCTTAACACACCACTGCAAGGGGGAGATATATTTGTCTTTTCTCTCACATTTTCATTCATCTTTGAGTACAGTGGTTTAATATATACAGTGGCTTGCAAAAGTATTCAGACCCCTGACCAATTCTCTCATATTACTGAATTACAAATGGTACATTGAAATTTCGTTCTGTTCGATATTTTTTTTTTAAACACTTAAACTCAAAATCAATTATTGTAAGGTGACATTGGTTTTATGTTGGGAAATATTTTTAAGAAAAATAATAAAATTAAATATCTTGCTTGCATAAGTATTCAACCCCTGTGCTGTGGAAGCTCCCAGTTTGCACCGATGAAAGAAATTGTCCAAACAAGGACACAATTACCTTACCATTGGCCTCCACCTGTGAACCATTAAAGTTGCTGTCACATTTTCTGGATAAAAACCCCACTGTTGAAGGATCACTGGTAAGGCTGTGAATCTGAAGGAAAATGAAGACCAAAGAGCATTCTATAGAAGCTAGAGATAAAGTAATACAAATGCATAGATTAGGGAAAGGGTACAAAATAATATCCAAGTGTTTGGATATCCCAGTGAGCACAGCTGGATCAATAATCAGGAAGTGGAAGCTGCATCACACCACCCAGGCACTGCCAAGAAAAGGCCATCCCTCAAAACTTAGCGCTCAAACAAGAAGGAGTCTTGTGAGAGAAGCCACAGAGAGGCCAACAATCACTTTGAAGGAGCTACAGAGTTCAATGGCTGGGAGTGAAGTAATGGTGCACCAGTCAACCATATCAAGAGCTCTGCATAACACTGGCCTGTATGGGAGGGTGGCAAGAAAGAAGCCGTTACTCAAAAAGTACCATCTGAAAGCACGTCTGGAGTTTGCCAGAAAGCATGGGAGTGACCCAGCTGCGATGTGGGAAAAGGTTTTGTGGTCAGATGAGACCAAGATAGAGCTTTTTGGCCAAAACTCAAGCGCTATGTGTGGCGCAAACCTAACACTGCCCATGCCTCAAGACACACCATCCCTACAGTGAAGTATGGTGGTGGCAGCATCATGCTGTGGGGATGCTTCTCATCAGCAGGGACTGGGCATCTTGTTACAATTGAAGGAAGAATGGATGGAGCAAAATACAGGAAAATACTGCAAGAGAATCTGCTTCAGTCTGCTAAAAAACTGAAGCTTGGGAAGAAATTCACCTTTTAGCAGGACAAGGATTCCAAGCACAAGGCCAAAGCAACATTGGAATGGCTCAAGAACAAAAAGGTGAATGTCCTACAGCGGCCCAGTCAAAGTCCTGATCTCAATCCCATTGAGAATCTGTGGCACTATTTGAAAATTGCGGTCCACAAGCGTCATCCAACCAACCTGAACAACCTGGAGTAAATCTGCCAAGAAGAATGGGCCAAAATCAGTCCGACACTGTGTGCAAAGCCGGTACATACTTACCCCAAAAGACTTAAAGCTGTTATTGCAGCGAAAAGTGGCTCTACCAAATATCAATGTGTGGGGGTTGAATACTTATGCAAGCAAGATATTTCAGTTTTTTATTTTTCTTAAAAATATTTCCCAACATAAAACCAATGTCACCTTACAATAATTGATTTTGAGTTTAAGTGTTTTAAAATAAAATATTGAACATAACGAAATTTCAATGTACCATTTGTAATTCAGTAATATGAGTGAATTGGTGAGGGGTCTGAATACTTTTGCAAGCCACTGTAGATATTTAAACTAAGATGTTTTAGTTCAGTAGTTGTGGGCAGTTTGTTAAAGTTTATGGCAGCGATTTTGCAGTGTAGTTGGGTGGCACCATCCATATTTAAAGTCCTCATGCAGAAGGTGGTCATCTCCCAAGATTAATTAATTGGTTAAGTTGTTAATTGGGATAGGACCACCTAGATCAAAACCCTGCTGTTTCTCCTGTTTGGAGAGAGAGAGAGAGAGAGAGAGAGAGAGAGAGAGAGAGAGAGAGAGAGAGAGAGAGAGAGAGACTAAAACAAAAGTAAAAAGTAAGGATTAGTGAAGGCAGCGAGTGTTGTATTTTGTGTTCGTAATTTGTTTTGTTTAATTATTTGTTTTTGCTCTGCAAGCCAGTGTTTTTGTGATACAATTGTGATGCAATTAAAGAGGATTTGTGCTCTAAGCTGCCTTTTTTATATGTTTCGTCAACGCATGACAGAATAAATATATGTGGAAAGGGTTTTTATTTAAAGGCTATTTATTTTTACAGAGTAACTTTGCTTAAACGGTTAACCGATAGAAATGATATCGTTTAAACTGATTTTTTATTAAACGATATTTACATTCCTAATACTAATGGGATAAAAAAAAAACAGGATTGGATTCCAGCTCACTTGTAGCCGGATATGGAAAAGGTGTTTGTGTACAAAGCAGATTTTTTGATCAGATCTTTCTTTGAACAGCATTTGCAGTAACTAGGGAGTACGAGTACATATTCAGGCTTCCGCATACAGAGTGACAGTAAAGATTCAAAGGTGGACAAGAGGTGGCTTTAGTGGTGTCGTTTCATGAGAAAGAAACTATACCCATGGGAAGAAATCATAGCAATAAATAACAATAATATTAATAATACTTTAACAACTTATTGTTTAATTGAAAACATTAAAGCTGTTCCGTATTTAATACCTATGAAGGGGGTTATTATTATAATAGTAACAATATTGTAATGCGTACAAGAATTATAAAACACATAAATACAAACACAGGCTACCTGCAGGTGATAGGTTGTACAGAGTCAGCTTTTTGCCACAGTGTTACTCATCACCAAAGCTACTTCTCTCAGGTAAGATTAGCCTCTAGCCGTACCATATCGCTACTATTTTCTGGCAATACTGTGTATACTGCATGATTGTTGTTATTGTGTTAAACTGTATTACAGTACATTGCAGTTTTGATAGACCTAGGCTGACTGAGAAGTAAGTCCTGGTTTTGTCTGTGGAAAAGGTGGCAACCCTAGCTTTCACCATGCTACTACAAGACATCCCTCCCCCTTCAGTTACCCCAGATAATTAAGAGTTAACTGTATTTTTGGAAGACAGAATGCATGGCAGAAAAACAAAAATGATTGCAATGAAATTAGGCTAACATCCTGATTAACTAATGGCTATTGCATCAAAAACAGAATTACACAAAGCCCTAAAAGGTAATCCGACAAACTTTGTCAATTGCACTTTGTTAACAAGAGTGCTATAAATTCATTTACATTGATCTTTTGTGTGAAATATTAAATTTACTTTTACACCAAAAACATAAACAAGAGGTTTTTTTTTTTTTTTTTTTTCCTAATCTCAGTCATTGTGCATTATGGGGAAATAGATGCAGTATTATATCTCAATATTATGCAAATCTTAACATTAATGCATTTAAATCTAAACTCCAACACTAAATTGGATTTTTTTTTTTTATTTATTTAGAAATGAATGGAAAGCTTTATTACTCAGAGCTCTCTATCAGGCCTTACAGTTCACAAGCAGGACTCTCTTGATGTCATTCTGCGGCACTACGTCAAGGATCCAATGTGTCATCAGAGCTATCTTACTAATACTGTGGCAGACAGAAAAATAGGATGTCAAAGCCGGATGTAAGGCAGCAGCAATTACAGTCATTTTTTCATGGTTGAAAGTGTAATCCTGGGTTACTGTTCCACACTTTCATGCTTATTTATTTGGCATGTGCACCAAGCCGGAACCAAATACAAGGCTCCTACTGCAATTTGGATTGGGGTTTCTCGACCATGCCACATTATTATATATAGAAGCTACTGCCTGGAATCTTGTGTTGTATACATTTATGTACCCCAAAATGTCACATGATTACAATATAGTTTAATTTCAAATTTTATTATACGTGTCGGAAGGTGGTGTATAGTATTTATACCATCATGTTCTGAATATAACGCACACCTATTTACATATTTTTGAATGCATTGAAGCATGTTATGTGTGTATGATTAGTGCACAAGCATATGTCACATGTGCTGCTCTAGCATTGAGTGAAGTCCCAAAAGTCAGAGAATTGGCCTTGGGAAATCAGGGGTAAAAGGATGATGCAGTGCTATGGAGTACTGTAACTTGGATCCCTGCTAGTTCAGTGCTCCCTTTTTAATAGCAATCGAACCAGGAGCCACAGAGACTGTGTTGTTTGTGTCCTACCACAACAAGCATGCAGGTGCTAGTGGAATTGCACTATGCAGCAAATGTGAGCCATGACTATATCTTTCAAGCGGTTTGCAGGGCTGCAAGGGAGCACTATATTGGTTAGTGGGATCCCAGAAAACATTAAAGATTCCATCGCTCACATCTAATGCTGAAGCTTAGTTATACTATATAAGTTTAACCTGCCTGCAGTTAGATGTGTTCTAAATGTAAATTGTATCTAAATGTAAATATGCTTATTGCCACCAGCTATATAGATATTTAGAAAGGCTTCTACACACTCTCAAAATCAAATTTATATTTCATCATCCACTGTCCAAAAACAGTATTCCATGATTGGAAAATAACTTTTAATTCAGTTTACTGTTCTATTCCTATAAGATAAAAAGAATGATATTCTATGATGTCACATGGATTCCGGATCTTCTCTGCCTCAAGTAAGCTTCTCTAATAACTCTTCTTTGCAGTTTTATTCCTGTTAAATGAAATTGATCTGACATTCTGCTAATAAAAGCATTAAGGGAGCTAGAAGTGGTTATTCAATTCACATTGACTTTACCCCTTTCCCGGTGAAAAAAAAATGCTGAGTGGCAGCAAATTCCCACATTTTTATTGGAGGGTTGTGCACGCTTACAAGATTTAAAATAAGATTAGAATTAGGACAGTAGGATTGTTCTTGCTCGCAAAGCTATATTACAGTGATAAGGAGGATTTACATGCTCTGGGAATTTAAAAAATGAATCGCAAATTGTGCTGAAATGTAAAAAAAAAAAAAAGCCTAAACATACAAAAAACCCAGAAGAGTATTTCCATGGCCATAAGAATTCCGTTGTGGAAGGAAACTCCCAAGAAATTTTGAAAGTAACTGAAAAACAATCGTTTCATGTATTATATAAAAAAAGAGAAAGCCCCTAAAAAAAATAAAATAAAAAATTGGGGGGTATCTACATAAAACTCTAAAATAGCTACAAATAAACACAGAACATTGAAATGAATTACCTTACTTTTTTATCTCCAGGAAAACTTAAGTGCATCTAGATGAAATGCCCAAAGGTAACAATAAAAAATATGAACTTTTATAACATTTGTGAAAGTACAAAATTAAACACCCTTATTGGAGGAAATAAGGTTTCATTAAAGCAGGTATAGCACAGCACATGTCCTGCAAGCACTGCATGGGGGAGTATAACAGGTGTAGCTGTATTGTGCTACAGTATACCTTCAGGGACTTTTTAAAAGTGAAGAAAATGCACTAGACATAAAAGTGGAATGATACTGAAGCTAGTAAAGAGTAGGAAAGTATTTAAAAACCTTTAAGGTCATAATACAGAAGATTGTGAGGTGAATATTAAACATTAACGATGTATGAATATTTATGAACCTGGTGGAATGGGTTGTCAAAGTGACAAACTGCATAACCTAGAACACCAATGCTACAAATTTCTCGTCTACGCCTAATACACAGTTTATAGAGGATGTTGGTTTTTTACAACTTGGCCTAATTTTATTCACCAAGTTGTTTTTGTTTTTTTGTGTTAATGGAGCATGTTTTTCCATATTTCCCCAGGGTATCTTACTGCCATTAACCTTAAAACAGTCACTATAAATATGTATACTTGCAGACAGAGGTTCTGACAGTAATAGAAACAACAGAAAATGGATGAAGAATGGAAAGTGTTTTTTTTCTTCTTATTTACAGAAGTTTTCCACACAATTCTTAATCCACAATATTTGTTGGCAGTCATTGTGTCTGCATCCAAAGTGGCAGCAGTGAACTTTAATTAGTTGCTTCCTGTGGCACTCTGGCTGTTCAGTTTCTCAGTGTTACCCCTACCAATGCATAAATAATGCATAAACAGGCATCATAGATCTGTTCAATTATTGACCGTTTCTATATCAGTGATTCAGCAGCCAGCATTAGGAAGTGCACTCACTATGTGTTGGCAAGGTATTCTGTGATAGAATATTGTAAATAAGAGGGTAGTGAGTGTATAAATAATTTGGGGATTGGTTTTAATGGGGAAGCTGGCGCTCTGTGTAGCAGCCTGCTTGCTGTGTTTACTGTGTGTGTTTACCAGCTGCAACCTTCTAATCGGCAGGTGAGTGTGCCGAAGCATCAGTCCGTCTGTGCTACTGAACGACTGGGTTCAGGAAACTGGGAAAAGGAAGCTAAAATGAACCAGTGATCATGTGAATATCCTAGGTTCAAGGGCGCTGGAACTAGGGGTGCTCGGGGTCCGGCAGCACCCCGTTGGCTTTGCATGGCTTCTATCATATACAGGGGTTACAGTTTTGTTCAATGGCTTTCAGCACCCCTATTTTAAACATTGTTCCAATGCCACTGCCGAGGTTGGAGTTGGGTGAACTGCCTGGGGGACAGGGAGTTAGTATAGCAGACAGGTGTGTAAGCGAGACCTCCTGAAGGAGATGCAGCATATAAGTCTGTTCATACCTGTAACATTATTAGAGTTTCATGCCGTGGATGTAGGTTATAGGGACTTACTACTTCATGATACTGATGGCAGTTACTTGCATATACCATACTGTGCTTTCCCAGTATCTAGACTTGAATTGGCCTTTATTTAGTAATATACAGTGCAGTAAATATGCATGCAGTGTTAAAATTTTGAAGAGAAATTTAAAATGTACATACTCTCAAATATGTGCTGTAACACAACTGAATGCTAGCAAAGTTATGGTATTTAATACATGCTTTTCATACTGTAATTTAAACTGTTTTTGTTTGCAGAAGTGTGACACTAGAAAATGATATATATATATATATATATATATATATATATATATATATATATATATATATATATATATATATATAATGTTAGCAATTTTAAGGGAAACATTCTTACACTAATTTTTGTATCTGGAACCCATAAAATGGTACATTATTCCACCTTTTCTTGGCTTTATCGTGACATCGACTGCTAAATATGCTATAACATGTAAAGCTACAAACAGAATTATCTCATGTTTACGTATATATATATATATATATATAATATATATATATAATTATGCAATATATATATATATTCAGTAAAGGGGCACACAATCAGGGGCCCTGAAAGTAACAGCTGAGCCATTCTGAGGTAGATTTCTGGCAGACTCATGGACGGTAAACTGAGAAGACAACAGCATATCTGAATATCTAACACTTTCACTTCTAACTGGTTAAAGTCATGGGATCCAGGACTACCTTTCTTCTGGAAACATTCCATGCAGCATTATAAAATGACGAGACTATCGCTGTACGTTTTAAAACCAAAAAAAATGTCACACTGCCCACCACACATTGAGACATAATTTCATACTGAGTGCACTTGTTTATACATTGTGCTTCTAGAAGTGATTAACCTACCCGGACCGATTCATGTGTGTTAGGATAGTAAGAGCTAGCTAGTGGGGTTGCAGGGTCTTGGTGGCGAGTGACTGTTTGGGCACAGTAACACATAGGAGTTGTTACATGTAGCGCTCTACTTGATGTGGTCCTGTTGTTATTGAAGTGCATAACACAGTACGTATAAATTAAGCTCTTAATATTTAAAGGGAGCATGTGATATCTTTTGTTTTGGATAGTTATACAGTTCCTAGGTTACTTACTACATATTCACTGATGGGATTCACTTTTCTTGAGTGAAACATTAACTTCATTAATGGTGTGAAAAGGTCACTGCACAGCAAACGCTGGGAAACCTGTAATGGAAACACATGCCATTTTTAAAATAGTTATGTAAACCTGATAAGACTTCATGGGGTAGTTTTTTAAGCAAGTTGTATGACAACAACTACATTTCAGAGAGGATTAAAACTAATTTAAGTTGTTTCTTCTAGTATTTATACTGTTACTGTAGCACCCACAAGATTACAAAAACAAAGTACTTACCTGCAAGAATAATGTAATGCTTGTGAAATATCTGAATAATGAATGCATATATTTTTTTTGTGTATACTAAAGTCCTGTAGTCTGGGTGGCAGCGTGTTGGTTACACTGTCTGAGGTAGACAGATATAGACCAGTGGTTTTGCTTTCTCTTCAGTACTTCACTAACCACTGAAGCGAAAGCAACAATACAGACTCTGTCTTTCTTAACTCCTATCCAGGTTAGTATATTGAAGGTATAATACACTTTTTAGTAACTTTTTATTGTGTAGCTTTGAAAACATAAAACTCCTGTTATTGTTCAATTGTTCCTTAAGAAGCTGATAAAAATAAATATTAAGTACCTCATAACCACATGGATATTTCTGAGGACTACAGGGCCACATGTTTAACTCTTTGCGGTTCTATGTCGGACCAGGTCCGACATTACAATTTTCCCTTTCCAGTCTAATGTTGGACCCTGTCCGACATCATCAGAAAGATGTCAAGCACAGGTCTCTAGTTATTTTTTTTTTCCTCTTTATACATCTTTATATACGTGCATACTGAAAAATCCTCTCCTGATCACTCGTTTTATCACCAAACTTCTCAATAATGTGATCCAAGTCATTATTTTATTACTATAACATCTCAAAAAGCTCTGCAAATGTCTGTGATATTCTTTGAGCGCTAGATGCAGAAGTAGCTATCTCCTTTGTGTCAGTGTTATCTCTGTGGTTCAGGGGTATACTGTGTTGCTCAGATGTGGCCTTTTTTTCTCTCACTCAGCCATTGAAAGGTTTTCTCTGCTTTTTCAGGAGAAAAAACTAGAGACCTGTGCTTTCATCTTTTTGATGTTGGACTGGGTCCGACATAGGGCCGCAAAGGGTTAAATCTGTTTTACTCTGGGGGGGAAAAAAAAACATTTAAACAGTGGGTGTAAAATAAACAGCGCAGGTGAAAATAAATTGGACCTGACGCATCTGACAAGCACTGAATAAGTGGATAAAATAACTTGAATGTTATTGCATAAATGGTTATTAAAATTTAAAACCAAATAGTTATTTCTGAAGTATATGCTAACAAAACACAATTCTTCCTTTCTGTAGTTTTGTGTATTTTATTATTAATTGTAAAATTTAAATCAGACAATCACTGACCACCGAAGTGAAAGCAGCAATACTGAGTGCTCTTTTTTAAGTTATATCCAGATAATCTGCAACAGGATTTCAACAATCATTCTAGCAATGGAATTATGTCTAATAATGTATAGTCTGAGTGTATAGAAAGGCCTCCTAGCTCTTATTGAATACGTTTTATGTCACTTAAATAGATTTGTCTATGGAGCTCCCTATGTAATTTATCATTCGGTTCTATGTAGTTTTGGTCATTTCTGCATACAAGAGCTCCTATTATTGAAGAATTTTCTAAAAGTATCAGAATGCAATAACTGTAACAAGATAAAACTAGGAAGAAGCCGTTTAGTTGCAGGAAGGAGGAGTTATACTATTGTTTGAAGTTGTTTCTTACTGTTTTTTAAAACTACAGGGAAATCTCATTTTCAAGGCCAGTGGACTACCACAATGTAGTCCAAAACATGCTCATATTGTATGGTATTGATTTGGCATTGCTTCAGCTTTCATTATCTCCCAATAGAAGTTGTTCTAATTTGTTAAACCAATTGAGCCAGTGGTTCCATCTACTAGTAGGATGGAACTGTGTATGACCTGACTGTGACCTATATGACAAAAGCTGCTTGTAGCTGTCCTCAAGTGACCTGGTGTGTGCTTGTAATTTTACTGTAAAATAGGAGAACGGAAAATGTTGCATCTGTGTGTTCACAGCTTTATTTCACTGGGGTACATTATGCAGATACAGTAACATGTGATGATGTATCTGGTTTCCTCTTTTGGGAGCTATTAAATTTATCTAAATTTAACCCTTGTGGCTTTATTAACTCAGTGATACTATTTTAGTAAAAAAAATAAACACGCTTGAGTGATAATGACATTTTTTTTCCCATTTCAGTCCATTTAAAATATAATAAAAAATTCTGCCAGGAGTCTTGCACTTTTTACTTCCTAAAAGTCTCCCTTGAGAAAGTATACAGCTTTCTATTCATGTAAATTTAAAAAAAGGTCTTAATGTTCTCAGGCAGCAGGGGATCATAATGTAAATTTAATCTTCTATAATACAGGGTAAGGAATGATGTGGGGTAGCTAGTCTTGAATTGACATTAATTCCTGGTGAAATAAACAGCTGCAGCAATCCATCTTACAAGATTCATGCTTTTTCACTACATGGCTGGCAAATTGAAAATCATATTTTTGCAGTTTTATCTCTTAGTATTGTAGTTTTAAATCTGAAGAAAGAGGGTCTGGTAAATCTGTAAACAAATGGCATCTTTTTAGCACTAGCATTGTTATAAATAAATTATTGTGCTATTTTATATACTATTAGCTTATTAAAAACACCATAGTATACATGACAGAGGCTCTGCACATCAAAATAGGTTTTTTTCTGTGGCTGACAGCCATCTTGGCTCAGGAGTGCTCAGTCTAGCAGGGGGCGTCACCTGTAGAGGGTACTGCAGTCGCTTTACCTTCTCAGTGGTCCCGGGTGCCTGTAGACAATTTCATAACAAAATCTTTGATTACTACATATGATAGCAATGTTAAAGCATTGCATTAAGCAGTCCCTTGAATCACAATGGAAAGGGTTTTCATACAGTCCCTGTATACTGTGGGTATAAAAATGTTACAGTCTTTGTAACGTCCTACTTTATAAGCACACGCCTTCCTTGGCGCATCCAACTCAAACGATTGTTAAATCCTTCTACTAGTGGCTCTGCTTTAAATCACTGCACGACTCAACAAAGCCCTTATTTCCCTTCGCATAGCAGTAGCTCCCACTGCTTAAGCAGTTTTTGTTGTTCTTTCTCTCCTCCCAAGTCCAGCTGCACCTTGCTTACCAGCATCTTCCTCCAGTCTCCAGCTTCCTGTCCTGCTTCAGCCTTTTTTTCTTAGTGTGGAATGTCTGTTTTTATAGGGCAGGTAATTAACCACAATGAGTCTAGATGGACAGCAGCTGTAATGCATTTCTGACTAATTCTTCCTATTGAGCCCCTATGCAAAAACTAATCCCTAATATAATATTAAATATGTGGCAATAACAGTATCCATAACTGCAGGGAGAGGTAACATCCCTAGGTATAAGAATATGTCAAGCTTTCGCTATATGAGATTTTCACCTATAGATACCATGTCCAAATATTGTTAACATCTCCTTCAACTCAATTTGTTTGACTTAAAACACATGCTTGCTCAGTATAGATCAATGTATCAGCGACAAACAAATTCCATCGCTTACATGTATTAAATATATTATTTGTATTTTTAAAAGGACACTACCCTTGGTGGATACGTGGTTCCCAAAGGATACTCAACGATGTATATAAGCTATGCGATACACTGTGACCCAGTAGTGTTTTACAACCCTGAGGAGTTTGTGCCAGAAAGGTGGACTGAGAGGCATAGTATGATTGTTGTTGTTGCTTGAGCATAATCTAAATCTCTTCAATGTTTTTTTTTGGGGGGGTATAAACATAGCATGTGAAAAGTCAAACTATTTTGGGGCCATACAATATGAATAAATGCAGAATGACAGTGAGTGGGGAATTTGTCCCACTCAGACTCAATGCTAACTATCTTGTATTCCATTAATAGTTATTTTTTACTAATTTTTGTAATGTATATATAATATATATATATATATATAATATATATATATATATATAATATATATATATTATATATCTATATATACACACACACACACACACACACACACACACACACACACACACACACACATACATTTTAATGAGCAAACGATCTTACAAGGGGCACCAAAATATGTTATATATTTATTACAGTGGTAATGCAGAAACCCCATAAAATGTATTTCTGTTGTGGTGACTGCCAAAACTGCATTGTAGTCCCTATCACCCCATCATTTTGTGTCCCCTAAGTCATTCAAAATTGTACCCTTTTATCTGTAAGAATTTTAAAAGTGATTTTGCTAATAAGTTATCTGACTTGCAACAAACTTGAGCATTAACATGTATCCTATCAGAAACATACCTCCCAAATTTATGCCCCATATTACCTGTCAAATAATATCTTAACAGTGCTATTTATGATGCAGGGGGGGATTATCGAACATCAGTGTTATTGTATCGAATTCACGGTATAAGAACAGCTTTAGTAGCAAGTGATTTTCAAACAATGCGTTAATAAAATCAATCCCTTAATGCTTTGAAAATGAGAAGACGAGGTCATTAATGAACGCTTTTCTTGTTAAAAATCGTAATTGTCGCAGGTCACATACATCACTTCCTGACTCAACGACAAGATCAAGAAAAATGGAAGCATAATTTACTGTTATGGAAACTACTAGCGTACAGGGAGACCAGCAAGCAGCAGCCAAATGGAAATAAAAAATAATCTATTTTGTGTAGAATTTGTGAACTTCATTTAAATTTGTGCATTTTGTAATCAGAATGTACATTTATTTCGAACACTTCATGTATAAAACGGTGATTTACGATTATCTGGCATGTGGGTAAAAATTGGATGGCACGGATTAAAAAAAAAAAACTTAACCCCCCACTAGTCATTTCTCCTCATTCGGGGGGGGGGGGGGATATGTTGCCACAGCTTATTATATGCAACTCTTTTGATGAGAATTTAGCAATCTTGTTTTGGTTAAAGAAAAGAAATACCCATTTATGTAGTCTTGTACGTACTTTTGTATGTATTTTAGTATGTATATAGGCTATAAATAAGGTTTGAAGTGCCATTTGTGTTTGTAGTTAGCTATTATACACATACCATGTATGTAACATTTCATTAAGCTTTTAAAATTACGATAGAACTCCCTAACAAGGATGTATTATTAATATGCAATCACCTGTAAGGAAACTTTATTGTAATAGTATGTCGTTTTCTATACGAAAATTTCATTATTTACTCTTAGGTTTTTATTTGTATAATTCAAATAAATTGTACAGTGGAGGTCAATTGTCATATAACGTATGTATACATAGTTCAGATAGGCTACAGCTGCATTGATCATTTCTTGCTAGTAACATTATACTGGGTGCAAATAGTAGTATATCATTTTAACAATAGAACAAATGATCGTAAGGTTACAAATGGTTAAAACAAGTGAATAAATCTCACTCATAACTACAAGTATAGAAAATCCAGCAATCTCATAAAACTCTCTTTTAATATTTTGTACCTGCTCCTAATTAAGTGGGATACTGATATAGACTTGAACGCTCTTTATCAAGTCACCCTTTGAAATGCTTCAGAGACATAGAAGGACAGTCCTGCCGACACCTTTGTGTGCCGGGTACGGAACGGCCATTCTTCGTAGGCAATTCAAGGTCCTCCCGCAGAGTCTGACAGAAGTCGACAAAATGCCCTTCACAGACACAACTGAGTTTTTAGATCGTCATCTGGTAAATCTAAGAATTTAACCCTGGTCCTGTACACCCTCTCTCTGTATTGTCGGCGTTGCAGCCGGGGTTTGTCAATCTCAAACTCGCACTCAAGCTCTAAAATGAAATGTGCTGCTACTGCTGCAACTGCCAGCAAACTTAGTTTATTCTATTATTTTTTTTAACACCAAAGAACTTAAATACTGTTACAAGGTGAGTTACATACTTTTTCGTTAATTAACCCTTTGCGGTCCTATGTCAGACCAGGTCCAACATTACAATTTTTCCTTTCCGGTTTGATGTCGGACCCTGTCCGACATCATTAAAAAGATGTCAAGCACAGGTCTCCAGTTGTTTTTTTCTCCGGAAAAAGCAGAGAAAACCTTTTAATGGCCGAGTGTGACCAATTGAAGCTGAAAAAAAAGGAGGGAGATCTAAGCAAAACACATAGTCCCTTCACCACAGACATAACACGGACAAAAATAAACAACATAGCTGCTTCTGCATCCAGCACTCAAAGATTATCATAGACATTTGCCAAGCTTTTTGAGATGTTACAGTAATAAAATAACGACTTGGATCACATTATTGAGGAGTTTGGTGATAAAACGAGCGATCAAGAGATGATTTATCAGTATGCACGACTATGAAGAGGTATGTGATAAATACAGCGAACGCGGGGTGGAGCAGGGCTGGAGATGCAGTACTGAGTGTCCTGTTGATATGGAGTGCCTTTTAAACTTGATTTACTATGAATATGACTTGACGCGCCTGACAGGCGCTGAATAAATGGACTGCAAAGGGTTAAAACCCTCCTTTTTCCAAATGCAAATGAACTTCTGATAACTTATGACAATTAACATGGATTGTCTTTTAAATTCCCATGCAAACAAAAGAAATAGTCGCAACAAACATGGCTCGGTAAGATATTAACATTATTTCGGAAATCAATATAATTTGGAAATCACAATAGCACGATTATTTAATAATTAAATCGGCATAACGACTGCTTGGAAATGTCAAAATCAGTGTTACATGCCGATTTGTTCATTAACACTGCAGTTTTCAATTACGAACTTTTGAAATTCCCCCGCAGGATCTCTTGCTGCTTCTGTGGAAATTAGTAGAATCTGAGCAATTCAAGTAATAGGAGGAAGAACATTTCTTGACTCAGTCGATTGCCTTTATTATACAAACATGTCCTCACATTAGCTCCACTAAATGAATACGGTGCAATCAGATGAAATCAATTAGCTGTAACGTGATGCTTGAAGGTATGCTTGCCGTGTCGGTGACCATTTTGTTTGTCACATAACGGCTGCAAGTTATACTGACTAGACACATACTACTGAATAATTAATCTCTCTGCCCAGCACTCTCAAGTCAGGGCAGGGATTCTACAATTCCCCAGTGAGGGAGTTATATACTGCAGACTCGAGATTACTGGTTCACTGCAGAGCTTCACCATATCATTGCTCTACTTTTATTAATTTACTTTTAAGTGCTTGTGAAAGTAAAGTCTAATGCGCAAGAGAAAACAGCAATACAGTAGCTTTTTTGCATGGCTAGTGCCATGTATTCCAAGGTTAACCGGAGTAAAGAACAGTTCCCCTTGGAGAGTCCAGTTTACTTAACTGCTTAGGGTTTTAAGGGCTCAGTATTAGGTATTAAGACAAAGCTTGAAATATCTGTGGTTTATTCCATGAATAGGGAATAAACTTCTAAATGGGGGGGTGGGGGATTAATTTACCCAGCCATGTTGATTCTCCTAAAAAGTTATGCAGTCTGTAGCCTTGAATACGATAAAGCCTGTTGTGTTATACAGAAAATAAAGGATATATCTCAGACCTAGAGTGAAAAGCTGCCTCAGTCATAATGTATTTCTCAAGGTTAAATGTCGTTGGTCAGTAAATCATTGCTGATGGATTTATTGCGGGTAGCTGTGGGCTTTGAGAAGTAATCCGCTGAGTAGCATTGGTTTACATCACCCAGGCGCAGAAGGCGTAGATAATGTAGGTCAGCCATCACAAGACTGATTAGTTGTTTTGTTTCCAAAGGGAAATTAGTTCGTTGGGTCATTAAACAACTACATTCCACTTCACAAACTGACGCATGATGCAGATGATGTGTTAATTTACAGTGTTGGTGGTACTGATAATTTACTTTTGCCCAAAATATTTTACAGTAATTCCTTAGGGGTGAGTATGACTACATCCAATAACTTTCATTTTTACTACATTTTATATATTTTTTTACTTCCGAGTCCAACATTTTAGCAGGTGCATGTGCTTGACTTTTTCCCTAAATAATGAAGACCGGAATTCATAATGTTGACTTCTCACTTGGTAAGCTGTGCTGCATGTTATATATTACTTGTAGAGTGTATTCATTTTAAAGTGGATAAATAGTAAAAATACAGCCTGTTTAAAATGCTTTTATAACATCCCATCAAAGGCCAGTAGACAGTGATCATGTTTTAGTGAATGTGATCCCTTGTCTCACTTTGTATTTGTGCATATTGGCCTTGCAGTTGAATGATTTTACTCAGCTGAGCAATCCAGCTCATACTGAAAAGTATTTAATTCCATCCTTAATTATGGATTGAGCCATTCATGAAATATTTTTGGACTCTAGGAAGAAACAAATTCCCAATTGCTGAAACATACTGAAATATTTTTTTGGGGATCGCTACATTTTTCAGTTGTCTTTTTTTCAATTTGAAAAGCCTTTCGTACAAAATGTTTCCACCACTGCCACCAAATACTGTATGGATTGGTCAACAGTGATAGTCCTACTAGCATCCATTCCAACAAAAGGCTCGCTATTTTACTAGCTAGATACATATAAACTGCTGTATCTTGAAACAATCCTTATACCACTTTGTGAGTAAAACCAATGAAGAGGTCCGACTTGAGAAGGTACAAAACACTTAATACTGTAAATGAAGCTTTAATAAAAACCACAGTTACAGTGCATAGCTATGGTTACAAAAACCGCTTTACTGCTGTTGTAAAACTGATGTAGACCTAACTGATGCAGACCTAACTACTGCCTTCAATGTTAAGTCCAAGTTCAACCTCACAAATGCAACATACTCACTTTATCAATCAAATGCAGGAGTATTAACACAGTAACGTTCCAGCACCTATAAAAATGCATTGTTCAGAAGCTATTTGGAGAGCAAAGCCATTAATTCAGCTGCAAACCTCCATCATCTGACATGTCTTCAATTAGTCTTTGCTTTGCACAGTATTATTCCACAGTGGGACACTTTTTTGTGCAGCCTCAACAATGCCCATACTGAGACAATTAATAACATCAGCTTCTCACTGATTGTATCTGGCTGCTTTGCTTTTGTAATATGGAAAGAGGATAAATAATTTTTTTTCTTAATTCAGCACAACGAATACTAACCACAAATGGTGTGCCGTCAAAGTACCAAGATTTTTTAGATGTTTCTGATTGGCTTCCAAATAATATGACGCATCATAAGGGGAGTGGGGTATTGTTAAACAAATTCTTTATAAAAAGAAAAATCTAGTGATGTCCTGTGCATTGATAACCAAATTACTTTGGTTCGTTTCCAGGTAGCATTAACTTTTGCTCTTAACTCCTCTAACTCTCTCTCTGCTCTGAGCCCAGAGTGGGTCTTTTATACTGTGGCTGGAGCTTTAATTACCTATTAAACAATTACCTTATTAAGGCTCCAGCCACATTCCCATGAGCTACTCAGGATGGGGGTTCAACCCCATCCATGCCAACCACATTCTACGAGACCAGCTTTTTGCCGGTCTCAAACAACGACGGATGGTTTCGTCTGCCCGCACACAAATATATACAACAATACTACTACTAATAATAATACAATACAAATGAACATACTTACATAAATATTCCCAAGGAGAGGGCATCCCGTCACACAGCCCTAGTACAGCTATATTTGTATACGTTAACTACACCCTGTTCAGATCCACATTGGGACCTTTTCCAACCCACAGTTTGGGAACTGCTGATCGACATCATTTCTTTGGGAGACCGGTATTGCTGTTTCCTTATGCGACTGTCACTGTCAATAGTGATTCTAGTACATTTGATAAAATACGAATCTAAAGTAAATGTTTAGCCATTTTTTAGTTACGATACAATAAGGCTTACACCTTGGTTAGTATCACATGAAAACACAGTTTGAAAGATAATATTAGTAATATAGGAATGAGTAGTTAAATTGATACTGCAGCTTTGGTCCCTGAACACATTTATGTTGTAAAAAGTGTGTGTGGGGGTAAATGCCCCCTTGTAGTACTGCCTATGCAAAAAGCCCTCTGTCCCCACTTAATTTCTAACTGTGTCCTCTGGTTGTGGTGTCTGTGCTGTGCTTAGAATATTGGCTAGGGTCTGGCTGCACTTTACTGGACGCTCTCATGGACAGTACTTGTTCGCCACTGGCATTAGTCTGGTTGTTCTTTGCTGGTTTCACAGGTGCATTATACAACTATCATAACCTCCTTCGATTTGTACTCTGTACTTTTGACTATATGATGAATGGAGATTAAAAAAAAAAAAGACAGATTTGTGATTTGTTTCCCTCCATTGATGTGAATAAGCTAAAGTTTGCCATTTGGAAATTGCTTTTGTTTTTAAGTCATTAGACTACTAATCAATATCATCATCTTTACCATACATCATTATGTATTGGGCTGGCCCAACTAGGCAATAAAATAGACTATAGCTCCCACTGAACAGTTGTTTCGGCCAAGGCCTAGGTGAGAACATTTCTGAAATGATGTAGATGATGTATTGAGTAAACGTACTGTGGGAGTAGAAAGGAGACCCTCCTGATCTCCTGACCTCTTCCCAAACATAGCGTTTATTAACAAGCTGATTTACTTTCAAGGTTGGCACAAGGGCCCGAGAAGACTAACACAGTGCCAAGCAACATCATTATTTTTAAACATTTTTTAATGTCCAGAGGGAGACAGGGGTACAACAGAGTGTGGGTTGCTATGGTGCCCTTGATGTGGTACAGTCTTAACAGCAATGGTTACAGAAAAAAACAGGTTACTGAAGAAGACAGAGGAAGAAATAGATATAGTATGTAAAAGCATTGCATGATAGAGTGATTTGAAGGGTGGGATCTAGCACTTGCCTGAAGGAAAATGACAGTGACACTGAAATGTGAATATGTTACTATGATTACTTATCTCAAGTAGAAATTTATTGCACCTTAGACAATGACATCCAACAGGGAGTATAGTGCAGATGCGTAAAAAAATAACAATAGTTCATATATGACAAGTTTATGCAAAAATATAATCAATTATTTTATATAGAAGTACAGGCCAAAGATGCTAACAAACAGTGTAGGAGTGAATTAGTCAATTTTCGGTCACCGTTTCAGTCAATTCAAGACTATCTTCAGTGCTAGTTAAGGTCTATGATTTATGAATTATGATTACTTACAAATGTTCTTCATATTTCTTGACAAACTATTTTACAGGCTTGTAAAATGTATTGTATGCATGTTTAAATGTATGTATTTTTCAATAAACATCCAAACAAATAGTTTCTGTATTTGCAAATACCTCCAAAAAAGTAGTCATTTACATCATCTGTTTTATTAATAAAACGGGACTATCTGACCTTGTCCTGTTTTTTGTCAGTACCACACAATGCTGTGAGCCATGAGGACCATACTCACTCAAATGTTCACAGCTAGCTCTATAAATGAACTGATATAAGCCTCCTGGGCCTTGTGTCAGTAGTTGTGTATGTCTTTTCAGCCATTTCGGTGCTATGTGATTAGATTAGTTCTTGGTGGCTACTTCGTGCTCTTATTAAAGCTGTTTTAGGTTGTAGTTGCAAGGAGCTGGAGAACTAGGTACAGTCCAGGAAAGTCACCTCATGTTGTAGTAACATTCTGTTACATTTATTGGATTGACAGAGTCTTTTCTCCAGTGTAAAATCTGCAATATTGTTATAATGTAAACTAAATAACCCACTTTAATAAATGCAGATTCCATACATAAACTGATTTGTTTCCTGCTAACACAGCCAGTTTCTGTATGTAAAAGTACAGTTGACTACACACTCAAATCGGTCTTTGGGTTAAGAAGCTTGCTTGGGGGCTGTAAGGTAGCTTGTTTGAGTTAACTGATGGGAAGCATTCTAAAAGGAAATTACTGTGCAAACTAAAGCGCTGATATAAATTTGGTCAGACACCAAAATCCAAGCCGAACAACTGGACAAATATTGTGTGGGGCACCAGGATGTCAAATCAAAGTGGCACACTGAAAGCTAGTGTCTCAGCTGATGTTTGAAGATTGAAATTAAATAAGTACAAATTTACAGAGCTTAGCTTTTAACAGCCTGTGGTGCCAAATTGTAATGTTTTTTTTTTTTTTCATAATTCTTAAATTGCCTCTGCTACATTCAGATTGAAGGCAATACAGACGTGACGACAAACAATCATTTGCTGACTTCCTTTAGTCTTAGGAGGAGCATTGCTTAATTTAGCAAGACAAAGTTGTAGAATTCAAGGTTGATGTCAGTTTAAAGGAGATTTCTGCCCCCCAAACAGGATGTAGCCACTGTATTAGGTGTGGAAGTTGAGCTTTGTAAAAATGTTTGAAATGCTGTGTATTAGTTGATGTCACACTCAATTGCAGCCAACAATTTTTGTCATAAATGCCTGTGACAGGATAGACGTGAGTGGTGACGTCAGGCCGGAATGCAGGAAGCAAAACACACACAAGGTACTGCAGTGCAAAAAGACCCGCTGTGCGGCATTTATTTAAACAAAAATAAATAAAAAAATTTAACAAAAACACTTGCTCGCAGAGCAAAAATAAATAATTAAACAAAACAAATCACAAACACAAATACAAATATAGGTCAGGCTGGGCGATTGCCTGTTCCTATATTATTGTTATTAAATCCTTTTTTGTTTCTACTCTCATTCTCCCGTTCTCCACTTCTGAACACCCACACGAAATGCAAAGAGCTGCAGGTTTATATACCGTGGCCGAGGGGTTTAATTAGCTCGTAATTATTCTATTACCCCTCGGCCACAAACTGCATTAGTTTACTAAACTTCCCATGGCTTCCCATCCACACTACCAAAATGTACAAAACAATATATATATATATATATATATATATATATATATATATATATACACACACACACACACACACACACACAAAATACACAAATAAACAATAACACACCGTCATAAATACAATAAATCATAATAAACAAATACAAAATAACACAGGGGCGGAGGGGGAGACCCAATTCTAAAAATAAATAAACAATAACAAAAAATACATGAATGCATTGCTTGGCTTTTTCTTTACTGAGTAACACAGAAAACAAAATAATGTAAAGACAGATTCATCTGTATTGCAAACTCTGCAGGAAGCTCTATAGCTTAACTTATCAGTGAGTATCATGCAGCCACTACTAACCCCCTGCTGTGAAAAGTAGATTGAGAGCATCATAAAGAAGTGTATGTGTCTGACCTATAAACGGTGGGCCTAACTGTATGATTGCCAGCACCTATGGTCACTTAAAATTGAAATCCTGTTTAAAATCATGTGGCTGATATTAGGACTTTTTTCCCTGTGCATTGAATATCATTAAAGGCAATCACGGGTATGCACCATGCGTTTTAATCAGTGGAGTTATGTGTCATTCGTAATATGTGAATTTCCCCCCTGCAAGCAGGAAAGCCGTCCACAGCCAGCTAATTAAGGGGTTGCTGTGGCAACCAATAACCACAGCAGCAGAATATTGATGTACACTGATGATGAGATGCATGAATGAACTGGGAGCGTGTTAAAAAGAAAATGCAAAAGCAAAACAGAAAATAGATTTAAGGAGGCTCTTCAAACACTTGCTGTTGCTCGAGAAATGAAAAGAAAAACAAGAGTCTCCATCGGTTCCTCCTCCACAGTGGGCATTTTTTGTATTGAAACACAATACACAGGAGAACATTGAAAACAACAAAAAGGCGGAGCAAGGGCTTTCTGTTTTTCCCAAGTTCCTGTTTTGCTTGGTTTTAGTTGAATTTACTTGTTCCTAAACAGTGATTGTTTTTCTTTCACTTTAAAAAAAATAAATAAATAAAATATCACAGCAAAACAATTACAGTTAGAACTACCGGTAAATTATATTTATTTACAATAATTTTTTATACAGGTACCAATTGTAATTTTAAAGATCTTAATGCCGCTGTCTTGACATTCGTATAGACCTGTAACCACTTTATTTTTTATTGTGTTTGATGGTTTTAATAAGTTGCTCAGTAAGCTCCCCTGGCACAAAATGTTTAGAGGATTAATGCAGAGTTAAAAGGCGGTAATATTTAGATGTAACGCTGTGTAGATCATTAAAATAGACCTAGTGCCTGTGATGCCTATCTAATGGTCTATAATCAGGGTTCTGTTGTCGAAATGTAGCTCTATTAATATTGGGACTACTGTATTTCTAACAAGATGCAACCTTAGTGGGTGCTTTAAAGTTATGGATTGAAAGCTCTGTGTTTTGTCACTGCACAAAATCAGCACAAGCAGTGAAGATATTTTTTCGAGGTATCACACTAACCCTGCAAATTAATTACCTTATATTTTAACATTAAATTCTTAAACTCAGTAAACATGTTAACTTCACATAAAGCCATGAAGATAAATAAAATAAGGAAATGCATTCATAAGTTATAAAACAGTTTGTTTAATATTATAGGCACCTTTTTTATCGATGGTTCCAGCTGGATTTGTAGCTGGACGGAGCTGTTTACACTTCAACACGTGTAGCTCCGAATTTTTCTTATTCTTTTTGTGATTGGCTGCAAAGACAACAGGGCTAGCCAGAGATTGGATAATGTGTGTTGGGTTGTTTTTTTTTCTTGTGTAGTTTCCTAGTAACTGAAGACATTGCATGCTGGGAGATGTAGTTGTCAGTGGAAGTTTTGATGGAGGCAGAAAAGCTGTGCAGCAAAATTGCTATGCATATTTTTATGCATTAAATTAACATTTAGTGCATATTTCAGATTTTGTAATGCGTAAAAATGGCAGGTAGACAGCTTATCTGGACCGCTGCTGCCATTATCTATAAGGTATAATTCTGTCAAGTATCTTGTCCTTAATATCTCTTAGTAAATATAACTGGCAATTCCCTGTAAATACACTTACTTCAAACTTCAAACTTTATTGATCCAATCTTTAGTCTGTGTGAGAAATTGCCTTTAAGATGCCAATAAGTATTAGTTGTGATATTCCACAAAAAAAAAAAAAGAAAACTGAAACAAAAACCCCATTTAGGCTGCATCTGAAAGGCCATTAGAGAAAGTAGCTTTCAGTCCCTATTACTCTGAACCAAGTCAAATGTTCATGACGTGCATTATCTTCCCTTGGCACCTGCTGAGTTTTTAACATAGTTCATAGCAGTGATCTACAGTATGAGTAGAGCCTTGCGAAATTCACTTGGATACCTTGCTCATGGTGGCCCGTGGTGGCCCGTGGTGGCTTAGCTGTAGTGGCCTATGCGTGCACAGCTTCAAAATACGTCACGGGTTTGTGGCTCAATAGGCTTGACATTTGAGACGGAAATAAAATCAACATCAGCTTTCTACTTTTCAAATCTTGGGGGTGGGGGAGTGGTGGTGTATTTCTGTCAATGACCTGAGGTGCACAACTTCAGTCCTCTTTGGCTATCCTCTTTGAGTCATTTGTTTTTCTCTTGCTGTCTTCATTGAGGATTTAACATTAATATGGTTACCTACTTGTCAGTAGGTTGTGCGTCCAAAAATGAAGGTTGGAGGGCCCTTCTCGACTGTTCGAACACATGCATAGAAAAATACACCTCCACACACGCTTAAATACTGTTGCCGTTATATGCTTAACTCTGTAACTGGCACGGGATGATCTAATCAGCTCAAGTGTTGCTTTTAGGATGTGCAGTCTGATCGAATATTCCCAACTGCACACACTGTCTTTACCGCTGTTGTTCTCCTATTAAAAAAACACAAGGAAATGACAGGGTTTCTAATTGATTATTTCTAATTTATCATTAACTCCTTAATAATATAGGTTCAAAGGATTTTTTCGTGTGCTGCTTATACTGTAATGCTGCAGCCAGAAGATTATTATTATTATTATTATTATTATTTCATAACAGGAATAGTATTTTTATCTTTTTAAAATCATCCATTTCTCTTTGGCTAGCTTTTTTTTTTTTTTTAATTGCGTCATTTTTATATTATGTATCAAAAAATAAGATAAATCACACTGCAGTACTCTATTAGTGTCAAAACAAAATATCTAAATATTATAGTAGTAAAATGCAATTTACGAACTATATAAACTGACACACACACACACACACACACACACACACATATATATATATATATATATATATATATATATATATATATATATATATATATATATAGAGTTGTATAGTTGTTATTTATAGTATTAGTGTTGTTTGATAACAGATCTATATTATAATTAATAAATGTTAATTAAATTTCACTAAAATTAAAAATACATTTGTACATTTTTGCTTAACATCTCACTTTTTTTTTTTATTTAATATCAAATCTTATTTTTAACTAAATAGAGCTTTTTGATATAATATGGCCATTAATTTATTCCTCCTCCCATGTTCATGAAAATGTGTGCATTGCAGGGAGTCTGACATCAATTCAAAGACAGTTTGAATACCTTCGCCCCCCAGGGGACCTATTTTTTAAATTGTCCCGGCAGGGGGGTTGGAGTTTAAAGTCTATCTGAAATGTGAGGAAAAACAATTTCTTTTCAACGTCCTTGTATTTTTCATCAATAAACCCTTCACTGTTTACATTAATGGTATTCCTTAGAAATCTGCTGGATTCTTAGTACCTCAATAGTGGACATTAATTCTAGCCAAGTATTTGTTATGTTTTCAACTATTTTACATACTGAGTCTCTACAGTTTTGAAAGTTTAGCAAATTTTATTTGAGCGTTGTTATGGTCTTAAAAGTACTTTCTGAACATCAGCATTCCACGATTCAGTAATTCAGCACTTCTGCTACATCTGCTTCGATATACAATCACAACACCAGTAAAGTATTTGTCAACTGTTTGAACAGTGGGCCCCTGGAGTAGCCCCTGTTTCTTTGAAATTTGGCAAGTATAAAAAAAGATATTTGCGTAAAAGATATGAACAAGATATTTACAGTGATTGTTTCATTGTAAAGTATAACCATACACATAATCATAGTATTATAAAATGTACTTTAAATTCTTGAAGCATTACACCTCTTCGTTTCACAACACAAGTGAGCAAAGCGAAATTGATTCCAGCCTTATTTTTCACTTGTCACGTGATATGGATGTGATGTATTCAGCGATGACGGATTTTGAAGCTGCATGCGCATAGGCCACCTCAGCTAGCCATCATGAGCAAGGTATCCGAGCCTGCAATTATACACTTTTGAAATTCACAGGAAAATTAAAACAGGACTAACCTGCAATTCAGTCGTAAACCTCCAGATGTCCATGTAGCCACTCCAGCTAAACTGATATAAAGAATAATAAAGGAATCAACACATTAAAATCTGGTAAATTAGTAAAAACAAAAACCCTTGAGACTTGCTGTTTTAGAAAAAATGGATGCACCAACTAAATCAAAAAGCGTTTGTTTAAGAGATTGCACGCAGCAGTATCCACCTGGTGTCTCCACTATCCCGGATTCTTTTCTGTATATCTTCTGTTTAAAACACAGTAGCTATGCAATAAGAAATATGTAGGTTATGGGAAATATATAATGCTTTTTAGAAACTAATGGGTGGGCCACCAAAAACTGCTGCATGTTTGACAGCCGACCCCAGGGGATTGATCGGACAGCGCATGACAGTACCGTGCATCAGTGCAACATTGCGCAAGCTCCTCCCCCTTGCTTGAGGTAAGCAAACCAATGCAGGGTCAAGCATTGCCAAAATATGTTATGCTGTATTCTCTTCTTATTGAATATGTGTATAGTGTGTCTAAACACAATAACTTATAATTGTATTACAAGATAATGAATGTATGCAACAGGGCTTAGCTGCTTTGTGTCTTGCTTGTGCATGGAACATTGGATTTGCTTAGTTTGGCCCCATCTTACCTACACTAAAGATTTGATAAAGAAGCCGTAATAAAGCAAAAAGTTAAGAGTTGAACAAATGAAGGTGATTGCGGTACCAGGTGGAAGGTGCAGTTTTATGTTATTTTTCCCATAAGCTTCTTTAATGAAACCAGCAGCTTTTATGTGATCAGGGTTCAGAGCCTGTCTACATCACATATGTTTTGGTGAGAAGGAGCACTTAAGCAATCTCTTATGAAGTACTGTATTCTGATTTTTGTTTCTCTTGTCTGAACTGCAGTTGAAATAAAAACAGTAGCTATGACACATTAAATAGGAAAAGCCTTATAGGTGTAGAGCAGGGGTAGTCAATCATTTTGTGTCAATGACCGAATCTGTTGGTCAAGTTCCAGAGAAACATTTCTCACACAGCACCTGCCCATGTCCCACAGGCACACAGGCTTTTTTTTTTTTTTAACCTATCAGCCACCTGCAGTAGCATTATGTTAATCAAATCAAATTGTATTTATATAGCACCTGTATTGCTTAGCCATCTGTCCGTGTTTGTCATTGTACGTGTTTAGTGGGGAAACAAATTAACTTCATGGCACTTTATTCTAGGAACTAGCAAATATTGCTTTACCTACATATTTGCACATAACTTATTGCTGTATGTTAACTGTGTGTTTTGGGCAAACCTGAATCTTTTGGCTATGCAATGCATTGTATTAAGACAAACATGAGAAATGTTATAGCATATTTAGCAGTCGATGTCACGATAAAGCCAAGAAAAGGTGGAATAATGTACCATTTTATGGGTTCCAGATACAAAAATTAGTGTAAGAATGTTTCCCTTAAAATTGCTAAGAATATATATATATATATATATATATATATATATATATATATATATATATATATATATATATATATATATATATAATTGTGGTATGTTTACTAAGATTTGTTCAATAGCTGTTTGTGTGCAATAAATGTTAGTGCCATATCCACTTCCTTCCTCCATGTTCTCTTTGAGTATCTAAGCTTGCTCTATAATTATGTAGCTTTGATATCCTGGTATTCAAATCGAGTCATAATAGGGTATAGTATGTAGCACTCAGTTTTACTATCAGATCCCAGTGATGGTTCTTGTGAGAATTTATACTTGTGGTGGATATTAAATATTTACCTGGCACCCCAGATAATAAACCCTTACGACCTGCTAACAGCAGCTCACCCCCCGTGTTCATCCAACATGCAGTCATTGCTCAATGCCTAATATCTAATAGATAAAGCAATCTCATTTGCTCAGTCTTGTCCTTCGCTTCATACTTTTTCTAAGTCACCTAGCCCCCTCTTTCTTTCTGTAATTAGTCAAGTCTCTACACATACACTTTGACTATGTTGCTGCAACTCTGAAATGTTGCCTGGAGAAGGCACATTCATAAGGTTAAACTCAAGGTCATTTTCAGCCTCACCTTTAGTATCCAAAACTGGTTTAAAACAAATTAATAACATTTTCAATAAACCGCTCAGTTGTATTTATTCAGTAAGTTCAGCAACCTTCTGCATTAAAGTCTGCATAAAAGAACATTTTTTTCAAATAAAATCTTCCTTAAATCGAGACGTATTAACCACCATATACATTTCATAAGAATTGCAGACCAATGCACGCATTTCAGACTCCATGTTATATAGAAGGCATGGCAATTATAAAGCAATAGTAGAATAGTATTTTAAATAATAGTTTTATTTAAGAATCAATGCATATTTATTACGTGTCATGACACACATGCATCAACATATGAAATGAACAGAATATGAAAAAAGTAATAGGCAAGTGTATCTTAATAAAGTAATAATAAAGTAATAAGACAAACTAACGTTAATAAGCTAACTCAAACTAAATTAACGCAGCATCCCTACACACGGCAAAAAATGCAGCAGCTGTAGATGCATTATGAATACCTGTACAGGAGCAATATTCAGGACAAGTCACATTTGAAAAGATTGATAAACCATCTGAATTAAGTTTGATGATGATGACTTATCAGGTTACAAACAGTTCTGTATCAGTTGTGAACGAATCGCTGCGAAGAAGGTGTTCTTTTAAGCAAAGTTCCTGTTCCTTTAGCCGGAGCATTTACAATAGGGGAAAAATCAGTTTCACCACAAGGGTGTTCTCTTAGGAGGTGTTCCTTTACACTGAGACTACTATGTATATCAAAGGTAATGATAATAGTGAGAAACAATGTCCAGTTAGGTAATGTCCATCTCAGCAATCTCCCCTTACTGGCTCTCAGTCCAGGCAGCAGCTCCTTACAGCCAGGTTCTCAGCTCAAGCAGCAGGCAGGAATACAAACAGCGATCCCTTGCAGATTATGCTTTGTATTACTGGTTCCTGTCTTTCAATACAACTTAATCACACCTGTTTGCTAGTGATATTAATAGGTTGGATGATTAATCGACCAACAGAAAATGTGAAGATTAAAACCCCTAATATATATATTCTGTGTTAACTGTCCTGGCAGCATTTCAGAACTCGGTATGACACAATACAGTCAGATATTTTATTTAGTGGGATTGAGAATGTTATACCTTTGGGGCTGCATTGATGTATCAAACAGAAGGTCCTATCAGCCCTGTGCACCTGCTCCTGCTCAATTACTGTATGCAGTCTACACATGTGTCAGGATGTTATTAAAATTCAAATCTGGATGATTCACCACATGTTAGATTTTTGTTTTCTTCCAGTGGTGTAGAATAATCAGGGGGTTCAACCTAATCAGACATTTACCAAATCTGCATCCTCAGAAGAAAGAACTAAAAATGTTTAAAAAAAACAAACAAACAAAAAAACTCTACGGCTAACTTAGCTTTTAATTATAACCATCTGGAAAAATTAAGTGACTCAAAGATTATTATTATTTCTTAATATTGGTGAGGTATCCATGGAAATGATCTTTACAAATGCAAATTACCTAATTAATATTAAAATATAGGGTATATTTAAATGTTTCTGTCTGCATTGCAATTTGGCCAAGTGTGACGGCTGATATCAAACAGCTTTCGTAAATGGTGTTTCTACTAAGATTTCCGGTTGCATTGAAGAACTGCAAGTGCAGCCTGCCTCATTTGGCCAATAAAAAATAAATTAAAAGGCAAGGGTAACAAATTAAAAAAATCCAGACATATCGTTACACAGATACCAAAAAAACAGCATTCTATAAGAAAGTGTTATGTACTAGCCATGTATTTGTTAAACATTTTTTTTGACTGCATACACAATAGGTACTGCATACAGTACCTATTATACACATACATATAAAATACATTTTCCTACAGAAATATTGCTTCAGCAATTTAGAAAAAAGACAGCAGTTTAGGTTAAAAGTATACAAATTATTCAGTCAAAATGTTTAGTACAATACATTTTCAAAATACTGGTAGAAAATCTACCATAGGCTACCCTTGGAACTTCGTTCTGTAAATCTTGCAGCAAGCTATCGTTCTTCTAAAACAAATATTATTCAATTAAGTAATACAGGAGACCACTGACACAAATTCCCGGCAATGCTAATTTAATGCATTTTGGAGTACAAACTTTTTTTTTCTGTCCTTGGTAGGTGCCCATGATGGATGCCACTTAAGGTTAGTGTACAATGAATGCATCTTATTGTAAGGGACAGAACATTTTAAAGCATTCAGCTTCTGGTGATCAAAAAAGAAGATTACAAAAGTGTAAAGGATGAAAAAAATATATTTTTGTGCTTTGTAAAGGGCTTTGTTATTAATTAATTCATGTATTTATTTATTGCAAAGTGCTGCATTTTTTTAACTTTGTAGTAGTTTCTTTTTTTTATAACCTTGATTGTAAAACAACTAAACTATAAAGCACTGTCATTTTATGAGTCAAATATGTAAAAATGTAATAAAGACGCTTGCTAGAGCTCTTTCCAGCAGGTCTCAGTTGTTAATAAGCAATAGCCTTTAGTTATAGTTAAAAGTTGCATGAGGTTACGTCACAAACGTGTTCTTCACTGCAGCAGCCTATATAGCGTGAGAAGGCGTTTTACCCTACCTGTTGAGACGGATCATGATTTGGCCGTGCATTTCCTATAGCATGAGGAATATTCGTGATATGTGCACTATGAGAGATAATTTGGAGTTTCTAAACTGCATGGAAACCCTGCCGTACATATTATTCCATTTAAAGGTTTAAATGGAAGAAAGGTTTTTCTTTCTTTTCATCTTTGTTGAATGATAAGGCAATCATTCTGAGTTTCTGTGAGTTCTGTTGTTTTGGAGCTATTGATTTTCCATCATTTGCAGAGGTTTGTTATTCTTGAAATTGTGTTGTGGGTTTCTATAGCAAAATAGTGTTGCTGGTTTTTGAAAACAGAATTTTTTTGTTCATTTTTTTTTATCAAATGAGTCCCATTTATAATCCCTTCATGTAGCTTCGATGTACTTGTACACGTGTTGTCATAGGTAACATTCATAATATCAAAGGTTGGCGCCTGTGGAAATATGCAGTACCACGTGATGGCACCAGAATAAGTATTTAATTTGGTTTGGACAATATTACGTACCAAAGCTGCTTGGCCAAGCCTGTGACGTGGTCATTCCCGCCCTCAAGGGTACAAAAAAAGATCTGCTCATACAGATCTCGACACCATTTTTCCTTTCAAGACTGACCTGACAGGGAGTCTGGTATCAGATAAGTACTTGTTGCTTATGACTGTATAATGTTCACTAATTATTGTGTTTTCTGTAATTTATACAATATTATATTTACGCTGTAATCACTTTTTTTTAATTAATGACGTGTATATTGTGCACTACAGCCTGTTTGATACGTCCGGCAGTGGCCTTGTGTCCAGCTTGATCATGTGATCAAGCAACATAAGTCAGCTGACTTGTGCTCTGCTCACAGGCTGCTTAGCTCTGGCTGGAGTTAAATTAAAATTCTCGTTTTAAGTTATGAGATGTTTATTTTCTGAACTGTAATTGTGTTATTATTGTTTTCTGTGGAGTTATTGTTTTTTCTCGTTGTATTTTCTTGTTTTTTTTTTTACAGAAATACACACACACTCACAGAGCTCACTGTGCTGGAATGAGATACGCTCTTGTCCTGTTCTGTGTTACCACAAAAATATGCGAAGACAGTATCAGCCCATTTTTGGTTGAAAACTTCTGAGGTTGAAGGTTATGGTGATAATGCTATATGCCTTTTGATTTTAAGTGTCAAACTGTCTTATATAACATGAATGATTTCCATGCATTCATTGTTTCCAAGATACATATTACAAATAATATATTTTATCCCAGTAGAAGTAACCAAAAAAGGTTTAATAGAAGCTAGAACCACTGGCATTTAAGTGTATAGTTTTATATATGAACACGTGAAAAAAGTTTCAGTAATTTGATTCCCTGCTTGGTAGCCTTGGAGACAGTCTTTCCAGCTGATGGTCTCTGGGCCAATGGCGGCTTCCTATTGATAATTTACAATAAGGCTGTAATCTTTCACAGGAGGCAGACAGATGCTTCTCCCATGAAATGGTCTGAGATTTTTGATGCCTGCTGGAGCACATGTGAGTCAGAAATGAGTCAGAGGCTCCCTGAAGGATAGATGGATGTGTGCAGCTGATAGCTTCATCAAGGGCAAAACATTTCTGGATTGAAGGTTATCATTACGAAAAAAGCAGAACTGTGCTTGTGGAATACAGCTTTCCACTACCCTGTAGCATTTATTGTTTATAGCTTTTTTTGTAATGTATCTTCTTGAATATATTAAGCCTTAGCAGTGCATTACTTCAAACTATTAAAAGTATTATTTTAGAAAGCACACTGTAGAGCAGGAAGAAAGCCCTTCACCCACACTCTCTCAGTAGTACAAATAACAAAATGTGCCTTGTTACGACCAGCATATAGAGAAGACAAAAAATGCAAAACTTAATCTGTTCTCATGTTAAAAACAAGGTGTCTACCGCAATGAAAAATGCTATGTACAATCTGTACACTGTGGCTAAGCCCTTGACTCTGGCTTGTTTGCACCCTTTATAGTCACTGACCCAACACAGGAACTTTGAATTCAGCACCGTGGCATACTTTTATTTACAATAAATCAAAATAAACAAACCAAAACAAAAGCCTCCTTTACAGAAGTTAGAAGTCCCTAACTAACACGCTGGACGGCTATGCCGTTTACCAGCTGCCAAATCGCACAGGTGTACACACAGGCCTCTCCAGCACATACAGCTTGCACAGTCTGGCACACAGCCCTCACTGCAGGGTTTTTAACCCTTGTATGCAGGGGCCTCATTAACTCAGTTGGAGCCAGGTGTTCCTCTCTGGCTCCTCCCCTACTCTGCCACAATACATATATTTAAATTTAACAGTCACTTCAAGTTTATCCATAAAATGGTTTGGACAAAACCATGCTCTCTGATTGGTTGTAAGTGATCGCAAGCATTAACTGCCACTTTGACTGAAAAGAGTTAATAAGCCACTTCATGGAGTTCTCACAGCACAGCTGGTGGCAACCGCCTTGCTAAAATTGTTTATGTAGCTCTATACGTTTGTTTTTGTTTTTTTTTGTGAATTTGAGAGAGAAGTGAGAGCATTATTAATAAAAATAAACTTTTAATTTATAAAACATGTGGTTTACCAGTTTAACATTTCCCTTTTCACCTGTTAAACCATGTTTCCAAATGCTTAGTGCAGCAGAAAAGGAGCCTGTCTGGTTAGCTAAATAACGGATTTAGAGGCATTGCAGAGATGTTTAAAAAACAATTTTTAAGGTAGTGCTTATTAGTAGTAGTAGTAGTAGTAGTATGAGGGATGAATTTGACTTAACATATGAGTATAACTTCAGAACACTATAGAAAATGCTATGGCTCTCTAGTTTATTGCAAGAATATATGTTCATAGTCATTTGACTTCTAGTCAAGCATATCATCTTAATCGCATATGCTAGAGATCCAGTACAAAAAAAAAAAAAAAAGTAAATTGTATTATTGTAATTTTGCATTATTATTTTTGCGTACAAATGTGTACATTCCCTGGTCCCTTTCTCAAATTCACAAAACTGGGAAATAGTACAATACAGCACAGGATGCTATAAAATGTTTCTGACTATTATTTAAAAAGTCTTGTTTTATTTTTAAGTATCTGACAGGATGTGATTATAACAGGAGTTCTTCCTCTGACAAGGAAACATTAGTCATATGGCTACTGTATAAGCCACTTGCTCACTAGACATGTTCTTCATCTTATGGCTTCAATTATTCAAATTACAATGTAAACTATGTGAAGATCTTTGTGCCATTGAATGTATATTCCAAGCACTGTATAAACAGTAAAAGTAATGCAGCACAACAAAGCTGCAAAACAATTCAATTTCATGTCCTGGAATGAAGAATACCAAACATCAAACAAGTTGTAACATAACTGCATTTTAAAATTTGATAAGAAGTCAAAGCAATGAATTCAAAAGAGCAAGCATGAAGCATTTTATCAGCTCCATAATGGAAAGAGATGACCTAGACAGGGGATATATAAACCACGTATTGTTTGGTGCTCAGTCCTGATGGAGTATGAAAATACAGAATATGAATCAAGTAGATTCAGTCCTGAGGACCTGTGGCAGGCTGATGAGTGAATAGAGGCCCAGAGACAGACTGCAGTTCAAAAAAATATACTTATTATAAATAGATACAAAAATAAAAGGGCACAAGGGCCAAAACAAAGGGATTGAAACACAAAAAGCAAAAAGCAAAATGTACAAAATAAAGGTTTCCAGGCTGAGCAATGCCTTCACTGGATTTAGAAAATTGAAAAATCACAATCAACAAAACACCAACCTGCTTCCTCAGCTCCCTCCTCCCAAATGAGAAGCAGAGGCCTCCTTTTATGTCAGGTGGCTGGGCGCTGATTGATCGTTAATTAAGTTAATCATTTAATCAACCCCAGCCACCTGAACATAATAAACCCAGGCAGGTAGGGGAAATTAACCCCATCCCTGCCAATTTAAAAAGGGCAGAGCTTTGCTCTGCCACACACCTCCCCCCATGTACAATGTACAGCGGCCGCAATCGGCCAACTCCGCCCTTCCCCCCACCCCCCTCCCCCCAAGAATCCAATTATGTCCCTTGGGTGGGCTGTTATGGTGGGTGGTGGTGGGCAGGGTAGATGTCAGAGCCCCCAAGCCTTCATTGGTTAAGGGGGCCCCGGATCTCCAAGGTAGTACGGCGACCCGGCTCCCTCTGATGGCGGAGGCGGCCCAGCTCCTTCTAGTGGCGGAGGTGGCGGAGGTGGCGATGGCGGCCCGGCTCCCTCTAGTGGCGAAGGTGGCGGCCCCTCGGCAACCCTAGAAAACAAAAAGGAGACACCAGCAGTCCCAAGCGATGCTGAGCAGCATGCAACCCCAGGCGTCATCCCTGAGCAGAGAGGGCGTGGCATCCCTGGGCGGTGCAAGGCAGGCATCCTTGGGCCATAGCTCCTCCCTCTCTGGCTCTGGGAGCGGCGGCAGCTCCTCCTCCCTCTCGAGCTCGGAGCGACGGCAGCTCCTCCTCCCTCTCGGGCTCTGGGAGCGACGGCAGCTCCTCCTCCATCTCGAGCTCTGGGAGCGATGGCAGCTCCTCCTCCCTCTCTGGCTCTGGGAGCGACGGCAGCTCCTCCTCCCTCTCTGGCTCTCGGGAAAGCGTCTCACCCCTCTCTGGCTCTCGGGAAAGAGGCTCACCCCTCTCTGGCTCTCGTGAAGGCGGCTCACCCCTCTCTGGCTCTCGGGAAGTCGGCTCACCCCTCTCTGGCTCTCGGGAAGGCGGCTCACTCCTCTCTGGCTCTCGGGAAGGCGGCTCACTCCTCTCTGGCTCTCGGGATGGCTGCTCACCCCTCTCTGGCTCTCGGGAAGGCGGCTCACCCCTCTTTATTGGAGTGACTGGGGCATCTCTACTGCCAGGTAATTAACCACCATGAGGGCAACCTCTGGGAAGGACGCCGGGTGGTGTTGTTCCTCCCACCGTTCCCGCCTCTCCCCATCTCGACGCCACAGTGTGTTGATAGCTATGGGGAGATCGTGGACGAGGTCTGCCTCAGGGTGCATCAACCGGTCCCAGATCTCCTGGGACGGTGGTGAAGGTGGTGGTGCTGGAGGTAGTGGGGTGGCCCCTGATGCCGGGGGTGAATACTGCACCTCTTCCTGGGCCTGGTTGTAGGGGCATCCTGCCCAGTTGTGGCTGTCCTCCTCACACCGGCCACACCAGTTTGCCAGTGGCACTTCTGGGCAGGACCGCCAACGATGGTCCTCCTTCCCGCACCAGGAACACCAGGGGAAGAGGCTGGCCGGGTCCTCCAGCGGTGGCTGCAGCAGCTTACATTTCTTCAGCTGCTTTTCCTGCCTTTGCCACTATCTGCTCTTCTTTCCCATGTAAAAAAAAAAAAATTATCCCAAAAATTCCACAAAACAAAAAAAAATACTGCTCTGAGCCTCTAGGTGGCACTATCCCACCTCTGGCACCATATGTGGCCAGGCTGGCGAGTGGATAGAGGCCCAGAGACAGACTGCAGTTCAAAAAAATATACTTATTATAATACAGATACAAAAATAAAAGGGCACAAGGGCCAAAACAAAGGGATTGAAACACAAAAAGCAAAAAGCAAAATGTACAAAATAAAGGTTTCCAGGCTGAGCAATGCCTTCACTGGAGTTAGAAAATTGAAAAATCACAACCATCAAAACACCAACCTGCTTCCTCAGCTCCCTCCTCCCAAATGAGAAGCAGAGGCCTCCTTTTATGTCAGGTGGCTGGGCGCTGATTGATCATTAATTAAGTTAATCATTTAATCAACTAATCAACCCCAGCCACCTGAACATAATAAACCCAGGCAGGTAGGGGAAATTAACCCCATCCCTGCCAATTCAAAAAGGGCAGAGCTTTGCTCTGCCACAGGACCCCAGAGAGGTTTTCATTCACCATAGATAATTTGCAGGCTCTTGGGAAGCAGGTTGAGGAGGCCTTCAGGATAGGATGTGTCCTTCATTACCTCATGTTACAGCCAGCTTGTGAGCTGAGCTGCGGCCTTGAGGCTCATGATGAGCCACATCATGAATTTATTCCTGTAAGAAAAGAAATAAATAACGAAATGACCTAACTAAGAAAATAACTCTAGTTCCTGTCCGGTATAAAAAGTCAGTAAAGAGATTGTAGACTGGCTTTGAGGAGTACTTTCTAGGGCTGGCATGAAGTTGCTTTGGGGAATCCACAGATTCTGAATGCTGGGGTTATTTATTTATTTATTTATTTATTTGCATTTTTATAGTTATTTCTATACAGTAATATCTCAAAGCACTGTATAGTACATAGTAGTAAATCAAACCACAATACATTTGTAAAACATATTACACATCTTCCACAACATAACATTTAAATAACATATTTAAGCAACAGTATACACACACACACACACACACACAAGGCTGTAAGAAAATGTTTTTTGGTAAAAAAAAAAAAAAAAAAAAAAGCATTATCGTTATTTTGCTATGTGTTTTTGCACTACTACAAATTGAGAAATACAAATCATGGAGATTACAGCAGCAAATGCAATACAAAGGCTGGGGCAGATAAGCTAAACTAACTATCTACAGTAAGAGCTGAGTATCTACAGTAAGAGATGAGTATCTACAGTAAGAATTGAGTATCTACAGTAAAATGGTTTTTTTTGTTTGTTTATTTGTCAGGGCATTGAGTAGAATTAAATTTCAGGATAAATTATATGTTCAGAATCGTTGTGAGTTAGGTCAAGTACAAGTAAAGAATTTCCCTTCTGTTATCATTCGATTTTTATTTCATATTGCCTGGGGTTTATTTAACAGCTCATCTCTGCAATTAAGATAAGTGTAATTATTTAAAATGTCCAAAGAACATGTTGCAAAAATATAATTGGAAAATATAATATCACAGAAAGGCTGTGTAGCAGATCATTAAATGCATTATATTGAGTGTGAAATCCAGTGTTTGATTAAGGCACTGTTTACTGCAAGGGCATTACAAACCCTGCAGCTGTGTCTTACATCAATGGCACAGTCGCAGGAATCTGGCACATGAGTCGCAGGAAGGTAGTATGATTGATGGTGTGGAGAGGATTGCACTTGAAGTGATTGTGCTGCTGTGGTCGAATACTCCAGTGGGGGGAGTGATTTTTAAGGCTCTGTTTGCAGTTTTTTTCTCTTATTATGCGTGTCCCTTGTGAACATGTAAAGAAGTCAATACCAGCAAATGTAGCAAATGTGGGAAAGTGGTGTTCGTAATGATTGTGTCTGATCTGATGGCTGGTGATAGGCTGACCTGAAGTGAATTTGGTGCTGCTGTGGTCTAATACTAGTGGGAGTGATTTTATAAGGCTCTGTGCCCGAAGCCCATTTGCTACAACCATTCCACCAGCTTATCAATGATTTTTTAAACTACTAGGTTGCAGTTTATTATTATGCTCCTTTGAAATATAAAGCAAGCAACCAGCAATTTTGACAGATGAATACTTTTATTATCCCACAAATTATTTCTGAAATATCAAGAACGCTTTCTAAAAGCTGTCTTGGGTGTACAATAAATAGAC
Source organism: Polyodon spathula (assembly GCF_017654505.1). Lineage (NCBI taxonomy): Eukaryota > Metazoa > Chordata > Actinopteri > Acipenseriformes > Polyodontidae > Polyodon > Polyodon spathula. Next base: position 94,713,595 of record NC_054535.1, on the reverse strand, counting down.
AAACCCATTTTTATTTTCCATTTTCCTTCCTAAGCAAAACCTATTATCTGTTTGGCTGGAAAAAAAGAACATGTTTGAGTAGAAATGTACACTAGGACCCATTTTTTCTGTGTTGATTGGGGATCTTCTTGGAAACATGAAACTTGATGTTATTTGAGCAAGCCACCACTTACTGTGTGAATGGGTGTTTTTTTTTTCAGATACAATAGAATAAGTTGTATGTAATATCTTAAATGTAGCTATTCAGTTTAAGCTTCATGTATTCTTTCTATAGAATTATTCAATGAAACAGATAATTACATTATGGTCCCAGCTTCTTTTCGATACCTCTGCATATTTCAAAGACATGCAACACCATAAGTTGTTTCTGTTTCTTGGTACTTGGTCACTTTATGTGTTGGAGGTCACTTGACTGGTTCAATGTCAGTCAGCCATGTTACCTACAACATAGGTGCCAGGATGCAGTACTTCATCTATAGAGTTGTATAAGGAATATTTGCAACAAAAAAATGCAAAAAACAGAATTAATTAAAGTGGAGAAACCAAATGTATTGTTCTTGCAGCATCTTGTAAAGCGCTTTGTGATGGTGATCATCTATGAATGGTGCTATATAAAATAAAAATGGATTGATTGATTGGTCACCACCATAATGAGGTTATCAGTTCTTAAGGGGTCAACAGGGAGCATATTTGTCACTGAAGGGGTTAGACCAATAACAATAACTAATAAGAGGCATTAGCAGATAGGACTGTAGTCACTATGGAGTGAGGTCAGTGGCAATGAAGTAATTCATTCTTTATAGATATCCCCACATGTATTTACTAAAGCAACAACTGTAAATCACTCTACAATGGGTTCATATATAATAACACAAATAAAGGACCTTCTCCAGAATTAGAGGTACAGGAAAAAAATTGAATCTCAAACTCAAAACCTTTTTTGTTGTAGGCAATTATGCGTCCAACTTGACAGTTCTTGTGCTCTCTGAGGCATTCCCAGTTACTCCCCAAAGCTGTGATAAGCTGCCTTCTGTGTCTAGTAACTGTCTAAAATGGCTCAGTGATGTGAAGATAGGGGTTTGAGTTGACCACTGCATTTATTATTAAATGCCAATGTACTGACAAGCAGTGAGTTCATCAATGGTCCAGCAGGCCAGAATGAAAATGGCATCATAGGCATAAACCACATACCTTTTAATGTTCCATTTTCATGAATATCTTTTATACTTTCCTTACTTAATAATCCTATTCTACATGCCTTTTAGCTGTTCATTTCAGCAAGGAATTCCATTGGACTGTATTGGCGGTTGAGAAAAAGTTGTCATCTTCAAATTTGTCAATGAAACCTTTTGGAAATGTTATGTCAAATCAGCTTGCTCTTTTGTGTATGCTAATGCAGTAGCTGTGTTACTCTGGCTGCTTCTGTATGCAACTACAGTTCCTCAAACGCATTACTTAAATGAGGAAATATAAAAAATGGTTGCGCCATAGAAAGATTTACAGGAAAAAAGGTTGAAGTGGCTAACAAGACTTGAGTAGGCATATGATCACAGATATGAAAGTTCTTTGTATACTCAAGTCACCTTGACTGTATACCACAGTAAAACTGTGAACCTCAGATATAAGTCAGATCACTTGTGTTCCTGCCCTGCCATAAGTACTTTAAAATATTAAGGTTCCTTCATCATTTTCATAATTTACCTGAGAAGCTTCTGATGTCTCCAATTCACGGTGTTTTTACTTATGGCTACCCAAATTAATTGATTAACAATCCATATTCAAAGTACAATACTATAATAAGTGCAATGTACTGTACTTAAAGTTTCTTGGCTCTGGGTGAGTGCTTTATTTTTATTCTGGTTGGGCTTATTGCAATTCTGCTGATCTAGTTTTCTTTTAAATACCCACAATGTACTGTAATTATCTGCTTTGCATGCATTTCCATACCTAAACTTATTGTGCACTGTAGTATTTTTTTTTTTTTTAATCTGAGGCAACTCGGTATGAATCATCTTCCCATAGCTTTGCATAAAGGTAATTTTTCCACATGTGGTATGTAAATAAACAACGTTTTGAATTTTGCATAAAAAAAGGCAGGAGGATAGTAAGTTATGACCCAATGCGTAGATACATACAAATAGACATTACCAACTCCCTGCTACAGTGCAAAGTAGGTACAAAAAATAAATGCACCCTACAGTACAGTATGTATGTCTTTGTGCCTGGAGTTACAGAAAATTATTTAATTAAATGACTACATTGACAACCTCACATTTTCTGTTGGCAGCTGTTTTCAAGGGTAACTCTTCTGACTGGAAAGCTATACACCATGATATAAAGTGTTAATTTGTTTTTAAGCTTTATGGTTTACTGAGGTACCAATGGGTCAGTAAAACACATTAAGGGCATAACACTACTAAAGTGAAATTAGCACAATTTTTTCTGAAAAGAGAAAAGTATCTTCACCAAAAAAAATGATATTACTTAGGACTAGTAAACTGAGCAGTCTATGAGAGACTGACAGCCTGCCCTGGAGGCAGTACATCCTGTAGGTGGGTGGACGGAATTACTTTGGGGAGCTGATATGGTCCCATAGCTCCTGATGTGGGAAGAGATTGACTGCCAGCAGTACGGGCCTGTAGGAACACATGTATACAGCTTCCCCATACTTATGCCACGAAGTATTACAGGAAAAGATCAGCAGATTCTAATCTGATCAGTTTTTAACTCATCAAATTTCTGTGGGAGTACAGTGTTTTCAGTCTTTCACTATAATAAGGTTCTGTATCAGATGACAAAACAGCAAATTTGAATCGCACATCAGTACTTTTATGAAGATTCCTTCATATTTTTCAACATTTAAATGGTATTGTGACAAGGTACTTGTGTCACATGTATGGGTAACTGCATTGCAAGACACAGGAGTTGAAGTTGAAACGCTGGCACAGGTGTGCAGGATTTATTAAACACAAAACAGAAAGTAGACAAACGGGTTATGTGACGCCACCAAAGATGGTAATGCGCAGAAGACAGGCAGGCAGCAAGTCTCAATCAAGTGCCCGTCTATAATCAATCAAATCAAACATAACTCCAGAAAGCACACAAAACAAACCCCTTTCCACATATAAATTACAACACTAATTCAACCCTGTGGTATGTTTGAGAAAACAGTAAAGTAATACAAAGGGAAATAATGTACAGTTACATGCTGAATACAGTAATTACACGTCCTTTCTCAGTGTTGATTGCTCTTCACGCCTGTTGCCTGGTTGTAGTTTGTGTGAAGATGACTGACAGGCAATGATTGCATTCGTCATGCATGATTTAAATTAGCGTTATCTTTGAATTAGTCATCCATGATCTTTGTTTTCACTGATAGAATAACACACTTGACACTGGAGTAAGTTCAGTGTCAGTCAGTACTGAGATCGTTCTATCCAGGTTGATCCTGTACGTGATCATTCTAAGTAATAATAGGGCTAATTTGCATTGAAAAAATCAGTTCTTGCTGTTGGGATCGTTAAAAAAGGGTGTTCGTTATAAGAAGGGTTCGTTATTGTGAAGTTAGCTTTTGTGTGTGTGTGTGTGTGTGTGTGTGTGTGTGTGTGTATATATATATATATACTGTATATGGATGGATTGGTGTAACTGAGTGTAATGACAAGGAACAATTTACCATGGTGCTTTCTGAAAAGCTCAGCTGTTTTCTGTGAAGTTCATAAACAACGTTTAAGCATTTAATGAGTGGCTGGCCTGTTCTGTCTCGTGGGAGTTTTTTTTTTGTGCTTTTAATTAGAGCAGCAGACGAGGGATCAGCTTGAATTGAAAGGAAGTATGTCTACTGAGGGTTTAGCCATGTGCTGTCCTGAGGAACAAGCTGCAATCTAGGGGCTCCCAACAAAGCCAACCCGGCCTGTATCTCATGGGCATCACTCACATCACCATGGCCACACCAAAGGCTTACATTTTTGTCACATTTAAGATTGGGTCATCAGTCTAAGTTTTACATCAATAGCTCATTGGGCACATACATAATGTTATTTATATTTTTAATAGTAAGCATGTAAGTTTGCTGATTGTTTCAGTAGTACTGTTCCTTGGGATAACAAAATACTGAGCTCAGGTCATATGATTTGCTATGTGAGTTGAGTTAAAATTGCCAAAATGAGATGATTAAGAATCTGTATAAATAGCCATACAAAAAGACTTGATTTTTATTAACGCAACAACAGCGAAAGATACGACCATGCCACGCATGAGTAATGAAGATCGCCTGGTTGCTAACGGCATGATTGAAGGCAGCTTGTCTGTGAGAGAAGCTGCCAGGAGAATGAGATGTTCTGCTTCAACAATCAGCAGATTTGTGCAGAGAAACCAGGAAACTGGCTTTGAGGGACAGGCCACGTCCTTGAAGGCGGCCACCACACCGACCCAGGACCGTCATATCCGACTGATCTATCTGCGTAATCGTTTTTAGACTGATGTGGCTACAGCATGAGAAATGACCAGCCAACCTTTGCCAGCTGGCTGCAGCAGCACAGGAAAAGTGGCAGAACATGCCACAGCAGTCTACCCAGAGGCTGATCATGTGTCAACGCTGCCAAGATTCTGTTAATGCTCAGGGAAGTTATACCTGATACTAACTTTGTAATGTTTTCATTTTGACAGTGTTTCACGTTTCATACTGAAAACTTATCATGATTCTTTGATCTGTATTTTTGTTCACATTTTCTGTGATTTTGTTTGATATTTATGTTTAAAATATTTGATTAAACCCATTAGACCTGAGTGTTGCGTTTCTTTATATAATGCATCAGTATATATTTTTTTATTTATTTTTTTATCTTTAACCAGTGCACAGTCATTATATTTATCCACAGACAGTATCTGGTGATTTATTATAAAAATCAAAATACTTGTTAGGTCAGGGTGCAAAAAGACAACACGTTAGCTGAATTATTTTCTTCAAACTATTATTGACTTCAAGGTGAAACCTGGAGGTACATTGATTTACAGAACTATCCAATGTCCCTTTTTGGAGAAATCAATATCTGCTCGTACTCCAAACTACGCTTGTGTGTAGGAAGCTTGTATAAATGTACATATTCTTGTTTATAACATGAATGCACTACACATCCCTAGGTTAAATTAAAGCAACAGCATAAAGACTCAGTTGCTCTGTTTCACGTGACATTTCTCATGAGATTAATATACTATTTTTAAGATCTAAACAGTAGCAGTATTTACATCAACTGGACAGAGCCCAATGACTAAGTAAAAAAAAAAAAAAAATTTAAATCTGCAAACCATACAACCTTTAAGAGATCTGAAGTGACTGCATTTCTTCCTCTGCCTCGAGGGCAGCCTTTCATTCCAGCCACACTGTGCTGCAGGCTATGGCGTTTAACCCTCTTTCCTTCACCACTATGACATTCTCATGACTCACTGTGACAAAGTGGTTAATAGTGTGCAGGTGCAGGTGATCAAAGAACAGACAGACAATTGTAATCCAGGTGAAAAAGGTTTGTTTATTTCTTTATGCCCAGTGCCTGACGATGAAACAAACAGCAAATAATAATGCTGGCAAGTAATACAGCAGCGTGTATTATTTACATTTATAATCCCTAGGCTGGTCCCAAAATAATAATCTAGCTATTGTATCCCCACATTAAACATAAAACACATACATAAGTCTGTTTATTGCATGAATTAGTGATTGTGGTGCAATACAATTTACAGTGATACAAGTGAAGTCCTGTCCCAGGTTTGTGCTGGCCTCTGGCGACAGCTCCAGAACGTGTTACAAGCAACAATAGACAGAACAAAACAACATCACAATTATTCGTCACACAAGTACAGGTCCTTCCCAGTCACTTACTAATAACCAAACGAAGGAACAGATTACGATTCTCCGTCCCCCTTATATGCTGTCACGCCTGACCCCTTGTTAAACGAATGCAGCGGCCTTTACAATCTGCGGCTGCTACATTGTTTCCCTTCCAGGTGAATACGTTCTTGCTACGGAGTCTCGCCTTTTTCCACAATGACCGACTTCCTGACCCAGGGAAAGAACTGTCAAGCCAGCCCATCCAAAAAAAAGTTTGTTCTCGCTTAGTACCCTCACAGGTCGGGAGGGAGAATTACAACCAAGGTTCATTGTATTTCTGTCACACTCACACACTTACCACTGAACATTAGTTCCCCACGAATCAGATGCACCCCGCATTAAAGGAAAGCCCAGAGATAAAGCCTTGAAACCTAAAACTATATTAACTGTGGTTAAAGGAGTGAGTTGGTTCAAGTCCACCCTTTAAAAAACATAAGAAAGGAAAAGAAGAGCTGCCTGTCATTTAATCAGCGCTGATCTGGGACAAAATGTGACAGTATGTGACCCTGCTCACATTACATTTTTTAGTGTCATGAAAGAGCCACTTAGCTGATAAAGAATACTCACACATTGTCCTTCTTTTAAAACGGGAATGCATTGCCGTAGTAGATCACGTCTTAATACACAAGAGACCATTCGTATAGGGTTGGGAATTCTACTGATGATTCATTGACAGCCTTGGAGTCTGTCACAGCTGCCTTCAGAACCAGATGATTGATTATAGTGGTTGGAGCTAACTGAGTCATTCTATTAATCTTACCTGTCTTGCATTTTGCAGATTTGAAAGAAACACGTGTTATAGAAAACATGCATTTTCATTTTGAAACATAATGGGGGAGGGGTGGATTTTCAGCATTAATTTTTGCATTTTCAAGAGGTTGTTATAGGTATTTCATTATTAAATAATCATGCTAATGTTATTTCCAAAATTATGTTGATTTAAGAAATAATGTTAATATATTAACGAGAAGCTCTTCCTACAACTATTTCTTTTGTTTGCGTGAAAATTTAAACCAAATCAGTGTTAATTGCCCAAATTTTTCTGGAGTTAATTTGCACATGGAAAAGGGGGGGGTTTACTTAACAAAAAAATATATAACTTACCTTCAAACAATATGACAGGGAAGTACTTTGTTTTGGTGGCAGCTGCAGCAGCAAATGCAATTTTAGAACTTGAGTTTGAGCCTGAGATTGACAGACCCCGGTTGAGACGACTTCAATACAGAAAGAGGGTGTACAGGACCAGGGTTCGTTTCTTGAATTTACTAGATAATGATCTAAAAACTTGATTGCATCTGGAAAGGGCAGGTGTTGTCGACCTCTGTCAGGCTTTGTCGGAGGACCTTGAATCACCTACTAATAGGGATTGTGCGGTACCTCTGCATATAAAGGTGTTGACAGCATTGTCCTTCTCTGCCTCTGGGTCATTTCAAAGGCTCACAAGTGCCATGGTGGGACTCAATCAACCTACCATCTCTGCAGTTCTCCATCACGCCATGGCTGCATTGATAAAGAGAGTTATATTGGTATCCCACTTAATCAAACGCAGCTATAGAATATTATGACATTGCTGGGTTTCTCAGACTATTAGGCGCCTCGATTGCACATGTTGTGCTCAAACCACTGCAACACCATTCATATACATATGTGAACAGGAAGGAGTCCATTCACTAAGTAGTGGTATGTGCAAATGTCCCCGGCTTCTGTCATGACTCTTACATTTTGACACAGTGTGACTGGGTACACCCCGCCCCTGTGTGCATATGTATTATTTTGTTGTGTTATTTAAATGTATTGTGTTGTATATTTAAAAAATACAGTTTTATTGTTACTATTGTTTATAGTCTGGATGGGGTTAAAATTCCCCATCCAGATAAATTCATGAGAATGCGTGGTCAACAGCGAATGTGGTTGCGGGATAAACTAAGTAATTCATAGCCAGTTAATCCCTTGGCCACAAAATAAAAACAAGCAACTTTGTCTGAACGGGGTAGTGTGTTCACAGGTGGAATAAGAGCCGTGAATGAAAACATAAAATAATAGCAATTGCTGCCCCTGCTTACACCAGCAGGCTACTTGTTGATTTATTTTACCTGTTTGTTTTGGCCATCGTGCCATTTTCTTTGTATCAGTATTCTATTTTGTTCAAACCTTTATTTTGTTTATTTATTATTAAAATGCAAGCAAGCAGCGCATTCATACCCTAGTGCTGTCTGTGTCTGCTTACTTCCGGGTCTTTCTTTCCTTCCTTCCTTCCTTCCTTCCTTCCTTCCTTCCTGTAGGCTTGTGGGAGACCAAGGGCAGAAGGATATTATTAGGCTGTTTCAGCATGAAATGGAGAATCAAAATCCCATTTCTTGTACTTCATGGTTCATGTCAACTTGTTATCAGTCACTGTCTTGACATTTAGTCCCATACCATTTGAAAACAGGCTGTACGGAAGGTTTAGTGACCCAAGTTTAAAAATTGACCTCTTTAACTCTTTATTTTCTACCTGACTACAAAATTCAGTACCAGCAAAAGTATTCACAGTTTATACTGCTACTAAGTTATGTATCAAACCAGTGTTTTTATAGATAAATAGACACAGGGGTTGGATCCTACTGTCAATAGGATTAATAGAGTGGCAGCAAGTCTGGAAGGTTCTGGAAGGATACATTACATCAGAGATGAAAGAGAGTTGGACTTCTGAAGCAAATTATGTTCACCACTAAAACTTATAGATCCACATTATTTATGTTTTACAATAAATTAATAAAACAGTAATTTGTTCAGTTGAGTATGGAAGAAACTGCCAAATAAGCACCTACTCAATCAAAGCCTGTCAGTTCTGGTGTCTTGCTGTCTAAAGTAGACTTTCAACAATAAAATTCATGTTTTAGATATTATTTGTGCCTAAACTTGAGGGGAGCCTATTTACATAATAGATTGTACTGTAGTGCAAAGTGTGTGTGTGTGTGTGTGTGTGTGTGCATGCCTTGACCCTGTATATTTTAAAACACGTTTACAAAAATATTTTTGAATGAATATGCAACTTTAAAATGAAACAATCCTTTTTTTTACAATCTATACTAACAATAATATGGACAAATGGCTGTTTATATAATAATAATAATAATAATAATAATAATAATAATATAATAATAATAATAATAATAATAACCATCATCTTTATTTTGTATAGTGCTTAAATGCAAGCATCTCAAAGCGCTGTACAGTTTAGAACAATAACACTATTAAAAGTACAAACAACAAATACACAGCATATAGTTAAAAATAAAAGATTATAAAATAAAACATTGCAGTGACATAAGCCTAACCGCGATGAAATGCCTGTACATAGAGATGCGTTTTTAGTTTTTAAAAGCCTCAACAGTATTATCATCCTTGATCACCTGCGGATGATTATTCCAAAGTGTAGGCATATAGAACCATAGAACAAAGCTTAGTCTTTGGAATCCTTAACAGACCCGAATTTGCAGTTCACCTGAATCAGCGGCCATGAACAGATCATTAACAACCTTAACATGGGCTGTTTCAGTGCGGTGTTGTGAATTAAAACCTGACTGCAAGGGTTCATCGATTTCACATTTCAAGAGATGGCTCTGTAACTGATGAGCCACCACATCTTCCAAAATTTTGGACAGGAATGGCAGATTGGAAATAGGCCTATAATTACAGAGAACATCTGGATCGATATCTCTGCTTTTCTTTTTTACTATAGGAGTCACAACGGCATATTTAAATGCTAACGGAACTACTCCAGTGATTTGTTGACCATGTCAGTCACCATCAGGCTAAGAACTGGGAATTGAGACACAATAAGTGATGTTGGTGCTGGATCCAAGTAGAAAGAGGTTGGTTTCATTTTAGTAACTATTTCAACTAAACTAGAAGAAGTAACCATCACAAAATAGGACAAGTAGGTACATGTAAAAACCAATGTGGCAGATGGCAAGACAGCATGTGGAACAGAACATGACAGTTGATGTATAGTGTTGTCAGTTTTACTTATGAAGTAGTCAAGAAACTTGTAACATTGCTCTTTAGAGTCGGTGCATGTGGACACACGTTTTGGTTGCAACATGATTTATTGCTGAAAAGAAGTGCCTGGGATTTGCAGATCCGTCTCTAATGAGGTTAGAGTAAAAAAATGATCTGGCTGAATTTAAGGCATGCCTGTATGTCGATTTATGCCCCCTTCATATTTGAAGATGAACAGTTAAACCAGTGTCCCTCCACCTGTGTTCAAGCCTATGCCATGCTGTTTTCATGGAGTGTAGCTGATCATGGTAAACATTGCGTGTAGGAAACTATGCATGCTTTCTCAGCTAAACTATCCAGATCATTACGTAAGTTTGTGTTATAGGACTCCACCATATCCACCAATGCCTGTGGATGAATGTCATAGTGATGTAGCAAAAAGATTTGAATTGATAGAAGCAATTGAATTGATAGATTTAACATTGTGAAATTTAACAGTACATATAGCTCATTTAAATTTAAACAAAATGGCCATATGATCAGAAATTGTCAGATCAAGGGCTTGTAGATTAGTAACTGGCAGGCCCGTGGTGATAACCAAGTCAAGTCCCCCACCTTGATTGTGAGTAGGGATATTTACATGTTGCGTGAACCCACAGCAATCCAAAAAAGCCAAAAACTCTCTTGACAGAGAACACCACTGAGAATCAGCATGAATATTGAAGTCACCTGTGAGCACAATCCAATCAGACGTAAAGATGTTAACAGGTCCGACAGCTCATTCAAGAATTACGGTAAGTATTTTGTTTAGGAGGCTGATAGAAAAAGGACCACCACCACAGGCATGGAAGAAAGTAATTTAAAAGCTAGACATTCAAATGAGTTAACAAAAAGGAACAGCCACCGCTCTGACATTATAACCAAGTCGATATACAACAGCCAACCCCCCATCACGACCAGAGGAACTGGCTTTTTCAAGAAAAACGTAGCCAGAAACGGTTTGCCAGGTTTCAGTCAAACATAAAAAATCAAGGTTCTGGTCAGAGATAACTTAGTAGTGACATGAATGATTTTAACTTATAACTTTTGAACCATTTGTTGGATTTAACTGTATTTGTACAGTATACCCCTTCATAATATTTGGGGAGCAATACAAAGTATTCCCCAGAAAAACACTATCACCTGCACACCTACCAACTAGGTATTATGACAGAATAATCATTTGCGAGGACACTTTGGCTTGATTTGCCATGTTAGGAAAACATCCTTCTATTGTTGCTGTACTGTAAGTGAGAGTGGTTTGAAGTGCTGGAATAGTAATGACAGTAATAGCTGTGTTCTGGACAATACTGCCGCAGAGGTATGCTGACCGACCCGAGTAAAGAATGTAAATGGCACCAGTCGGACAGTAAAGACCACTGTGGTTGATTGAAAATATGCTCTTAGTGTTACCCTGTATTTCTGTATTTAAATAATCTGCATTATCATTTCTTACCCAATCAGTACTATTATGTTTTTGTGATTATTTTTTGGATAAGTAAGCATGATCTATTTAATTATATTTTTTGCCCTAGTGTAATGTATGTTGTTAAACATAACTGGTAAACGAAAATGTGGGACTTAATTAAATATTGTTTGTGAAATTGAATTAAATACAAAGGTAATATATAAATACTACTAAAAATACTATACAAGTCACCACATTACCCAAAGTGGCAACCTGGCAATGGTAAATGGCATGTTTATTTGATTGTAATTAATATGTGATACTAATATGCATTTAAACAACAGGGTGCACTAAAAAACATGTTTTTGTTATTCAGCAAAAATAAAGGCAATGTGCCATAGAGCAGCATCATGTATTTTGGAAGCCCACAGGGTGTAATTTTAAAGTGGGTGAATATATCACCCCTAGGGGAACGCCCCAGTAGGATTTAGATATAGTACAGTTAAAGGAGCGGCAGTATTTAGATCTGCCACTATATAGACCAGTAAAACAGACTCCAGGGTTTGGATAGTTGTTTTGCTTTGTGTCTTACCTGGATTAATTGCCAGTCAGAAGTGCCACACTTTGAAAGGGACATTGCCATGTGTGGTTCATTAAGCACCTCTTATATCTTCAAATCTGTGTTACTATGGTAGTTGCTCTGAGAAAAAAATGTGGCACCTATTTAAATGCAGTTATAGAGGATCTGATGAATAGATGGGATGTGATTTCAAGGAGAGATTTCCTCTAAAGAATGTATTGGAGTTCATAGAGAATCAAGGACATCCAAGTGACATTACTTGTGTAATGAACAGTGGGACCATTACATGCAGGCAAGAAGAGACCACATTCATTGTACTGACATGTTATTCAGACTAACTATCCTGAAAGGAAATGTACTCTGGGATTTTTTTAAATATATAATCATTCATTTCTTGAAGGCTTGAGATCCCATTACATTACATCTGTTCTGTATCATTATCACTTATATATGGGGATGTTATATGTTTTCAAATCCACCAGCTGTCACACGTACTACCTCTAATATCTCATTTAAGCTGGGAATTACTAATTTCAAATAATGGAAACTCCTCCAAAATCTAACAGCACCCTTCACTTTGACCTGTGGCCGCTGTATTGACTTTTGTGACTTGTTGGTGTCTAGATAATAAAGACCTATCACTTTCGCATATTGGCTTTTTAAAAAAAAAAAAAATTGCAGCATTGTCAATCCTTATATATCAGAAACTATTTGAAGTAGTGGATTTGTACTTTCTGGGTTACATAAACCCTGCATGCTTTATGTGTTGATGACCATGGCGTTGACCTCTGAACTATATGGTTTGCATATCGAGGTGATGTGGCCTTTAAAGCTACAGCTCCATACAGATAGTGCACTTTGAGCTACTGTCTTTATGTTTGGTACACCTCTGGCCATATCAATGGCACCGACAATGTGCTTTGACACAGGATCTTTCTTATTGGTACATATTTGTATTCTATGATTCCGTTAAAAGTGGTGCCCAGTGAACATTAACTGTTTCTTTTAATCTGATACAGACACCTCACATTCAAACACGGTCTTTTCAAGCTGTATGCTATTATTCTCTCAATAAAGTCCCATTACAGATGGTGTCAAGTACAAATAACCTTTTCACAGCCACGTTGTTTGTAACCTCTGGCTATATCAATGATGTTTTGTTTTTTTTTTGTTTTTTTTCACATTTCCATATTACTTCATGTTTACAAACCATTCAATGTCCAGAGCAGTTTTAAACTTGACAAATAATCATTGCAACAGAAATTGCACTAGAAGCTGATAAACAGTAGAACATACATGCTGTAATAAGATACTAGACTATGAAAATTATAATGAAAAAGCCATACTTATCACAAACATATTACATAGTTGAAAGAAAATTGCATATATCCACAAACTGATTAATTAGCACTTGAATTACTTTTATCTCTAAGGAATGAACTCATACACTTGGACTGCAAGGCTGTCCTTCAAATCAGGGTGAAACAGTGCTTCTTGGGTATCTGTTTATACCTCAGGTTAGGGGGTTTACAGAGTAAATCCGGATGGTTCTTATCCGGATGGTTTCCAAAATGTCTCCCCCCCAAAGGAAAATACAGTGTTTAGGTGGGGAAGATAGGGACTTATTTTGTAGTGTGTGTGACAGGACTGGAAGGAGTCCCTGTCGTAATTTGCCCTCCCGACCACCGGCAGCGCTGTGTAGGGTTGACCGTGATTGGATCAGGAGGCTGAACTCTGACCATGCAGGAAGTTCCGGGTCAGGCAGCCATCTTGGCCTAAGGTAGAACCATGCGGCCGTCGGGTCCCATCATTGCAATCAGCTGTGCTGTTCTCGTTGATTGGCTGACGTTGGGCAGCGTGCTGATTGCAGGGGTGGGACTTGGCAGTATTTAAGCAGTATGGTTTTGCCATTCGCGCTCTCTGGGCTGAACTGAAAACACATGCTGTGCTTGCTTTGTTGCTTTCATTCACTGCTGTTATTCACAGAAGCTTGAAAATCTTGGACACTGTTGGATTAACGGAGTGAGGAACCGAGGACTGGCCATTAATCTGTGAAAGGGAGCTAAGAAGCGGTGAGAGGAAACCCACCGCAGCACCACAACGAAACCCAGTGCTTCCTTTGTTGTTATTTATTTTGTAACCGTGACATTTTTGTTTACTCTTTTTATTTCAAACCTGAGTTTACCATTGCTGGTATTCCAGGTGGTTTTCTTGTTTATTTTTTGCAATACTGGACTGTTCTATTTTTATTGTTTTTGTAAAATAAAACCCTGCCCTGATACCATTGATGATACAGGGCTCTAAGGACTAATCTCCATTTCCAGCTCCTGTGTGCTGTCATTTCTGGTCCTTCCCAAAAGCTCCACCCACTACCCTCCCACAGTGTGGGACAAATTTTCTGAGAGGAATAAAGCAAATTATAGCAACTGCATAAAAACTCAAGAAACAGCTTACAGCAGTTGCTGGAAACATAAATGAAATGAGTGTTCTGTGAACCATATTTTCTTGTTAGTTTCACACTTAAAATGAATTAATTTGCCTTTGCACTTGCTTCAAAACAAAGGCCCTTAGAGTGTCTGTGTTGCATCTGGGCCCAGCTGAATAAAAAAGCTGTTCTGAGCCAGTGAGCAGAACTACGTTAGCTCAGGAAAGTTTGTGGTCAGGTGGAGCTCTGCTCATTCGTCCCTGTTTGTAGCCTGATTTGATTTCACAAGTGGGCTAAATGCTGCCAAGAATGAGTAGCTGTGAATGTCTCTGACAGGATGTGTTGAGCTAAGCCCACTGTGCTACCTAGTCCTTATTGATCTGCATGAGCTGTGGGAATAAGCTCTGTGTTAACAAGCTGTATGCAATTTGGGAAGTGCTTTATGAATCAGCTGCAGTGCATCTCAACTCCATCTTGTTAGCTACCCATATCCCCCCTGACAGAACAGATGTTCTTCAGAACCAAACTGTCCTGGATATGCTTGTTAACATGGTCATTTCATGCAATCGTATATGAAGTACTTTCTTGGTAACTAATCCTGTATAGTGTTTTACAGGACTTAAAAGGTCGTCTGAAAAATTGAAAAAAGAGCAAGCTGACTGGCTTCTAAATCAGATTTATAAAACACAAGCACAATGGCCCTGGTTTCAGATTTATAAATCAGGACATTTAGTACACATAAAGTTCTAATTCATACACTATACTGTATGGAACAAGAAACATTTCTCTAATTTACAAATAAGTAACAAAGTTCTTCTTGTTTACAAAATAGTCTACAAACCAGAATACAAATAAATTCATACCATGTCTCATAAGCAATAAATCAGGACAGGGTGTGCATGTGCATTAAGCTAAACCAACGTACTGTACTGTGCATCGCAGAGCATGAGACCAAGCCTGATGTTTATGTCAATGGTTTTTAAAGTTTTGGTTTGAACTTAATGCAATTTTCTATATTTTTAGGACATATATAAACAATATATTTAAAACCACATTTTTATAAATCCATTCTGAAAGTTTCTAAATTGTTATACGCACCCTCCCACCCACCACCCACCCAATACAAAATGTTAGTTACAAGGTTGATGGCATTCAAGTAGTTTCACAATAAACAGCAAAAACTGCAAGTAATAATGACAGGGGGTGTGTCATGTTTATGTAAGCTTTATCCTGCTTAAGCTGAGGGGAAAGGTTTTAGCTCAGGGGCATGGTAAACAACTTTGATGCCCATATAACAATATGAGAATGATTTGTTTGCCAACCACTAGAATCTGAAATTAATTTTAAACCTGATACTGCCTAATACTCATGAGTTGCTGTACAGTATATCACTGTGGATTTCAATAAAATAGTTGAATCAAACAAATTACTGTTTTGCTTAGTGTGATATACATTATCTTTGAATAAATGCTAGTATCATACATGCCAACAGTCCCTATATGGTCGGGACATTCCCGATTTGCTAGCAATTGCCCCGTGTCCCGATGCATAGGAAGAAAGTCTCGATATTTACACATAGAAAAAAAATTATTTATTCTGCAAAGTAGAGTGAAAACCACACGCTGTGCTCTTCGTGCGGCTGACATATCTGCTGATCACTAACTTACTGTGATACAAAGGTAAGAACGATTCATTGAGTCGTTGTTTACTGTCATGCTGGTTGTGTGGTGTTGGGTTGACGAGATACGTCTATTGTTATGTGATATTTTTTGTGGGTGACTCCTTCCATGTGTATGATGCGTATAGCGTATAACAAGAAATGTAAGCTGCTGCAACAACAGCCACTGCTGGAAGACCCAGCCAGCCTCTTCCCCTGGTGTTCCTGGTGTGGGAAGGAGGACCACCACTGGAGGTTCTGCCCAGAAGGACCACCGGCAGACTGGTGTGGCTGTTGTGAGGAGGACGGCCACAACTGGGCAGGATGCCCCTACAATCAGGCCCAGGAAGAAGAGTAGTTCAGTGTGGCAGGCTGGCGAGTGGAAAGAGGCCCAGAGACAGACTGCAGTTCAAAAAAATAACTATTTTATTATAAATAAACACAAAAATGAAAGGGCACAAGGGCCAAAACAAAGCAATTTAAACACAAAGAAAGACAAAAAGCAAAACTTACAAAAATAACAATTTCCAGGCTGGGCAATGCCTTCACTGGATTCAGACTTTCCAAACAACCAAAAAAACCCCCAACCTGCTTCCTCAGCTCCCTCTCCCCAAATGAGAAGCAGAGGCCTCCTTTTATATCAGGTGGCTGGGCGCTGATTGATCGTTAATCAACCTAATCAACTAATCAACCCCAGCCACCTGAACATAATAAACCCAGGCAGGTAGGGGAATTTAACCCCATCCCTGCCAATTTAGGGCAGAGCTTTGCTCTGCCACATTCAGCCACCCCACTACATCCAGAGCCACCACCTTCACCACTGTCCCAGGAGATATGGGACTGGCTGGTGCACCCTGAGATGGACCTCTTCCAAGACCTCCCCATAGCTACCAACACGCTGTGGTGTCGAGATGGGGGGAGGTGGGAAGAGTGGGAGGAACAATATCACCCGACGTCCTTCCCAGAAGTTGCCCTCATGGTCCTTAATTACCTGGCAGTAGACATGGGAGAGGCCCCAGTCACTCAAACAGAGGGGGAGGAGCTGCTGTCCAGTGAGCCAGAGGGGGAGGAGAGGTCGTCCCGCGAGCCAGAGAGGGAGGAGCTGCCGTTCTGCGAGCCAGAAGGGGTGAAGCCATCACTGTCAGAGCCTAGAGGGGAGGAGCTGCCATTGCCAGAGCCCAGAGGGGAGGAACCATGGACCAGGGAGCCAGAAGGGGAGAAGGCTGACGCTCCACAGAAGCCTTTACATGTGCTGCTAAGAGGAGCCCAGCGGAGGCGCACCCGATCATTATGGCAGGAGGTAGCAGCCCTGCCTCAGAGGCCATTAGAATGGCCATAGCCACCACTGCCGGTGGTGGAGATGCTGCAGCCGTTACCACCGGAGGTGATGGAACTGCCGCTATCGGAGTGGCCCCAGTCCTCGTCTGCTGTTCCCGAAGGTCCGCCGGTCCCTCCTGCTGTTCCAGAGGGAACCACCAGAGGGAGATGGGCTGCAATTCCCGCATGTATTCCATGTATGTAACACTAAAATTTACAATAGAACTCCCTAACCCAATACACACTTTATTTTGTGTGCATACGGACATGTGAAGATGGAAGTGTATATTATTGTACATACAGTAAGTGTGTGTATGGAGGGGGGAGTGAGTCTGACAACATGTATACTTACAAATGCGTATAAACACTTGCAGTACTAATTTTGGATATGTTTTTGTAATGGATGTATGTGTATATAGTTCAGTGATCTCGGTTACGAAGGCAGGCACATCACACAGGGCGAGGCAATCCTCACATGTTGATGCCTGCAATGTGAGACATGTACTTACACTTAAATATCAAAGGTCCAACAGGGCCTCATGTACTCATGCCTCATGTCTTTGCCATACTCCGCACCCCATAGTACCACATATTGTAACCATTGTGGCAGATGATGTATTTGTCTCTGGAGGGAAGGGAGTTTGGAATCTGAGATACTCTACACCTGTTTAGCGGGATTCTACAACTCAGGATATCAGTCCCAGCTGCTCCATTTCAACCTCACCCACCAAGTTCCTAAATAGTCCTCAAATGGGAACAAAATTGGAAATGTGCTTATACTATATAGATATATTGTGGGCATTGTGAATATTTTCACCAGCTTTAATCTCAAAACCTTTGTTTTTTTAATTTTTTTTTAATCACATTTCTAGTTTTTGGAACAACATGGAATAGGGTTATATCATTAGAAGAATATTTACCTTAGTGCCCTTTTTTCCATTTCTTTATTCATGTTACCAGTAAGAACATTTATGTTACAATTATTTTACAGGACTATTTAGTGTTTAGCCCTGTGTGTTATAAATATGGGTAGTTGTATTGGAATAGGGGGGTGCAACTAATGTTAAACTTAGAGTGAATGGCTTCAAATTCCATTTGTATTGCTTTTTACACTTCCCTTACTATTTTATCAGGTTTGAAATCATTCTGAGTGGTTTGGGGTTATGTCACTCCAATATCAATTTATCTCTCAGTTATTGTTTTTCTCTAAACTTGCCTTTACCTAGTTTTGACGTTGCTTTGGGCGTGTCTGGAGATTCCAAAGAGCTGGGACTGAACTACCTTCCTAATTCTATTCAAATCATGTGATAATAAGCCCTCCCAGTAATCCAACTCAATTGAAAGATTAAAAGACACATGTGCTTATTGTTTAACATGTGTGGCTTTTAATCAGATGTATGCCAATGCACTTACAAGTCCATATAAACTCAGTGGGTGTATATATATATATATATATATATATATATATATATATATATATATATATATATATATGATCTTGGTTAAAAATGCTATCTTCACATTTTCTTGAACTTTGTCAGGGCTAATAAAATGCAACCCCCTGTGGAGTACTTTTGTAGTTTAACCTAGTTTCAGTGTTCAGATTGATGAGTCAGTGGTGCAATGCAGTTTGCTTCTGAGGAAAATATGCTGTTCAGCACTGATCAATAACACTGACAAGAAGCCCATAAGAAGGTGTTGCATGTATTTAAGGTGCTGGGGCTTATTACACCGGATTTCTAAATAATTGTGATAGAAACAGTAAGAATTATCCTGTGCTACCTCACAGATCCCCATAGATTATCTTTGCAGACAATTTAAGATATATTGTATTATATATATATTTATATATATATATATATATATATATATATATATATATATATATATATATATATATATATATATCTTGGATAAGTATGTGTGTGTATTTAAAAACAAACTAGCCGTCGCATAGTAGCAATTATCTAATTTAAATAACCTTTCAATGTAACATACACTATCATTGTTTGGCATTAGGTAATAACGTAGATCATCAATGCAATATTTTGGATTGAATCCACCCCTTAGTGTTTTTCTATAAGGTGCAGGTCACACAGATTATGTGAAAACAGTGTAGGGGGTCAAAGAATAATATCGGGACCTTCCTGATTTGTGGGAAAAAGACTGGAAAAGGTGTCCTGTGGTGCCAGTGACATCCAGTAGATAAAAATTCTCATTAGTCACTTTGTCATCAACCGAGGACACAGAACTCCTATTAGAGGCTCCTTGTCAGTTGGCACCTGGCCTGTTTTCAAACAAATAAGTGATCCAGTTGCGTGTATTTCTACATCCTCCCCCCATTGTGCTACGTGTGGAATGTGTTTAGTGTTTAACAGTTTTGTGGTTGGTCATGTGAAAATAATATTTATGTTTGTAGACCATTTGTTACATGGTTTTTCATTGTAAAACTATTTAATACAAGCCAAGCAAACTGATAGAAAGACATTTCAGACGGCTGTATCATGCCAATATCAGGGTCTGCTATATACAAATACACAATATAATACATTATTAAGAATAAACTTGTTTATGGTTGTGAAAGGGTTCTTTATAAGGGTTGTGGGTATTCAATGAATCCCAAAAACTCGCCCTACTTCCACACGCATGCAACAAGTCCAGGTTCACGTACCCGGTGATCCCAGCTCCGACGATCCTCAGTAACACACACGGAAGGAAGTAACAATTATTCATACAAAATGTAAGCAAAACACAAACTAACTATTACTTACCTGCAATGGTATAGTAGTATAATGAAGAATAATTTAAAAATTAACCCCTTTTATCTTTTATCTTTTACCATCTGATGAGTGTCATTATCATACTTGAAATAACATTATACGTCACGGTGAAAGGGAGTTACAGTGGGTCTTGTGCTGGTAGTTTTGAATAAGGGAGAGAATTGTCGCATTTCTACAGTATCTAAGCAATAGAAGATCGTTCTAGATTGGATATTGTATAAAAGGGCTTAAGATGAAAGAGCTGAATGCATGTAAAAGTTGACAATGGAAAAAAGTTTTAATTGAATTTTATCCATGAGCAGTACATCTTTCCTTGTCTCTTCAACTTCAGCACGGCATGCAGTTGGAAATTACACCTTTGTGGATTTGTTTTTCAGGAATGCAGGCCAAGAAGACGCCCTTTGCAGTTTGTGGAACAGACAAAGAAATTGCTTCAGTAGTCTGCTCAACGGCTTCATTCTTAAGGTAAAAATGATTATCTTTTTATTTTAATGGACTGGATCTTCACAGGATTTACTTCCCTTAGTTGTACAGTCCTTTGGCTATAATAGCCTGTTCATGGTGCACGACTGTATTGGATCACCTGAAGTAAAACTCGTATCGGTTTTGATAGATAGTGGTTAAGGTTAAATGTACTCAAGAAACAATATTGTTAACTAGGCTGATAAATTCTTTGTGTGTGCTAGATTTATTTGTATTAGCAAATGCAGAAATGTTGAACATTTTGTCTGGGAGTCATTTCCATAAATGTGCCTTAGTTATCACTGTAGTTATGGTTTTAATTTATTCAACATAGAATCCTTGAGGAACAAGAAAAGCACTGTTGTGGACTGTTGCAGGGCAGAAGCTCTGCTGCTGTAAATAGTGTGTGTGTGTGTGTGTGTGTGTGTGTGTGTGTGTGTGTGTGTGTGTGTGTGTGTGTGTGTGTGTGAAAGTTGGGGTTAAATCTGTCCCTGCCACCAATCATAGGTGTGGCCATTTCTCAATTAGGTAATTGATGTTAATTGGGGAGTGGCCACATGTATGAAATGACAATATGTCCACAACAGTGATGTTCACGTTTCTCTGAGATTCCTCTAAAGGAAAATGCATGTTGCACAATTAATACCATGTCGAGAGCAAAAGTTTGTGTTTTGGCTCCCAGACTAATTATAAATAATTAAATATAAAATAAAATCATATATTCACAAATTAATGTTCAGCTGGGGGATAGTTTGAATGTGGCTTATAAACAGTCACAAGAAAAAAAACTGGTGGTGTGTGGGCAGTGGAGAACTAATAGTACTCTGGGGAGTTACACTCCCAGAATAAATTTGAGCTTTTACGCCCAAATCCTTTTAATCCTGTGCTTAAAAAACTAATTGCTACTGCCAAGAGTCTATCTGATCTGGGTGTCCAGAGGTAAATGTGAATAGCTTTCTTCCCACTCATTAGATTCTTTTGGTGATAATGGGGTCACCATAGCAACAATGTTGAGCCAGGTGTGCAGCTACAACACACAACGTACTGCAAGCAGGATGGGAGGGGGTGGTTGTTTCCGGCACCAACAGTGCCAGCATTACTCAAATTTTGTTGTTTCTGCTCTATCACTCCTTGTAGTGTTATCACTGTATGTTATCCACTGTGTTTGCAAGAGAAACAAACAGACAGACAAACAGTCCATGATATTTATAAGATAAACACCTCACTAATAAAATCTGCAAACATCTATCAGTCTTGCAAAATTTTATCTGTCACTGATACTGTATTAAATTGTTTAACCCTTTTATCCCTTATGAAGAGATACACCTACTTTACTAGGCTTGAATTCCTTATAGCACAATTTACCAAATCTTGCTCAGAAATTTTGCGGTGAATTGCGCTATAAAACTAAGATCCATAAACCCTGCGTAGGGAAAAGAAACCGTCATGATTCTGTTGACTAGTGCTGCATGTGTCTGATTCTTCTCTATGGTACTTTTATGTGGGATGACTAATGCCCTGTTGACGTAGTCCATTGATGCATGTGGCATATTTTATCCCTTTCCTTATTTCCTGTACACAAATTGAGTCTGACTACCATAAGGTGTTAGTTACATGTGTGTGGCTTTTGAAAAAAGTGGTTGCAGTCATGAAATACTATAAATGAAATGATAAACACAAAAGATGCAGAATGGCACGCAAGAACTCAAACAAACAAAAACAAACACCTAGCTCCCTCGGAGCACTCACTAAACATATGCAGGTCCCTGACTAACACACAAGAGAGATAACTTGTTTACCTGACATATAACACAAAGACAGAACACTAACACCGATTTATTTATTTATTTATTTATTTTTTTTTTTTATAAAACCAAACGTAGGTTTCAAACAGACCTTACGACTTCCAGTCAGGCTTTACACTCCACAGCAGCAGCCCCGTTCAGACTGACTGCTTCCCTTTTATATCCTGCGCCTGGCTCTAATTTTAAATAATTGCCAGGAGCAGGTGATAATTAAACAATTAACAAATAATAAAATTAAATAAACAAATTAAACAAAAGCAATTAAATCAAACAAAATGTGAATTTTCACATGTTTTTAGGCAGGGAGGAATCTAACCCTCCCCCTGCCACCTTACTATATATGTGTGTGTGTGTGTGTGTGTACTTCTGCAAAATCTGTGCCTCACAATCCTCATGTGGGCTCAGTTATTGTCTGGAAATTATTTACTCAATTAATCAATAAACACATTTGACCCGGTTTTGAACTGTTGGCATTTACTTAGAAAAAACCATTAGATGAAATGGTGATCAGGTCATTGTTACAGACCTGGGAAGGCATTTGTTGTAACCTCAAGATAAAAAAGGCTTCATAACCCATTCTCAGTCAATGGAGCCAACCTGACCCTTAGCATTAGCTTTTTAAAGAAATGTGAAAATTCTACTGAACCAGCTTAAACTCAATCTCAGCTTCAGTGCCACATGGGGTTTTTGTTTTGTTTTGTTTCCCTAGCTCACATAGGCAGGATTGTGCCGTGTCTTTTTTCTTTGACTAGGAAACAATAACATTTGGTAGTAGCATTATTTTTAGCCGTTTAACTATTTCTATATCATTTATGCCTGAGGTTTTGAGTGTGTTTTCTAATGGTGAAGCAGGTCTTTCTGCACAGACACGTTTTCATTGTGCTCACTGTGAGACAAGCTTTCTGTTTAATAAAGGTTTGCTGAGATTAAGCAGAAAAGTGGCAAGTTTTTAAATGTAAGGGAAGATTTTAATATTGCATAAGCTTTATTATCTGTACTCAAGCACTAAAAGACAGTTATGGGGATATAAATTCACATGAACCAGGATTGCAGCTGGTGTCACATTTGAGGTATATGTAGCTTGGGACATTAGTCTGTCATATATGTTTCATTGCATACTTCATCATCACACATTAAAGCAGCAATTGACTTCAAAGAAAAGACTGAAAATGACCTCACCGGCACAGTGAATCCAGTCCAGACAAATACAATTTATTAAAATTTTTTTTTTTAAAACTTATGTATATACTGTATATGTATGTGTGTTTGTGTGTGTGTGTGTGTGTGTGTGTGTGTGTGTGTGTGTGTGTATATATATATATATATATATATATATATATATATATATATATATATATATATATATATATATATATATATATAAAAATTATGAATACTGCTGTGTGGCAAAGTGGCTGGTAAGGGGAACAGGTGTAGCGGTGATGCGGTGCAGGAGTGATGAACAGACAATGGTGATTCAGTGAATAAGTGCTTTATTGCTCTTTTTCCAGGTCTGGCAACTGTCAAATAATAAGTCCCCGGCAATACACAACAATGTGTAAAGCACAGGGATAATGAAAACAAGGGCACAGACCCGAACAAAAAGCAATGGTGCGGTCACCAGTCCTGGGTGATCGAAAACGTGCAGGTGCTCAGTGCAGTGGTGCTCTGGATAGTGCTTTCCTTTTGACAGCTCCGGAGGTGTGTGTTAACTGTCTATTAGTGCGACAAAGACAGACAATTACAGACAGACAGAAAATAACACACAACACATATAGCACTCTTCACAAATACTCTCTGAGAGCTCCTCTCTCAGTCCTTCTCTCCTAACATTAACCCAAACGAAGGAAAAGATCAGCGTTACCCTGGCCCCTATATATAATCCCGCATGACATCTAGGTAAACGGTTGCAGCTGCCTTATTACTTGCAGTTGCCCCTCGTTTACCTTTCAGGTCAATACGGTCTTACAACAGAGTCTCGCTTCTTTCCAGGCTGACCCACTTCCCGGTCCCGGAAACGAACTGTCAGGCCAGCCCTTCCAGATACTTCTCCTCTCGTTCTTTAGCGCCCTCACAGGTCGGAAGATTTATCACAAGAACTCATTATCTTTCTGTCACATGCTGTCATGACAAGATGTGTGATTTGGGTAAGAAAACCATGTAAATCCTCATCAGACAGTGAATCTCCAGATTATTATTATTTAAGTTTGACAGAAGACCCAGGACCCCTGGTCAACCCGCCTGCCAACCCACTCACAAGAATCCGGAGGGAGAAAAGGCGGGAAGGGGCCAGTTGTAGATGGGTGCGTTCCACAAAGGGGAAGTGTATGGCAGGGTGAAAGTCCTGAATGTATATAGAGTGTGTGTGGGAATGTAATGTTGGGAGGGATGGGGTTAAATATATCGCTGCCAGCAATCACAGGTGTGGCCGTTCCCCAATTAGGTAATTGATGCTAATTGGGGAGTGGTGACATGTATAAAAGAAACCAGAAATCTCTTGTTTTTTGGAGGGTGCTTGTGTATTGTGTTGCAATGGCGAATGCCCAGCCTACACAGTTATTCTTCTGTTTAAACCTTTTATTTTGGCCCTTGTGCCGAGTTTATTTTGTACCTGTTTTTGTGTTTGTTTTTGTTAATAAATGTGCGCACCAGCGTTCAGCTTTCTGTCTCTGAGTCTCTTTCCTGCCAGTAGCCAGCCTGGGCCGTGACGCTATCTTGTCACAGTTGTATATGTGTATGAACAAATATTGTATTATAATGTGTTCAAAATAGTAAACTTGGAGCAGCATGCAGGGAGTAAATTCACCACAGATTCTGTGGGCCCTGAAAAGAATGAGACTGGTAATAGGATCTCAGATGTAGCCAAATAGTGATTTGTTTTTCACTACAGAATCAATTCCCTTGATTTAGATTTCCTGGGTCAATAAAAATAAATGGATATATTGATCCATTATTTTAGTAGCGATAATTTTAGTGACCAACATTGATTAATTTTATTAACCTTTTTTTTTATCTAATTGAGGCAAACAAGTGAGTTGCTTAAATCAGGGGCAGGGTTGAGACCACTAAACTCATTTCACTGTACCTAAGTCAGATAGAACCACTCCATCAATGATAAATGTGAAGTTGGTGGACTCTGAGAGGCTCCCCTGGTAAAGGCACAGCCACATGATTATACAGTTTGAAGAATGCAGCTTCAAGCTCCTCTGTGTAAAAAGGCTTGGTTATGGGATCGCAGCTCAGTTCTCCTGGACATTGGGGAGAAAATCAGGGGTAAAATACTAATGGTTGTTGAGCTTTGTGGGAAGACTTCTACCCACCTTGTGACACTCTGATTCTCTGATTTATTTGTTCTCAAAACACTCTTATTCATTACAGTATATGGTAAAGGCCTCAGGCTTCATAAATAATGCTGATGGATTGAACAAGGAAAGGACCAAATTCTTTTTCAATAGGTTATCTGTCCCATGACTAATCATTTCCATGTTGACTTATTCGCTCACAACTGATTAAGTGTTCTTCACTTTGGTTCATTGTCCAGCTTAAAAGGTCACTGTTTCTGAATTTTATGTTAGCAATTGATATATATATATATATATGCTGGATTCACAAAGATGTATTGATTCATAAAATTCCTAGATTTATTCCTTTTTAAATGTGAATTCCCTGGAGGCACAGAACAGGAACAATCTCTTTCAGAAACATCTTCTTTTCCAAATCAAATAAGCTATGTAGAAGCAAAAGGACAGTTTCATAAAGAAATAAGATTATTTTAACAATTTAAGTTCAAATATTGTTCTGTGTAGTTTCTTGTTAAATGTTTTATACCACTGCAATAGTTTTTATCTTCAAAATAGAGCTTCATTTCTGTACAGTACCATAGTTTTTCAAATATAGTGCACTATGAAGTAAATAAACACAGTTTAAAGTAAGATAGAGATCCTACTTAGGATTATTCTTTGCTTTACTGCAAATACATTTGCTATGCATGTTTTAAAACTGGTGTTAAATGAAGAAGCCCAGCCAGACTCACAATGTATGGGGTGTGCACAATATTAGAACCTTGCGGTATGGGTTACTTGTTTATTCATTACACAGCAGTACTGAGTAAAATACAGCAGTAAGTAAACACTTTATATGTTGTAGTCATACAGTACCGGATTAAAATAGAATGGCATGGAGTCACCTCCATTTGTACTGAAGACAAGCATTCTGTGATAAGCATGAATCTATTAATAAATATTGAATATCAATGAAAAATAAATAATTCATAATGAATACATATAAGTGAACTTAGGCATATGCAATTATGAACAGTTAAACTGTCTAATTAGTGATCAGACTTACTCATCCTGCCTGTCTAAGGCTAATAGCTCATAGCATATGATATTTTAAATTGTGATTATTATTAGTAGTCGTAGTAGTAGTATTATTGCAACTAGTAAACATAATTGGCTCCGTCTCTAATAATACTTTTAAAATGAAACAGGTACCTGAAATGGATAATTCAATCAGAGCTCGTCCTCACTGATTTCCCTACATATTGTTTTCTTCTTTTATTGGCTAGTTTGAGAGTGACAGTAAAATATAAATGAAAACTGGTATTTAGCCTATAGTTTCGTCTGACAATCCCCCAAGCCTATCCTCAAATCTATGTTAAAATGCATGCATGCCTACATTATTACTGAAGTAATACTGCACTGATATTGTCAACCGACCAAATTACCAGCAGGTGAAGATACCTGAAAATCAGTTATGTGACAATGTATTTTCTCCAGCTAGTTTTTTTAGTCCTTTCTTCTCTCTTATTTTCAGACCGAAGTGCACTAAAGGCATCTCGACTTGTTTGTTATGATAAGGAAAGGGAAGGACGCCAGCTGTCTGTTTTTGTTTAATATAGAGTGGCTTATGATGACCTTCCTGTGTAGAACAAGACCGTCCTTCAAAGGACAGGCGATGTTGGGAAGCCATTATAGGCAGGTGCAATACTGAGGGAGCCTTTTACTTATACCCAGGCTTTGCCTTAGGCTGGATGAAACTGGTCCATGTATTGCCTCGGAATGACCAATTTCAATGTGACTTATCAATAGATTTTTTTTTTAATTATTTGTACTAAGAAACTGAAGCTGAATCCCGTGGATTCATTGATGCAATCGGTTTTAATTGTAGATTCCAAACTACTTACGCAGCTAGATAATTGGACAATTATGGTTAAGCTCAGTAAAAACATTGTATTTGTAATAACCATTGGCATAGCATGGTAAACTACACAATTACTGTGAAAAGAAATGTAGGCTGGTTCATCTCATTGAGCTATCCTGGGTTATTATTGCAGGTAATCCTCCACAAGACATGATTAGTCACGTACAAATAGACCCCTAAATTAGGAATTAAGTTAATTTGTATACAGTGCTGCCTGTTTCAATGACTGTTTAATACATCTTGGCTAATGTACAATATTATTTACAAGATTCCAATATAAACAGTACATTTATGCATGCATGTGAAGAATGCTTTTGTTGTGTAGTATGCTACTGATACATTATTATTCCTTACAGGAAGTTTGGCATACCAGCTGCGACATTCTTCAAAAAACCTTTCATATTCATTTTAAATAATTAAAGGCTGTTCTACTGAAGTCTGAACAAGTACAGTATTTAATGGCGCACTGCTCAATTATCAAGTTATAGAAATGCATCCTTCACACATATTTACACATTTTCACAACATACAGGTTGAATATTATCGCTGTTTTTACTTTAAACCAACCAGTTGTTTTTCATAGTCATGTTGCAGCAGTAACAGTGGTCGAGAGATTTTGTTGCTTCGACAAATGAGCACAACAGTATGACATTTAGATGTGAAACCTTTTCAGGGTCATTAACGAAAAGTGTGGTGTCTTATAAACGCCGCTTTGTGGTCATGTGGAGTCCAATTTTGTGGGAGTTGTAATCTCATTGAATGATATACTTGTAATGGACCCTGGACATGTGAATACAAATAACAAATAATTGAGCTGGTGCTGAAAAATACATTTGCAGCCATATGCAGTGCACAAGATGCAGTAACAGTATGTTTTTTTAATGATCTAAACTGTGGCAGATCTTAATATTGCTGTTCTTAAACATATAAACTTGATTTTGTGAACCTCTTTTATCTGTATTTTTTTTTTTTAAATAGTAAAATAAAATGGATCATTATTTAAATCTGCAGCCGCAAAGACCAGTAATATAGACTCTGCAGACTGTACTGTCAGGCTTTAAGAGATCTGCATTTTTAATATTTCTGATGGCAGACCAAGATTAGGTAGAAACAAGTTTACTGTGAGCTTCTGGAAAAACTTAGAAACTGCTGTATCTGCCCATTAACACCTGGATATGAACTGGAAGTACACTAATCTCCAAGGAGTCATTTATAGATAGAGGTCCCTGTTCACAAAACTTTAACATATGGGTTATTTAATGGATTTTTTTTTCTGTTTTGCTGAAATGAATGAACATATTATCTGCAATATCATGAATATCATAGAAAATAATCTTTAAATAACTCATAAGTTATCTGATACACAGTACAGTGTCTTACCCCCAGTGATATATTCTGCTATATTGTTCTCTTCTTTTAGGAGATGTTAATTTTGTAGTTCATTTATGAATGTATTTGTTTATATATGTTTAATAAAAAATAGCACGATTTCATGTAATGAAGAATGTGAAAAGGACACCATAATAATATATTTATTTCTAGATATTATTATTATTATTATTATTATTATTATTATTATTATTATTATTATTATTGAATATTATAATGTGGCAGTAGCGATATTCTTTTATCTATAATACAGAATAGCATGTTTGGAGGATCATTTATGAGGAAATGTGCTCTTTCTGTAGCCTTTAATTATAGGAATTACTATGTTTTATTCATAGTCCAGCCAGTATTTATGAATGGGAAGGCATTATGTTCATTCATGAAAAATGCACCTTCCTTTAAACCAATCTCTCCATTCATTCTCTAGAACCCATCCCCCACCATGAAACAACAGCCTCACCTTTAGTTAAATTATAATAGCAGAGCCAACCGACAGCGAGGCATCAATTTGTTTCAGAATCCCCCAGTGCATGCGGCTTAGGGTCCATTGTGATTAATCTGCAGATGGTAAAACCAGAGCAATTATGCATTCAGCTCAGTTCCACTTCCACCAAGGCAGATCTCTGTGCATTATCCATGTTCACTGAGCAGCCGAATCAATTATGTATTTCTAGCCAGAGCCTTTTATCTGCCTTCTGGAAAGCAGTGTGGTGCCACAAGATATGACTGTAAGTGTTTTCGCCTAATATTTTGCACTTCATTAACACTCTTGCTGAAACCATAAAATGGTGCAGTGTGGGCCTGCAATGTGAGGAAGATGAGATGTCAGAAGACTGTGGTACATATCAATGCCTGAAGCCTGATATCGTCTGATGAAGAGGAGCAGGTGGGACCATATGACGGGGTTGTCATCATTAATAAGAGCAGCCACATAGTGTTGGAAGGGTACTGGAGTCATTAACATCACATGGTGCTGTTTGATGGAAAGGAAACAAGGGTAATCTAATTCTCATTCCTGATTTGTTCAGCTTTTTTTTTTTTTTTTTTTTTTACCTACTTCTTTGCATGCAATTTAGCTGACGTTCATACTTTAAATACAGACTGCATTTGTGTAATTGGAAAAATTGACATTTTAGGAGATGTGCTGAGATTGTATATATTCTACAAGAGGTTTAAAAAAAATCAAAGGTGACATTATTGGTACATCCGTCCTCTCAACAACCTGAGAAAATGTGCCCTTCCCCCACCTTTACAACTGAGTACCAACAATTGGAATGAACTTCTGCATTGAAAAGCCAATTGGAAGTGAATTTCTTTCTCTCATCCAGGGCACTGACATATTTATTGCCTTACTGCCTTACTGCCGTACTGAGGCCGTAAACTGACAATGAAAATATGTTGCAAGACTAGCGATTAGCGACAAGACTAACGCAAGTGATTCATCATGTAAACATGACCTTTTGTTAAACCTAATCAGAGATGACACCTTGCCCAGGACTACAATCCCACAATTCACTGCAGAGACAATGCATTTCTAAGGAAATTCCAGAACGTGCATTGCTTTTTGTTGGGTCCATTTCATTAATACTTAACAACTAAAAATTTCTGAAAGGTAATTCATCGGAAAATACGAAAATATCACGATTGTCTTATTGTTATTATTTTAAGGTGAGAGATCAAACTTGATTTAAAAATATGTGCTTCTCATGTCCTGTGTTTTTAGAACTATATATATCAGTTGGAATTCTGCTTTCATTAGATCTCAGAATCTGACAAAAGCTGGTTATAACATGGATAGAAAGTAGTTTTTGTGACTCAGTAATGAGCACTGTTCCCTCTTGATCAAAACTCAACCAATATATCCCAGCATGGTGTTACAGGGCAGTGTGGGGTACAGTCTACAGATCCCATGGCGGTCTTGTGAACACCAGCATCTTGGCTATTTTCCAATGCATGTCAAAAATGTTGGCCTGCCAGAACTTGTTGAGGGGTAGTGCCTGCTGGTATGAAACATCATGTATAATTCACATATATTTTTTCGAACTGGTAAATAGGAAAAACAAAATCCGCAAAATGTGTTTTGAACTACATGAATAAAATGTTTTTTTTAATACCCATATGATCAAAACAGCAGTATCTCAACATTGTTATGTGGTGTTTTCTTGAGGTTAAACTTTTAATTGACCATGATGTTTCCCACTGAAATCACATCAAGCTCATCACAGCACTATAGAAATAGCTAGCATCCTCCTGACTGATATTTGTTTTAGCTTTGAATGAGATATGAATATTCACAACACAGACAACATCTGTTGTCAGTCTATAATCCAAGTTTTTAATTCCTCCTTTCTGAGCCACATGTATAGTATTTCAAAATATACAGTAACACAAAAACAAAATGTAATAAAAGTAACTCTTTTTTTGTTATTCTTATACTGCATATAATGATACAATTAAGGATATTTCAAAATGCTGACAAGTATATTTATACTCTAGTTACACCAATGACTGCACTGTCACTACATGTGTAACAGCTGTGCACTTAATATCATTGTCAATGTCTTTAAATGTGAAATCTGCTTTTGATAGTTTTTAGGCTGTATAGTTATTGATAAAGTTATTGATCCAGACGTTGTTTCAAGTTAAACATAATTTAGTATGAACTTTGGAAGTTTAATATCTTAATCTCAGCAAGTGTGTGTTCTCTTTTGACGGTGTTTTGGAATAATTTATTTTTAAAACTCTTTGCAAAATGTTTAACACTAAAGACTTGGACCAATTTTTGAGAGGGTTCTGATTTCATCCAAGTACACTTTATTGTTATTTTTGTTATTTAGTTAGCTTGTTTTTTGATTGTGTGAGGCAATATACAGGAAACCGCTATGATTCCATGACATATTCTATTTAAATGATTAAAACAGATGGATGTTTTTCTTTAGCAAAATACAGACATTGTGCAAAATAAAAGTTTGAAATATCAAGCCTGCTAATGTTCCATTAATTCATATCCATTGGTTTTCACAAATGCATTTTGATTTAATTACACTGAACAAAAATATAAACGCAACATGCAACAATTTCAAAGATTTTACTGAGTTACAGTTCATGTAAGGAAATCAGTCAATTGAAATAAATTCATTAAGCCCTAATCTATGGATTTCACATGAGTGGGAATACAGATATGCATCTGTTGGTCACAGATACCTTAAAAGGTAGGGGCGTGGATCAGAAAACCAGTCAGTGTCTGGTGTGACCAGAGCATCCCAAACATGCTCAATGGGTGACATGTCTGGTGAGTATGCAGGCCATGTTAGAACTGGGACAGTTTCAGCATCCAGGAATTGTGTATAGATCCTTGCGACATGGGGCCGTGCATTATCATGCTGAAACATGAGGTGATGGCGGCGGATGAATGGCACGACAATGGGCCTCAGGATCTCGTCACGGTATCTCTGTGCATTCAAATTACCATTGATAAAATGCAACTGTGTTCGTTGTTCGTAGCTTATGCCTTCTCATACCATAACCCCACCGCCACTATGGGGCACTCTGTTCACAACGTTGACATCAGCAAACTGCTTGCCTACACGACGTCATACATGTTGTCTGCCATCTGTCCAGTACAGTTGAAACCAGGATTCATCTATGAAGAGCACACTTCTCCAGCATGCCAGTGGCCATTGAAGGTGAGCATTTGCTCACTGAAGTCGGTTACGATGCCGAACTGCAGTCAGGTCAAGACCCTCGTGAGGATGACGAGCATGCAGATGAGCTTTCCTGAGACGGTTTCTGACAGTTTGAGCAGAAATTCTTTGGTTGTGCAAACCCACGGTTTCATCAGCTGTCCGAGTGGTTGGTCTCAGACGATCCCGCAGGTGAAGAAACCGGATGTGGAGGTCCTGGTCTGGCGTGGTTACACGTGGTCTGCGGTTGTGAGGCCGATTGGACATACTGCCAAATTCTCTAAAACGACGTTGGAGGTGGCTTATGATAGAGAACATTCAATTCTCTGGCAACAGCTCTGGTGGATATTCCTGCAGTCAGTATGCCAATTGCACGCTTCCTCAAAACTTGAGACATCTGTGGCATTGTGTTGTGTGACAAAACTGCACATTTTAGTGTGGCCTTTTATTGTCCCCAGCACAAAGTGCACCTGTGTAATGATCATGCTGTTTAATCAGCTTCTTGATATGCCACACCTGTCAGGTGGATGGATTATCTTGGCAAAGGATATATGTTCACTAACAGGAATGTAATCATATTTGTGCACAAAATTTGAGAGAAATAAGCTTTTTGTGTGTATGGAAAATTTCTGGGATCTTTTATTTCAGCTGATGAAACATGTGACCAACACTTCACATGTTGCGTTTATATTTTTGTTCAGTGTAACTTCACTTTAATTTGATGTTTTATACAAGAGATTAGAATTACGCAAATGAAACACCCACAAATTGGACAAAGTGTGTAGTTGTCCCACTGCATAAGTTTCAAAAATAGTCCAATAGTAAATGTTACGCTAAAATAATGTTTAAATATGCAAGATAATCCCAAGGGGATCATTATATTCAGGATTGTCACAGTAGCTTTTTATATATACACACTGTTTTATGTACAATATTGTCCAGGAGAGAGACTGACTAACTGCACTCATTCCAGTTATACACCCTGCAGTGCCAGTCAAGTGAACTTGCAGCAGCCAGGATAAGAATCAGGTTTCAGGGGTGAAAGGTCAGAGAAGGGAGGCGTCAATGAAGTGCTTAACAAAAGTACCAGCAACAATACCCACAAAGCGCTAGACCTCTTTAACTGGCAAATAGATATGTTCTCCAAATCGTCCTTAGCCACATTTTCTAGTGAAACTATTGGGTTGATTCAATAAAAAAATAGTATGGCACTGTTCATTTCTAAACAATGATTAGCATGTGTATACCAGGCCTCTGGAATGGTTGATTGAATGTCACTATAGAACCAGAAATAGCATAGTCTGTGTACTTTATGATGGATTCCACCCCTTACTTCAATTAATGCTATCCAGTGGCTTGTGACATGAAAAATAAAAAATAAAAAATAGGGGGAATATATGTATACTGTTATTCCATTGAAATGATTTTCTGATAAAACAAGAGAAATCTTGTATCAAAATTCTATATCTGAAACTAGTTTACAAATACAGGTTAAATCATTATAAATTATGCTAATCCATTGTGACAAACTGCCCTAATTGTTAAGATAAATGTATATCTCCTACTAGCAATTAGTCTACTCTGTGACAAGCAATGCTGCTGCATGTAATAATCATATTAACATTTTTTTTTTTTTTTTTAAGTATATAGATTCTAGAATGGTACTGCTTTTTCTTCAGTTTTACAAAAACTCAAGGCACAAGGCACAAAACATTCGATTAGATGAATTTTGCATTCTATTAGATGGATTTTGCATTCGATTAGATGAATTTTGCATTCGATTAGATGGATTTTGCATTCGATTCGATGGATTTTGCATTCGATTAGATGGATTTTGCAGTCATTAGCTGCAGCATGAAAGATGCTTAAAAAACACTCGAAGCCATGGGATATACAGAGAGGTCCACACAGTTTTGAAAATTGTGAACACATGGAATATGATAACTGCCAATGCCAATATAGAACACAATAAATTAAATTAAACATATGGAAGAGAGGTATTTATAGATACCCCGTCTGCGTAAGAAGTTATGACAGAAAACAACTCCAATTAAACAACAAAGACCTGTGTCAATTCATTTTTTAAACGTAATAGGAGCTTTTTTTTTCCATCAAGGCTATGTGAATTGAATATATCAGCAGATTATGTCTGTTTAAATGAAGAGTATTAAAATCAATAGATCAAGAATAACCCATCTGCTATATTTCTATCTTCAAAGTTAAATGCATTTTTTCTTAATGCATTTTACCAAATGTATGCACCCTAATTTAATTAGTAAATAATAATGTAATGCAATGCAATGCAGAAAAAAAGATTTGATTAACACGTCATTGATTGTGTTTTAATTGGTTCCATTTGTTATTTCCTCAGCTTATTGCATTAACTTATCATTAGCCAATAAAATGTTTATCAGGAACTTAACTGAATTGGGTTAGCTTTCAATAAAAGTAACAATAATGTTATTTAATAAATTGTTCTGTATTTATGTTTTTATATTAAAACAATACAAATGGAAAGCATCTTGCCAATTCTTGTTTTCATGCTATATATTGATGAATTATTACAAACGGGTGGTAGAAGAGTCCCTTGTTGGTCATTTTATTTTTAGAAGTATATAAAGTTTTGAGAGTTTTGGGGCTATGCAGTATGGTTATAAGTATGTGTTATAAGTTTTTCGTTGATTGTAGCAGGTTATTAACTGTGTATGAGAAATATTACAATTCCTCTTAAAAGAAAAGTTAAAATCCATATTGTCTCCATAGCCCTGTGTGCATCAGTTATTCTACATATATTTTAACCCATTTATATAATTGTTAGACTAAGGGTATGTGACCATCGTATGTGACAAGCTCCACTCATCCATGATAAAACATTCAATCTGAGTAACTTTATCCCTGTCTGATTTATTGCCAGAACCTAATACAAAAATGCCCCCAAAGGAATATGAAAGCATTAGGAAGCAGCAGCCCCCACATAATGCCCATGTCAATATTTGCTAGCACAGTGAGAGCCAGATGCAATGACCCAGGGTGACCTTGCCCCATTCCCACTCATGTTATAATGAAGAAGGAAGCATGTTTAATTTTTGTACCTCCCTTCTCTGTGATACAGGATGTAGACATGATACCAGATGTTACTACAAAGGTGCTCTTCTGCCTTGACAGTTCCTGGTAATTGGTGCATCCTACCACTAAGGGTCCTATTGCAATTACACCTCACTCAGCTCAGATATTAGTCTCAAAAGGCACTGCATTTGATTCTATTGTACTCTGTAAAGATAATCACAGGATAAATAATGCAGATATCTTTTACTGTATATATCAACACAAGCCCCAGGTGAGGGCCTACCTGACAGAAAAGTTTGTGTGCAGCTTTGAGCAGACAAAATCAGCAGTTCACAGGGAAGAACAAAAGTAAGTGGTAAGTGAATTTCAGAGCCTGCCTCCCAAACACAGACATACACACAACAGTCTGCATGCTACTGAGGAGTCATTGCTCTTGTAGTGTATGACATGATACACATAGTACTTAAGTAACAGGTAAGCAAGGTTTGCACAATGTATTTACTTATTTGGTCTTGTTATATGAATAGGGCTGTTGGGACAGTTGTGATTTCTGCAATAAATCTTTTGCACTGGTTTTGTATTGCCTCTGGTGTTGAGGCATCTCTTGTGTCATCCCCTGCAAGGAGATACTGTATGAAATTGTGCTGCAGTCCTCCAGTGCATTTTAGAAAGGGGTCACTGAATGTCCAGTTTTAAGAGGAGTACAATTTGTGTGAGAAAGAGGGTGATGACAAATAGGACTTTCAGGTTCTGTACTAAAATATTTTAAAAGGTTCTGATGTGTGCCATGAGCAGCTGTTACAGTTCAACTTACTTCCCTTATTAAAGGTGTAGTGCCATATTCAGTTTTTAACAAGTTTGTTGTTACTTTATGGGTCCACAGTGAAAATATTGAAGCTCTTAACAACAAAGTGGTGATTTATCAATCCATGGTCAAGTAACCGCTAAGCAGTTTAAATAATTTTCAGACATGTTATTTCTCACTATCTATAAAGCATTCACATAGTTAATTCCATTTTGGCTGCATGTCTCTAATTAATATTCACGTGGTTGCATGTCTTGTTTGAAAATAAAACAACGTCTTATTGTGTTCAAAATGTGTAAAGCTTTAAAATGTGTAATTCTTCTGACAACAATACAGAAATGTACAACAATAAAACAGGTCTCACAAGTTTTAAAATAATTATATGTCTCTCAGAAAAAAAACATGCATTGAATAGCCATTGAAAAACTAACATTGTCTTCATAGCAATTATTTTTGTTTGTTTTTTCACTTTCTCTGTGTAAAGAATTTGCAGAACAACAAAAGCCACCGTAAACTGATATTTCCACCCCCTATTTTTAACCAGGAGGTCTCGAGAATACGTTCTGCAATCCTCTCTGCCATGCGTTTGTAAACATTTAACGCCGTGCACCTGCACTATACAAACACCAGAGAACACTCAGTATGCTTTAGTACACATACAAAACCATAATCCACAGAAGGAAACAAACAAACAAATAAATATGTTAACAGTTTAGGGTGCTAATGAACATAAGAATGTACATATATATT
This sequence comes from Polyodon spathula, assembly GCF_017654505.1. Classification (NCBI taxonomy): domain Eukaryota; kingdom Metazoa; phylum Chordata; class Actinopteri; order Acipenseriformes; family Polyodontidae; genus Polyodon; species Polyodon spathula. The sequence goes on along the minus strand of NC_054535.1, from coordinate 94,676,356 downwards.
TAATAAAGTGTTCTGTTTCTGACTCATAATCAAATGTGCTTTCGCTGGAAATCCCATATTAATATTAGTATTAATATTAGTACAGAACACACAGGTTTAAAATGAGCATATTTTTCTTAATGGTGTAGTTTTAACAACATCTATCCTATTACTAACGGCTATTATTAACAGGAATTTCAAATAGCTATTTTATGTTAAGGAAGCAAAACAAAAATTGAAACAAAGGTGAAAGAAGGATAGCATTTTTTACATTTGTATTCTGTGCTGATAACATTTGACAAGAAACAAAGCTAATACTTTTGACTCAGGCTAGTGAGGTAACAACCTACTTAAATAATACGTTCTTAAAACCATGTGTGGCACTGCAGCCGCAAATAAAATATGAACTACTGTATGGGAACCATTAGCTAGGAGGAATTGTCATTCAGATTCGGATTTGTCTTACTAGAATTCTGATCCCCTGATAAATGATGCACTATCTTGTTATGCCCCTTGTGTTTTTAGTTTGTGTAAACATGTGTACAGCCTCTAATGATTAATGGTGTGTTGCCATGAGTAAGAACTGTTTGTTTTTTTCTTCCCAGAAGAACCTCACACACCCAACATTTAGTAACAATATGGTGCTGTTTAGGTTAACTGAATGGACTCCTTTAACTACTTGTACCATACATCAGAACAATCATTGTATATCTAATTTCTTTGGTATACCACAATATATTTGATTTAAGGTCACCATAAGACTATACCTAAACCTCTTTATCAAAACAATTTTGGGATAACATGCAAGGTAAATAGCCAGTAGCCACCAATTATAAATAATTTAGACAGCTTAATTAACCTGGCTTAAGATGGCTTTTGTTGCTATGCTCCTGTTTGTGAGGGACTAAGGGACCTTTTGTTATAGACATGTCTCTGAGGGGAAAGGATTTACCAAAAGAAATGTCCAGACTGTGTTTTTCTGTGTAGTTTTTAGCAAGGACCTTATATTTGTTTTACTTAATGAATGAAGTGCTCACAAAGTGTACTAGATTTGCAGCACTTAGCATGTCATCTATGTCCCCACCTTACACCATTTTTACTGTAAAAAATAAAGCTTAGTAAAAAAAATGCGCATTAACAGAACCTGAAATACAAGTGGTAAATTAAATATTTTGCATCCACTAAATTAATCATAATTTGTTTAATTACTTGTACAGCAAAAAAAATATATATATATCACAAAAATTAAACCAATAACCGAAATCTGTAAATATAGTTTTAAAGATCTGTAGTGTAAAAGGGTCAATTCAATTTATTGCACACTTGTCATCATCATCTGTGCAAACACTAGTGGCGCAATAATGTTAGTGTTACATCAATAAAGAAACCAATATATAACAATCTGAATACATAATGAACCGTGCTTTGTAACCCTTATACAAGTTTACTATAGTAAAAGCATAACAAAGTGTAATAAAGCATAAACTTTGTAAAGCCCAGACAGGTATGGTAAAATAAGGCAACACATGGTAAATTATAGTAAATATGTAGTATGTATGTAAAAGGCATGGGGAAAGTGCAGAATTACCTTGCAAAGATATTGTAGTATTTTTATAAGGGAAATGGTGACCAATGTGTTGATGTCTGATAGTATTTTATGCAGTGCTACCATTACATAATTTTGTTATTTGGTACTTTTTACAAACCACTGCAAGGATAGCAGTGCCATAATTAAAATGTAATCCGAGGGTAGACATCAAAAACTGTGATCAGTGTGTGTGATTATTTAACACAAACACTGCAGTGCCAAAATAAAACTTAATCACGGTAGTTGTGTGATTTGGTATGGGTACTTGCTAATATTTTTATAGTGTAAAGGCAACAATTTGAATTTAATGTAGTACCTATAGTGTGAAATGTATTGGGACCAAATAAACCAAGACATTTAAATAAATAGAATCAGACCTAATTAGAAATTGTAGATTTACATGTTACATTGGAAAAAAATAGTGGTAGGGTCAGGTGGAACAAAGTATGGGGAATGGAACTGACTCAATCAAAGTGAAAGGCTGAAGAGACTCTTTGGTTGCATCAGTTCCTAAGGGAGAATCAGTTAGTATGCAGTTGTTACCTCACTAGCCTCATTTCCAGTGTGGATTAGAAATATCACTTGTAATATGCCCTTGCTTTTTGACCTCCTTTTAGACATGTTTTATGTAACCAGATTTCACATTTCCATATAAAACAAAACAGCACACCACACTGTACTTAAGAGGAAATGTTAACCACACACACACACAAAAAGAAACCAGATTAACCTTAACAATGCTTTCAGTACCAATCTGTCAACTAATATTACTACATTAATAGACTTAAGGCCAATTTAAAAAAGCCTGGCACCTCCCTGAAAGGATGTGGGCTGAGGTAAATCAGCCTGGGGCAGTGCTTGGGTTAAGATCATTTCACAGATATTGCCCTGTAATGTGATCCCTGCACAGCAAACGAGTCCCATTCTTTTTTTTTTTTTTTTTAAATATAAATTTTACTCGTATTTTTTGCTTTCCAAATTGAAAGAGCCTTTTCAAATGTCACATCACCACTGTAATGCTTTTTTGTTCAGGAGTCCACTCCCTCTGTATAACTGATTGTCTCTCTTCACCTGGGAAGATTTTGCACAACCAAAAGTGGTCACCAGAGCATGATTCAATTTTTCTCCCTTAAGCCCACAACTGCTTTAAAAAAGAAAGCCAGAGCAATCACATCTTCTTTTTTTGAGGGTTTGACAGGTTGTGTATCTCTCAGCTATATGAGTCACTACCAGTAGATTTGTACTCTCTGTGCATACCTTTTTTTTCTCTCTCAAATCACACTACACTGTCTAAATGGTGCTTTGCACAAAAGAGACGAGAATGCTATGTATCATATAGTTTACAAAGGGATGGGGGGAAATAAGTAAAAACAGACAGCCAGATGCAACACATCAGGTCTAATAAAGCACACCGTGACAGTAAATAGGATTAAAAGTCAGTTATCCAGAATAATTCAATCATAGAGAAACAAATCAACTAACGAATGCTACATTGCCAACTGGATCAAATTAAAATGAACTAAAGACTGTAAACAGAGCTGTGAACAGGGGAGAAGCTTTGGATACCCACTATCTGAATGAGTTGGCAGGCTAAGTCCCTAGAGGCAAACATGTCAGGTAAACCTTATGTTTGGGGTTTAGAAATAAGATGTAGGGCAAACCAGGTGAATGGAGAGATTGAATTATATCTGTATTGACTTATAAAAATGAACACATTACTGTACAGTACCTTCAAATGAGTATGGATATTACTGATATTTATAGAAAACATTGTGGTATCAACACTTGTCTCTTATTTATCAGTCATACATTTTTATTAAGACAGATTTTAAGACAGATTCAATATCTGCTTCCAGTGGATAGAGCAAACACCACCATTGCTCTATTTGGTATTTCTTACACATGTATTTCTTATATACACTGTGGGCAGTATTGGAGGCTAATGGTTATATTCTAGTGTACCAGATGTACTTAGAGATAAGATGTTTGAGAGCTCTGATACCTTATCAGAAGAGCTAGTTTTAGAAGTCACCAGGATGTGACGACTGAAACAGAAGATTCAATAGGCTGAAGCAAGGAGCACAGAGAATGACACTGTTGCCGTGGTGGTGAAGGATAGGATGAAGGAAGCATGAAACACAGACAACATGTGAATTCTTAGACTAGTTATATATAGGTGCCTTCATTAATTTAATAAGCGGGAGTGCTTGCCACTGTAAGGCTAAAATGATTTACAAATTTAATCTAAGTCATTTTAATATTTGTTCTAAAAGTCAACCTACTCTCTGTGACTAGTCAACATAGCACTGAAGGATAACAAGAAGGGGGGGGGGGGGGGGGGGGGGGGGCAATACAATTTTCATCCCCTTCCAAGAAAGTGAATCATTAGGTTGCTTAGAAAGAAAAACAGTTTGCCCGTGCTGTGTTTATAGAATGAAACAGGAGTTAGCATGCTGCTGCTCTCAACAGAACAAAAGCAGTCTGAGACAGCAGGATGATATTTACCATGGAAATACCTCAAGCTGCTTATTCAGTATAATATTTTCTACGCCTGTGTTTTTGTCTATGCAGCAGAAAGAACTGCAAGCCCAGGGATGTGACTAAAGGAGCAGGTGCGCATGCACACACTCACATGCATTTTGTTCAGTTGCAGGAAAAGACTAGAAAACATCAAGAAAAGGAAGAGTTAATAAAGAGACAGCTCCTGCTGTATGTGTGGGACATGATGACTAATGCATAGTCACCATGGCAACGCTGACAAAAAATTCTGTTGCCTCTTACCCTGCACCTCAGAGGCAGTGCAGTGAATGCTAAATTACCTTTGTGGGTGAACAGTGCTATCTAGTACCAGGAGGACCATGGCAATCAGGTACTGTGACATTGAATGTGGCATTTGTGATCGTACAGTACATGGTGAGCAATAGGTGAGTGTGTGCCTTTCAACGTGAATCCACAGCACAATCAATATGACTCCCACAGGTATCCTGCAGATTTCTGGTGTACAAAGCCATGCCAAGCAGCTGTTGCCAAGACTGTAATTTATATAGGGATGACTGTTGAAGAGGTATTGTTGTACACATTTCAGTTAATCTTTTCCTCTGAATGTGGAACCCTAAGGAAATGCAACTACGAGTCTATTAAAATCAATATACTGTCAGTTCTCTATAAACATCAGTTTCTGTATTAATTCTGTAATTTATTGATTTTATATCAGATGATTTCCATCCAAAGTAAACTTGAACGTGTACAGTAGCAGCATACGCCAGTTGCAAAAATAATTCACATATACAGGGTCCTGGTAAACAAATAAAATAAAATCTACTGACATGTCAAAGCTATATGAGAGATTTATACAATTGTTAATCCTTTGTGGTCCATTTTTTCAGCGGCTGTCAGGCGCGATGCGTTTAATTTATTTTCACCCATGCTGTTTATTTTACACACGCTGTTTAAAAGTAATTTTATTCACAGTAAAACAGGTTTAAAAGGCACTCCATATCAACATGACACTCAGTACTGCATCTCCAGCCCTGCCCCACCCCTTGTTCGCTGTATTTATCACTTACCTCTTCATAGTTGTACATACTTATAATTCATCTCCTGATCACTCGATTTATCACTAAACTCCTCAATAATGCTATCCAAGTCATTATTTTATTACTATACCATCTCAAAAAGCTTTGCAAATGTCTGAGATTTTCTTTGAGTGCTGGATGCATTTATTTATGTCTGTGTTATGTCTGTGGTGAAGGGAACACCTCCAACTCGGCTTCTCTCAGCCATTGAAAGCTTTTTTCAGTTTTTTTCTGGAGAAAAACTGACTAGGGACCTGTGATTGACACCTTTTTGATGAGGTCGGACAGGGTCCAACATCGCACCAGAAAGGAAAAATTTGAATGTCGGACCTGGACCGCAAAGGGTCTATGTGGTCTGCTATTAATTTTCAGTACCCAGAATTCTTACTGTTAGCAAACACCAGCATATGACAAACTCTCACTATGCTGGTTGAACTCAGGTTGTGTCTGTAGGTTTTTTTATTTGCTGTGGAAAACGTGGGCATGTTGTAGTCAACGATGATATTGTATTTATGATGTTTCATAAGATAGCACAATCCGTCTTGTTGAGAGGGCGTGCCTCAACTCTCGTTCTTGTTTCTGAGCTCTTGGGGAGGACTAGGCCCCAATCCCCAAATCGATTTGTGTAGTTTTTGGAATGCAGGCTTCAGGTTCATGCACACGCCTTGCTATTAAAATGATAAATGTACATCTGCACCCTGTGGCAAAGTGGCTTGCAGTGCGCAGGTGCAGAGGTGATGCAGTGCTCAAACAACAACAAGCAACAGAGTTCACCATCCAAACAGTTCTTTATTTTGTTGCACGGTTTGGCAACATTAAATATTAACGCTGGCAACTACACAGCAATGTGTAATTGCACAGATAAACAATACAGGGGTTTCAGTCCTGAAAACAACAAAAAAATAATAATACAGGCATGGCTCCATGTCCTTTTTTGCTGTGCTCCCGTGCTGGTAGTAAACACAGTGATTGTGACTTGTGCAGTATGTATAATCCGGATGGATACTGGCTTGACAGTGACAGCTCCTGGTTGTTAGCCTTCTACTAATTACAAAGCAAACACTATTAGTACAAAACAGTCACAAAAACACTCACGGTTAGTTTACTATTTTTGGAATCCACCTGTAACCATAACAAAGGAACAGATCACTTGACCACATCCCCTGATATACCCTCAGTCACACCCTCTTTGGTAGCGAGTGCAATCACATCTCCTCTAATCCAGGACTGACACATTGTCTACTGCAGTAAGGCGCTGACTTCTAGTATGATGGCTTTGTCCCCTTTTTGGATAGCTGACTTCTGACTGACCCTGGAATGAACTGTCAAACCATCCAGTCCAGGGCACGCTGTTCCTTTATACTGTGCACTCACAGGTCCGAAGGGAGATTGTTGACTCGGATTCATTCGCTCTTTGTCGCATATCCCACCGCTCAGAGTGGAGCCGAAGGAACACTCGGTTGAATCTACTTTCCCCAATACAACCCCCTCTCGGGAAAAGTAATCTGCATTTTGGTGATATTTCCCTGCAGTGTGTCATGAAAATACATGAAGGGTTGCAACGCCAGATACAACCAAGTTATCCAGGCGTTGCTGTCCTTCATCATGCTTAACCATTTGAGTGGGGCGTGGCCAGTGACGAGATTGAATTAATGTCCCAATAGTTAGTAGCGCAAGGTCTGAGTTGCCCATTTAATGGTCAGGCATTCCTTCTCAATGACGGAGTAGTTATACTCTCAGGGGAGCATTTTTTTTACATATATAGAGGACGGGGTGTTCTATTCAAATCAGATCTGGTATTTATTGTTGCTAATATAATAAGGATTACAGTCCATCCTCAGCAGCAATGATCACATCACTCTCACTACTAATCACAGTAAGGGTGTTTCCTTCTGAGGAAGTCATGAAGGCATCCAGTGATTAGTAGAGTACAATTACAACTACCCACACAGCTATTACTATTAGAACTATCCTTGCTTTATTTCTCTTCTCAATCATTGATCAAGCATTCCAGTTTTGTTAAGACCTGTTTAAACCAACATCTGACTCTTCTAGATCAGCCAACAGGTTTTTTCCTTAGTAGCGCCCATACTCATTTGGAAAGTATCTGCCACAATTTCCCCATGTAACCTGGGCCTGTCAAATCTAAAAATCTGTATATGATGTACCAACTGACATCTCAGAGGACTCCAAAATATCAGAAGACATTTACATATATTGTCAAACACATGCTCAGTCATGTTTAAACTCTTGGACCACATTGTTTCAAGCGATGAACAGAGTTGCTATTTTCTGAACAGTGAATTGTATTTTCAATAATGGTAAATGGTACTGTAATACCATTTAATTTTCAAATTATCACTCATGATATACACCATTATGTTTTATTGATAAACACATTTCGTTCAAAAGAAAACTGATAGACTTAAGAAATGTTTTAAACATGTAAAATACACTGAAAAAATGAACCATTGATGCACCATTGCTTATACTCTCCTGTATACTGTGTGAAGAAAATGTGTGCTAACAGGATCCTTTATCTCATAAACTCTGACAAAAGTGACATCTCTGGTGGCTGTAGTATTATTGCAGGAAGGGATGTGAATACTGAGCACTTTCAGAAAATTATGATACTTCTAGATTAACTCTTAATATACTTTCAATTTTTGTCGCCCGTTAAGCCAATTTTAAGATTCAAAAGTCCAATTAGCTTATGAGAAAATGAACAATCTACTCAGATGTATAAGTGCTCTTTTAAAAAAGAGCTGTAATGTATTTGGTTTTTGTTTGTAAATAAAATGTGTTTCTACTAGGGGAAATAAGTTTGTACTAGATAAGGCAGGGCTGGGAGGTTAGAATGCCCTCCCTGCCTAATTGAAATCCATGTGCAGAAGGTGGGCAGGTGTGAAAAGCCAGTCATATGTTCTGTGCTTTGTTTACCAGTTGAAAGCCTCATGACTGCATGTAGATCCAGGGTGAGTGAACCAAATACGCAACCACTGTGTGTTTAAGCGAGGCCGTGAGCGCAACCAAGGACCACCGTGTGTTTAACCGGGATGCTTGGCCTTTAGCAGATGGATTTAATTTGGGTGATTTTAATTTCACTGTATTCAGCCTGTGTCAGGGAGAAGGTTCCTGGAGGAGGACCTCCCTTATTCTGGTAGCAGTGCTTGGCCGGTGTTTGGCCAGCTATGTACCTTATGTACCCTAGTGGTGGCCCCACCTACTGCAACGGTTTGTAAAGTCTGTAAATAAAACCTGGATGCCTGAGCGGCATTTTAACATCAACCTCTGTGTCTCTCGTCTCTCAGCAGATACCCACACAGTAACAGAACACCCTGTTTGTTATAGACACATTGGAACTATTTCCATTGATTAAGAGAAGGTCTATAGAAGAATGTGCTTCTATTTACTACTTAACCCCATTAGTTTGATGGATTTTATTGATATGATAATCAGTTCTTATTCTCTGTAATAATTATTCCATTTTGAAGATATGGTAAACTGTAATTTAACATTCATCAAATTTTATTCTACCACCATTATAACATTATTATGAGACATTTAAAATTAAACAATAACATATCAAACAAAGCAATATACATTACTCAGTGGTCAAGGTTCATGCTACTTTATTCCAACAATTAATATTGATCATATTAAATTGTAGACTGATATATAAAATTGCAAAAAATTATAAACATGAATTTGCAGATGATAGCCTAACAAAGTACGAAATAAATATTTACCATGTCTAGACGCATCACTCTGTCAATGTAGAATATTACTTTCCGTTCTAAGGAAGCATAATTAACAAATCTTCACTTCTGACTAATATAGGCTCTGTCTCAGCTTGCTGCGATGCTGCTGGGAGTGGATTCTGTTTGGGTGCAATTACCTTCAGGGACTGACATTCCTGTTTCTTTTGCCATATATGGTCATGCATTCCAGAGTCAAAATTCTGCTAGTTTCCACAGACTCGACTCTCTTCTCCCAAATGTAAACATATTGTTTAGTGCACTGGGCCACACTCAAACTGGTTATACAAAGCTAAGGTTTTATAAATTAATACTTGTAATCATTTGTTTTCAAACACATCCACGCATATTATACAAAGTAAATGGTGTATAGAAATGTATAATAATCTTTATTTTAAAGTGCCTATATAGCACCTTTCATAGTGGACCACCATCACAAAGCACTTTACAAGGTACAAGACTAGGGTGTGGGTACTATGCATCAGTTGTAGAGTCACAACAACATCTTACCCAAAAGACAGCACAAGGAGGTTAAATGACTTTTAGGGTCATACAACTCAATTAAGCTTATTGCAACAAGCTGACAGCCTGACACACGAGAAATTCTACTGATATGACTGGGTTTCATTGTAGGTAAATAATCAGGAGCTGTTGAGGCGATGTCTGCTAGACTGCTGTAACTAATGCCTGGGAAGAGGCTGCCTGATAGAACCAGTGCTTGCCTCCGTTTGAATGGCATACTCAGGGCTCCACTGCTCACTCTCAGTGACAGGAAATGATGCTAAGTCTAGATGAAAGGAGCCTAGCAATCATTGACAGACTCTGAAGCTATTGTAGTGAGCCCAGGAAACTCAATTATTGGACACGTGCAAGGAAGCTATCAGATTTTCTTTGTATAAGGCTTTCTGAAGGGCAGGAAATCATTATGGTCACACACAGAGTAGGGACTCGCACAACGCACACCAGGGGAAGCATGAGAAATATCAACTTGTGTGACAATAGCACACATAAAACCAGACTGTCACGCACAAAAATGTGCTTATTAATATTCATCAGCTGGTGCCAATTAAAAAGCGAGCTTTTTCTATACTGCCGAATTTAATGATGACACATAATACGTTTTCATGCAAATTGAATAACAAAGAAATGATAAAAGCAAAATGGGAAGCTTTTTTTGTACTGGCAATAACCCAAGCTTTGGTATGTACTTGTGAATAAACTCAACAAATCAAAATGAATAGAAACCTTGAGTAGTGGGATAATTGCCTAGAGCCTACATTGTGGGCTGTAGAACCCCCTAAAGGTTTGATCCCATACATAGCAATAGCTGAAACACCCATAGGTCTTATTAGTATTCAGACTAAAAATCTTGAAAGGAATTATATTCCCCATACAAATACCCAAACAGGATCAATATTTGTATCTGTACAACAAGAAAGAAAACTATACCGTATCATGAATAGCATCCTGTTGAGATGATCCTAGCAAATTACACAAGAATCAGTCAGATCCTGTTCTTTTAGTTATGTCCCTTCAATATCCAAACAGATGAAATAACAGACCTTGAAACTGAAACAGTAGGTTGAGTGAAGTAGTTTAACAGACCAACATCCCAGGCAACTGTAGGATCCAATTATATCCCATTTCACTGGTAGGAAAGCCACATTTGTTTATCTACGAAATGTTTGAAATCGGAAAAAGAAAACAATGATGTATCTTGGAGCAAGCTCACTCGTGCAGGCAGAGTCTCTCATGTGGCTCAGAGAGCAGGGCGTGGTCTATTAGAATTCTCTATGATCTTTTGACTTGAGAAGTTCTATAAATTTCTATAAAGTCCTATAGATGACGAATGGACATTAGCGCTGGAAAGAAATAATGATTTTTCAAATTTTATGTTTAATTTAACATGTTACATCTTAAGTGGTGTGAAAGGTAGGTTTAGTCGAGTGGTTGATCAGGCAGTTCAACGTTTAAATTAATTTTCTGGTTGACTGACAAAAAAAAAAAAAACTGAAGAAAACATGCCTATTAACAGGTTTTAAAAAGCAAAGGGAAAGGCTTTGCTGGCTTATACTTATATCAGAACAGTGAATAGTGATAGCTGTACTATAACTGCTGGCCTCACTATAGAAACACATGTCAAAATTGGTGACTTATCCCCTGGATCAGCTGAATGGCATCTGAAGCTGCTCTTACAACCGTTCCACCCTGAATAAGTGTCCCAGTCACTTTTATATGTTGAAGCAGTCCATTTCTTTTGGGGGGATCAATTAATAAATAACCCCCATTTGACAAATGCACAAGGATTTCTTAGCAATATGCTTATGCACACAGGCTGCTCCTGACATATTTGACATATATGACATATAACAATATCACAATAAAAAAACTGGCTCCCTATTTACAAGGAGGAGGAGTGGGCAGCTTGGCCCATATCGTCGTCTTTATGTGCTGGGGAATCATCAGTCTGCTATACCTAACAAGGACTGTTGTCTACAACAAGGACATCCCTCTGCATGCAAGCCTGTGCAGCTACAATACATAATGGAGAAAAAAGAAACAGCGTTTTGTATCTGATATAAACTGAGCATCCGTTCTGACAGAAACACAAATGAAAACGCAATCCTTCATATCTGTTAATTAAATGTCACTGGATTTTACTTGTATAAAGCCACTTTGGCAGATCTAGGCTGTATTACAATATGTCTCTGGCAAGCAAGTAGAACAGGGGAGCAACTTTTGAACACAGCTCAAAGCTAAAAAAATAAAATAAAAAAAGAGCAATTACAATTAAAAAAGAAACACATCATAAAAGTGTAGGCGTCAGTAAAATCACTTTTAAAATGTATCTTGAAGCTACTTAATCTTTAACAAATCCACAGGTATGACACAAGCATGATCAAACAAAGAGTACATTAACATACAGATGTTATGGCATTTTTATAAAATATCCTAGGCAAATGTGTAATACAGATCACTGTTCCAACATAAAGAAGCAGCCTACATCTTTTGACACCAGCATTCCATGTTTCATTCCAGAGAGATGTGAAGCAAGACCTTAATCAACCTCATGTTTACAACCCCGCAGAAAGATGTCTAATGAGTGTGTTGACTAATTAAGCCCTGCATATTAAGAGGACAGAACCTTGTAATGTAATCAGCAATTTATATTATTTAAAATAATATATTCTAAAAGATATATATATATATTAATCTTATTATATTATACATATATATATATATATATATATATATATATATATATATATATATATATAGATCATTATTATATTAACCTTCCAGAGCTCATTTTGCAACATGCATATTTAGATATGGACGGAGACATATGTTAAAAACATATTACAAAAAAAAAGTCATATGAATGGCTCACAACATAGGATCTCAGAACTTGGTTTAATGCTATCTTGTTGCGTTGTTACCTTGTATTCAGGACTTACACTAAGCAAACGACCACCATCCATTAGTGTAATGTGTCCAAACCATTTCTTCTGTTGTAGGCGAATGGTATGATGGTACCATAAAATAACATGTGATGTCAACATTGTGAATGGAATTCGAACTGTCTCATTAGCTATAAGTCCTTTAACCCAAATCTTCGCCAAATTCAAAAAGGACACCGCATCCAAGAACATCATGTCATAACCAGTTAGCTCTTAATCATCTCAGACTGTCAAGAAAAAAATAGCTCCCCCTGCAACGTGAACCCTTATGGAGTTTTGACCATGTGTAGTGTGCTGAATAATAAGCCTTGTGTTTTGGGGCTTAGATTAGCAAAGGTTTTGTGCTGAGATAGAGAGTCCTGGAAAATAAGCATCTTTGGGAGGGTTAGGAAATGTATGTTTTGCAAGCAGAAAACTCTCGCTAGGAACAAAACAAAAGGTTGCTTGTCTATAAATTATTGGAATGAAAGGCCTTACAGTCCAGAGCAAAGTTCACAAGAGGTGAAGATATTTTATGAGAAGTTGGCTGACTGCACAGGAAGTACATTTCTCTTTCCTGGTTAAGCTGTTTATCTCAGTTCTTCAATGTCTTAATCTCTGCATGCTGGAGTGAAATTCTAAAGCTTCTTTACCCACAATTCCACAAAGGTGGGAACAGTGTAAACATATGTTGATAGAGAGTTGGACAGATAATGAAGATCCTTGCATGTGAGAGGTATACGATGTCATGCAAAACAACAATTCAAGGGGGTTATTTTGTGCTGTGGTTTCAAGGGGGTTGATTATTTTTACAGTGCTTTCAAGGGGGTTGATTATTTTGTACAGTGCTTTCAAGGGGGTTGATTATTTTGTACAGTGGTTAAGAAGGTTGCTTGGAAGCCAAAAGGTTGCCAGCTTGCCCTCTAACCTGCTGCATTGGTACACAGTACTATTATAGATACAGCTGGCCCCTGCATGTGAAATGAGCTTCATAAAAACAAGGTTCCCCTTTTGTACAGTGATTAGGACACGTGAGGCTGCCAGTGCTCAACCTCCATCTGTAAAAGTCAGTTCTAATCTGTATCATTTAGTATGAACATCTGTAACACATTCTTATAACAGATGTCTGCTGTGACGTCAGCACATCAGCAGTGATTCAAATCAATCCGCAATTTGTTTTTTTTCATTTTCACAATCCAGCTTTGTAAACTTGCCCACCATCAGCCAATATCTTGCAGAAGCGCACGACAGCAATGGTTAGCACCTGGTTTGGTGCTGCTGGTCTAAAATCTGCAGTACTGAGGGCTCAGAATATGCTCTTGAACTTTTCTTTCATGGTTCGACAACAAGCAGTTCAGATTCCATACACTACTCACTGTACTACCGTATCGAATGACTCATTTCAATTTACTGAACAACATAGAACTTTTATTGATGGGCACTGTTGCTCAGATGTAATATGGCGGGCTGGATGGGTTGGCAATTCATTCCAGGGAAAGTTGGAAGTCGGCCAACCAGAAAAGGGGCAGAGTCACAATACCAGAAGTGATTGCCTTAATGTAGTCGGGGATGTGCAATCGTGAATTGGAGGAAAAGCAATTGCACTTGCTACTGAAGGGGACGTGACTGAGGGTATATCAGGGGGTGTGGCGAAGCCATCTGTCTGCTGTTAAGGTTATGAAAGGAGCGCTGGAGGAGTAAAAAGTAACCGTGAGTGTTTTGTGTTTGTTTTGTCAGTCTAGTAATTGTTGTATTTATCATTATAGACAGCTAAAGATCCAGAAGCTGTGGCTATGAGCCAGCCCCATTCCAGGACTGCACTGCACTATTGTTCACTGTTCACGTGTATTTCATCACTTGCACTAAGAGCACTCACTGTGGATTGGAGACCATGTTGTGTATAGTGTTTCATTGGATTATTTATCAGCATTACACCTGCACACTGCAAACCACTTTGCCACAGTCCCCTGTCCCCAATGAGAAAAACAGCTACTGAGCAAATTGTCCTCAAAACTTCCATGCATTCTAAGTTCGCTATTGTGTGTGAGTGTGTGTGTGTGTTTCATGTGTGTATGTAGTGTGTGGGTGAGATGGAGGGTTGCAGAGGAATTTTGTTTGATCATTTCCTAAATGTTCTATGTGACCTGAATGCTCAAGTTTCTTCACCCATCAGGATGGTCACATAGACCTACATAAAGATATATGTATCAGTACTCTTTCTGTTTTATTACATTCTGTTGTCAAACTCTCATTGATATATTTGAATATGAATTTATCCATAACATTACACACTAACAGTTGTTTTTTGACAGACCCCGGTCAGCATTAATCTTAGACCGTTCTTCATGTGTTATGGAGTATGGAGATAAATAGATTTAGCCTGTTTTGTAGATTTCCAATTCTAGGGTTTGAAAGCAACCCATATCAATCAAACAGGTATTTAGATAGTAAAACATAAAGTAAAATACTTTTTAAAGGAATGTTTAATGAAGGACTATTTTTAAAGCCTAGTTAGATTAATTATACAACCTTTTTTTAAAAAAAAATTTAAAAAGACGGTTAGAAGATGTTTTTTCAATGCACAATTTAAGTTAATAAAGACTCCTTAAGGCACCAATATTTGGAAGTACTGTAATAAGAAAACACTATTTTAAGCTATTTTCAGTTACTCAGAAACCTTTTCACAACTCTTTTTTTTTTCCCCCTCTATATGATTCAGTCTATGCCACTGAATGGCCTACATTGAGTTTTAGTGAGGATATGATCATATTTAAAAAAAAAAAAAAAAAAAAGTTTAAAGGTTTAACTTCAATTAGCCTGTGGTCCAACTGCTTGATTGTTTGTTAGTATGTAACTTAATACAGACATAACAGTTTCTAAAAATAAAATACAAACGCATTGTAGGTCTGAGCACCAAAAAGACTACAATGTGGGATTTTAGGTGAATATCTAAATTAATATGGAGATTGAAGGGGTAATAATATTATTAATATTTAATAATATTTCCTTGAAGAAATCCTAGCAGAACTATCAGCAGACCACTGTATTACCAGCAGTGTCCACAATTGTCCCTTAGCACAGAACTAATGCAGTACCACTGGTGGCGTCCAAACAGAATCAGGCGCTGGTATTCATTATTATTATTATTTAGTGGGAAATGTGGACACGTTGGTAGCCTATTGTAATAGTTTGAAAATGTACTCTACTAGCCCGAGATAGGGTCGATAGTGTTTCACAGCCTCCACTACCGCCAGTAGCTCCCTCCGTGTCACGCAGTAGTTTGCGCTCCGCTTTACTGAGAGCACGGCGGTAATACGCCACCACTCACTCTCCTTCTTCAGGGGTCCCTTGGGACAGCATTGTGCCGATGCCTTCGTTGCTTGCATCAGTGTCCAGGGTGAAGGGGCTGTCACAGAGTGCGACGACACTGGCTGTTGTTGACGTTGGCAAGAGCACTTAAAACGGCTGCCGGTTGCTAGGACTTTGGAGGGGTAGGGGAGACTGGCTTCGATGGTGGCGGTCGCTGCTCTGGCTTTCCGCCAGTGTTTCAACCCTGGCTGACGATGTTTGCAGGAGCTGGCAGGTAACAGGTGGTTCTAGTGTTAATGAAATGTAACTTTTAGATGTGCCACAAACACACCCCCACCCACACACACATACACAAATATAAATTCTAAGTAGTAAAACATGCACTTAGTAATTATTAAAATGTATAATATTGTGCCTGCGTGCGTGTTGGAAAGGTAACCAGACAAACAAGTAGCTAATATGCGGCATAATTCAGAATGTGCGCAACAACCCGTGAATTCATTTTTCTTGTTAAATGTTTTATCTTCATGGCAATGCATGAAGCTCTCCTCACGACATTCAGAGTCGTTCTTTTCTTAATTAGTAAGCAGACACGGATATTTAAATATCCCCTCCCCCTAAATGACTATGCATTGAGTAATCTGCATTGGCACGGCTGGTTTATTTTCCTAAATCAGGACTGCATAGCAACGCTTTTCCTGAAAAGTAGGGCAAAGACGTTGTGAGGAAAACTGTCATGACTTGTGCAGGTAAACGCCGCCAATGAAACGAAGGTCCTTAAAAAATACCATGTGATCAATTTTTACAGATTTAGTTTATATAAATAGATCCATTTTACATCACCTTTGTTATAATGTGTTCATGAAACATTTAGAAAATAGTATAAATTGAACAGCGATAAGCCCTTTAACCCAGCTCTCTGTAAACATTTGTATAACACACATTTTAGAAAACCAGTAACAAAATGATTGAGAAGTTAAGAAATACTAGTCTCTACTCACAATTTCAATGGGGCTGTTTAAGGTAACATTTTTTTTTTTTACTAGTTATGAACAAAAAGCATTTCATTATAGTAACCTGTCATTTCCTGTTTGGATGTTTGTTCCGAGAATTTGTAAAGTATATTTCAGGGTTTTTTTCTTCTTTCTTTTTTTGCCTTTAAGTATAATTTCCCGTTATGTTCCTTATGTTTTGTTAGGAGTGGGTGGGAGGGGTTATTGTATTTACAGTACAGCAGAGCACTGTCATTTCCTTTTGGAGTTGCAGCACATCAGAATTCCTGAGAATTTCATTCTTAAACTGTGTGGGTTGGAGGGAGGGTCACTATCTGCTAGCTTGGCAGTTATCCATCTTCCTTTAAAAGTCAAACACAGATGACTCCCTTACTTCTTGTTTCACAATAATCGAGGCCACAGCCTGTACCTGGTTTCCTGCGGAAGAGTCATTGCTTATCAGGACTGTGAAGCAATCAATGTTCTGTAAAGTGAACAACACATATTTATTTATCAATGTATTGATGCATTCATCCAAGCTCTACTAATGCTGGAAGTTATTAAATTATGTTTCTAAAAGTGAGATTAAATGGATAATACTAAATGTAGATATCCATGAAATTGTTCAAGACTATTGCTGGCTTCTGGTTAGGAACGGGGCATGAGATGACAACAAAACACTGGCTCTGACCTCAATCATAACCAGAATTGTTTTCATATTTAATTTACTGTATACAATTACCATTGCGGTAGACATTTGAGGAAAGAAAACAAAACCCACAAAACATATTTAAACCCGATAGGCCATTGAATTCATTTATTTTGGATGACACTGCTGCATGTGACACCAGACAGACCGTATCCTAGCAACCTGAGCAGTTACTGTTTGTAAAAGAGCTCAGGGAAGTCTACTGACTTCTATTGTGGTGCACATTGCTACTACCTGACCTGAAATAATGAGGATGCTAATTCCCGCACTGCAGCCAAAAAAAGTAAACATACCACCAAGCTTTTGGATAGGTCAGAGTTGACCAAACCAGTTCATAATGCTGAAAAAGTACAGAGTGGTCCATTGTTCCATATTGGCTCTTTATAAATTACAAATGACACATTGCTGTTAAGGCAAAAGATTCACCTGACCCAAGGTTAATTACTTCCATATTTTATTTATCTATGTACAATATGAATACAATCAAAACTGTATTATTAGTCCTGCCTTTACCCATTTGCACATAGATCTGACAGAGGAATCCTAGCAGTACAACTGAAGGTTAGTCCGGTTTGTAAAATCTTTATTTTTGGGTGGTTCTGACTCTTTATTTCAGATGCCACGAGTGTTTTATAAACAACTTCACTGAAAACCAGAGAGATTTGTTGCAGTTTAGTAGGTATTTGGTTGTTTTCTGTTTTCTTTTCTTGCTGTTAACAATCAGGAGAATTTAGGGGTTTCATAAGCCGCACAATTACTATACTTATCTTTAAGCTGTGTTTTCAATTTGTGTGATTAGAGTAAGATTATAAGTCTTTTAGTGAGCCAGAGATGGTGTGGTTGAGTAAACCCATTTTTCAATTTGGGCTTCTGGGGCATTCTTTCCTGGTGCATCAAGGCCTGCATTTATGATATCAATAAATTTGGGGTCCTATTTTGAAGCCATTACAGACAGAAATGGATATTTGCTAAGGGGAATGCAACAACTGTAACTTTAGACAACTTATGTAGAGGAAGGAAAAGTAAGATTGTGCTTTAAAGTTTCTTATTAGTATACAAAAGAATGTGATGTTTTCTGTTAAATACACAGATCCATTACCTTGTGAGGGAAAAAAACTCAATTACCAGCCAATTATGTGTTATCACCCAACTATACATGTATCTGTTACTGTAACAGTTTGAAACTAATGTGGCAACAGTCTAGAGTACATTTTTTGTGGAAAACACATCATTTCCAAAGTATGCATGGGGGTATGTCACAGAAATGGTTGAGTGGTGACGTCAGGCCAGAGGCAGGAACAAACACAGAGGCAAGTGATGCAGAGCAAAAGGCGCTGTTTATTTTCATACAAAATAATAGGTTTGAACAAAAATAAAACACACAGTAAAAAATAATAGTCAAAACAACATCACAAACACTCAGCAATATAAGTCAGGCTGGGCAGAAGCCTTCACTGATCCTTGATTTCTTTTGTTTCCGATGTCTTCTCTCGCTCTCTCCACCCAGAGCAGAGAAAACTGCAGACTTTTTATACAGGTGACCATCTCCCAATTAGCAATTAAATCAATGAATTAACTTGGAGGATGGCCATCTTCTGCATAACAAAACAATAACAAAAAACAGACAAGACTATTCACCTTCATTTACAAACAATAAATCATAATACAATAAATAACAACACACAAATACCATATACATAGGGGGCGGACACTTTGCCACATACGCCCCAACAGTTCTGGACCTCTGTGATAGAGAGAGAAAGGATCGATGCTGTAAATCTCCCTCCCGATTAGAAAGGGCGCTGTGTAAGGGGGAAGGTAAGCTGCCTCCTAGAGCTGCCACCTCGGTGGTAGGTGGAAACCGGAAGGTGACCATATTAGGAGGGGTGCGTAGCTGCAAGTACTCAGGACGATTCCATTGCAGTCAGCTGTGGGGCAGCCCTCTATTAGGGAAACCATGGCAACGCGGTGACTGCAGGGAGGAGTTTGCAGGGTACAAAGGGGAGCAGCTATGGCAAAACCGCCGCTTACGCCGGAGACTGTATTGATTTGTTTGTTTTTTTGGATTACGTGTGTTTTATGTTGCAGAGGAGGAGTGAGCCACGGACCGGCAAAACACAGAGCACTTCCCTGCACAGCACAGCACAGCACAGCACTGCACCGCACCACTCACGGCACCACGCTTCTCAGCACCAAAAGGACTGCGTGCACTGAGAACATGGGGACGGACAAAGTCCCGTTTTTGGTTACTTTTCATTTTAATTAAGAAAAGCTGCCATGTACCCCCCAATACCATTGCTGATAAAGGGGCAGACTTATTTGTGTTGGTGTTATTTTTGTTATTATTTTTGTTATTATTAAAACACGCAGACTGTTTTGGGAGAAAGATTGTGTGGACCTCCTTCATTCACTGCACCTGACCACAACTTCCTAGCAGCATTGGTTCTGGACCCCCAGGCAGAGATAGCACCAGGCCCTCCTGAAATGGAAAAAGGAGAGACAGTGGCAGCTTCAGACCCTCCAACCGCGACAGTCCTGGACCCTCGGGTGGTGAACTCGGAAGTGTAGCCGCTGGCCATGAAGGCGGCAGCGGGAGCTCCACTTCTTCCTTGTACTCTGTAGCTGGTGGCTCCCAGGATGATACGGAGCAGCATGCAATCCCAGGCAATGCGGAGCAAGGCAGATAACCCTGGGCGATGTGGAGCGGCAGGCAACCCCGGGCAATGTGGAGCAAGGCAGGCATCCCAAAGGCAGCGCGAAGGCATCCCCGGATGGTGGTGTGAAGGCAAACTCAGCTGCAGCTTCTCTCCCTCCAGTGGTCGAAGTAGCTCCAGCTCCTCTGGTGGTGGAGGTGGGAGTGGCAAGCAGTCCTTCCATGGCAAAAGAGGCGGAACCAACGAATATTCACCCTCTGCTGGTGAAGGTGGGCACAGCTATTCTTGGGCTGTGGATGCACCGGCTCCCCTCTTCTGGGCGCTGGACGCATGGGCTACCCCCTTCTGGTCTGTCTCCCTCGGGCGGTGGAGACAAGAAAAGGCAGCCCTTCCATGGTGGTGAAGACAGGAGCAGTAAGCAGTCCTCCTCCAGCCATAGGAAGGTGCAGAACGTCACTCCTTCCACCCGGACGCGGTACTCCCGCTCCTCCAAGAGGGCGTGTAGCTGACCACCCAATGGCCCTGTTTCCCGCAGGCAGGACACAGGTTCTCGTCCTCGAGAATGCTGAGGCAGGCCTCCCAGCTGTCCTCCGGTCGTCCCTCTTCCAGTTAAGGATGGAATGACCCCTCTCCTCACAGAGAGGGCACCAGCTCGATGCCTCCACCAAGCGGAAGTATTCGTCCCAGTGGCCCCTCCTGGGCACAGGATGTTTGTGCTTCTCCCTTCTGGGTGCTGGACACTGGGGAGGTTCTTGCTGGTGTTGGCTTCTGTGTTTTCCTTTTTTTTTCAGAAAAAAATTCACATGCAGTACCTGCTCTGGCCTGATTCCAGGAGGCGCTGGTAATCCCATGCTGGACACCACGTGTCACAAGAATGGCTGTGTGGTGATGTCAGGCCAGCTGCAGGAACAAACACAGAGGCAAGTGCTGCAGGGCAAAAGGCGCTGTGGTGCCGTTTATTTTCAAACAACAAAATAAAAGGTTTAAACAAAAATAAACACACATAGTAAAAATAAATAGTCAAACAAAACAAAATCACGAACACTAAGCAATGTAAGTCAGGCTGTGCGGTAGCCTTCACTAATCCTTGAGTTCTTAGTTTCTTTCGATTCAGACTCCTGCTCCTGGTCCTAGTCCTGCTCCTGCTCCTGCTCTTGCCCCTGCTCTTGCTCTCATTCTCACTCTCCAGCCAGAGCTCAGAAAACTGCAGGCTTTTTATATAGGTGACCATCTCCTGATTAGCAACAATTAATCAATGCATTAACTCGAGAGATGGTCACCTTTTGCACAAGGTTTGTATGATGGGGCTTTTAACCCCATCCATGCTACCCAACAATAACAAAACACACAAGGCCATTCGCCGTCATTTATAAACAATAAATAATAATACAATAAATAAAAACAGCACACATATACTACAGTGCCAAGAAAAAGTTTGTGAACCCCAATGATAGTTATGGAAATTCCATAGTTTTACCATGATAGCCTTCGTGAATCAAAACCAGTTTTTTTCTTAAATATCCAATAAGGTTTATATTAACCAATTCCGTGTCTTTTGAAACAAAATGATGTATGAATTAGACAATGAATAAGTAATTAAGATTCAGGGTATGTGAAAAAGTAAGTGAACCCCTGGTTTTATCAGCTCAATTAAAGGGATAATTAGAGTCAGTTGTTTAAATACAGATGTGTGGAAACACGTCATGCCACGATCAAAAGAAATCTCTGAGGACCTCAGAAAAAACAGTTATTGATGCTCATCAGTCTAGAAAGGGTTACAAAACAATTTCTAAGGATTTGGGGCTCCACCAATCCACTGTCAGACAGATAGTCTACAAATGGAGAAAGTTCAAGACCACAGTCACTACCGAGGAGTAGTCGTCCTACCAAAATCTCTCCAAGAACAAACTGTAAAATCATCAAGGAAGTCACAAAGAACCCCAGGGTAACCCCTCTGGCTTGGCAAATGTTAGTCTTCATGACTCAACTATCAGAAAAAGACTGAACAAGAATGTTGTTCATGTAAGGATAGCCAGGAGGAAACCACTGCTCTCTAAAAAGAACAATGCTGCCCATCTAAAGTTTGCCAAAGAGCACATAAATGATCCACAGGACCTGAACGGCTTGCCGTCATTGACACAACCATGAATTCTGCATTGTATCAGAAGATTCTAGAGAAGAATGTCAGGCCATCCGTCTGTGAGCTGAACTGAAAGTGGGTCATGCAGTAAGACAATGATTCTAAGCATATAAGCAGATCTACAAAAGAATGGTTGCAGAAGAAGAAATTCCACGTTTTAGAATGGCCTAGTCAAAGCCCTGTCCTAAACCCCATCGAAATGTTGTGGGAGGACCTGAAGCGAGCTATCTGTGCAAGGAAGCCCTCAAATGTCACCAAGTTGAAGTAGTTCTGTAAGGAGAAATGGGCCAAAATTCCTCAAAACCGATGAGAGAGACTGACCAAAAGTTACAGGAAATGCTTAGTTGAAATCATTGCTGCTCAAAGGGGTGCCACCAGTTACTGAATCTATCATGTGTTTTTGTGTCTTTTGTTTAATCAGGTTATCTTGATCTATTATTAGGACTTAGATTAAGATCTAATAACGTTTTAGGTTTGAAATATGTGAAAATCCTAAGGGATTCACAAACTTTTTCTCGGCACTGTATATACATAGGGGATGGGCACTTTGCCACACAATACCACAGAAAAGCTAAGTTAGAGATCCGTCCAAACGTTAATGTTTGTTTGAGATTGCTTTAAGGGGTGTGCCGATATATTGTCATATTTTCCGTGTAATTGCCTTTAGTAATTGGTATTTAATTTGTTGCTCTGCCCTGCTCTGCTTTGAACTGATCGTTATACATTATCATAAAAAACAATTAAACAACAGGCACTACACTTAATCACTTTTGTATTTGATAGTACAAATATCAATAGAAAGTAGTAGGACATTAATTACATTGGCTTGTTATTTTCCTTTGTGTTTTGCATCTAAAAACAACAAACAGGAGCTTCAACGAGAAGGGCTGCAAAAAAAAAAATAACAGGATGTTTTGAAAGTGCTCCCGCACAGTGTTTATGTTTCAATGGGAAGTAACATCACAAGGCTGTTGACGTGCTCACTTCTGTGCAAATCATGTGGACTGTACATCTGTTTCCATGATACTGTACCTGCTAGCAGGTGGTAGAAATGAAAAATAAAATTTGTCACACAACATAATATTACTGGGTGATACCAGAGTTTGTGTATCTGTTTCCCAGTGGTTTTATTCAAGTGGGGCATGCTGTTCCTCAAAAATGTTATATTGGAAACCACACGCTCAGTGAAAGTGGAATCAGTGCATTTGTTCTGTGCTTCAAGTAAATACTAGTAGCTTGTGACCACTTGTTGAAAAAAACCTGACAAAGCAGAGAGATCTGTCATACTGAAGCATGGTACATTGTGTGCATGTGTTTAAGCATCACAGTATTTTAAGACTGCTGCTTTATACTTTAAGTATATAGATCACTGTTGGGAGCTTACAGTAAATGTGCTAGCGAAAATACTATCAGTTTGATAAGCTTGCTTGGGAGTGTGACCTTAGTTCTCTGCTCGATAGAAAAGCTGAACAATGAACATAGCAAAGCGTAGTAAAGCATAGCGAAGGCATGGTAGTGTATAGGTAAGCGTTGTAAAGCACAGAGAAGTATGGTAAAGCATATTAAAATACATAGCAAATCATGGAAAATACTCAATCTGACAACATCAACCCTTTTGATTTTTGCACGGTGGGGGGTATGCATGTTTGCATAACATCCCTCATACTGTCAGAATTTGGGTTTTGCGACTGTTTGTAGTATTTTTTTTTTCACGATGTCCCTTTAGGGGTTGCATACTTTACTGTACTAAACCAGTGAATGAAAAGAAAGTTATTAAAATACACACACTTCACAAAATACACAATCTTTATTCCCATCAAAGTCAGAATCTCAGTGTGAGTGAAATATTTACACATATGTCCATACAGTACATATTTACACACCCAGCACCCACATATTTAGTTGTGGCAATCTATTTGTTTTGTGCAACTGCAATAAGGATAATTGAGTGGGTGAGGTAATGACCTAGTGAAAAGTAAAATTATATTTCCACCCCTGCTGTTTGTATATTTCAGTCTTGTATGATGTTGGCTTGTGAAAAATGAGGTGGATTTTATTTTTTCAGTATCTAATGTGAACTTAAAGAATACCATTGAGATGTGATTATGAGTTTATAACAGCCTTTTACCCTGAAGAAGCCTTAACAAAACCGTTCAGATGCCACAGCATTACCAGTAATCAATAGACACAGAATACATTTTGAATACAGGTCATGATACAGGAGGGTTGCACACTGGTAGTGACACGTTATCATAGTTCTACAATATACTACCAGTTATTGATACCATTGTGTTACCAATGCTATATGCAAGATATGTAGTTCTATTGAACCAATGGCTCACTGTAGCTCTCTGTGTGCTACAATTAACACCTGCTTAATTTACTACATTGACCATGTGATGTTGAATATCTATTAAGCTCAAACTGGTTTTAACAAGGATTAAAAATTTAAAAACTAGCTTCTATGCCCCTTTTTTATAGCATAGTCCCAACATAGACGTGAACTCTTTTATAAACAGTGGAAGCCCAGGAATCTAGCCCCTCTGCCATTCAAAAGCTTCAAGCTATGAGAATGCATCCCTTACTGATGTATTTGGGAGGCAGAGTAACTTTCGATATTCTCTACACAGACATTAATTGTCCTATAACTGTACAGTGTGGAATTCATAGCTAATTGTTTTTTTTTGTTGTTTTTTTATTGAAATCAAAAGGAAATAACATAATAACAATATAGTTCCATTTCACCTCTTATTGTAAAGTATCACTGCTTCCTGTTACATATCAGTACGGGTATGATAATTTGTACTTGTAGTCCATATACTGTAATTGATGCTTCGTTGCTGTCCTTGCTATATCTAAAAGACTGCCTGCTCTGGTCTGAATTTGTGACAATCATGATGGCATTTTGTGTCAGGTGGCCACTGGTCTGCTGGTCTAGAAGAGAACCAGTGCTCATTTCAATTTTATAAAAACCTAGAGATTACAGGCACTAAATACCTTGTCTGCATTCAGACCTGTAACCTATAGTTCAAAGGCTTCAGTCCTAGTCCCCAGATAATGTTTACAATGACTTTCCTGTGAGAGGTCCTCACAAAGGATGGGCATGAAGTGTGCATGTATATGTGCTTCACCAAATCATTCCTGACTGAGCTAAGTGAATGAGACTGTTCAGGTCTCAAGCAGATCTGTGATAGACCAACCAGTAAATCAGGTTCACTGCAAACAATGGGGCAGCAGCAGTACAGCGTGCACTGCAGGCTGTCTCTAATGACATTGCTTCAAAGATATCTGGTGCACTCTATAACGCCAGCTCTTTCTACTGTGGCTGTTATACCAACAAAACCAGATGTGTTTGTTTTAACAGCTTGTTATTATCACAGTGTAACTGACAGTCATGGTCATCAGATGTCCAGCAGGCTTGCTGTCAACCACAGCCTCTGATATTGAGAGAGCAGAGTATGATTTAGAAACACAAACCATTTCTAGATTAAATATTCGTCAGAAGAAAAACATGAAGAGTTGACTTTTTTATGTCACCTTCAGTGGGAAGAATGTGAACTGAGAAATTACCTTTATATTTCAAGATGTTAAAAATCATTGGCATGTTTTCCCCCAGCAATTTTCTGATATCGGTTTCTTTTCTTTGTTAATTTGCAGTCAAGTACAGTATACATACAGTTTGTTAGTCATTTTTAATGGAAAAACAAATCAATTGAAAATAAAAACCTGAAAACTCTTTATTAGATGAGTATTCACCCCCTTTGCTATGGCAATCCTAAATCAGCTCAGGTGTAAGCAATTGCCTTCAGAAATCACACAATAACATCTGTGTGCAATAGAAGTGGTTCATATGATTTCAGATTAAATACACCTGTCTCTGTAAGGTCCCACAGTTGGGTAGTGCATTCAAAGCAAAGATACTACCATGAAGACTAAGGCGCTTTCAAAACAACTCCGGGATAAAGTTGTGGAAAGGCACAGATCAGAGGAGGGGTATAAAAAGATTTCAAAGGCACTGAATATCCCTTGGAGCACAGTCAAGTCATTCATTAAGAAGTGGAAGGTATACGGCACCTCCCAAACTGAGCAGCCAGGTAAGAAGGGCATTGGTCAGAGAAACCGCCAAGAGGCCAATAACAATTGTGAAAGACCTACAGCGTTCCATGGCTGAGATGGGAGAAACTGTCCATGTGTCAACAATAGCTGAGGTACTCCATAAATCTGGTCTGTATGGAAGAGTGGCAAGAAGGAAGCCATTTCTGAAAAAGCCCATGTCAAATCCCGCTTGGAATTTGCAAAAAGGCATGTGGGAGACTCTGAACAGATGTTACAAAAGATTCTGTGGTCCGAATAAACAAAAATTGAACTATTTGGCCTAAATGCAAAGCATTATGTCTGGCGCAAACCCAACACAGCACATCACCCAGGTAACACCATCCCTACTGTTAAGCATGGTAGTGCAGTATCATACTATGGGGTTGCTTTTCATCGGCAGGGACTGGGAAGCTTGTCAGGGGAGAGGGCAAAATGGAATGAGCTAAATATAGGCAAATACTTGAGGAAAACCTGCTACAGTCTGCAAAAGACCTAAGACTGGGATGGAGATTTACCTTTCAGCAGGACAATGACCCCAAGCACACAGCCAAAGCGACACTAGAGTGGCTTAAAAACAAAAAAGTGAATTTCCTAGAGTGTCCCAGTCAAAGCCCAGACTTGAATCCAATTGAGAATCTGTGGCAAGGCTTGAAGATTGCTGTCCACCAGCGATCCCCATCCAACTTGACAGAGCTTGAACAATTTTGCCAAGAAGAATGGGAGAATATTGCACGATCAAGATGTGCAAACCTGGTGGAGACTTGCCCCAAAAGACTCACAGCTGTAATTGCTGCCAAAGGTGGTTCTGCCAAGTATTGACTCGGGGAGTATTTATCTAACCAAGACATTTCAGTTTTTTTATTGTTCATTAACTGTTGTTTCACAGTAAAAATTCTCTTGCCTCTTCAAAGTGTTGAGTAGGTTGTGTAAATCAAAGGAAAAAAATCCCATTTAAATGCATCAAGATTTCAGGTTGTAGCACAACAAACTGTGAAAACATCCAAGGTGGGTGAATACTTCCTATAGGCACTGTATGAGTCAAAACAAAGGGGAGCTGTATTAGAGGACTGATCGCCATAGTCATCATTTTCAATTTGCCCGATATATGTTTTTCTCCACAGATCAGCACAAAGTAGAAAGTTGTTTTCATGCATTTTTTTTATTAGAAATCTTCCTCTATTTATTTCAGGACAGACAAACGCAGTGCTAATATTCTGTGGTGGCCTGAGATTAATAACAATCCCCTTACTGTTTTGAAGATGAAAAGAAGACACGCAGTCTTTCTTTTCTTGTGAAATACTGGAATGGAATGCAAAAGAAATGCGAGGGCAGTAGAGTACCAACCCACTCACTGCCCTCAGCGCAGGGTACAGATTTGAAGCACATTCCTGCTGTTCTTTGAAAGCTATCGAATCAAGTACTGTGCTGTTTGCAAGGTCATGTTGTTCAGGCAAACAAGCAAGCTAATACTACAGGGAGTCTGTTGGGGGAAAATATAAAACTAATGATTTGGACAGGAGTACAAAGGCTTCGAGTGTTAGTTATTATCTGGTCTCTGCCTTGGCCTCGGGTGTTTGGCCTTGAATGTCATTGGTACAGATCTCATGTAATGTAGTACCACAATATGGTCATCTCCAAGCGTATCTATATAACTATCAGAATAGGTTTATCTTAAGAACCTCAAATTTCAACATTTCACCATGGGTAATCCAAGGGCAATATCAACATTTCATCCATCAGGGGATTGCTGCTTAAGTCAGAGATGCCTAATTGTGTGTTATATGTTGTGACAGGATCTTGCTTGTGTCAAGTGTGTGGGTAGCCGCTGATTAAGCATACAGAGAGACACACAATGGAGGTGGAGTTGAAAACACCAGCACATGCGCACAGGGTTTTTGTACGCCGTCGAGTAGGTGAAAGGATGGTTCCTCGGTGTGTGACACCAACTGTCAAACATGGAGGAGGAAGCGTGATGGTCTGGGGCTCTTTTGCTGGATCCAGAGTCGGCGACTTGCACAGAGTGAGTGGCGCCCTGAACCAAAACGGCTACCACAGAATTTGCAGCTCCATGCAATACCCTCTGGTATACACCTGGTTGGTCAGGGGTTCATCCTACAGCAAGATAATGACCCAAAACATACCTCCAGGCTATGTCAAAACTACCTTAGAAGAAAAGAACAAGACGGTAGGCTTCAAATCATGGAAAAGCTGGCACAGTCTCCAGACTTAAACCCCTTCAAGCTGGTTTGGGATGAACTAGACAGAAGAATGAAAGCAAAGCAACCTACAAGTGCAACACATTTGTGGGAACTTCTGCAACAGTGTTGGGAAGAACTTTCAGAACAATATTTGATTTCCATTGTAGAAAGATGCCACGAGTGTGTTCGGCTGTTATGTCTGCAAAAGGTGGCTACTTTGAGGAGTCAAACATTTAGGTTAAATTTTGTTAAACAAAATGATTCCATGATTTCTTTTTTTATCTCCAATTGTTTATTTGTTCTATACTTAAATTTCAGAGTACATTGAGACATTAAACTGCATAAATTTTAATAAAAACTGGAAAAGGTTGAGGTGTTCTAAAACTTTTGACCAGTAGTGTGTGTATTATAAATATCACCTAATTTATAATGGATTTTGAATGAATACAATAATAAACCCAATATTGGGTTACCATAAATATGTGGTCCAATTTGACACAATTAACGACAGAATAAACAAAACCAGAAAAGGGCTGGGCTGTCATTTAGTTTCTCCTTTCCTTTTCTATGTGTTGAGTCTGCCATTTTATAACAACTGACTGAGGAATCCACACTCTTCAAAAGCGCCATTTCCTGACCGTGTCAAAAAGGTTGTAACACAAAATAAATAAACTAACATTGTCTGCTAATCTTCCGGTTACTATAGCCCACCCTCACAGCGTCGCATTGTTAGCCCTAACACTTTAGTGTTAGAGCTCTGTGTTACATTTGAAAGATATGTCTTTCATTTACACTATATAATGACATAACTCATTCCTCTGGCTTGTTTATTCGAATGTTGTTATAGGGAATCCATCAATGTTATTATAGACAAAATATTTGTCAACTTGACTATTTTCTTTATTCTTCTGGTTTGCACTTTGCTTTCCTGTGGTTTGTGCCTCACATCTCTGTGCTTTACTATGCTTTAACCAGGTCCATAATGCTGAAAAGAGCTGGCATGATAAACCTTGCCAGACAGTGCATATGACCTTGTCCTTGATAAAACACAGTTCCATGTGGATATAACACAAGGTTACATAGTGCATTTGTCATGCTCTTGTGAAAGCTTTACGAGGAGTTATCTTAAAACGACCCCTCATCCAACAATTTAGCTGATT
Organism: Polyodon spathula; assembly: GCF_017654505.1. NCBI lineage: Eukaryota > Metazoa > Chordata > Actinopteri > Acipenseriformes > Polyodontidae > Polyodon > Polyodon spathula. Next base: position 94,646,759 of record NC_054535.1, on the reverse strand, counting down.
TGAAAACGTATAATGCTATCACCGTTAATGAACTAGACCTTGATAAACGCTCCCTGCTTCTGTCATTAATTATGACATTTACACATAATTGAAGCACTTCAGAGATCAAGTGTCACATTAGCGAGACTGCCATTCATCCCCCCCTCCCCTCTGTGGAAGCGGTGAGATTTTGGAAATACAGAGTGCCAGAGTCTGCACATGACAGGTTCCTCTTCTCTCAGGAAAACAAGCAGCCAACATCACCAGCACCTTGATTTTTTTTTACCTTCTCTAAGGGGGATTGGAATGGTGCGTGCAGCAAGTGGAGATAAAGATTAAGGATTTATTTCTGTAACAAACCTGTAGGAATCAGTAATAGGGTTATTTACTACACATCTTAGATATTCATTCCTTATTCAGTTTTGTGCAAGTGGCTGGGTGTGTGGGCAGGTGTTACTATCAATGTGAGGACAAAATATGAGAAAATGTCCCCACAAAGATATGTGGCAACATTAACTTTCACTATACTTTTTGTTGTCCTCCTTTTTTTATACTAGCCGCCCTGTGAAACACCTCCTGCTTTTCTTTTGTTTTACTTTTCTGTCTCCAGCGCTGCCGAATACACAGTTGTCCGAGGTGGCACCACCAGCTTTGACAGGAACCATGCGAACCCGATATCTTGCAGCATTAGCCCTCATGTTATCACTCCTTTTAGGAACACACTCTTGGCTTTAACACTTCTGTTTCCTGCTTCCAGATTTTCAACCGATCAAAACACCCAACGGTGACCATTCAGGCTACATAGTGAGTACCACTATAATACTGCTGTATTTCGTTCAGTTTAAAAAGACTGTTGACCAGTTTAGCATACCCATGTTCCACTTTCAAATACGCCCCCCCTCCCCATCCTTTGGCACATAAGATTTTAAAAAGAATGACATAAAAAGAAGACGGTACAAATCACATAGTATATTTGCATGGTTTATTGCAGTTAACAATAATTTTATGCTTTACATCCACTACAGTTTTACTAAATTTGCCTTTACTATGAGCATAAAATGACTTGAAGGTACTTCGGGCAGAGTCCAAGGCTAGTGTCTTTAGATAATTTTTTTGCATAAGAAAGAGAACCAAATTAGGGATAAAAAGTAACAAATTCTATAGCTTAATATTTCTGTTTCTATTTCAGTTGTACACATAGAGTACATACAACCATCTACAACCATGCATAATTTAAAAAATGTTAAACAAGGTACTGTATTATTCATTTGTCCTTTATGTAATATTTTTCATATGCTTGTGGGTGTTCCACAGCGTATTTCTTCCCCATATTTTAATGGCCGTTCCCCGACATCGCCAACACTACGCCCAAATGAACAATTGATAGTTACTTATTTTTGTACTTTTCTGTGGGTTTTCAAAAAACTACTTCCAGGTGAAGCAGATCAGTGATGGCATGGGTTCCACTTAAAAAAAAAAAAGTCTGCACTTGCTTCAAAAATGGGTCCCCTTGAATCTGAAGGTTCTAGCCTATATATTAACAGCAAACTAAAAAAATTGAAACACATACCATTGTCTGTTTGGCCGCTGCTCCCATTCCTAAGGTTTCAGCAGCAACAAGGTCAGACCAATGATGAGGAGGTGTACAGCAAAATCAAAGACACTCCAATCAGAAGAACCACATGGCTTCTTGAGTCACTTAAAACACACATATGCAGTGCAAGCTCGTGACACAAGGTAGCGTTAGTATGAAATGTTTTGTCTGACATCCTCCCTCTTGTTTATGGAGGTGGCAATGAATTTGGCTTTCATGTACTCTTTGACTTCCAGCTGGGGACTAATAGGTGGGAGGGGAAATGTCTGGCCCACCAGCACTGGCACCATTGCTGTCTGCTGCTGGTTGCATGTCACGGATGGATACTGGTGCTGTTGTTGCTGCTGCAGATTACCCTGATTCCTGCAGAGCTAATTAACTGCTTCCCAGGGAAGCACAGAGGTGTGAACCGGTTTTGTGAAAGTTGTTTTAACAACAGGACTGTGCTTGCTTAGAATGACAGACTTCAAATTAAAGATGCATTAGGCCAATTTACAGACATGCAAGACAATGTTATATAGATGCAACTGAAGGCAATGGGATAAAGGATATCCTATACTGAAGCCCAGAAGAGCCACAAAGGGAGGTGGGTGGATGGATTAAAATACATTTTCTTACCTCTTATGTGCATGTGCAGCATTATCACTGGTCCCTCCCTCTTCATGTTTTGAAGATATTTTGGTTTAGGATACATGTGTTGCAATAAGAGACAAGAAAAGGGTTATTAATGTATTGGTTAGAACTAATAAAGGGTATGACAAAATCCAATAGAGGTATTTTTTTGCTACTTGGAAAGCAAGCTGTTTTTTTCCAGAGGATGTGATGATTCTGATGGTGTCGTAAAACAACAAACAACTATAAAAAACATGGTGACTTGGCTAGTTCCAACAAGAGGGGTGGGAAATACAAAGACTTGCGTTATCCAACTTTATCTCACTCTACTAATCATAAATTGCTGCTCAAAGAAAAAGCCCTCGTATTAATGCAGTTCCCTCTTGAAGACTACGTTGCTCAGACCTGTTTGAACTCTTGACACATTTCAAGCAGCATGGAGTTGACAAAACCTGGTGCCTGTTTCCATGGAACCGAGCTGCCACAAGACTCTAATCTATGAAGACAATAGGCAGTGCAGTTTCTTTGTAAACCTTTCTCTGTTCTGGGAAGCTTCTGAGACAGAATGAGTTAGCATTGATAAATACCATGCTGGCCCCCTCCTGAGGTATGGGGGTGAGCAGAAACAGGATTTCCCTGGGGACTGGTGATGATCCTTCTGTCTGCAGCAGCTCATGTGATGTGCTACTGAAGGTGCAACAACAAGGGGTAGGAAGGAATGTAGCTCTGCAATGAGAATCAACTGGGCTACTAGCCAGACAAGGTCTAGGAGCAAGGCTTTTAAATAAATGCTGTTCATCTATCAATCCTTTGGACTAGAGGTATGCATGCCTCTGGATATATCTCAATTTATGTAGGTTGGACAAAAAAATGTCAAACACTTGCAATATGTAACACACACTTTTAAACGATCTGTCGCTCAGATGTTATGCAAAAGGCAACCAAGCTATGTATGCTCAAAAATGTCTGGATACATCTATTACTTGCCAGTGAGTTTCAGTCACAATTGGTAAGACAACAGATTTGATCAGTGTGGCTAATAGTAGGTGCATGTTTGAAAGGTGCTTCAATATCTGACCACACAATAGAAACAGGATGCACAGACTGCTTTTAAGCTCCTTTTTTTATCTCTGAATGGATAATGACAATGAATGGTGTCAAAATAAAACTTAAGCTTCTTAGTTTTTAATTGAAATAAAAGCTGTTTGGAATCCACATGTTTGAAGCAATGTGTGTGGTTAAAGCTAACGGCCGATTTCTTCTCACTAGGTTTTCCTGTTGACAGCTGCCTGATGCTTCCCCCACTTTCCTGTTCCCAGAATCAATCAGCATCCCACATATCTGCATCTGGCTACATATAATCCTAATGTCTTTGTGATGGAAAATCAGACAGAAAATATGCTTTCAGTCCATGTAAATAGCCTGATAGAGAGACAGTTCAACACAGACAGAGCAGAGGAAGAAGTGTGCAAATTGATATATTTCACTGTATTATTTGTGTATTTATTCCCAGTGTGAATTGGGATGACTCATGCTGAGACAATGTCTCCTTTTCTGTGAGATGTGGCCAGCAGTGTTTTGGGAAGAAGCAGAAGAGGAGATGCGCCATGCAGAACTTGCCTGTCAGGGAATATGTGGTTTTAAACTAAGCAATCTCTTTTGACCACACGGGATTTCCACACCTCTGCATTTCACAGGGCATTATACTCATTTTCTTAACTAACATCTGTGATGGAGCATCATCACTGTGTCTTTATTTTCATCACAGTCACAGCCAATGTTATTAGTGGTTAGCAGGGTCAACCTGAGAATCTACTCCATCATTGTTATGGTAATATCTGTCATTGGTTCATATAAATGCCAGCATTTTCCAATACAAATTTTCCCATGAAAATACAGGTTTTTTTTTGTTTGTTTTTTTACTAGACAGCAACAGTCGTTATGACTCTGACTTCAGACTGTGATGGCCACAAACTTATAACTGGTTTAATTAACCGTGCCTTAGCTTTTAAAATAATGGTTTGTGAAAGTACATGCTGGTCCTCATTGGTCTGCTCCGTTTCTATAAAAATAATCACTCCAGTAATTTTAAATATCACTGTTCAAAACTAGCTGGTATTCAGAACTCCCCGAACTCACTTTATTTAGCAACTTTCCACTTTCCTTTATTAGGCTGAACATGACCATTCATTTAAGACAATCCCACTTTAAGGGATGTGCATTTTGGAAACGGGTAATTACAGAAATTGTGATTATAGCATCATTGTTTGTATTCTCTCACATAAAATGTAATAGTAAGGCTTTGTAGCTGGTGTTCCCACTCCAAATGAATCATTAAGCATGAACCCTTTAATAGTACAGGAACAGAGTGTGGCACACCAGAGGCAGAGAACCTACACTTTGGTGAAGCGATGGGCGGATGCTGTCATAAAGGGTGGAGGACTTTCAAAGAGACACCATTGAGGGAAGGGACAATGCCTTAAAGTGAACAAACAAAAAGGAAAGAAAATGTAACTACTGGCTTACAGGAATTTCTTCCTCAGCTAGTGAAAAACAGGATCTGAAAGAAATCTTTGTTAGTTGTCATGATTATGACAAATCATCTGCCCTTCCTCGTGGTTTGTCCCAGGAAGCACATTAGCCTTGTTTCACACCCTAATATAATAACAGTGCCTTATCCTGAAGAAATGAGAACAGCATTACCAGCTTTAGTAAAACAATGGATTCGAAACTACTGTTTCACACTGGTACTGATATGTTACCATGGTGCTGCAATGGGTTCATGCATGAGAACATTGGTATGTGAAAATTTGGAAATGTTACCAGTGGGGTTCCATTCTACTAATGGGCCTCCCTTTTGTGTCTAGCCTTTTGCTACTTTTGGTCCTAAGTCCAGAACCATTGCTCTTCTTACGATGTTTGTTTATATAGGGTATGATTGCTTCTTCACAAAGCATCATTTCCTGTTCCATTTTTTTATCCCTCTCTTATCTGTTAACAGCCATGTATTTATCTATGAGCTGCATTACCGTGTAAACGAAGTTGACAGTATTGCAGTACTGTAGTTGTGTAAGGCTTTGTGCTACAGTTACGTTTTTAAATTATTTCTAGTATTTGACTTAGCACAACCCCCCTCCCCCTCCCTACCAAAAGCATATATTTTATTTAAAAAAAAAACACCTTAGCAAGAAAAGGATTTTGTTTGATGTTGAGAGAGTGGGATTAAGGTTTAACCATTTACAATATTCCTGAAGAGATCTACAGTAAATCTGCATCAGTACGCGATTACCAAGCCCTAACTATCAACCTTTAATAAACCAAAACTAAAAGATTAGTCCTCAGGGCTATTGTGTGGGTTTGCTTCCCATTGCTCCAAGTAGTGAGTCATAATTTTTCAGAATGCGCACCATAGATAATTTATCACAAAAAAATCTCATCTAATTTCAGCAGGTCTTTGGCATTTTTAGCATCAGTGTTTTGAAATTCACTTTCTCTGAGGAGAAAAAAAAAAAAAAACACTTTATTTAAAATATGTATTGTTTAAACCTAATGATTTTAAAATGTTTGGTATTCTTGTATATAAAAATACTGACAGTATTTGCAAAGCTCTGAAAAATAAATAAATAATTTTGTTGTAAGGTACAATAAGGCTTGTGCTCCTTATTTGGCTAAATCTTGCTATCTGGTTGGATACATTTAATTTGCTCTTTAAAAAAAAAAAAAGATACTTACAGCAATCTTTACAGGCCGTTTTGTAGAGCTGTAGATTGTCATCAGTTTGCACCAAGCAAAAGAACAAGTGAAAATCACACATTCTGATTCTTTATTTAGTGGAGTACTGGTCTGATTACTATATAGCAAGTCTCAGCGAGGACCCACTCAAGTAACTGCACAGCAGCCTCACGTCATGAGATAAATGTGCACCACCGCCAGCTTCACACCACGTATTTTAAACTTCCCTCCACCAGCCTGAAATCAGAACACAGCATCTTAACTTAATGCAGCGCTAAAGGCTATGACATTACTTATATTATCTAGAACTACAATATGGTGAAACATGGCAATAGATGTTCACTGAAAAGGATGTCAAAAACCAGCATATCAGTCTTTTTTTTATTTATTTTTTTTTAGTTCGCTTTACTCTTTGTTGGTGTCAAATTTAAGCAGCCCAATAAAAGACTAAATTGAGTATTTAAAATGTCACCCTCTTCTGTTTGTTCACATCTTTTGAAGTGTGACTTTCATCACACTTCAGATTTCTCCTTGTGATACAAAATGTGCAAAATGTCACTTTTTTTTTACCACTCAGTCGTGCTTATTTATTTTTTAAACCCATTTCGATTTCTCTGGTTGTATAATTTATTTATCTTGTCATTTAACCTAGTTTAGCTTAATGCTGTTTTGTCTTGCTCTGTTATTAGTATACAGTCGTTTTATATAGTTTAAAAAAATATGAAAATGTAATGGTTCTTTAAAAATATTATTATTATTATTATTATTATTATTATTATTATTATTATTATTATTAGTAGTAGTAGTAGTAGTAGTAGTAAACAATACCTTAGCAACAATGTATTGTAAATTGATTAACAAATATATAAGTTCAGGAAAATACATTTTATACATGGAAATAATATCAAATCAGTTATTGGAAATTATATCAGTTGCTAAACTACATTTTTTAATTAAAGGAAAAAATAAGCTAGGTGGCTAAATAGATGGGTGTCAGCTGCATGTCCTTGTCAATATCTGGAAATGACAGTGACAAAAGTCAGGCTGGATTATTATCCTAGACTAAACTACAGTACGCAGTAAAAAAAACTCAAGCATAGTTTAAAAAAAAAAGAAAAAACATTCGCAAGTACTTGTGTCACGGTACTGGCCGACGTTAAAACTGTTCTTTGGTCAAAATACAATTTTAAAAAATCGCATTTTACACTTTAAATAAATAAATAAATAAATAAATAAATAAAAACATTTTCTCTGCTCCACGGTAGTATTGACATATTTTTTGATTAGCCCGGGGACAATTGAATAATTTGAGTAGCAACATGAAAGTACCGGAAGCGGGACAAGTAGTTATAATGAATCTCTTATTTGCCAATTAGAGTGACCAGACCAGCGTGGGGTAAAAGGAGTGAATGAATCCATACTTTTATTTAGGCTGTTGACCAACTTAACAAGCAATACATTACAGTGTGCTTAAACATTGTGTTTCCTTTTATTTTCTTTCTTTCTTTCTTTCTTTCTTTCTTTTTTCTTTCTTTCTTTCTTTCTTTCTTTCTTTCTTTTCAATGTTCACTGTCATGGTAAAAACTGTTTTGTATCCTGAAATACATACATTGTCGCAATGGAAAAAAGCGCCCTCTTATCTTTTATTCAAACTGTTGTTTCTGAAACGTGGTCCACAAGTGTGCCTACTGGCGATTTTATTACATTCGCCTCTCGGTTTACTCTGCGTGTTTCATAATTACAAATGCAGCCCTCGCTACTAGCCAGATTCATTTCTGTCACAATCATTCATCGTTTAAGAGCATTCATGCATTTAACATTGATTTTACAACAGGATTAAAAAAAAAAACGTGTAACCTTGTTGTAAATTAATGAACGACTTGAGAAAAAAAAAAACAGCTTATTCTGTTATACATTCGCTTAATATTACCTTATATTGCGTAGAACATCAAAGGCCAATATGACTGTGTAGCTTCATATTACAGTGAAGGGATCCTTCTTAGTTTTGGTTGATTGCTAATCTAATTCAGACATAATTTACACAAAATCTCAACTGGTCTAACAATCATGTCTTTATTTTCTTATCTTTCAAAGCTGGTTTTTAACGATTTTGATAGCAGACGTGCCAAACCTTATTTATCAGACAGTCAATGAATGTATACCGTACCGCTTAGCCGACTGCTGGCAGTATTTGGATGGCAGAACACACTGTGCTATACTACTGCCTAACAGTACAGGCTACACGGTACAGGTATACCAGTTGTAGCAATTGATCATTAGGATGTGTGTCATATTCAACCTGCGAAACATCCAGTTAAAGTACTACAGCAACCACCTTCCCAAAGCATTAAAAAAAAGCCTGGCGAGCAGACACTACTATAGATTGTCAATCTAACAGCGCCATATGGTCGCTTGTTGTGGAACATAATTGTAGCCACAAAGAATACTCAAGTGTTCAGTGCAGCTACACAAGGGTCAAATAAAACAAATAACATCTGAACGTATCATGCCGTGTGCAACAGATACAGATAATGCCCAAACAGCTTATTACAGCTGATTAATATTTAGACAAAGATGGTTAATGTCTGTGTTGTGGACGTCCTTTAACATACATATCATTTAAATATAGTCTAATATGTTTGCTTTTGTTGGGATGTATTTCTTAAATCATAGGTTTCAAAACAAATAGAAAATACATAAAGGCTACCATTGACAAAGAGCATACAATGGCAATGAAAAACATACACTTACAGCGACTGGGAAAATAATGTTATATTTTTCATTATTCTATAATATATTTGATCATTTTAGCAGTAATGTAAAACAACGTTGTGCTCATATAGGGTTAGTAATTTGCAACTTTTGATAACTCTCGTAACACCTTAGATTGATCTTCCATTTCACTGTTTTTTATGAATGAAAAAAATGGCAAGAGGTTATAATGAATGGTGCTATAGTATGTGACGTCTTCGTCCTTGTGACGTATTCTCCCATATATGGAGCTGGCGGCTGGCTCTTCATTCATAAAAAGGAAGGGGAGGTTAGTGCAGTGATCGTAATCTTCTCAGGAGAATAGCACACTGCACGGCAAGAGTACAAGGAGGCTACTTGTATTGAACCTGGTACGCAGCTGATATTTTTGTTTTGTTTTTTTAAAGGAAAAACCATGGTAACCATGGATGAGCTTTGCGAGATGGATGGTAACGTTTTGAAAAGGTTGGTGAGGGATGACAGCGGTAAATGCTTGGTGCTGGACTGCAGATCGTTTCTGGCTCACAGCGCGGGTCACATAAAAGGGTCGGTGAATATTCGCTGCAACACTATTGTGAGGAGAAGGGCTAAGGGCTCCGTAAGCATGGAGCAGATCCTTTCGGGGGACGAGGAGGTCCGGTCCAGGCTAAAATCAGGACTTTACTCCGCCGTTATTCTGTATGATGAAAGGACTTCGCATATTGACTCCATAAAAGAAGACAGCACAATTACACTAGTGCTCAACGCACTGTATAGGGATTCCTATGGGACTGAAATCTATCTCCTGAAAGGTAAATGTCTGCGTATTTCTAGCTCGTGCTATGCTGTCACGTATAGCCAGGCTTACAATGTCGTTATTAAATCTGTAAAAAATAAAAAAATAAATAAAGTTCTACAAATCACATCAGATGTGCTAATTAATAATCTAAATATATTATTTGTTACAAAACAGCATGTGTAATAGGCAGAGGCATATTTACGCCATTCATAAAACGGGGGATATTTAATACACACTGTAATCCGTGGTGCTGTATCAAATATGTGTTTAAATATTGATGTGAACACATTGTTTTAATTCTCTTCAATCTCATTTAGATGGAAGAAGTCAGTGAAACAATCATATTTGTTGATGCATTGTTGACGTTCCTGGTATATGACTATATCAATTCTAGAATTAACAGACTAGCACACGAAACCGTTTAAACCGAGCTGTGCATTTAGACACGAATTATTTTAGTTTGTATTTGAGTCTTAATAGGCATACAGTTATACTGGACTAAAAGTTGAAAATGCTGCTCTTGGCTAAACAAATGCGTTTACTGATTTAAACAATGGTAATAATTTCTCTGGTCCCAATTTTTGATATTTGTTATTCTTGTATTTGCAGACGGTAAATACTGTATACTGTTCATACAGTAATATGATATATAGCCTACTGCAATGCCCCATTGTTGGTTAAGAAAAAAAAATGCAGCGGCGTGATTAAGGATGAGGGAGGCCAGCTGAAAAACAACAATAATAAAGAAAAAAAAAAAGATTCTTAGGCTAATCTACAGTAACCTATACCAGTGCAATGTTTTGGGAATCCCCCATAACCTTATGCAAGGCATAATTATCTCAGTTTTGGATCTAATAAATAAATAAATAAACAAACAGTTTCCCTTAAGGTGTGATCGTTTGTATGTAAGCCTGTTCATTTATTATTATTATTATTATTATTTATTATTATTATTATTATTATTATTACCTGAACAAGCTCACATTTCAATCATCCTCACAGATTCCCTTGCTCATTCACAGTCCATCCCAGGCTTACAAAATGGGAGCACAAAGCCTAATCTATATGAGTAGTTTAACCTTGCCTCAGAGAAGAAAAAAAAATGCTACCGGTACCAAAGAAATGCAGTCGTTAGATGAATATTTCCCCATTTGAACCAGCTGCATAAATCTATTTTTATATTTTTTAAGAATTATTATTTCTTTTTTAAATTGTATTTTGCTAAATAACATTTATTTAACCAAACAGATGTATCTGAACGGCATTTGTGACAAGCTGTGCATTAGCTGCACAACTGAAATGACTGAATGTATAGCATATTATTTTTGCTTAAATGCCTGAAAAAAATGTGGTTTTAATACAAATATCGCAGCAACAGCAAACGCAGTATGCCAATGGCATAAACTGGTTTTCATAGTATAATATTTAAAATGTAGGCCTATACCATTCTCAGCTGGCTTCACAATGCTTTTCAGAGTTGACGGAAATGCTCAATTAACACAACTTGTAAATACAGTAGCTATTATGTTTTCTGACAAGTGGGGTGGGTGGGGGCTTGCCTTTCGGTCTGCTTTTTTTTATAAAACACGTTTTTGTGTTTTTTTTTTTTTTTTTTTTTGCTTCATTTTTAGGTGGCTATGACAAGTTTTCATCCGATTATCCAGAATTATGCTTGAAAACGAAAATACCATCCGGAATCTCTTCTCTGTCAAGCACAGATGTAACAGAAACCGGTTGTACTTCCTGTGACCCCGCATCATGACCAGGTATTATTATTATTATTATTATTATTATTATTATTATTATTATTATTATTATTATTATTATTATTATTACTGAACACTGTAGTGGTTTAACCAGAAATTACCCGGCATAACCTGGCGCCTTTATTTGTCTTTGGTCCTCCGTTGACCTTTCCCTGGCGAATAACAGCCCTAAAAGTTATTAATTGATCTGCAGTGCGTTTTTGGCCATTGCTGTCTACACATACCCTTAGGGTAATGTACTCATCGCCACGAACCATCGCTGATTGCCATGCCATTTCCTCATCCGAACCACTAAATCGATCCCTTCCTCAATTGCAAGTGCTCGGGAATGCTGACAAGTTTGCTTGGCTGTAATGGGGTTTTTTTACATTCTGTAGCAAATGGTGTAACGACAACTTTAGGGCAAAAGTGTAGCTAGACACAACTGTATTGTTAATGTTATCTTTTAACTCCTTCTGTAATTAAATCAATCACAAATACAATGTGGCATTCTATAAGGAAGACTTTCAGAAACATACAAAAAAAATAATACCATTCTGTGATGGTAAAGTTAAACACGTTTTTGCTAAATTTGCTGATTCAAAAAATAAATACACCGGTTTTAACCTGTCTCCGTATTGCAAAAGCAACGACCTCCATATAATTAAGAAATCGATGTTATTACCTGTCCCAGTGTGGACATCGTTGAAGGCAATACTGAAAAATCAAATGTGTCCCGCTGTCAAATACTATGCGGTTTGCCTGTGAATAAATGGCTTTGCTCGCTAAACGGAATCTGAACAAGGGTATGCATTTTTATAGGCACTGTAACGTTACCATGTTAATACTCTTGCATTTGATTGATATAGAGAGTTGAACTTTGAAATAAAATGTAAGGCCTTAGTATTTGGTTAGGTCTGTGTCAGTTTTCCTACAGCTGTAAAGTAGTCTGTTCCCCTCGAAATCCTGCCTAGGAGTATCAGCATTCCAAACGTTCACCGCTGCAAGTTGATTGAAGTGGTTCCAGTGACACCTGGTGGACAATGTTGAAAAATAAACAAGCACATTAAAAAAAGTGGAAGTTTGTAATTCTCTAAAGGTTTCATATTGTGCTTGCTGCTGTTAACACATTTCTATAATTTGTTCCCCCCTGTAGGGTGGTCCGGTAGAAATCTTGCCCTTCCTCTATTTGGGCAGTGCCTATCATGCTTCCAGAAAAGACATGCTGGATTCCTTGGGGATAACTGCCTTATTAAACGTGTCTTCGAACTGTCCAAATCACTTTGAAGGGTATTACCAGTATAAGTGCATACCAGTGGAGGACAACCACAAGGCCGACATTAGCTCCTGGTTTATAGAGGCAATTGAATATATAGGTATGGATATCTGTTTGTTTTTGTTTTTGTTTTTTTTGTTGTCAGTTCTCTAATTTGGTATTATAGTGTTAAGCCAACATATTGTATAGCCATATGTATCAAGATTAAATACATAAGTAGATTTCAGATGCCATTTGGCAAGCAAATTATATGGATGCTTAAAAGTGGCTATAATAACATGTTCATTTGAATACAAAATATGAATGCAGTAACATTATCAGTTTTTTTTTCATATTATACATAGAAAAACTGCACCCAGGTTGCACTGGCTATGTTTAGAGTTCTACATGCATGAGCTGACTTTATTTTCATTCAGGGCTCAAAGTTGAGCTACATTTCCTAGGGTCGGTATTATTCACGATAATTGTGTAGTGTAGCATGTTGTATGATTAAAATCTATATTGTAGACAGCTATGAAAGGACTAGGTACCCAATTCCATCATGGAAACAATGTTTTATTATTCCAAAATGTGAATTTGACCTCTTGGAACGTGAAGCAGGCAATGCTGAATTTTTCTGTGTCCCTTCTACCTGCAGATTCGATAAAAAGCTTTAATGGGAGGGTGCTAGTCCACTGCCAGGCTGGCATCTCGCGTTCTGCCACCATCTGCCTCGCGTACCTGATGAAGAAGAAGCTGCTGAAGCTGGAGGAGGCCTTCGAGTTTGTCAAGCAGCGGAGGAGCATCATCTCCCCCAACTTCAGCTTCATGGGGCAGCTCCTGCAGTTTGAGTCTCAGGTCCTGGCCACATCTTGTGCAGTGGAGGCTGCAAGCCCATCTGCAGCGTGCAGCAAGTCCACTCCCACCTCGCAGTTCGTTTTCAGCTTCCCTGTCTCCGTGGCGGTCCACACGCAGCCCAGCAGCCTCACTTACCTACAGAGTCCCATCACCACATCCCCCAGCTGCTGAGGGGCTCGGATCGAAGAACGGGACACGCAAATAATAAACTAAGCCTCCAAAGATTTTGAACGCTGGGCCTTAGGACTGCAGCACGTTCAAAGTGTGAGACTTACTTACAGACTGTGATGGAGTTTTTAAACACAAGTCTTCAGTGAAGAGTCCTTCTGCAAGAAGGCAGGCACATGTTTGAAAGGGTATCCTTGTCAGCCTGAGAACATGCAGAACCAGAGTAAGGCCATTATCAATAGGGATATAAAGTATGTATATGTGTGTATGTATATCAATCTGTAAATCAGTATAGATAGATAACACATTGCATGGCCCATTCTGCGGTTACAAATCCCACTACAAATTGACGTTTTTTTCTCTATTTAACTATGAATATGAGACATGAGGGTTTATTTTTTTTATATAAAGAATTTCATATTCTATATATAATTTGTAGTTATACATATTTTGTTGAACCCTTGTTTTCTCTAATGGAGGCAAGATGCAACCTCTCTAACACTATCAAAAGCAACCATCACATGATCTCTTATTAACGTGTCACCATGGCTCCAGACACATGCTTGCATTCTTCCTACTATCGACAGTGCTGTAATCCTACCAAAGAGCTACAGATTCACATTTGTAGTTGCGTATATTTACTGATGAGTTTATGTCTGTGTGTCTCCTGAAGCCACTGTGATGATACAATGTATATATATATATATATATATATATATATATATATATATATATATATATATATATATATATATATATATAAAAAATTAAAATCCTGGAATAATCTGGTGAACTGCAGCTTGCCTTAGAAGTGATCGGAATAAAGCTCAAGCTGACAAGCATACTGCTTCTACCACTTAAACAGTTTTCCAGCTTATCACATAAGCCTGATATTTGTCTTTTGCAAATGGTTCTTCAGTTGTTTGTCATGAAATTACTCAGTTCTATCAGTATTTCACATAGGAAAAACAAACAGGTGCTGGTGTCAAACAGACACAGCCAAATGGGGCCAAATATTGAACAGAACTGTTTCACAAAACCAAAATATGGTATCATAAAGCTGAACAATATTTTATGAACCAGGTTGTTCATAGTAAAGTCACTTTGACACCAGTTCCCAAAAGCCTGCTGACTGCAATAGAGTGGTGCCGCTTGCCTGGAATGCCTGTCCTGTGTGAAATGCTGTGTAGATGTGTAGCAGTGTTTTCGTTTTCCAGTGCCTTGTTCTTGGAGAAGGTACACCCTGTTTCTGGAAGTTAGGTGGTTTTATTCCACCTTCAGTGCTTTTGTTTTTGCATGCAGCAATAATAGCGGTTTCTACTAGCAAGGCGCTCCTCTGCGCAAGAAGGCGTTTGAAACCTTCAGCACTGCAATATGGACTCTTATGAAGTGCTGTAAATCTAATTTTCTTTCAGTAAGTTGCTTTAGACTCAAAACCTCCCCATCCCACCTGAGAGAGAAGGAACATTTTTGTGTTTTCAGTCACATCAACAATACTGGACTCTTTTTATTTTGTTGTTTTCAGTTTTTTTTTTTTTTTTTTTTTTACCTCAGTTTGAGACTTGAAGACTTTTGTATTTAGCCTGGTCATGGTTTCAATAGAAGCTGATCAAGATCTTTTCCTGGCATGCTTACAACTGGAAAGCCAACACCAGAACATTAATTCCATATTCACTGTTTACTCAACAAGGAGAGGCTTCTGTCTTGTTTGTAAGGAGCACAACCCCAAAACCTGAAGGCACAATATCCACAAATCAGATGCCTCTTTAAAAAGCTACACAATGATACACATAGTATAATAAGCATGCTATTTTAATAGGAGTGGCTGTACGTAACCCTCTTAAAATGAAAAAAAGGCTGTTTGGAGCCAGTTCTGAAGGTACAATGAGTTCCCTTCATTACTTCCATGGGTAAGTACAGTCATTTAACCAGATATGTGTAGGTTTATGGAGTTACACCATGTGGCTGTTAATCTTGTTAGATTTGCAATACAAATCTGACAAAGGTATTTGTGGAAATAGTAAATGTAAATGGGGCTTTGGGATATTTAAATGACAGAAGTATGAAACTGCTAAAAAAGCAATGTTAGCTAGAGCCACTCATCCAGATCATTTACTACTGTATGTTGACTTGAAGTGATAGGATTCAGAAGGCTCTTTTAAGTTATGTTTTTTTTTTTTTTAGCCAAAACTTGCCTGCTGTGCCAGGAAAGGTTTCCCAATCCCACTTGTTAAACATGTAGAAGGGTATTTGTTAAGAACGGTGGACCCTTTTGTAGAGCACTTTTTAAGTGATGCAATACTGTAGTATAACTTATATTCTTATGTTTAATTTGCACAGTTATTTGTGATGTTTTTATTTATGAACAGATGGTAACTGATACCTTTTTTCAGTTCTTGTGTGTAAAAATGAAAAGGTACTGATATATGATGTTAACAATGCAATACTTTTTACCTGTGTGTGTAGTCCATGTTATTCTCCAACTTCCTAAGGCAATACCATTTGTAATGATAGAATTTCGGATATTCTTTTGCCCTTGTTTTTTGTCACAAGGTCTACTGTTTTTATTTATTTCTTGAAATGCCATTTCAATATAAATTCATTTTCAGAAATGATGTCTCAGGGTGTTTTTCGGATGGTGACACTGTACAAAGTGTGCTGTTATTGAACAATCACACAAGTTGGGGAATCCTTGGATTTGGGGGTAAACTACTATATTAGGAAGTCAGTACAACATTTCAGCCTACTCCTCATTAGTATTTGTAGTCTTGTTTAAAATTCAGTAGCAGCCAGTGTTGCATGTTCCTGGATTTTGCATCGATTACTCAAACAGATAGCTTGAATCCAATTAGATAGGCATATACATGGGACAAATGAACAACACTGTAAAATTCAATGCAACAAACTTAAGTGTTGTTACCCTTGGGGAATAATAATAAATGAAGATAACACACAGTAAAGAAGTAGGCTGCCATTTACCATTGAACCCATAACGACCTGAATACCTTAACAAATTGTGTGATTTTGTTAAACTTTAGTTTTTGGTATCTAGGAGACCCCCGAAAGTAACTTAAAAAAACTTCAAGAGATCCAAGCATCCATTTAGAAAAAAGAAGAGAGGCATTAAAAGTGACAGCATAAATGAACTTGCATTTTTTTAGAACTACATTGAATACATTTAACATTTTAATACAGCACTCAGGAAAATACATTTATCAAGAATCCACTATTGGCCTGTTGGTCATGTTTAACTTTTTTTTTTTTTTTAAACCTGCACTACTGTAGTATTCCTATTCCCTTTAAGCAAAGAATAACAGATATTGAAAACAAAAAGGAAGCGGTAATCTTATTGTACCTATGATGAATATAAACTAGAGTTGAGTGTAAGCTAACAGTACAGTTAATTTCAGGTTAATACCGTCAAAAACACCATTTCAGTAAGTGTTCCTAAAAAATAAGGTAGTGTTTGCGGGAAATAAAGGCAGACTCACACCGGTATTTCAGGTTCTCAAATGCAGTGGTTTATTAAGCTGGTACTCTGCACTTTACCAGCCAGTGGTACAGCTCCAGATGAGCAGCAAAGGGCTACTTAGACTGAAAAATAATACAATAGAAGAAAGTACTCAGTCCAACACACTGTTTTGGCTGTGTGCTATGCCCAGCTAAGTGCAGTCTCTTGCTGGTTTCTTTCTTCATTCTTTAGCCCTGCTTCCCTCTGGCTCGTTACAGTACCAAAGGCCTCCAAGGTTTAAGGAACGTTTTTGAAAAGGACATTTAATTTTTTTTCCCTGGTAGTTGATATATGCCACCACTGTTGTGCTGTCCGTCTGGATCAGCACATGTGTACAGCTCAGCACTGGGAGGAAGTGGTGGAGAGCAAGGAATACCGCTTGCAACTCTAGCATGTTTTGTGCAGGGACGTTCAGGGGTCCGACCAGGATCCGCATACTCCTCTGCCTTCCCAGACCACTCCCCAACCCAGATTGGAGGCGTCTGTCCTCACCACTTAGCAGTTCAGTGCTACTCCCATTTGCACACCTTTGCGCAGGTGAAAGGGAACCCTCCACCAGCGTAAGGTTGCTGAGCACGCGTAAGACACAGTCAGATGACGGTGTCTGTCACGTTTGACATTGAGATGAAACGCATTGAGCCACGCTTGCAGAGGACTCATGCGACGCAGACCCAGCTGAATAGCGGCGGCCATCAGACCCAGTAGTTTTTTGCACAATCTGACCTGCAAACCCTGTCGAAACAGGGAGAGGCAACCCTGTATAGCTGCAACCCTGTTGTACAACAGGTATGTGCGCATCGTTCTGGAGTCAAGCTGGAGCCCCAGGTACGTTGTGCACTATATTGGTATAACCTGACTCTTTGCATCGTTCATGGTGAGGCCCAGCCTGACCAGATGCTCCATCACAACCACCGTGTGGGCCAGTGCTCCCTCTCATGACTGGGAACAGATCAACCAGTCGTCAAGATAGTTTATTACTCGGATCCCCTGCAGTCGCAGGGGAGCCAGAATAGAGATCACTCACTTTAAACGTACGCGGAGCCAGGGAGAGGCCAAATGGCAACACAGCAAACTCGTACGTGCTTCCCTGAAGAGAAAAGCGCAGATACTTTCTGTGCTCTGGACGAATCGGAACATGAAAGTATGTGTCCCTTAAGTCCACGGTGGTGAACCAGTCATTTGGCCAGACGAACTGGAGGATGTGACGGTGTGTCAGCATTTGGAACCTCTTTTCTTTTAAGAACCTGTTTAGGAGCCTCAGGTCTAAGATTGGGCAAAAGCTGCCATCTTTCTTGGGTACCGCAACATGGAATCAAAATGGATTTAATTAGGAGATGTTGCCACTGATCAACACAAAAAAGTCCATAATGTCAAAGTGAAAAATAAAAGCTACAAATTGTTCTAAATTAATTACAAATATAACACAGAAAATAATTGATTGCATAAGTATTCACCCCCTTTGCTATAACACACCTAAATAAGCTCTAGTGGAACCAATTGTCTTTAGAAGTCACATAATTAGTTGGAATCCACCTGTGTGCAATTAAGGTGTTTCATATGATTTCAGGTTAAATACACCTGTCTCTTGGAGGTCCCACAGTTGGTTAGTACATTTCCTAACAAAAACTACATCATGAAGACGAAGGAACATTCAAAGCAAATCCAGAATAAGGTTCTTTAAAAGCAACAATCAGTGGTAGGATATAAGAACATTTGCAAGGCATTGAATATCCCCGGGAGCACAGTAAAGTCAATTATTAAGAAATGGAGAGAATATGGCACAACTGTGAATCTGTCAAAAACTGAGTATCCGGGCGAGAAGGGCACTAGTCAGAGAGGCCACCAACAGGCCTATGGCGACTGTAAAGGAGTTAGTCTTCCACGGCTGAGTTGGGAGACACTGTGCATATGGCAGCAATAGCCCGAGTGCTTCATAAAACTGGCCTTTATGCGAGAGTGGCAAAAAGAAAGCCATTGTTGAAAAAAAACTCACATCAAATCTCGGCTAGAGTTTGCCAGAAGGCATGTGGGAGATTGAGACCAAGTGGAAGAAGATTCCATGGTCTGACGAGACCAAAATAAAGCTTTTTGGCCTCAACACCAAGTGCTATGTTTGGCGCAAGCCTAACACCGCACATCATCCTGAGAACACCATCCCTACCGTGAAGCATGGTGGTGGCAGCATCATGCTATGGGGATGCTTCTCTGCATCAGGGGCTGGAAATCTCATGATGGATGGATGCAGCAAAGTACAGAGAAATCCTGGAGGAAAACCTGCTGAAGTCTGCAAGAGACCTGACACTTGAGAGAAGATTCATCTTCCAGCAGGACAATGACCCCAAACATACAGCCAAAGCTCACACTGGTGGCTTAAAAACAAAAAGGTCAAAGTCCTGGAGTAGCCCAGTCAAAGCCCAGACCTCAATCCAATTGAGAAAATGTGGAAAGAGTTGAAAATTGCTTTTCACCAAAGGTCTCCCATCCAACTTGACGGAGCTTGAGCAATTCTGCAAAGAGTGGGCAAAAATTGCAGTGTCCAGATGTGCAAAGCTGGTAGATACTTATCCAAATAGTCATGACTGTAATTGCTGCC
The DNA here is from genome assembly GCF_017654505.1 of Polyodon spathula. Lineage (NCBI taxonomy): Eukaryota > Metazoa > Chordata > Actinopteri > Acipenseriformes > Polyodontidae > Polyodon > Polyodon spathula. The sequence goes on along the minus strand of NC_054535.1, from coordinate 94,627,183 downwards.
AAAGGTGCCTCTACCAAACATTGGCTCAAGGGGGTGAATACTTATGCAACCAATTATTTTCTGTTTTGTATTTGTAATTTAGAACAATTTGTAGATTTTATTTTTCACATTGACATTATGGACTTTTTGTGTTGATCAATGGCAAAAACTCCTAATTAAATCCCTTTTGATTCCATGTTGTAACACAATAAAATGTGGAAAAGTCCAAGGGGGGTGAATACTTTTGAGAGCCACTGTATCCTTATTATTTTTCTTTCCGCCAGTTGCTCGAAAACTCACCAGATTTGGTAGGTTGGTAGATGCTTATGGGAAGATGGAAAATGCTAAAGAACTTATGTCAGGTCACTGTATTGGATTGAAAAAAAAACATTTGGTCTAAATGTAAAAATTCATCCTTTGAAAACAACTTATTACAGAGTGCTGACAGTTGGTATAGTTGTTGACGGATAGTGCAAGATTAACTGGTAAGAAGTTGATAGGTTGCGTGGTATGGTGGCCATGCTGCATGATGTCATAATCACAAACTACAAAGATCTTCTCCTAAACCGCTACTTCGATTGAGACAAACCCAATGGCACATATGATCATAGTGTGGTTGTCTTTAAAGGGTGTTAAATGGAAAGTTTCTACAATTAAAAACATGGTAGCCACATTGGATGACATCATCAACATACAAAACTGGCTAATAACTCATAATGAGTTTACATAGGGTCATGGTTACTATGTAAAAATGCCATTCTGCACTATATTCTAAAGTGTTTAGTACTGTTATTGGCATTCTGCACTATTTGCTAAAGTGTTTGGTACTGTTACTGGAAGCCATAAAGTTGCTGGCAACTCTAGTTTTATTAATTGTGTGCTCAGAAGAGCCAACATCTTATGCGTCTTTCATTGTGAAGGACTTTTGGTGCGCAAATGGACTACCCCTAGAAAGAAATAGCAAAGAAGTCTCCCAGTCCAATTGTAAAAACCAGTAAGCCGCCTTTCCTTTTTGTTAGGTATGAAACACCAATCTAACAGATTAAGAGCCTACGAGATGGGAATTTTGCCGACAACTATATGCAGTTGATTTGCGGATCTCCAACTGTAAGGGTATTACTGTAGCTGGATATACCCTTTCAGTTCATGTAAATCATCGTATAATGCCAATCTACATGTTACATATAGAATGCATGATTTCCAACAAGTGATAAATAAATAACAGTATGTACTTCTCTAGTATGAACGTCACAGAGCAAGCTTTGTTTAACTTACATTTTACAATGTAAGCAGAACAAATACCAAAACTTGCACATAAACATTACTGCAAATATAAGCAAAATTCAAGTCAAAATGTAGATATTCAAAAATTAATTGACAGCCAGAATTTATTTTTGCAAGCTTCAATTAAACATTGATTAATTACCCTAGTGCCCTATTTAAAGCTTCACATGTATAATATTACTAGCATATCAGCACTATCGATAATATAATGCACACACGTTCTTGTTGTATTGGAAGGCTTTTGTGATTCTTGCTTTTGAACAATAAAGTGTACCCAATGCATCAATGATTGTTGATTATCTGTCCAGTATTCAAAAATGGGGCACTGTTTAAAAAAAAAAAAAAAAAACTGACACAACATAATTGTGAAATCAGTCTGCAACCAAACCCTTCTCCACAATAGGCTGCTTCCTAAAGCACTTTGCCAAGGAATTTAAATTTGTGGTAGCAAATAAAAGTATTCCCCAATATCAAGCAGGCATGAGAGAGAATAAAAAAGACCAAAATGAGGGACACCAGTTTTGCTATGTGTTTTATTAAGACTTGTTTCAATACTGGTTACAATGTTGAGGAGTGTTAAAGTTGTCTTCAGATCCCTATTTGAGTGTTACTGGTCAATGTATGACTATTTCAGGTTACATATAACATTGGAAATACAACCAGGTTAATGAAACAAGAGTGAGATCCCATTCAAATGTCCAGCGACAGGGTCCAACGAAAACCAGGAGAAGCTTACAGTTAAGAAATGCTACAAACTGTGGGGAGGGGGGGAGGTAGGGAGGTAGGAGGGGGGGGAGGAGGTAGGATAAAGCCAGAGCTTTTAGTTTTTATTTAGCTTTGCTGCCTTGGAGGGTCTGCAAGTTCTCTTCAGTACAAACTAAACATACCACAATTAGCAGGTCAGAAAAACTGAGATTGCACTGATTGAGGAAAAATGAACCAGGAATAAGTTGTGTCACTGAATCCTTTACACCTGATATAAACCAACCAGGTCTGACATGCACGTCCAATCTTCTTTACCACAGTAGAGACCATTACCTCCATGTGCTATTTCTTAGCATGCATCGTTTTATTCAAAACGACAATAGAATTCAAAATGCAACAGCTCCACCTACTGGCCCATCTGAGAAGAGTTCGAAGGGAAGGTGCAAATCAAAACTGATTTCAGTTACAATAATAAAACCCAAACTGCATCAGTAAACATCATCAAAAGCTTTACAGGGTATTGTTATTTAAACAACCTGTACATGAATTATTTATTTTTTTAGTAACATGAAATTATTTGTAATTCTTACAATAACTTAAATATTTCCTCTTTAAAAGTGCAAATCCTTTAAAACTTAGAAACTGAACTCCGTGGTTGAGAAAAAGGTATTACAGATCTTTGTTTTAGGCATCTGTCCATGCGCAAAATGTCCTCAAGAATACCCTGGCTCATTTTCAGAGTTTTCCATTGAACTAATCTCACTTGATTTCAAGTTCTCCACCCATACCTTATTTTGCTCTCCAAGTAAAAAAACAAAAACAAACAGAAAAAAAGGAAAAAATGACTTGCTTGCTCAAAGTAAATTATAAATCACCAAAAATATAGGTTTTGAATTAAAAATATAGATCATACATTAGGGTCCCTTACTGGGCAAATTATCTATATGGTCCATCTGAGGACAGCACAATTATTATAGAAACAAAAAAGAACATTAAAAATAACATGAAAATAAATTAATGTAAATGTGGTAATTTATGGGATGTCGGTACAAAAACAAAACAAAGTGTTTAAAATACCAATTCTTGATGATGCCGTAATGTGTGGAGACAGTGAGGCCTTGTATCCACTGGACAAGCAAGGAGAAGAGGCTAAACTGGCTACAGAATGCTTTTCCAAAACACCTCAATCCTGCCCTGGAGAAAGCAATTCTAGTGAGAGAGCAGAGTGTAATCGAGTCACTGTTTTGGTCCATGGCCTTATTTGCAGACAAAGGTAAAAGATGAAGCGGTTTTGAATTTAAAGCCACCACAGACTGAAGCCCCAAACTAATTTCACTGAGGAGTAAGGTTCCAGTTTTTTTTTTCATTTTCCTTTAAAATAAAATAGAGAGAGAAATGTTATTGTGTCTCTCTTCACACACACACGATATATATATATATATATATATATATATATATATATATATATATATATATATATCTATAATTGTATTTCACTGGAAAACCCAGTTGGTGTCAAACTTCTGTTGGTTAACTGTCTGTGAGGAGAGAACCTGGCTGAAAATGAGCCAGAGTTTATTTGTATAAAGGCAACCCTTGTAAACATTTTCTCTAAGGAAACTGTGGCAGTTTACAACTAAAATAGTAGTTTTTGTTAATGCTTTTACAAAAGACAATTACTAGCTAATCTGCAGGCTCCGAGAATGTTTATGAAGTTCCGTAACAGTCACAAGTTATGCAGTACTGGATTACAGGCCCATGGTGGTTCCAAAGGTTTGCTGCTTTTCACTTCCTCCTAAAACTAGGACTTTTGTTCTGCACCTTCTGTTGTCTGGGGGGTACTCTCTGGCTTTAGAATCTGATATGCGATGAGGTATTCTGGATAAGCCTATAGGAGATATACAGAAGAATACAGTTATACTAATAACACAACATACTCTAAATGCACAGCAATAGCTAAATGAACAAATGATTTAAAAAAAAAAAAGTAATTCTGACTTTGCTTACCTGTTCACCTCTGTAGATAACATATTCTGCATATGCTAGCCCATTTACACTTGGTCTTCCAATGACAGAGTGGTGACCAGGTGGTGCATGAGCCATCTTCATTGCACTGAATTGTAGGAAGGATTTTCCCAATGTTACTCTACAGAACACCATTTGTCTGAAACACAGTAATTGTCACCATCAAAAGAAACAAACAAACTTACATGAACAAGTAAAACCATTATATGAGTTACCCCCTACGTGAATGACTGATAAATGTCCACGCACGGTTTGATCCAATTCAGGCAAACTGTTTGCAAAATATAGCCATCATTAGTGTAACCAGTCACACAGGAAATACACAAGTAGTAACCAGTAGTTGCCAGTTAGTTACCTTTAAGTAGGTGCAATGATTCTCAGTGGTTCTTATTGTCCTGTACCTCCTCCCTCCCCCCAATATGTCTGTGTTAAAGCGCTTTATGCACCATGTTTTGGATGAAACTGAGTAGAGCCCCAATATAACAGGCTGTGTATCTACATTGTTTTATTGCAAATTCTTTTTAATGCCATATTGATTCTGCTCAATACAGAGCTAGCTCGCTACGAATAGTATTGAAGTGGCATGAAGCACAGTTCAGGAAAATCCTTCTGTAGTTTTAAACCCATATACAGCATGTATAGACAAATTGTAACTAAACGGAGCTGTTCCATCAATTCAGATATAGAAGATGTTAACTAGGCTCTGGGTTATTAGAAAACAGCAAGTGACATGGAACCCAGTAAGAAAAGACAGCTTGACTTGAAGAGAAGGATAAAGTCTCACCTGTGGCAGATGTAACAGGACCTGTCCTTGTGTGTGGGGCACCCAGTCCCACCCCCGATCCCATACACATACTGATTGCTTTTTGAGGAATTCTCAGCAAAATATATTCCTGCACCAAACATCCCCCCAATGTAGGCATGCCTTTCATCAAATCCTTTGTGAATGATTGCATTTATAAATGGAGAACCTAGGAAAAAATTAAATAAAAACACAACATGATTAATCTCTTGTTTATATTCTGTTGTAAGTTACTGTACATTTATTTTTCATTAAATTCTGTTAGGGCGACACATCCATTTGTTTTGTGGAAACTTTTGCTTTTTAGTAACAAACCTACATTGGACTTGAGTGTAGGGATTTCAGACTGAACAAACACACTAACAAAATGGGTGTACTTCATTCTGGATCCGTATACCTGTAAGCAAGACTTTTTCAAATAGGGAGCAAGGAAACTGTGTCCCAGCAGCTAATTGTGGGCGCTACAATACTGCCCCTTGGGAGCCCTCTTTTAAATACTGTACACCCTTTGAACGAAGATCGGTTCATCTCTCTCTGGTATACAATCAGTAGTTGAAATGAGTTTCAGGTCCTTTTGATAACTTAATTAACCTGTCAAATGAGCTCACAATCCACAGAAAATTAGTGGCTGTTTGAGAATAATCTAATGCTTGAAATTTGCATTGCAATTTCTCTTGTAATTAAAATCCATTTTTACTCAAATAGTTCTCTGCTCACTTTAGATCCATCTCAAATGAATTATGTGCAAGGGCATTAATTCTATTTAAACTGTCAAACACGCACACACACCTGAACTTTTAGATCAGCAATATGCATGTTTCCATCTTTCACCTTTTCAAAACAGTACTCCCCTTTTCAATACTACAGTTCTACCTATTTTTCTGTTCTGCCATAAAAGGACAATGCAAATGCTACTAGAATTCCTTATGGGGCAAATAGGAGCTATGACCACACTGTCATTACCAGTTCTTCAGGATGCCTTGCAAATGAGGGAGAACTTTATTAACAGAAATCAACACTTTCTTTCATGTTAACAGCAATTTCTAACCAGTTTTGTAGTTAGCTGTTCTAGAACTAAACCTCCTATTTTAGTTATTATGCTTCATATTTAAATTATCAATTACTGACAAGTTTCCACATCCAAATCCATTTTAAAAGCCAGCAGAGGGACTTTTCAACCTATAATTTGAATTTAAAATGGTACAGCACTTTGATATAAATACAGATCTAATTGAACACAGTGACTTCAGCAAAGGAAATTAAAATATGTTAAATGAGTATGTCCTCCGCTGACAAATGAAAGATATCTCTGCACTGTTAAACAATCATTTATATTTACTGCCACACTTCCTTCCATTGAGAAAAGCTTCTGGCTCACTACACTATCTAATTACACAGTATTTTAGAAATGTCCAGCTAAATCCTACTCTGAACCTAATGAGACACTCCAGGTTACTGCCTCCTCATTACCATTCCTATTGCAGGTTATCAAGCAGTTGTTTCACTCCAGAGATGAAGTCCAACTGTTACCTACAGAAATTGATAAAGCTATGCAAGTTCTGTAGAAATGGATAAGATGCAGACTGTGGGCTTGGAGCTCATCTAAAAACACAATACTTGAGCCAGTGTGAAGTGCATATGCAGTGCACAAAGCCATATCAACTTCATTGAACAGAAGCAATGCATACTTTGAATGCATGAACAGCAGATGGCTGGAGTCCAACATATATAAAAAGTTGACTACTTTACTGAAATTGGTGTTTAGTATTGGGGATTCTGGCTGATGAATTTCATGTGACTAACTGTCTGAAATGTAATTGAAAAGTAATGCTGAGGTGCTTCTCAGCCAGGAACCTTTTCTTACCATGGAAGAGCATGCGCTCATTATGGTGATTGTGATTCTCATCTGCTATTTCCTTCTGCCGGTGTGAATACCTCTCCCTTAATTTCTTGTTCACCACCTTCTGAATCTGAAAAAAAGGTATTGAAGAATAATTAAAATCATGCACAGTGCATATATATACACACACACAGTGCTCACCCGTTATAACACGCCTTGTCAAAGTGCGGAATCGGTTATAACACGGTAGGGTCGTGGCTCCCATTTGCTCCATAATGCCATTCAGTAGCCTTTCTATACTCAAATATATGGCAGAACACAAATAGCACGGTCTTGTAACTATGGCTCCCCACTATTGCGTTACAAAGGGTGAGCACTGTATGTGTGTGTGTGTGTGTGTGTGTGTGTGTGTGTGTGTATACACACACACACACACACTAAAAACTTCAAATAATCACCGGGCTGTTGGGAAATAAGGTAAATAGACAAAGAGTCTCTTAAGCGCCGGGTTATGAATAACAATATAATGCTCATCATACTGAATGTTCCAATCAATGCACACACATGGTTGTACAGCAAGCTTACCAATATTTTTTTCAACAGCAATGAAGAGACCCTGAGGCTCAGGATGAATGATAGGAAAAATGAATTTAATTTATTTTAAAAGGTACACGTACCAGGTTTTTCTTTTAAAATTTTTTTGACGTTATTCATTTTAAAACCAGTTGTGAAGCATTTTTGAGCGTTATGAAAGTAAGTAAAATACAAACTTGTTTTCTGATATTAACAGGATTGCCATTTAGTATATTTGTACGTATTTTATTTATTTTTGTTGCTTTTTTTGTATTAACAGTATTTCATGCATTTGAGTCTTGCAATGAACATTCGTATCTTGCTCCTTTTCCAGCGGTCTTATTTATCAATGTACACGTTATAAAAACAAATTAGTCACTTTTGCTTAGATCTTGTGATAAAACAGGTACTTGTATTGATTTTATTGTTAATCTTTAAACAGTTTGAAGCAGTTGTTAGTGTGTTGTGGGCCAACAGTATAAACTTATTTTCATATTAACATGGTGTTTCATGTGGTTGTTTTGCAATGAAGAGTCGTTGCTGGTTAATTTTTCATCGATTGTTCATGCTTACCAATGTACATGTTTTGAGGGTGAACAATAAATATAATGTGTTAATAAAGCATGATACTTATTGCTTTTATTAATTTTAAAACCATGTTTGTTTCATAATACAAACTTATTACCCACTAACACAACATTTAATGATGTTGCTGGAATGTTATAATTTACTTATGTCATTTCTATAAGGTTGTGTGCAGGCAGATTCTTCATGATTGCATCTGATGTATTAGCAGGTGTTAGTGATCTTACATAATAAAACGCCGAGTCTGAAATAGTCGCAGAGGCTACTGGCAAATATTGTAAATAAACGGCTAAAGTTTTATGGTATATATTCAATAAAAAAAAAAAAAAAAAAAAACCACAAAAAAAACCACAAAAAAAAACTTTTAACCCTTAAGGACCAGGATTGTGTTAACAAGATCATACCGAAGTGGGCTTCTAGGATCACGATCGTGTAAACACGATAAAAAAAAACAGCACTTTGTTTTGACGACTTACAGCTGGATCACTGTACTTTGCAGCACAGGCTTGAAACACACACCAAATGGATAGGGGAGGGACTGAAGTTCACCTCCTGATAGTAAACAGTGGAGCAGGCAGGAAGAGACAAAAGCAGAAACAAAACATCACAGGAACGTGTAAAAAAAAAAAAAAAAAAAAAAAAAAAAAAAAAAAAGGTGGGGGGAAACACTGTAAACCTGATGTATTTGACAATTATGTTAGAACATTGATATTTATAAATATCAAGAAACAAGTGGATACAAATAGATACAATTTCATGAACTAAATGTATCAGGTATTTTTTTTTTCCTTATTACTGATAATAATGAAATAAGTAACTTATTTAAAAAAAAAAAAAAAAAAAAAAAAAAAAAGCGAAAGTTTATATAGTTTCTGAAGTACTTTAAAATGTTCCCAAGAGTGTTCTGAAAAAAACAGATTTTGTGAATTTTTATAGAAAGAGCCAAAAAACTGCAGCCAAAAAACACCTGGTCCTGGGGTAGCATCCCACTGAAAAATGCTTGGTCCTGAAAGTGTTAATAGTAAAGGTGTGGGAGTAAATCAACTTTAATCTAATTTGAACATTGCTCCTGTGAAATGCTGAAGTTGAAGTCATTTTTAAATGGGATCTGGATGAGTTGCATAAGAAACCATAAGCATTTATGCTATCAGAAGCTCTTCATTTAAAGATTGTTATGGTCAATTAGCATTAAAATATGCAGTGGAAAAATTAGGAAAATACACAACGCTGTAGAAAACCTGCCATCAGTAGGGCTTGCTCACCTTTAGGATGTTATACTTGCTGAAGACACCGCCTGCATTGCCACCATCCCGGTGTTCTCGGATAGTGCTCTGCATCTGAAACAAAGACAATACAGATCACCAGGCTATGAAAAGTAATACATTTTATTTTCTTTCTGTAAGTCTCAGAATAGACAGCATGGGCTGTATTCTGATCACAGTGCAAACGGCGCTTACCCCCGATTCTGTGGCTCAAAAATGGGGGAGACGTAAAACATCCGCTGTGCTGAAATGGTATTCTGAAGACATGTCCTGCGCCGTTATATAGCACCTGCCCCATCGCCACATGTCGGCATAAATTGTAGGGTGTGGTATCATTAACATATTCGCCGAAGCGATTCTGATGAGAGCACAATGGGGTCCCAAATAGACAATTGAGCACTGCGTTAAGACCCGCTGAAACCAGGTTTATTTTGTGGCGCAATCAGAAACTTTAATAACTGAATGCACTATAAAAAAACAAAGTAGTCCTAAGTAACAACTGCATGTGTTTGGACTGAAAAGTAAAAGAAAAGAAAAAAGAACCTAAGACAAACGACAAAACGTAAAAAACTAACAATATCATTTGTAAATTAATAATAAAAAAAAAATCCTATTTTGCAGATGAGTTTTCACGAGGACTGTAGCAATTTATTTTCATGGCAATTATTACAAGTGAAAATATTTACATACAGTATATGGAGCGCAGCATAACAGGAGCGCCACTTCTGTATCTGTATGTCTGTCCTTTCTTTCCCTGGTTGTTGCTAGTGCTGTGTGTGCTGTATTATGTGCAACTTTAAATTAGTTAATTGCTGTGCAAACTTAACCCAATGAATGTGCTTTGTTTCGTGATTCAAAAGTCACTACTATTAGCAGGCCTGAAGTTATCGGTTTCGCTGCCTGATATTGTATGAGCCTAACTAGTTTGAAACATAAAGAATTAGAAAATATTTTTCTTTAACCTTATTTGTCATTACGAGGGCTTAAATCTCTGATGAAGGACTTTGAATGTTATTTTTAAAACTACATTTAATCATTATTCCAAATCAATCTGCCCGAAAAATACGTAAATACAGCATTCACGTATTCTACCTTTTGTCTGCTCGTTGAAAAAAAGTCTCTGTTCTTGTAGTGCTGCACACGCCCTCTGAATGTTGTCTGTCAATGTAAAATACTCTGCTTCCTCGCTGTCCTATCTACTTATTTAAATTTAGAATAGCAAATAGATAATAAAATAAATTGAGAAAGTGTTTGCTGTCGGAGGCAATACAGTAACCGCAATACTACAGCAACTAGTCTCCGTTTTGAATGACGAGTTGAAATCAAACAAATACACACAGTCTGATTAGTTTCAGCAACTTTATTTAAGCATATCAGAGTAACAGCACAGGCACGTCACATCTCACCTAAAGCCAGGTGAAGGAGGCTTTGACTTTATGAACACACACTGTGAACAAGTGACTGAACAAACAGCATGATCAGGATTAACACATACTGAAGATAACTAGATTATTTTTAATTACAAAAACTAATAAATGTTAGGACCTAACAGTATCTTAAATACTGAAACATACACAAATGCACGAACATGCACTCAAATGCAAATAAAAATAAATATTAAGTTAGCTGTACTTTTATTCTTTACATGATCTATTCACAAACGGGGTGGGAGATGACGACAGTTAAACTCCGGGAAATATTTCATAAGAATTAAAGCCCTGGTTATATTGAAACTGTAGTACATTACAAGCTCAGAGGGAACGTGGTGCGGCACTTCATGAATCTGCTATTTCTACTGGTAGACAGATCAGGGAGGGTGGCAAGTACTTTACGTGTAGTAATGTCAGTGCCATGAAATAATGAAACTTGTATAATTATTATAAATAATAAATGACTGCCCTACTTGCCTCTACCTCTTCTACTAATATAGCAATCTCCTGTGTTGTGAAGCATGGTTTACGTATTCTCTTGGCGAGTGACCTATTACTTGCCATTCTGAATTGTGCTGTTTTTTCTTGCTCTCTGATACTGACGCTTGACATGATCACCACTTCCACATTCAAAACGGAGCCTTGAGATGATGCAAGCGCATTCTGTCTCAAAGGGATTGTTGCCTGGACCTGATTGGATAGAAGATTCTCCAGCCTACTCAGCATTGATTGGCTGGCTGCTGTCACTACGCCAGTAAACACGCTTACGCTGGGCTTTTATTTTGATCAGAATCACACTTTTGGAGAAGCCACGCCCTACGGGGCAGACGTGTTTGACTTTAACCACTGCGTCTGTATATTAAGGCAAAACTGAAAAATAAACAAAAATAAAAACCCTTTGCTTCCCTACAGACACAATCGTGTAAACAATCTTTCATTACACAAAGTAATTTCAAAAACTGACAGCCACTGAATAAAAAGAAATAATAATGCTTTAGGATACACTAATTCAAAGCACTGTGACCAATATGAAGGCAATATTGTTCTCCATTCAGTTCCTGCTCATTGTTTTGATGCTGGGATAATGCATCTCACAAATCACTGAAGGATAGTTACGGAGATAAGGTAAAGGGATTAGGTAGAGTACCTCTTCTTCCACAGACTGAAACTCTTTGTCATCAGGTGCCAGGTCAACAAGAACGGTTCCTTGGCCAGCGCAGTGGAAAGTCAGATACGGGTTTGTACCTGGGGTATTAGAAAACCAAAAACAGGCATTATTATAAAAAAGTGACCTACATGACAATTTTCAGAAAGATTATGCAACCCGGTGAAACTGATTAAAAACTTCGTCAAAATCTCAACCATCTGGTCCAAAAGCATCTCATTAAAATTAACTGCCAAAACAATAGACATTTAGACACACATCTCTAGATCTAAAAAGATAAGACCTGTTTGAAATATTAATACAACTAGAAATGTGAGTTTGTGAACAAAAACAACGCATCCCTGGTAACATCATACCAGATCAAATGGTTTGAAAAGATGTAGTAAAATGGACATGTGAAAAAGATTTATATGTCAAAGCACGTGGTCCCCATCATTGAACCAGTGGTTAAAACAATTTGTCATTTAAAGGCTACACTTTTACTTGGCAACACCAGTAGTGGAACTTAAATAAGAAAAATCAAAGACTACAAGCTATGTACAAAACATTAAGACAATAACTTAAAGCATACTGTCTCTTTACAGCAGTAACTTAAGTCACCTTACCTTAATATAGCAGCCATATTAGGACCATGTCAATGCCACCAACACATCCATCATGCAGGGATTATATAATTATTGTTATTATTATTTTTTTTTTTTAAATAATCCTACATGCAGCTTCACCACGTCATTGTTTGTGATGCATGAGACTTGACCAAGTGTATCAAAGTACTGGTAAAAACTGCAACATTGGAGAGACAACCTTTAGCCCTCTTGCCCACCTCCACACTGGCTTACCTTGCTGTCCTCCTAGAAGACGCTCTATTCCTTTAATTAGTTTGTGGCGATGCCCATAGGCGTTAATGCCAATTTCCTTCAGCTCCTCATGGCCCATGTCTGCCAACACATCCAATGTAATCTGAAACATTTATAAAAAATGAATAAACTCAAAATGTGGGAACATAGTATAAAGGGATTATATTTTTTTCAAATTTCAAACATGTACCTACCAGTCAATTTCAAGTTATTATTAACCCACACAGATATTACATATGACTATATGTTTATGAAATAAACACAAATTGTAGCGTTGACAGCATGGAACATGAATGCTTGAGGTATACCAACAGGCTTGTATAAAAAATTATGCATCTTAAAAGTTAATTCAGATCAATTGTGGTAAGGAAAAAAAAGGAATAAAGATTAAATGTGAGGGCTGCAGTGTGTGTGTATATATATATATATATATATATATATATATATATATATATATATATATATATATATATATATATATATATATATATACACATACACACACACACACAAATTCAGCATACTGTGTTTGCTATATTTTAATCGTGGAACAATAAAAATAGTATCACTGACTTGACAAAAAGCAAACAGAAGGTGCCAAACCCTTTTACTTAGCAACTAGTCTCCATTTTGAATGACAAGTTGAAGTCAACTTACTTTCTGCCTGCAAGCCCCTCAAAGCGAGGACATTTTTTATAAAACTGTTATTTAATGAAGTGTGCTTTTGTGGTAATGAAGAAATACCACAGGAGATTTAAAATGCATAATTTACACTCAAGCATAGCCACTGTCGATGAAAAAGAACTACATAATTGTGAAGCAATCAAATACCAGAACAATGCATCAAGGAACACAGCCAACAAATTGAATGCCAATGTCCAATAACAATATTTCCCAAGATGAATTACTAAAATAAGACAGCCTTATGCCTTGCTGTGGCAGAGCACAGCTCTGCTCTTTAGAAATTGGCAGGGATGGGGTTAAATTCCCCTACCTGCCTTGGTTCATTGTGTTCAGGTGGCTGGGGTTGATTAGATTATTAGTTTAATTAACGATCATCAGCACCCAGCCACCTGACATAAAAGGAGGCCTCTGCTTTTCATTTAGGGGGAGGGAGCTGAGGAAGCAGGTTGGTGTTTGTGATTTTTGAATGTTTTGAATCCAGTGAAGGCATTGCCCAGCCTGGAAACCTTTATTTTTGTGAGAGTATTTTTGCTTTATTTTGTGTTTAAATTGCTTTGTTTTGGCCCTTGTGGCCTTTCATTTTTGTGCTTATAATAAAATAGTTATTTTTTTGAACTCCACACTGTCTCTGGGCCTCTATCCACTCACCAGCCTGCCACACTTGCATGAAATGGAGTGAAATTGACAGTGCCAGGCAGGCTGCAGATTTGTTTTTTTCATACAGCTCATGTCACAGGCCTTAACGCTTGACCTTGTTTTATTTATTTACACTTTTTTATTGGCTTTTCCTACATACAAACCTGTGACTTCAAAATGATTACAGCCATTTATAGCCATGGCAAGCAATCTACATACATTCTTAGCGCCACCAAAGCTATAGCAGGGCAGGATGACAAATGGTAACTGGTAAAAGAAAGGTAAGAAACTGGTTTAACGGAGAAAGCATTGATCTTATAAGTGTTAATCTGTAATCATTTAAATTCACAGTAAAAAAAAAAAAAAAAAAAAAAGAGACAAAATAAAATTAATAGAATTAGATCATCACCACTATTCCTCCAAGTCTATATTGACCATGCTCAACACCTGGTGCCAACATAAACACTACAGGCAATGCTTTGGGCAGGAAATTATTCAAGGGTTCATTGGAGTATTTATTTATTGACAAATATATTTAAATTATATCAACAAAAAACTAAAAAAAATAATGAGGATTGTTCATAATTGCAAACATTCTTGGGTGAGCACCTGCGATAGTTTTCCTACAACACCTTTAAGTAAACTAAAAACAGCCATCTTCTAGGATGACTGAAGTGCAAATGCAAAGGGAGGTTTTTTTTTTTCTCCTTCTCACCTGTTCTCTCTCGAAAATATCACGAAGGTGCTCCAGGCCCAGGCTTTTCAGGAACTGACTTATATTCATATCAAGTACTGCCACTAAAAGAATAAACACACAAGCACTTTACCATAAAAAAAATGTAATCGTAATACTAAAACAATGAATTAATTAATCTACCCTGCTTGTTTTATACAAATTGAGATGACAATTCAATATCTGCTGGCTGTCTGCCTAATTAGTGTGGCTTGCATGGAGAAATGTAGAATACCTACTTAGGAAACAGCCTTGTGTTAGCATTGGTTCAGATTGACCCAGTGATGTGATCCTATTATTCATTTCCAGGTAATTGTATTTTTAAACTCCCTGCAGCGAACATTTCTGTTTGGAAACAATGGTCATGCATAATCCAAGTACCAGTAATGGGACTCAGTGTGCTGTTGTTTTTTGTATGTGGACATGTTTATATCAAATATTGTCTGCCTATTCAAATACAAATATAATAAAATTACTTACTGTTACATTTCTAAAAATTTAGCATAAAATATCTGTAGTCATACAGTATATACACACGAGTTGTCCTAGGGCTAGTATCCATTACTGTACTTTCCTATACTATAAACATCAAAATAATGTGCATGCCTAAGGATTGTTTTTTTATGTCATACTTGCTAGTTCTGCCAGCACTGATGTTAACCATATACTGTAGAGTAGTCTCAGTAACAGCCAGCACACTGCCTGGGGTGATAACAGTAGATTTATATTGTACAATAATTTTTAAAATAGCATTTCAAATCCTATTCCAGTCCTCCTGAAAAATATAACTTAAGCCCTTAAATATGGAGGATGTCAAGCATAATTAATGAAAGTAATTTGACTTGCTTTCTCCTTCTTTCCTCTCTGTACCAGTCGCCCCATCAGCGGCACTTGAGGCCCCGCTGCCTGCCAGCTCAGCCAGAGGTCCCGTCAGGTTGTCGATGCTGCTGGCAGCCGAAAGGCAGGATGGTGTTGAGGCAGGCGAAATGACAGAGGCACTGACCACGGTTGCTTGGGGTTTGAAACAGGTTGGGAGGGCTTCAGGTGGCATCGCGTCTATCAGCAGAGCTCTGATATCATCCGCCTGTAATAAAGCAATTTAAATAAAATTAAAACACAATTCAAATTTAAATTGTATCAAGTCTACAGAAAGGACCTTCATATGAAATTTCACTTATGGTAGCTGGAAAATGGCATGCTCTAAAAAGTGTTTTTCTAATGGGACTCCAGTGAAAAAAGGGGTATTTTTTTCATAGCAGCAATAGTGTATTTTGATTAAGTCTTGCACTAGAACAATTTAAATGCTTTTTGAAAGACAAAGAACATTCAGGACTTAATCTGGGCTACCCTGAGAAAAGACATGAAACCTAGATGCTCACTGTTGCCAGGTCCAGAGGCGTTTGTCCTTCCTGGTTCTTCATGGTGGGGTCTGCCCCGTGGGCTAAGAGCAGGGCACAGAGCTGGGTTCGACCTTTCTGTGCTGCCTCATGGAGCGGGGTGAAGGCCCATTTGTCAGTAGCGTTTACGCAGGTGTTGTATTTTATTAAAAGGGCAGCAATATCCACATGCTGCAACAAATACAGGATAGGATTACTGTCTTTCAAAACAAAAGCTATCGAAAAAGAAAAGCCACGGTACACGAAACTCAGCCAACAGTGACTAGAATAAGAAAATGGCATATTTTGTTATTTCTCACAACAGTGGGTTAATGGGAGCTCAAATTAAGAAATCTTATGTTGTCTATAGACAGACAGAGAGAGAAGTTTGTTGGATCAATGGACTAGTCTTCAGTGGGGGAAAAAAAACTGCAGCATAGCCAGTTCATGTCTGACTGACTTGCAATAAAAATGTCTACCAACATGAAATTTGCAAGATGCCTTAGGGTACTAACTGAAAACACTTGATAAAGTGTTATTACAAAGATAAGCAGATGCATAGGATAGCTGATGCCAGACAATTAACCTACAACATGATGGAACAAGTTAGATGATAAATATTTCAAAATTGCCAAGCTCGTCTATTTTGCACTATTCATGTTTCATCCTCAGTGTTTCAAGAACTTCTTATTCAGAAAAGAACCACTTGTTCAGAACTGACAAGTTCATCACGTCATTCACATCACAAAACCATGTAAACTGTGGGTCTCAGAGAGGCTGGATCTGAATGAATCACATGGTATTTTTCAGGCCAGTATTGAACTGTTCTTGCAGAGCTGTGAGGGACAATAGGACAGTGCTTTTCTCCTTTACCTTTTAGGAGCAGCAAATTCACCCTAAAATTTAAACACCTTGTTTTACAGCAATGGTTTCTTTGGTGTGTTTTGCTTTGAATATATTGGTTTCGAGGATGCTTAAGGTAAAGCTTCTTTCTTATTCATTTATAGCCAACAATTTCAAGTTACGAGAGCAGATGTCAAGGGTATCAAATTTAAAAATCTATACACTTTACAACTATGATTCATATAGCCATTTACTAAATGTTTAAAAATGAAAATAATTTCATTCAGCACACTACTTGTTGGCTTTGTTGTCGTTGAGCCATTTATTTTATAATATTCTCAGTACAAAATTTGACATTTCTGTATGTGAAAGATTTGATGCACTTTATTTAAAAGTTCTCCAATGTATAATCCAATTGTTTCTTGATCGTTTGCTGATGTTGGGTTTTGTTGTCCCTTAACGCAACACACACTTATTGTAAATCAGCTTTTAGCTGAACTGGGTTACAGTATTTAAGAAAAATGCACTCATCTAAACTGAAGCATACCTAGAAGCTGTGTCCTCTAAACTTTGTAACATAGTGACTGCACTCAGATTGCACATCCAAGTTCCACACAAGAATCAATACTAGACTATTAAAGAAACACTTCCATCCACATATTCTTTTTTTTTCAATTTAAGGGTAATCCAATAGAAAGACAGATCACAAACATAATAATAACGCTAGGGTAGATTAAAAAAAAGTGTAATACGGCAGAAGTATTTCACATAAAACTACGAGGTCAGCAATGTGATTAAATTTCCTTTTATACAAAAAGCCTCTAAACTGTTCACTGTGCTCTATATCAGTCATGTAAGAAACAGTTAGATCACTGGGCACCAAAAACAAATGAAACTTGCTTAAATCAGCATTTGAAGTATTTCCAAGGAAAACTAAAATTACATTCAACTTACCCCATATGAGGCTGCATTGTGCAGTGGAATGAGACCCCCTTTGTCCTGGGCATTGACATCTGCACCATGTTCAAGAAGGTACTCTGCCACTTCCAGATTATTGTACCCAGCTGTAGAAAACATCATGAACATATAAATAGTTAATATCAAAAAGACTACATTCAATTTAAAATACATGTTGTTTTCCTGAAAATATCTTCAATAACAACAAAAAAAAAAACAAGCAATTCAAAATGTTAAAATAAACAACTGTTGTAGACTAGTACAAAAACTTCAATCTATCTTAGTCTCAAGTTCCTTACAAACGCTCAAAACAATGATCAGTGTAGTAGATTTCGGAGTCTGAGCCATAGCCTTTCTGCCAGTTTCCAGCAACAAAAATATTTTCTAATGTGTCTCTCTATTTTTATTTACACTGAACAAAAATATAAATGCAACATGCAACAATTTCAAAGACTTTACTGAGTTACAGTTCATATAAGGAAATCAGTCAATTGAAATAAATTCATTAGGCCCTAATCTATGGATTTCACATGACTGGCCATACAAATATGCATCTGTTGGTCACAAAAAGGTAGGGGCGCGGATCAAGAAAACACTCAGTATCTGGTGTGACCACCATTTGCCTCAGTCAGCGCGACATATCTCCTTCGCATACAGTTGATCAGGCTGTTGATTGTAGCCTGTGGAATGTTGTCCATTCCTCTTCAATGGCTGTGCGAAGTTGCTGGATATTGGCGGGAACTGGAACACGCTGTCGTACACGTCGAGCATCCCAAACATGCTCAATGGGTGACACGTCTGGTGAGTATGCAGGCCATGGAAAAACTGGGATATTTTCAGCTTCCAGGAATCGTGTACAGATCCTTCCGATATGGGGTCGTGCACTATCATGCTGAAACATGAGGTGATGGCAGCGGATGAACGGCATGACAATGGGCCTCAGGATCTCGTCACGGTATCTCTGTGCATTCAAATTGCCATCGATAAAATGCAATTGTGTTCGTTGTTCATAGCTTATGCCTGCCCATTCCATAACCCCACCGCCACCACTGGGTACTCTGTTCACAATGTTGACATCAGCAAACCGCTCACCCACGTGACGCCGTACACGCCGTCTGCCATCTGCCCGGTACAGTTGAAACCAGGATTCATCCGTGAACAGCACACTTCTCCAGCATGCCAGTGGCCATTGAAGGTGACCATTTGCCCACTGAAGTCAGTTATGATGCCGAACTGCAGTCAGGTCAAGACCCTCGTGAGGACGACGAGCACGCAGATGAGCTTCCCTGAGACGGTTTCTGACAGTTTGAGCAGAAATTCTTCGGTTGTGCAAACCCACGGTTTCATCAGCTGTCCGAGTGGCTGGTCTCAGACGATCCCGCAGGTGAAGCAGCCGGATGTGGAGGTCCTGGGCTGGCATGGTTACATGTGGTCTGCGGTTGTGAGGCCTGTTGGACGTACTGCCAAATTCTCTAAAACGACGTTGGAGGCGGCTTATGGTTGAGAAATGAACACTCCTGCAGTCAGCATGCCAATTGCACACTCCCTCAAAACTTGAGACATCTGTGGCATTGTGTTGTGTGACAAAACTGCACATTTTAAAGTGGCCTTTTATTGTCCCCAGCACAAGGTGCACCTGTGTAATGATCATGCTGTTTAATCAGCTTCTTGATATGCCACACCTGTCAGGTAGATGGATTATCTTGGCAAAGGAAAAATGCAAACAAATTTGTGCACAATATTTGAAATAAGCTTTTTGTGTGTATGGAAAATTTCTGGGATCTTTTATTTCAGCTCATGAAACATGGGACCAACACTTTACATGTTGTGTTTATATTTTTGTTCAGTGTATTTTTTTTATTGTGGTCTATATTCCACACATTTAATATCCCATAAACATTTTCTATTATAAAAAAAGATAAATTGCAAAGTTTCCTCATGCGTCCACTTGTCTGTATCCATACTTCCTACTAAGCAAAACTGAGACAGAAATCAATTAGAAAATCTTTACTTGAGTAAAAGCTCAGTATAAGCTGCTACTACTACAGTGAATGTTTAACATGTTTTCTTCCAAACTAGAATTGGTGGAAAATTTGTTAAAAAAAAAAAAAAAAAATTGCTTAAGGAAAGTTGCAAATTGTAAAATTACATACCGGCAGGAAAAAAAACAAACAAAAATGAAAATGATAAAAGGGATATTTTGCACATCTGGGTGACTGTGCAGTACTGTAGGAAGCCAGTGAAGATACTGGAATTGCAATAGCAGCATTCCTCTAAAAATACTGCTTACAGTTTCTTAAAAATAAAGCTGATTAGGGCAGTTGTAAAACCCCATTATCCTGATCTTGGTTCATCCTTTTCTCATCATAACTAATACAGTAAGACTATAAGAGTAGCCGACTAACTAACTAATTTCCAGACCTGGGTTTTGCTGTACAATGACAGATGATATTCTCGGCGGTCGGTGCAGATGTTATTATAACCAAAATAAACCCAGATTGATGATGTTTGCAAATCCACCATCTTTATCAAATTATTTGTTTTTGACACTGGGCCAAAATACCACGGCCAGAATTATAATAAAATCATAACAATGATACCTGACGTTTAAAATGTAAATACACTTCTTTTATTACTATATAGCAGCCTTAATACAAGTTATGCTGCTAAGTCCGTATATATGTAATGAACTTTTCTTCTGTTCTTTGCAGTGCTTTTTCAGTTTTTTCTTTTTTCCTGGTGAACAGTTATGCTTTAGCTGCGAGAATTCCCCTGCGTATAAAGCTATTTTAGTTTATGTGGGAGCCATAAAACTGTACAGACCACTGCCATTTTACTTTTTTTCTTTTTTTGATAAA
The DNA here is from genome assembly GCF_017654505.1 of Polyodon spathula. Classification (NCBI taxonomy): domain Eukaryota; kingdom Metazoa; phylum Chordata; class Actinopteri; order Acipenseriformes; family Polyodontidae; genus Polyodon; species Polyodon spathula. The sequence goes on along the minus strand of NC_054535.1, from coordinate 94,606,589 downwards.
GCACCAATTTGGAGTCAGTACGGAGAAAGCATGTAAACTATGTTTGCATACCACAGTAAATCATAAACGCAATAACCGTGGTATAAAAAAAATGGTCATGGCATTAATACCACCATATAAAACCAGTATACCGGGACAACCCTAGAGCATAAAATTATCAAGGTTTGCTTTGTTTGCTGCATTTTGGTTTAAACTGAACTTGAATAAATCGGACACATCAATTAATTAAACTACTACAGTGGCTCTCAAAAGTATTCACCCCCCCTTGGACTTTTCCACATTTTATTGTATTACAACATGGAATCAAAATGGATTTAATTAGGTTTTAATTAGTTTTTGCCACTGATCAACACAAAAAAGTCCATAACGTCAAAGTGAAAAAAAAATAATCTACAAATTGTTCTAAATTAATTACAAATATAAAACAGAAAATAACTGATTGCATAAGTATTCACCCCCTTTGCTATGACACACCTAAACAAGCTCTGGTGCAACCAATTGTCTTTAGAAGTCACATCATTAGTTGAATGGAGTCCACCTGTGTACAATTAAGGTGTTTCACATGATTTCAGGTTAAATACACCTGTCTCTGGGAGGTCCCACAGTTGGTTAGTACATTTCCTAACAAAAACTGCATCATGAAGACGAAGGAACATTCAAAGGAAATCTAGAATAATGACCTTCAAAAGCACCAACCAGGGGTTGGATATAAGAACATTTCGAAGGCACTGAATATCCCCCGGAGCACAGTAAAGTCCATTATTAAGAAATGCAAGAAGTCGGGCGAGAAGGGCACTAGTCAGGGAGGCCACCAAGAGCCCTATGGCAACTCTACAGGAGTTATAGTCTTCTAGGGCTGAGCGGGGAGACACTGCATACGGCAACAATAGCCCGGCTGCTTCACAAAACTGGCCTTTACGGGAGAGTGGCAAAAAGAAAGCCATTGTTGAAAAAAAAATAAAAAAAATTCAAATCAAATCTTGGCTAGAGTTTGCCAGAAGGCACATGGGAGACTCTGAGACCAAGTGGAAGAAGATTCTATGGTCTGACGAGACCAAAATAGAGCTTTTTGGCCTCAACGCTAAGCGCTATGTTTGGCGCAAGCCTAACACCGCACACACACATCCTAAGATCACCATCCCTACCGTGAAGCATGGTCATGACAGTATCATGCTATGGGGATGCTTCTCTGCGTCAGGGCCTGGAAAGCTTGTGAAAATGGATGCAGCAAAGTACAGAGAAATCCTGGAGGAAAACCTGCTGAAGTCTGCAAGAGACCTGGGACTTGGGAGAAGATTCATCTTCCAGCAGGACAATGACCCCAATCATACATCACTGCCATACTGGAGTGGCTTAAAAACAAAAAGGTCAATGTCCTGGAGTGGCCAGTCAAAGTCCGGACCTCAATCCAATTGAGAATATGCAGAAAGAAAGAGTTGAAAATTGCTGTTCACCAAAAGGCGCCCATCCAACTGTTTGGACCCTCGATGCAGATGTATGTAAAATAGTATTTAAACACAACCAAAGCCTTTAAAACAGCAGACAGAACTAATTACAGAGAAATGCAATTTCTGGGCTACGTACAGAGAAGACCACTAGAATGCTGAATTTGGTTAAAAATAAATACACATAGGGCTTGCATTTCAAAATGACTGCATTATTAAGTGATCAATTTAAACAATAATACCAATATTGTTATTCACAAACATATGTTTGGAAAGCAATTACAAAAGTTGTACAGAGCAAATTGCATATTATACTTTAAGAACAACCGATTCAGGGCTGACTACATAATTTTAGGAGTAATTTATTTCACTGTCATTGATACATGAAATGACATAGCAGAGGACAAAGTTGAAATAACACAATTAGCTATGTGTGTGGGAGGGTGAGAAACACACCACGCAACTACTGATTTGGTCAAGATTCTACAAAACAGCCAGCACATTTTAAAAGAAACAGTGATGTGGTATAGCAAAGTAAGAAGCAGTTTTCTTACAAGGGCTGAAGGAATTGAATGAGATTCTGAAAGAAAAAATTTTAGCAATGTTAACGTATACTTGTGTTCAGTACATTGCACCTACCTGCTAAGTGCAGTGGAGTGGAGTTCCGCCCCTGGGTGTCTCTGCAGTTAATGTTCTCTGGGCTGCAGAGTTTCTGAACCCTTGCCAGGCATCCTTTTTTGGCAGCATCAAGCAGAGCGGCATCCCCTCTCAGCAAGTCCTGGATGTCTGTGTCCCCCTCTTTCACCATGTCTAAGGGAGTGTTCCCATCTCTGTTCTTTTTCGTGGGGTCTGCTCCATGCTATTGAAATAAATATTGGGGGTATTATTAAAACACGTTATCTATAAAAGGCCTCAAAAATAAACAGCTCTGCAACACAGCCAAAATGTCATAAACAGAATTACTTTGTAGTTCCCATGTACTGTGTTACAGCGATTCCTTGATAATATGAGGTAATAACTGCACCAAGAAATTGCAGACAAGAGATTTCACACATAATTCCTCTGTTGGACTTTGTGGTGCCACCATTTCAGTTTATATGGTACAATTAAATGTAGCTCCAAGATATTGCTATCAACCCAGTCCAACTGAATAACTGCCCATTGATGGTTAATTTCTGGGAGGTTTTTATCCAGGGGTATACACATGACCAACTGGAAGGGTATGTCCTAAAAAGAACAAATCAAATGGCTAGGTTATTGCTGCAATCACCTTAACATTTTAATACATGAAAAAGAAACACAATGTGTGCACAACATGTATTGTTGATGAAGCAGAAATTACTATAAAACTTACTTTATGAAAACAACAACATTATTTAAAATATAGAAATACACACACAAGAAACACATACCTTAAGGAGCAGCTTGCAGATCTCGTACTTTCCTTTGGCAGCTGCTTCATGCAAAGGGGTGAATTTCCAAAGGTCTGCCACATTGACTGAAGCCCCATGTCTCACCAGCAGCTCTGCTACTTCGTAGTGTCCGTATGAGCAGGCGTTATGCAAAGGAACCAAACCTCTGAAACACAAAGAATAGGACAGCCTTCAAAGTTCGGCTTTGATATTCACTTGTGTGGGAGAAGAACACAGTTTGCCTTCATGGTCATACAGTAAGTTAATGACTGAGCTGAGTTTTAAAAAACAGACTCTTGTCTCTTAGTCCTCAGCTAGGTCACACTCTCTCCATATCATAACAAAAAGGCTAATCTATATTGTGGTATTTAAGATTTGGGATTGCATTTTAACAGAAGTAATGAATTCAGTACTGTTCATTTTCAGAGTGATACTAATAAAGAGCCTTAAGGAATTATTGCTTAAATATGTTTAGGAAAAAAAAATAACAAAATGATTGTTATGTGTACTTCAATAGCATTGCCTTAAACATAGCTACATGTGTCAGATTACGCAAATTAGGACAATACTACCATATGCTGTGAAGCTTGGAAACTAGAGTCCCAGGATGTCTTATAAGATGATTTTTAATTTCAGACACAACAAATTATGAGCAAAAGGTTGCCATGCAAGCTCATTTTGCCCTTTAACTGGTTTCATTTGAAAAATATGCATAAATAGCCTAAATATTTCTGCAGTAAAAGGAACTGCAATTTTTATTAGCATTCTGAAGGCTAAACTGCCACTGTGCAGTGAAAATGGAAACAAGACATAAAATGTCTCCCTGCAAGAGCTTCATCTTTCAGTACACAGACACACTTATTAACTAAACTATCTGGCAATTCACAAAGGAGCAAGACTAGGCAGAAGATGTAGGTACTGAACCAATTCCAACAGGCCTCAAGGCCGAATAACATAATGAGCTCCTACCCCTTGTCTTTGGCATGGACGTCCGCCCCGTGGTGAAGCAGGTACTCCACCACAGACACTCGGTTGTAACCTGCAGCGAAGTGCAGCGGGGTTGAGTGGCGGCCTTCCAGGTCCCGGCAATTCACATTCTGTGGGGAACACAGTTGCTAGAAAAAAAAGAAAATGACCCATACTTGCTTTATTATGCATTAACTTCAAAAAGTTGAATTAATCCGATTTTAAGGCCATACATTTACTATACATACTGGATAAGAAAACAAGTTTTAGATTAAAGCAAGTACTGGCCCTTGGTGTATAACTTAAATGACCGCAGTAATTTAAAATTATTTCAAATGTCACTGAAGATGAGCCATGCTTTGCGTACAAAAACTGTACCATGAATAACAATCCTAAGGTATGTTGCTTTGCCTAAAGCAAATGCCATTCCACGATTTTTGACCTATACAGAAAACAGTATTAAACAAAAACACTGTATCAAATACATAGTAAATACATAATATTGTTCATCTGACTTCATATTTTGCTTTAAGTTGAGTATGTGCTAGCCTTTTCACACTGTCTTGCTTGTTCCATTTAATATTTTATGATAAAGTTTGAATAAATTGAAATGGACTGCTGTAAATTGGCCAATGGCACATCAGGTGCAGCAAATGGTATAACTGCATTACACTTGAACTAGGGATTTTGGGGTTTAATTAGTAATATGCATTGTGATGCATTTACCTTTACAGTGTCCAAGTCTCCAGCTTTGGCAGCTTCCAGCAGCCGATAGTCAACATCAGAATTCCTCACCGGAATGTTTTCTGGGAGACCAGAACAAAAAGGTTTTGCTGAATCGACTATTTAAAAGAAATTAAGCAAACCATTACAAATGTGAGTGTGGGGTGAGAGGGAGAGCATGAATGGATCCAGACATCACTGATTATTCTGAAACTGCACCACTGGCAAATATAAATCCGATGTTGCATATTTGTATTTTATAAAATAATAAAAAAAAAAAGTATCGAAGATAGCTCCAATGACTTTTGTAGTGACTGCTTTAGCTTGGGTGAAGGAGATGTACAGCTTGTTCCAGAAGAGATTCAGTTAGAACTTGACATATTACAAACTGATTTAGTCAAGTTGACAGTCAAACCAAGGAGAAGGCAGTAAAAGGTTACGGCTATGAGAAAATGTGCTTTCTTTCATGCAGATGATCTTGTTATAAGTAGTACCCAAGATTTTATGATGACAACACTGTCAAATACATTCAACCCCCACCCCTTTCTAGCAACAATTGTACATACCATTAAGAATCTGTTGCACAGCTTCACTGCCCATCTGTGCCGCAGTGAAGCCCTGCAGCGAGATAATGGCCGGGTCAGCTCCGTAGCTCAGGAGGAGGCGGCAGGTCTGGAGATGACCCGCAAGGGCTGCCCTGTGCAGGGCTGTCTGCCCCAGGGTATCCAAGGCATTCATCTGCAGAGACAGAGAAGGAAACTGTGTAACTATGCATACAAAAAACGACTGATGCCGACTCGAAGCCTGGAATTCTAGGAAGATGAAGCCATGTGTAAATGTATCCATTTAAATTGACACAACCAAGAATTAGTTAGCATGTCCTCCAGGCAGACAGACTAATCCTTACGAGAACTAAGTATCTGCAATACTTTGGCAAGCAAAAGAAACCAAGAAAAACAAAACAAAAACATTGAATCCAACAACGCAGATCATGGAGACGTATCACTTTCACATGGACAAAGAATCTCTGTTGTTTTGTGGTGAGCTTTTCATTGGTTGCCTCAAGCAATGTTTTACCAAAATGTAACATGACTACTTTGTGGGTTAACCTAAATTCAGCTAAGGCCTCTACATACCAGACACGATGAGACAAACGAATGTGTCATATGATACACCACACCACGACAAAGAAAATAAAATATGTATGTTTGATACACTGCCTGTGATGCGATGGGCAACATTGAAGCGATGCGAAAAAAAATAGGCTTGGTGTCTATTTTTGTGATTGTGTCACGCTGCATTGATCTAAAAATCAAAGATCATTCTTGCAGTATCATAATACCCGGAGCTGTAAAATAAAGGACACAAAAATGACAAAGATACGGCAATGAGGAAGAACATTTGGCAGTCCATTTCCAGGGAACAGGATATAGCTGGTGTGTATGGTTCATTTACCTTTACTGAAAAACATTCTGAAAAGCTATTATGTATTTGACATTTTTATTAGCTTTAGAACAGGACTATCATGTGTGATTTTTGTCCAGCTAATGATACAACCAGAGAGTCGCCGATCACATCCTGTGCGCCTGCTGCCACTGGTGTGAAAGGTAGTGTCGCAGCAAAAGCACCATTTTATCGCAGGACAAATCACATTGCGTCTGGTATGTGGAGACCTTTACAATAGCATCAAGAGAGTCCTTCAAATCCTCATCTATAAGCCCACCAAAGGTCAGTTTGTTAACTCGTGTCCACAAGGGGTTTCAGCCCTTCAGAGACAGGGCCATTTTTGATACCTTTCATTCCGAAGCATTTTTGTGGGGTCATTACGTCAGACAGTAGCAGAGCTGAATACAGAAAGTCAGTATAAGTATGAGCACACCTACAATTTGAAAGTGATATCTTTTATATTGATATATTTTAGAAGGAAAATGCACTTAAAGATCACTCAGGAATTTGACAATTAGACAATTTTTCAATTAAGGCCCCCAGCAACACAGAAATACTAAAGCGGTGATACTTATTTTACATGAATTTTACAGAAGACCCACCTGGCTAGCTACACAGAAGCATTCACAAGGCCACTGACATTCTAAATATCATTTTTAGATCCTCAAAATCCCACCCCCACCCCCCACTACTACAAAAGGGAGTCTATCTCAGCAAATCTTCACTGAGATTCAACATTTGGCCTGGTTTCATACCTGACCTGTATCTTCCATTACACAAAATATAAGCAAAATTGAAATCTTGAGGTGGGAAGCTCTGGCTGAGTTGACATGGAATGACTTCATCCTTATTTATAATACATTGGTAGGAGAACCACTGCTACTCACAACAGTGTCATGGCCACTCTTAAACAGACTAAATGATTCTCTGGTCTCAAAGTCCAAAAGTATAAAATGGGGAGATTGAATGCACAAATAGTACAATAAATGTGTAGCCCTTTACCAACACTACCTAAACTATGTTGATCTCATTTGCAGGTATTCGGTACTGCTTTTCTGCACCATAAAATCAATGTCATTACATTTTACACAAAAAAAGGACCAGTGAATATTACTGGTCCCAAAAAGACGTTTATTTAAAGACTTGATTATCACTCCCTTAAAAATCACTTGTGTAGAAGAGAATGCATCACATGTGAAAGCTGAAGGCAAGGGGGGGGGGGATAACTCCTGTAACAACCCTCTGTAGTTGGGCAGACTAAAGGACCATGGAGACCAGCGGTTGACAAATGACCACTGACTACATCAGTGCCTATGCACTGTGAAAATCTGCATCTGGTTACATAAAACAGTATCCATATACCTTTGCTCCATGTTTCTGCAGTACTTCCACAACATCATTGTGGGATCTCTCAGCAGCGACATGTAATGGAGTCATGAAGCTGGAAAAAGACAAACTGATGTTATTTCAATGCCAACACAGGGCAGACATTTTCCAAATGGGAGGCGTCCAATTTTTAATCCTGGCCTTTGCCAATACTTACTCTTTGTTCTTCTCGTTAACGTTGGCACCTTTCCTCAGTAGCAGCTCTGTGACCTGTTTCCGTTTAGGATGTGGTGATGCCATGGCACAATGCTGAAATGACAAGAGGATTTGCTCAGTTGGGATTTTTTGCTCTTAAAATTCTGCCTACCGAATTGTATTTCAATATGCTCAGTCAATGCAATTAAATCGAGACAAAGTATGTGGTACATGTTTCAAGTGTATACAGACACTGTAGTATGGTGTGCCATTGCCACTGCCAAAAAAAACCCACAATACTGATAAAAGTTTTACATCGGATTTCATACACAGTCAGATTATAAAGTGTAAGTATTCATGCATCACAGGCTAATAAACTAGGAAATTTAGTTTTTTCTAATTTTTATTCAGGAACGTTTGCCACGAGCAACAATGTTGGTATTCCGAGTGCTGTATCGCAGAAACAGAAAACCAGCATTGTTGTAGTAGGGAGCACAATCTGGATACACTGCGATCCTTAGAAAACCTTTCTGTTTTCTAACGGTGAAGCTCCTACGTACATGTTGAGAAATGTATTGTTCATTATATTAATGCTATGATGTGTAATTACAAATTTTAAGAGAGAGTCAGCTATATGTTTAAAAATATAACACTGCAATATGGACAACACGGGACACAGCAAAGGTAATGTAATACGTTTCTTGTAAACTTTACACTGTTCTGTAATCCTTATATTAATCTAATGCATGTCTAACTTGCAGGATACAATAAGGGAAAGAAGTAAAATCACATTTGTGGCGGATGTGACCATAGGGGATGCCACCATACACATCACATGGACAGAACAGTATAAAAGGAGTCTTTAATCCATAAGCTGGTAGTCACCATACTGACCTTAGAACATGTTGCATGCTGAATTAACATAGAATCTGGAAAGGGCCATTCTACAGCACTCCCCCTTAATAAGTCAGCACTTTATAACACACCCGTTATAATGCGGCACGTTCAAAGCTCCCACTTGTCCCAGAATTCCATTTCACTAGCATCATCAAGACGGAACACAAATATGGTTTTGTAACTAGGGCTCTCAACTATAGAGGAAAATGCTCTATATATGCAATGTAAAATAAAGCTGAAAAAGCTTTGCTAAAAATCACAGTGGTAATCACTAAGGAAGCTCTGTGCGACTTACTAGTGCAGTTTCATGGGTCTGTGGGTGTTTAAAATTGATAATCTCCAAAGCAAGAGTCTTTTTCACTTTAGCCAAATCAGCCTCCCGTGCTGCTTGGAGTAAAGAATGGCCTTTGAATTCATCTGTGAAGAAAAAAAAAAATGTTCATCATCACTTCTTAAAGCAACAATTCATTTTTTACACCATATTTAAAATTTATATTGCATATCTGAGGGAAGGAGGGGTCATTAATATTGCTACCATTGTCATTTTACTGTACCACTTGGTATTCTGAAATCAATCTGGATGTTTATGAAGGACAAACAGTAATTAGCAGCCATCTGAATTAACGATTTAATGGACTTTATTAAATTACATAAACAATTGCGGGTGTGTTATAAATACGTTTTCATTACCTCATAACACAAAAAAGGCAACAGTCAATAGCAAGAAAGTCACAGGAGGCTTGGTAGTGCTTTAAGAGTTAGACCTGGTTTGTTGAGACAGTAGATCAGAAAAAAAAAAAAAAAAATGTATTGCCATTAAGCTGGAGGAAGACGACAGACTTCATTCGTGGTTATAGAGCTTTAACCTTATCTCACCAGCGGTCAGAATCAATAACGGCAGTGTATCACACAACTCATAGACCAAACTTTGGGGGGGGGGGGGGGGGGGGATTATGAAAGCCTTGCACAATTGATCACTTATTTGCAGAGAAGTTATACAGAAAAACTATTGCTTTTGTTTTTTTTTTTTGCTGTTTAAGTGATTTTTAATGGAGTGATAATCAAGGCTTTAAAACTATCGCTTTAATACTGCTGAAAAACAGTAATGTTTATATGTTAATACCTGTGTAGAACTATACACAAACAATTCCTGACGTATACTGAATAGATTATTAGAGAATCATAATGGGCAATGTAGCCAACAAGTACGGGCACATGTTGTGTCTGCATGTAAATGTGCATTGTAATGTACTCAGCAATTCTGAAGCTAAAACGCTTGGGAAATTGTAAGAGCTTCATGATCAACAATATTGAGTGTCTTTCTGAGATCCAGAAATAGTTCCATCAGCATTAGTTCTCATCATGTGAAATGGGTAAATAAAAACGACCTCATCAATAGCTATTAATGTGCTATCCTGAAGCCAGACTGATGAGTAATTAACACACGGTATTATTCAGTCTTGAGGGTAGGCTAGACGCTGGCTTTGCATTAGCTTCCCTTAGATTTTAAAATGCACAGAAAGCTATTCTACAGGACTATAATTATTACTTTCTACAGTATATTATGATTTGTTAATTGTTTTTCAGATTGTCTACTATGCTACGCTAGTTACTTTTACAATATTTAGGAATTTCACTTCGTTGCACTGGGTTAAAAGGATAAGTCAAGGCCGAAAAAAAAACTAACTAGCATTGTCAGTTTAGATCAGCTTGGGTTTTATATCATGATGTTTTGTCAGTTGAGAAATTGTAATTTCTATGACCTTAAGAGGATGGAAAGTGGCACACACTGTGTTTAGAACTTACAAACGTGTGTGTGTTTGCGCATGATTGGGAGGTGGGGGTGGCGAGGCAACTGAATAAATAGTAGTGCTGGGACAAATATCTAAAATTACATAATAGACAGAAGTTAGAAAAATATAGTACAAATTGTTTTGCCTTGCACCGATTTACAATCTTGGTCGGAATTTGTGTGAGAGTTTCTAAAACGCCAAGTGAAAAAAAGACTACAGTAATGTCATTACTTTATGCAAATGTATCTTTGGCCACTTTGTTTATTTGCAGAAGCCACAATGGCAGAATTTTTTTTTCCCCTCTTTGCCTTAAATACACACAATAAAAACATTGAACTTAAAATACTATATGGAATCCTTTTTTGTAGTTAATTCAGTGGAGTAAAGTAATATACAGTGGTTTGCAGAAGTATTCACCCCCCTGCAAAGTTTTCACATTTTGTTGGCACCTGAGCGTTCTCCACAATGTTTTAAAATTAGACTTATATGTAGAATCTACACAAACCACTCCACATTGATAAAGTAATAAAATGCATATGTAATATAAATAAGTAAGATTTATGGAGAAAAACAGATAAATCTCAGTTGCATAAGTATTCCTCCCCTTTGCTACTGCAGCCTTGAATCAGCTCAGGTGCAAATGATTGGTCTGAAAAGTCACAAAATTTGTGAAATGGTTTCAGCCTGTGTGTACTCAAAGTGGTTTAACTTGGAGATAATTTCCCTCAGGTACATAAAGACTTTCAAGCTGCAACTCACATAGCGATCCAACAAAGCAACCATGAAGACCAAGGAGATTTCAAAACAAGTCAGGGATAAAGTGGAAGAGAGGCACAGAGCAGGAGATTTGCCCATGCCATTAATTTGGGCGAGTCTAGGTTTTGTCCAAAGGTTTTAACCCCTACTAAAACCAGTCCTGGTGTCCTCCCTTTTCAGCACTGCCTTGGAAACCCAGCACACCGTCACTACATTGTTGTCAGAACTGGAGGCGAGGCAGATACACCGGCACGCACTTGGAAGCTAAATAATTGGCATAAGCAAAACTAGGATTGGCCCAGTATCAATGTTGACGGACGCTTTGGACATAACTAGACTCACCCAAATTAATGGAATGGACGAACCAGGGTTCACCCAGCATCGACTTTGAAGCGTTGGACGAAACTAGACTCGCCTGGGCTAGTCCCAAAATTCAGTGAAAACTGTTGAAAAAACGTGTTTCGCCCAGTCATCTTTTTCAAGTTCTGGGCGAATCTAAATTGATTTATTTATTTTGCTTTATTACACTGTTACATATAATGGCTTTGATTACGTTTTTTTCAAATGAACGAATATTCAAATACTAAATTTTGAACAGGATATCTGAACATGAAAGTATCATGTTCGTACCAGCACTAATAAAAAGCTCTTATGTTTCAACAAGAGACATCGCTTTGACAAAAATACTGGAAACAGAAATCAAATGCAGCAGGCGTCTGTAGTCAGTTAGCTGTTATTATGAAAACTAAAAAAATCAAACGTGGGTGATGTGCAAAAGTGTTATCTTGGTGTCATGAGAAGCCTTGTCTTATGCAAATGTCATTTAATGTTTGGTAATGGTGGACAAGACCATACCTGGAATGCAAACAGAAAGATCAAACACCCTTCAGCTGTAGGCGTACTTACAAGTAAGCCTCTCCTTCAGTTCTGGAGTTGGTGCCATGTCGATAGCACTCTTTCCGTGGCAGTTGACCAGTGTAGGGTCTGCTCCATGACTCAGAAGCAGAGAGCAGACTTCAACGCGGTTCTTGGAAGCAGCTTCATGCAAAGGAGTGAACTGCCAGAGGTCCATAGCATTAACACAGGCTCCTTGCTGGAAAGAATTGAGATTACAGTTTGACCAGCATACATGCACTCTCCTCCAAAAGACACATGTAATTCCCGGGCAGTGCTGCCGTAAAAGATCAAAGGACCACTTACTGATCAAAGAATAAGCAAATAGATTACAGTTCAATATCATTAATACCATCTTTATTATGCTAGTAAGATGGATACTGATAGACCTCCATAACTTTAAAAGACATGGCCTGCATGGATATCAGACATTAATGGAAAAGTAACACCAATACTATTGGATCATTTTATTTGTGGTAAAAAGCCTGCACATACACATTCACAAACAGCATCTCAAAAGACTTCAAAGCAGAGAGATAGCTACATAACTATCTCAACAACATGGTAGCTTTAAATAAGAAACAGATATTGGTGTTTTGGAAAATGATAACAAAGCATCTTGTGGTACAGTACCAACTTCATTTTTTTTTTTTTTGTTGATTTACAGTTCTATAATCCACTGTTTTTTAGTACAGTCAATGTACTGCAGAGTCAAAACACAGGCCCTGTTACTCGTAGCTGGCTAACTGAGTTAGCCGGATAACTCTCAGCGTAACTTGACAGAATTCTGGATTTTTCCGTTCCTAGAAGCAAGCTTAAAGTCTAGCCAACTAAGTTATCATAACAACATATCCTTAATCTTAAACCTGCTCCAGCGCAGGCTAACTTAAAGTTAGCCGGATCTGTGTGTAAAAACTCGTACTTCTACCCAATGAAAGCATTTGACACACCCCTCTAAACTGGCAACGCCATTCCTTAGAGATCCCACAGATCAAGGAGCAATTTTAATTAGATTAGCTTTTCGTAGGAAAAGAGTATTGAGAGATCCCCAGGATCCTTTGCATCATTCAGATGTTTCGTATTTGAGCGCTATTAGATTCGGTCGGCAAGGTATCATTTACCTAATAAATCTACTGGTGCCATTGCCCATACCACCCAGCACAGCCGTGCATTGACAGTAACACAGACTATATGCATAGAGCTGCGCTTTTTTGCTAGTGACACATTCCTATACTCAGCTGGTGATGCTGAAAATATCGTCAAAGCCGCTGCATGCCATGCAGTCTGAAGGGTCTAGCTCGCCCTAAAGAGATTTCTTAATGTGTTCATCACATTTCCGGGACATACAAGGGGAAACGCCATCAAAGTAGACTACATTATTATAAAAATGTAAATACGTTTTATACCAATTTGACATGCCAAATTTGAATATTGCCACTACTACCCACTTACTGATCACAAGTACTCAACGGGCAACCCCCATTCCCACTGTCAAGCAGATCTCCTCTTAACCTGGAAAACCTAGCAACAGACGTTACAAAGCCACAGAACCTCAGAAGAAGGGGCCTGGGAAGTTCTTCTGCCTAGGCTCATGGAGCGTATGACCAGTAGGGATATCTGCAGCTAAAGCCTGATAAACTGCCCAGAGGACACTTCCCCAAAACCATGCACACACAAAAGGACAATTCAGCACATCCTGTAGATCAGAGCCACGGCAATTTGGCACAACCAGGATACTGATCACAAGACTCTCCCTGCACTGCAGTGCAACAGGGCCTTTGCTGGATGAGCCTCTGGGGACCTTGGAACATAACCATTAGCAAACCACATTTTAATATGAAGCCTTTCATTTCTTCTTACCTTGAGAAGTAATTCTGTGACTTCATAATGTCCATATGAACAAGCATTGTGAAGTGGGACAAGGCCACTGGAAGAAATTAGAATACACCAATCAATACACTGAAAACACAAAAATTCACATTCAGAACTGACACTGTCATTTTATTGTTATTCTACTCTTAAATATTCTCGTAGGTCAAAGTGTTTTATTAAGCTACAAATAAAGTACAAACAGCAGATGTGTTGCCACTGGCTGTTTGAATATATTACTATGCACTATTCTTTGACATCATACATTCTTCAAAAGCAACTATAATTTGAGTGAAAAAGTGTTGACAAATCATGTGACAACAACTAATAACAGCAGTCAATTATAAATGTATGACATGTCAAGCAGACAAACAATTAAGTGTTTTTTTTAAATCTTTCTCTACTTGCTACAGAGTTTGCGTTTCAAGTTACAGAACACTGGGGGTGTGGACATCAGGGTGGCTAGTCTGTCAAATTTTCAGATACAGTATATTAGTCATTCCTGTCTGCAGCTGAATTTTCACAATTTTTCATTTATATTTTTTGCCTATAATGGACTTCCTTTTACAGGATCTGTGTTCACTCACTTAAGAGGAAGTGACATGCTACACAGAGGTTTGGCTGATCCCCCTATAGAGTATACAAAATACACTGTAGGGACAGCTGGAGTAGAAAGGGACATCACTACATACCCCTTGTCTTTTGCATGCACATCAGCTCCGTGCTGCAGAAGGAGCTGAACGATTCTCACTCTGTTATATCCTGCTGCCAGATGCAGAGGGGTGGACTGCAAGACAAAATTACTCTTATTACAAAAGAGAGTTCCAAACCTAATTTAAGAAAAAAACAGAAAAGAAAAAAGAGCCTCACAAAGGGGCTTTATCACATAAAACACTTGACGAGATTAGCTGCTGTTTTATTTTCTTTCCCTCCCAAACACTGCATGTATAACAGTAAAAGAATATATTAAAATGATGAATGGGAACCTGTCCGCTTTTAATATTTCCACCTTAAAGATGCTCGGCTCTCAATTATTCTCCCTGTGAATGAACTGTCAGCCAATGTATGTCTCTGTAGAAGCAAGTGAAGTCTACATGGTTGGCCCTTCGCATAGTGTGGTGAGAACGTGCACAAGCACACACATACCTGCTGACTGCCTTCAGTTCCAACTGAACCTCACAGCCAGCTGCCAAGTGAATTTAGAAGGAAACAATCTAAATCTAGCAACTTCAACCAACAAAACATTCTTTCAATGACTAAACCAGGACAAATGCGACCAGCAAGTCAAAAAGTAACAGTACTTCAAATATATATGACATACAAAAGTGTGTTTTAACAACATTAAATTTTGCTACGCTAAAAAGCAAGTTAATCACTTACATTGTGATTCAACAACCCCTTACTTTGAACAGCACACTGTGCTGCAGCAAAGATCTGTCAGGTACTATCCAAAACTGTAACAACATGTCGACTTGTTATAAAAAAGCAGCCACCTACTGTAGGAATCCATCTAGGAACACACACACACACATTGAGAATGATGGGACGTATGTTTAAATCTAACATATAAAGCAGCAACACTTTACATAAACTACTTTAATCTGGGAGTTAAATCTGAGGAGTAGCCGACATGAAGTCTACAGCTGTATGGTACACCAAGGCAATACACTTCCATGACACTCCAATTAAACCAGCAGCTAACCTGCTCACACTATAGAAGGAAGTGGTCTGCGGATTTTCAAGGATGGAATTTAGCAGACAAATCATTTGGAACTGAGTGCAGCAGGAGATGGTTTATTGTGCAAGTTCATGCTGTCAAGAATTGACTGGATAAATTAAAACAAGATGCAATTGCTTTTAAAGTTATTTTAAAAATCACCTCTGTGAGTAACCAGTGTAAATCATAACAATGAGTAAAAGGCTAGACTTTTGAAGCAGCAGAGTAACATATTATACAACACATGTATAAATATATTACAGGATTCAATTAGGTTCGTTTTCTTGAGGAATTAAAATAAACCAAAAAAAATTATTTAAAACAATAGAATTAGCTTAGAAATTGGTGTGTGTCAGAACTGTTATCTGGAAACATTTACAAAATGCAGAACAGCCCTTGTGCATGCATTTCTGCCTTAAAAAGGTGGTGACCCAAGCTGAGGGGTGGGGAAGTGAAGTCATTGGGGGAAGGGGAAGGGGAAGGGGGTTCAGCCACAGACCAGTTATTTACCCCTTCCAAAACAAATGGGATTTGGTTTTACAGTACATCCAATGTGATGGATTGTACCTCTCACATCAAGTCTCCCTAACACACCAAGCTGTGATAAGGAGATTGTGGTAGATGGTGTGCAACCAGCAAAAAGACCCAAGACGATTTAGTGCCTATAGGAGTCTGCGCCATCTTATTTATGAATTAAAAAAAAAAAAAAAAAAGAACTATATACAATGGTGCATCAATTTAAGAGCTTTTATTTTAAATAAACTTACCAGCATTTTTTGGGATGTTGACTGATAGACAATGTTGCCAGAATAAAAACAAAAAACAAAACAAAACAAAAAAAAATGATAGCATCATGTTATTATCTCAGATAAAAAAAAATACAGGCTCTACTGTAGCTGTATTTAGATTTTGTGAATCAACAGTACAGGCTTAAGACTTTATTTGTTGTATTATAATTTTTTTGCCTTCAATAAATCACTAATGAACTATGTATTCAGGAGATCAGGGGCGCACAGCTTGACAGGTCAGTTTGAAAATGTGCTGTGCTAAAGAAAATCCCTCAGGAAATGACTGATGACGTTATGTATTTTCAATGATGCTTTTGCAGTTTTCACACATTCATAGTCAGATAGAAAATTAACTGGATTTTCGAGATAGATCCCATCTTCTGCCAGGCCTGTGTCAATGTTATAATATGACCAATGCAGTTCATATCAGTTGTCAGACTTATACACCTGCCCTATGCCTTTTTTTAGCATCACCTATGTAAATAGTGTGCTTGTTCAAGGCCCTGGACAGAGATGCTTGTACAGCTTGACATCACCAAGAAGTACCTCACAATGGCAGTTGTGTCAAGTGCATGTGAAGTGCACTTACTGCTTCCTGGCTGTCTGGGGAAATCCCCTAACTGAATCATGTGAAGTCAAAATGGCAGCCCAATCTGATCTACTGAACACATTTATGTTCTTTGTCTAGTTGAGATGGCCCTGGAGTAGGAAAGCCAGCAACATCAACGCCACTTGCACATGCGCATTTAAAGCACTCAAATCATGGTGCACTTCTCATACTTAATTTGTAAATACAATTACCCTACTCCGGGAATCCCAGGGCTACAAAACTGCAGCAGTGGTGTTTAAAACACAATACATGGAACACACACACACTTTACATGCACCGAACCTCGCCTTCAGTGAACACAAGCAGTCTAATAGAAACTGGGCTTAAGACATCATCTTTTAAAGCCCAATTTTGGAGTGTGCTAAATTTACACCACAGTGAATACTAAAAGTAAATAAATATTTGGAGGATTACTTAAATTAAATTTCGTATTTATTTAGCTGTAATCCATCCCTAAAGAGCCTTTTAATCTTACTTCTGTTGTCTGCTGGCACCTGGCAACTATTTTTATTTAACCTGGGAAGTTATTGTTTTGTGTCGCACTTCAATTTGGAAGAGTGAAGTTCTGGCATTGACATTAGTATATTTTAATTAAAATACTTCTAAAAGAAAACTCCTCAAAATGAAATGCCCCATGTAGTTTATGGCATAATCTTAATCTACTAATGTAATAACCCTAACATTATTTTAATCTAGCATGCATAGCAGAGGGGCCAATGAGATAGGTAATAGAGTTTAGCACAAAGCCTCAGAATTGTCTCAACAATCTGGTGGCTGGGTTTTGCAGTGCCATGTTAATGGACTACTGTATCTTCACAACTCAGTAAAGCTACACTCATGAGGTGCCTCAATCTCTAAAAAGGTATAGTAGGATAAAATGACATGCTGCCTATAAAATACATAAATAAATACAACATTTCAAATGATCATCAGATGCTAGAAGAGCAGTCTGCAGGCAAGACAGGGAGAAAAAATATCTCTAGTAATTCTTTAAAATGTGTAAGTAGCAGCATGGTTTGTCCCAACGCATTATACCCTGGGGTTAGGGTTTCAACTCAACTGCTTAACTATTTATTTATTTTTTTATTTTTATTTTTTCAATTAAATGAGCATGGTAAGAGTGTTACTCTATGTTGACTTGATGCAACTATTTCATACCAACATGCTTATAAATATAACCTTTTAAAATTACTGAACTTCAAGATGATTAAATGAAACAGACAAGACAAGTCCACCAAGACCTGGTCTGCACTAGAGCTAAAGCAACTTATGAGCAAAATTGCATGTTTGATTATGACAGCAACCAAAACAATTTCCCCATGGAGGAGTGTCCTTCCTGACTATGAAGAGTCTGGGTCTGGCTTTGAAATTAAAGTGAAAGGAGCTACTGTAGGAATGTTCCTTTTGCTGGAAAAATGGTTCAGCCCAAAACACATCGGTACACACACAAAAACAACATGCAATGTCCCCTAATTAAAGATGAAAGTCGCAGCTCAGATCTGGCAATGCTGTGTGGGTGCAAGCTTTAGATGGGGGTTGAACCAAAGATGCATTTAATCTTGAAAATCAATCATGAATCTAAATATCTTCTTTGCCCCACCTCCCACTACCTGTTTTTTCAGGGGGTTGCTGCATGCTCATGGTAACTATGACACCAGAACAATTCCTGGCTGTCAGCTGTTGCCATGGAAACAGAGCCTAAAGTACCAGTACTGTAAAATGATTACAGTACCAGATTTCCAAAAGTATCTTGTGTTCCTTAAAGCTAATAGGGATGGGACAGTATAAAATGAGCACGGTATGATAACTGTTAAAAATAAATAAATACGGTGGTAACCTTAATATGATGGTATACAGTACATCATGCAAGTTATCAAATAAAGGCTCAAAAGAAAGACTAATGTAAATCACTTAAATTACAGTAATTCACTTAAATAAAATAAACAAATCACACTTCCTTTCATGGAATGATTTAAACATTTGGTATTTAGTATTTTACTTTGCCAATAACTTGGTACATTTCTTTTTTATAAAGACAATTAGAATAATTAAAAAAATAAAAATAAAAAAAACTAAAATTGTACACTCTCAATGTTACACTACAACAGTATTAAGAACTATTATTTGCTCAAAATGATGTGGTGCTGTAGTTTAAAACATTTTAATGCATACAATTAATTAAATAAATAAACAAACAAACAAACAAACAAATAAATAAATACTTTGTTTAGCTGATGGCAAACAGAATTGAGAAATGATTGGTCTTTTGCTTAAAACACAAACATCTACCACAGGTTATAAGAGCAGAGATGAGTCGTTTATTTATTTATTTAATTTTTTTAAAATGTATTTTAATACTAAAACGTGTTATTGGATTTATATTTACGACATTGCACAAGTAAGCTTCCAATGATTATTACAGATTCTGCATAGCCCAGCACAGCTTTAAAATGTTACTGCGGGAGGCTGGCTGCGGCTGTGAATCAAAGGGATGAAGCAAAGATCACAAGTGACCTGCTAATCGTAATGCAAATAACCACTAAAACTACCGCTGCCACCTTGTTAGAATGAAGCCATGAACAGCCTTGTCCAAGCTATATTAAATAAATAATTAATTTTAAAAAAATGTACTAAATCAGTTAAAAGTGTGCAATTTTACAATAACGTTAATGTTAATCTATTACATTAAAGTGACTGTTGATAATCCAGACAAATTTAAATACAGCACGTTGAAAATGAGTGCTATGCTGCAAGGTTTGGAGAAGGCATTTCTCTAAAAGCTGCATGTGACGTCAGAAAAACAGCGGCCAAGAGCAGCCAGCGCAGCAAGCTCTGCGTAACATAACAATTGAAACGTGTATTCTGTGTCGTTGACCGTTTCCTTCCAAACCATTATCAAAATACAGATAGGACCAAAGACCTTTGTGAAGAGATTTTCGGCAATGGATGACAAACATTGACGGTCTCGTGTCGTTGTCCGTTCAGTCAATTACCATGTATTGTTGAACTTGACAAGTACAGCAAAGGGGTGCACAAGGAGATTGGGAACGATAACATTGAAACGTCTGTTCACAAAAACATCTTACTCAAATGCTTTGCTAAGGCTGCAAGTGCCATCGCTTGATTTAGAAGATGCGTGTTTGCAGTTGAAAAAATGCATTAACTGGTGTATAACCGAATTACGATAATTGCGGTTTAGAATAAAAGCACCGGCATTAATTCCATAATGTACCTAAACTGCGGTAAACCGAAAAAACGGTATACCGACCCATCCTAAAAGCTAGTCCCTCTCTATTCCACACCAAAATAAGTTAACTGTGAAATTCTATAAAGGTATACTGCTTCATTAGAGAACAAAATGAAACACTTTAATCCATTTACTACTGTTTTACTCAATAGGTCGATTTAACATAACTAAATTGTGACAAATCCCACCGCCACTAACATACATTGCTTATTTTGGATCTCTACCTACTGAGAGCATAAAACCACACATTCACACGCTTCAAAAAACATCACAAGCCACAAAAGAATTCAAAAGTGATGCGACCGCACTTCATGAGAGATATTTCTAGCCCCTCTAGCCAAAACTTACTGAGCTGCTAATCAGATCATATTAAATATAAAAACATTACTGAAACAGAACAAAAACAGCCTTTAACATCTAAATTTTTCACTAATTAAACAAAGAATCTCTTTCACTCACTGCACTTGGATATGATCAGACAATAAGGGACATTGCATTCACACCAAATATTTTAAATTGGAATGAGATGTCCTTTTAAAATTAATTTCTTTCGCTGAAATAAAAAAATGAAAAAAATATTGACAATACTATAACTATGTAAGAATGAGGTACAGAAGAGAAAACAAAAATCAACTGACAAATACCAGACTGCACTGAAAGAACGTTTAAATAATGGGATCAATTTTACTGGTAAAGTCTGATAAAAATTGTGACATACTGCTTTAGTTATGCCACTGTCTTAACAGAGGCTGTAAGAGACAGGTCGGAAATATCTGCAAAATATTAGTCAGTATCAGAAAACAAATGTGAATGTAAACTTGGTGAAATATGAATCTGTACTGTTGCAACAGTTACCGTGGAAATGTGTAGAGTTTCAACCCGTAGACGGACGCTGCAGTAAATATTACTTTTGGTCGCAGACAGCTATGTTGGTTAAATATTTTGAAATCTGTAACAAAATAAATTAGCTAGATTAAGGTTCTAACATATTTTAGGTTTCCATTTATAACAAGTTATCAAGTTAGTACAAATTGGTAAGAATCTTTCATTATCATAAAATGCCTTGGGAAAAATAAAATAAATAAATAAAATGAACTTTTCTACACATTAAGATTCAGGACTGCAGATACGTACCACTGTTGTAAGGCAAAAATTATATCAGCTTTCAATCTGATTTTAAATGTACCATTATCTGCGGTTTCTCTGTCCTCTGCGACAATCAGTTTTTCTCTCTGAAGGAAGGTAATGGCTTGTGTCTCGCCAATGAATAGCAATGCTGTTTTATTTCTTGGTATGAAGCCACTGCATCTAAATTTTATTCACATGTTTTATCAGTCTAGAACAACTTGAAACTGGCTATGACATTATTTTTCTTAGTAACAAGAGTTCACTAGTATTGACTTTGTATATAAAAAGTCGAGTATAACTGAATGTTAAATTGTCGGTTTGCACCATTAGGACTGTATAGCATGAGGTCTGCTGCAGGGCATTATGTCATTAGTGACAAGCTGATGTAAATAATCAGCTCTTCAAGGCATAGTCCTTTATAGACTTTATGGACATAAAGGGGCAATGTAACCTTTCCTATACTTGACTGATATTTAGCATGTGTAAGTATGTGAATATGTTTGTGTGCATCAGTGGTAGTGGAGATGTTACAAGTTGTTTTCCCTTATTTACAGGTAATCAACTTTCTAAATATTAGAGCCCATCCCCAATGGAGCTTTTTGATGCACACATTTTGATGTTTGATCACTTTTACTACAGTACATTTCTGGCTTCTATAATTATGCAAAAGCCTGTTGCTACCACTTGTTTGAAGACCCTAGAAGTGTAAACTAAACAGAATCTCCGATGCTGACATTGTGGACAATGTAGAAGATAGATAAGAAGGGTTAAAAAAAATAAAAAAATAAAAGTGCAGCAGCATGGCAAAGAAATATATGAATAGCTGAGAAGAGTATTTGTAACACATGTTGCAGTTATTTGTAAAGTTGGACATTAGATGCTCATTTAAGAGAGTTGCCTGTAGCAATAAGACAGCAGGTGAATGTGTGTTTAAATAAACATTCCACCTATTGTGTAAAACCATGCACTATGAAATTAAAGGGATGAACATGAGTAGGCCAGTTTATACGGTGTGTTGATGTAACCCTGTGGATTGGCACAGAGGAATAGCTTCTTGTTAATATAAGTAACTTGTAGATAGGATTATTAGGCTCATGTTATCGTAAAATGAATTAGTTGATGTGTTCTTGGTCTACATTCTTGTGAACAGAGATCCACAATATAAAACCAAACCCTTCATTAGTATCACTGATCTTCAATAATTTCTTTATGGCACTCAATATATTAAAAAGGATATAAAAAAATAATAATTGCAGTCCCATAACCTCTTACTGCACTCCATTTACCTAGTTACTGTAAAATAGTAACTGTCTGTAAGCTATCAACAGACAATTGAGAAACTGAAACTAACTGGTTTGTTCTACTGTTACTGCCTTCCGAATATATAATCCAGTTTTCATGGTTTCATGAGCCTGATGTCCAGGTTAACTCCATCCAAGGGGGTAAGGAACTTTGTCAAAGCTGGTGAATTGCACTGTATGAAGCAATGCTTTTTTGTCTCGTTATATAAATAAATGCAACCATATTTTAGATGATTGAAAAGCAGTAGAAGAAAGCAGACTATTTTCTTGGACATGTCTGAGCTGAATACAAACAGTCTGTGAACACACATTGAGATGGGTGAAAGGGGTAAAGAAAGCGTTGCTTTCACCATCTCTTCCCTGGTTATTGTGTTGAGGTATTGTATTTTACAGAGATTCCAATAATCTTGTGTTCCATGTCCAAGAATGCTTTGCTTCCTTTGAGAAAACATGTTTATAACCAGGACAACTCGTCACATGCTCGTTTTCATATCTGAATAATTGACCAAAATATTTCTTTACAGACAGATTGTCAAGCCGAATGAGTGTTCTTTATAGTGACAAAAACAAAAATCTGTCAAGCACACAAGCACTGGCCTACTACTTCAGATTCAAAACTATAGACACAAGAACTCAAAGCACATATTTAGAGGACTATTATTTAGACTATTTCGATTTAGACTTGAGTTTTACTGTACATATTTCACATATTGCAGAACAGCTACTTAAGATAACCCTAAAAAAAACCTTGGTCCTTTTGCATCGCAATTATATCTTGGTTTGTGACGCAGCATCATGCCGAATTCCTGAAGAATGATAACAGACCTGAGTGTTTCTCCCTCAGGTTAAATATTCTCAACTATAGAAAGATGGGAATCTTTACCATTATCTAAAAAGCTGTTACAGCAGCAATTACTAGCCTAGTGACAAGGGTATAGCGGAGGTGGCCACACTACTGTGCATAAGTCCTGCTTTCACGCATTGGGACTTCCACAAGTCTGGGTCAAAAAAGATCACATGGCAACCTGTTCACCACTCCACAGGCCCATCTATTTCTCCCTGACTAAATCTATTGAAAATCCATATCCCTGATGGCCCCCTAAAGAAGCCTGAGTGCAAGGCCAATAGAAATGTGGAGCTTTTCAATCCTAAGATTATTGACAACTTTTTACTTAGCCAGGTAGAGATATTAATTACCTCTCAATCAAGGAATTAGCTTGTTGTCATGGCTTCTGACAGTTCTCCAAAAGCAGCTGCCAACATGGAGTAATCTGATGGCTTGCAACTGACACACAACTGCAAGAAGCAGCTTCTTATTCTGAAATCTCTGTAGATACAAAGGTTTCTAAAGGTCAACAAGCAATGAGCTACATGCAGTGCAAACTGTGCATATTGTTCAATATTTAATCTGCTTCATAAAAGGAGGCAAAACAAATCTGAAAATAATTAAGCACTGGGAAATGTCTGTAGCCGTGTCTATTACTTGGCAAACATTTTGAAGTGTATATGGTTAAAACACTGCAACATCACCAAACCTAGCCAGAAACCATGGACACATGGTGTGCTAAAAAAGATATATAAAACAGCAATTTTGTGTTTCTAGATATTTTTGGGAGTTAATCCTCATTAGTTCAATATGTTGAACTTGAATCACACCCTGGCAGTAGCTGGGCCGAAAATGCTGACATTCATTTTTTTTTTTTTTTAAAACTTGTTAAAACATATAAAACTGCAAAAAAGACAGCATTATACATCTGAAGATCGGTCTGCAGCCTGCAGACTTTAGGAGGTTGTGCAGATTAATTCTAAGCACTTGTTTTACTGACCCAAGCAGTTCTATAAATTACAATCTTTGGACCTGGACCTGTATTGGGTCTCAGCAATTTGCAAGACAGGAGCAGTGTATTTTCCCAGCCAGCTGAAGAATGGATAGCATACTGATCTTGAGATGTGGAATAAATGATGGTCAACCACCTATTGCCCTTTTAGTAAAAGGAAAACACCACCAATATCCCCCATGGCAACAGTAGCATACACCCAACACATTTAACATGGCCAAAAATACAAAACTAAAATAAAAGTTGTGTTTGTTTTTTTTACAGCAAAACCCCACAATACCTCAAAAGATATATATTCAAAATAAGCGTACAGCCTCCTGTCAATAAAACAGGTACATTATATTGGTAAACATAAATAAATGTAATTACATTATAGTACATGCCTTAAATTCATTGCTGCTCAGTCCTGCTAGAAAGTAGATTAGGCATCAGTATGATCCAGTAGAAGTGCATTAAAAGGATTATCTTTTATTAATGTGACAGATCCATAATACCTCAGTAATAAAGCTCTTTGTGAGAGTCCCTTGCAGCTCAAGATAAACACACTTTTCCTTTGCTTTATTACTATGTTAGGTAAATCAGCCATGGAACACCTTTAAAGAATACAGCGAGAAATGTTTCTGATCCCTTTTTCTATGCTTGAACGTCACACATCCAGGCTAAGGCAGTCAAAAACATTGTCCACTGGCAAATAGAACCCCTCCATCCCCTTAAAGTAAATGTAGCTAACAAAATAATTTCATAAATCTTACCTGTTTTGCACTAATAGGTCTCAAATGCACAGTTTTGAAAGACGCGTTGGCACACATGTATTCTCATTTTAAAACATGATATCTGGTACTACTTTAAGTTAAAGGAAGCTGCAAACTCCTATGCCCTATTCTCAGGTTATCTGTTTGTACTTGCACTCCGTGGGTCATTTCACCTCATCAATGTCTTCTGGGTCAAAGCATGTTATTGGATAAAATCATATCAGTCAATAAAAGTAGTAGCTCAGTAAGCAAGGCTTGCAAAGTTCTTTAACCTAGGAGTAGTACTGTACTAGATACCATGTTTTAAAATGACAATACATATTTGCTAAAACATGTGTCTTTCACAACTGCACATTTTAGACATTTGAGATGTGCATGGCAAAGCAAATGTACGGAACCATTTTGTTAGCTACCTAAAGCATTACAAGTGGTTCAAATCAGAGACAACTGTATGTTCAGTGATCTTCCTGTCTGAATAGAGAATGAGGTAGTCTTGGGAATGCTGTTGGAACAATGTGTTATTGATGCAGAGGTCATTGGCTTCCATGGAGGTTGCAAGTCTTGACCCTTTCGTTCCTTGTTCCTAAGCCGAAATTCCCTATCAGCTCCATTGGGGAATCCAGTTTCACGATTTTGGCATTGAAGTCTCCCTTCACCAACATCAGGTCTCAACTTGGTGCCTCATCCACTTGATGTTGTAGCGCACCATGGAAGTTTTTTTGATTGTTAGAATTCCGTCGTTGACGGGGCTGTAACCTACACGTGCATTGGCCGTTCTTTGTGCGACACCGTTTTTTTTTTTTTTTTTCCTATTCCTCGTTTCCTGAGTAGATCATCTTCCCGCCATTCTGAAGTGCCCTCTTCCAGTCCATCGGTATTCTGCAACCCTGATGTATAATTGCTTGCAGTTTTCCAATACACATACTACAGAGTGGCTACCTGCACGTCCTTACCAAGGTTGATGGCGTCTTTTCTCCCTCCTTCCTCAGCCGTCAGACTGCCACAGGGTGGCTTTGACTGCTAGTGTCATTACAGGTGGGGATACTCAGATGGTCATCTCCCTCTTCTCCAGTAGTTCTGGAGGCCTCACCTCTGGACGACATAGCATTAACCATTTGAATGTGACAACTCGTGATGGTTTCGAGAGACATATGTGGTGTGTTCACAGATCCTTCCATGGTGGACACCATTGACTAGCCTAAGGCTTCACTCATCCGCCTTTTGAGGGCATTTCCTCACCCAAGGGTTTCCACTGCCCTGCTTTTCCACTCCAGAGACCGTTGGCACTTCCTGAGGCTTGCTGAGCTATTAAACCACCGCCCAGCATTCAGATTAGCTTGGTACACCCACCAAGTACAAGTTTCACAACACCAGCACCACATGTAGACACAACAAATTGCACATATGTAC
This sequence comes from Polyodon spathula, assembly GCF_017654505.1. Taxonomy (NCBI): domain Eukaryota; kingdom Metazoa; phylum Chordata; class Actinopteri; order Acipenseriformes; family Polyodontidae; genus Polyodon; species Polyodon spathula. The sequence goes on along the minus strand of NC_054535.1, from coordinate 94,580,076 downwards.
ATATTTAACTCAATCTAACAGTAACAACAAAATGCTTGTAAAATTGCGTGCATATGTGTGTGTGTGTGTGTGTATATATTAATCTCACAGATTTTAAGTACTCTCCTATAAACTATCCTATCTTCCTGCTTATTTCTGATTTTTTTATTTTATTTTTTTTAAACAGTAACTTCACCAAAAAATCTAAACAATAGCAATAGCAACTACTGTACTGAAATGTAAAATGTCCAATCTTCACATTTCATTTTTATTTGTAAAAGTAAAACAAAAAATGTAATGTACAAAAATCCTTCATAGTGGACTTATTTACATGCAGGGCCTTTACTCTCTGGTCATTCCCAAAGGAAAGAAAGTGTGTCAGTAAGAACTTAGTTTTTTCTCCATTAATTCTCCTACAATTATTTCATGTAGTGTTTGGTATGTCAACATACATGCAGAGTTGGAAATGATATTGCGGGGTGAAAATTACTTGACAAATCTGACTGATAAAAAGTAGAGGCTGAAAATTACCAAACTGAGCATCATGAGTTATTTCCATTGACTCCCATTACATTCTAGCCTGGACATTTCAATCTGGTGATAATACATGGAGCCTCACATTAAGTGGGTTTCACTAAATCCATAGATTTATCTGGGTTCAAACCTAAGAAACTTAAGCTACTGAAAACACTTAATCAATAAACTAATAGTTCAGCAGTGAGTAACTTGTCTGTCAAGAATTGCTCAGTCGATGTATTCTCGCCCTAGCAAACAGGACAAAACAAAACAAGTCCTAACTTCCATCTGCCACCCTGACTTCTTCCGGATTTTGTTTGGCACAGACTTGGCTTTCCAGGGGTGAAAACTATTATTATTATTATTATTATTATTAGTTTATTTAGCAGACAACTTTATCCAAGGAGACTTACAGAGACTATGGCCTGCTCAAGGTCACAGTCACACAGTGAGTGAGCCGGGATTTGTATATTGGTTACTAGCCCTTTTCTTTAACTTAATTAGTTTAATTAATTAAAAACCTCACACGTTTGTAATGAGGAAGTGCATGTATTCATTATGGCTACACAAGCGTGAAGGAACATGACGGATTGATCATCTACATATATATGGGTTCAGAAGAAATGGAGAATGCAAATACATTTACTATAGTCTGTAGCAATGCATATTGCAGATATTTTGGAGAAAGCCCATTGAGAGGTACCTGTAATGGATTACTTTCAAGGCTCTACCTTTGCACAACACATTACATTGTATTGGGGGTCTACAGTCCCCCTGGCTTGAACCTGAACTGAGTTTCTGATTGATGAACACGTTTGAACACCAAATGGTTTATGGTGTTCAAGGGTTAACCGATACCTACACTGAAAGGCGGATTTTATTCAGACTAAGAATTTTGTCATAGGTTCTATTATGTTAGAATATTCTTTGGATTTTTAAATGCATCTTATCCCCTTTATCAAGTAACACAACATGCTCCACCAGTGCACTGTTTTTTTAGTTTTTTTTTTTAAAGCAGACATTACCGCCATTTTGTACATACATCTGAACCTTAAATGCTCAAATCCTGTACTAGCAGATACACTGATACAGCTTGTCACAAATGCGATGCTCAACTGTGGTTTTCAAAGTGAACAAAACAGCTCTTTGGATTTTTACCAGATACTCAATACAGGGGCGACTTAGCAAATCTCAACGCATGAGGATACACTTTAACTGCACTGCATTTTTTTACGAAACAAGCAACCAGACAGAAATTGCTTCTTTTTTATTGTTTTAGTTCCTTTCTTTTCATCGTTGGTAATAGTTTGAGCATGTAGAAATGTTCAATTGTACACATGTGCAACATTGCCAGAATGTGTGCCAACCTTCCAATGGGCAATATTTGAAACTATGTTCATTAAACAAAGTCTACGTGGATTTATTATGTAAAATTGGGCATTGCTATTGAAGCAACAGGAGGCAGGCCAACATAAACATGAATAGTTTTCAGTCATGTGGCAGCAGCTACATTCTATCTAATTCAAAGCTGACGTCACACCACTGTCTTACCTTTCTTCCATCGCTTGCATGGCAATTCACGTTTAATGGAGTCAGCAAGGCCATGAGCTTCTCTTCATTACCGCTCCTGCAGCACAATAGCATTTAATAAAAGAGGAGCAAACACAACATAAATTGCATTACAATCTTGAAACGCTAACTCTCTGAGGGGAGGTGGTTCGAGTATTTTAAAACTGAATAAGCATTTGGCAAGGGGGTTTATCAGGCTGCACCATCATGGCATACATTATATGTTGGCTATGAACAGTGAGAGCAAAATAAGATGTTGGGTGCAAATCCCAGCACAGCGTGACCTTGGACAAATCACTTGACCTGTAAAAATCCAGGAAGAATGAAAATCCCCACTATAACAAGCTGCGCCTCAGGTTGTGTTACAGTAGCATGGGAAATCAAATGTGTATCCACTTATAAAAAAATAAAATAAAAACCTCTACCTTCTACATTTATCTTCAGCCTACATCAACAAATTCTAATGTAGACACAGCATGGACAATGTATCTGTGTTAAAAAAACACAAACCAGGTTTCACACACTCCCACCTACAGTATTGTGGTTACCTTTTAAATGTAATTTTGTAATTTCTGGGCTGAGAACAAAGTTTGTTTGGTACAAAAAACAAAACAAACAAAAAAAAAAACATGTTGGTGTATCAGATGTAATATAATTATATTAACCTATATTTTAAGTATTAGCTGTTGTACGGATGCAACCAAGTGAAACACTTTACATAAACGTTGTGATACTGGTGCTTCATTACTTTTTAATCACATCACTGACTGAGTGGCCTTGCATAACACACGTTTCTTATTTGGGTTTTCTTCTAAAATGTGAATTTTAAATAATGTGTGTCAGAAAGTATATTGACAAGTAAACTGGCACAATGAAAAATCAGGAAATGTTATACAATTTAAAAAGTACAATGTCAGAATGCAATTGTGGCCTACTATAAAAGGGACAACACAATGCAGAATGCTTCTATAAACCTTAAGAGAGAAAACTGATCCATTACACAATCACTGTAAGCACAACTATAATAAAACAATGGATATTAAAAGCCAATCTGAATATTGTTTTGGTGTAACTATACACTGATAAGAATGTACGATCTGATAGCATACAACCTGTGCAATGTCCAGGTGCCAAAGTATAAATCTTTGAATTTTTTTGTAGACACTGGCAAGACCCTGCAGTATTATTAGACACAGAAGCCTACCTGAAGCCATAAATACTTCCTCTGTTACCCTACAAAGACTAAACAAACCTTTTAGAACATTCTGTGCCCATGATGCGCAAGTATGTGCACACTGTCTAGTGTGCCTTGGCAAACATTTGCATCCAACCTCTCTATCTCTCCATTCTTTGTCAGAAGCCAAGGTCAGGCTTCTTGGCAGCAGATGTATATTTATTTTAAGAAGACTGGTAGATTGTTAGTCTTTTTAATGTATTTCTCTCAAAATACTGAGTAGAGCATGACTCAAATCGACTCAAGTCTACATAAAATAATATGCATAATGCACGAATGGAATTAAGACTTATAATAACCTCAATTAATAAATACATCAAGGAAGGAGTTAAATTATGGCACTACTATTTCTATAGTTTTTATTTATTAATTTTACCAAAAAGCAGAATGAATTATTGTATGCTACGACTGCATATATTACCGCGTTACCTCTATCAGTTGTTTGTTTTATTAAAAGGTTCCAGACAGCAACTACAAAAAGTTGTCTTCCTCGATGTGCAGTTGTGATTACCCTTATTAAAAAAAAACAATTGTTTATTTATATGTGAAGACAAAATGCATTCAACATACAGGGGTGTATATTAAGTGGCATAATAGAGTAGGCTGTTTGGGGGGGGGGGGGGGGGGGGGTTTTTTGATGACACATAATGCTCTGTTTTTGGATATAATGTATTGCCACGATGGTTTTATATTAATGTTGTGTTGCCTGTGTTGGTCTACTAACAAACTCTGCAAATGACACTGTGCATGCTTTCATAAAACACATACCAATTTGTAAAAACTTTTCATAGGCTAGACCAAGAGATTTTTATTTGAAATAGAAATGTATCTGGCACCTCTACTGTAAATTGATCAGCTAAATTCAGTGGTGACAAATTCTTAGTTTACTTGTTATTGAAATTAACACTTCCCCACCCTTTCCAAAAGCAACGTTTATTATATTAATATACAAAATACAATATTTAACAGGATTAAATGCACAAACCAGCAGCCTGTATACAGTATGTATTATTTTTCCAGGCGAGTATGCACACCAACCCCACCCCCGCTGAATACATGGGTTTTTAAGACAATTACAATTTTTTTAAGCCTTTCTTCATAAAGTTGTGCAGGCATTCAGACTAAAAATCTGTGCTGTGTTCTTTTGGCATCAAGGCAACTCTGAATGTTGTGAGGTTCTTCGTAAACTCTGTGTCTTATTGCCTTGACCACCACCTCCCAGAGGAGTGTGTTGGAAATAAAGGACTCATCTGGTCAATTAAAAAGGCAGGAGGATATTCTGCCATTGCATTATTTACAACCAAGAATAAAATGAAGATAGCAGCCTGCCTGAATGCACATTTCGTCCCTGGTGGCTTTGAGCAAGCTGTGTAGTTAAACTCAACCTTCCGTTCAGCGCAACATAGCAGTGTGTGATTAACACCAACATTAAAAAGACATTTAAAAAAAAAAAAAAAACACACACTAGTAAAACAGGCATTATATTCAAATCTAAAAAATAAATGAAAGAAACCTACAGTAATCAAAATAATCCCCTAGATCACAACAGCAGTGTCTGCTTCTTTCTAACAATCAAGAGAAAGAAAAAGGGGGGATATACTCACCTTGCTGCTTCCAGGAGTTCGTCCTTCTTGTATTCACCTAAGTGATTGCAAAAAATCATTGTGTCAGTGCCAGTTACAGGGAAAGAAACAGCCACAACCAGGAGATGAATAACGAGCAAGATAGTCTACGTTCCGAACACAAATATTCACTCACACACACACACACACACACACACACACACAATGATCTCTCCCTCTCTCTGTATAAATAAAACAGAAATGTAAACTAGAAGAGAGCTAGCCCACACCCCGCTGGGTGACAGAGCTGTGACGTTAGGCTGCTTGTGGTGGCACCATCACCAGTGTCTTGGAGACGGGCAGCAAATTGATGCAGATTCTTGTCCAATCCTCAAATGAAATGGCTTTCCTCCGACAACCAATCAATGCTATCCCCATTTTTGCAGAGGAAAGGTTGCCTTGATAACAGACTAACCCCCCCCCCCCCCCCCCCCCCCCCCCCCCCCCCCCCCCCCCCCCCCCCCCCCCCCCCCCCCCCCCCCCCCCCCCCCCCCCCCCCCCCCCCCCCCCCCCCCCCCACCCCCCTCCTTTTCAATCCAGCCTGAGTTGTTATGAACCAAAACAAATTCAGGGATAAATGCGTTCAACCCTGACATGTGCACATCCTGAAAAACAGTGTGCACAAGCAGGGGAGACACAGCCCTTCTGTTAACCAATTTAGTATGGCACGGTAGACAATAAAATCAAAATCTCAAACAAAAGCAGTGCTTTTTAACTGCTGCTTTGTTACCTTTTGGCAGGCTGCTTTAAGAAAAAGAGTATGCATTCTTAATTGGCTCTGCTACAGTAACAGAAGGGATGGACTTCCTTCTCTAATTCAGACAAAAGAATGCCTGTTCAGTAGGTAGACTTCTAAATACCCGAGATGATGAAAGATGATTTACTGCACTGATCAAAAGTGACAGAAAGGTGATTGACATAGCATGTTTTGATGTTACAATACCTTTGTATTTGATCATGTTTTCCCTATTTTGATATCTACTCTGATATTTTTCATATTCCCCCAAAAAATAAATAAAACTGCATGCAAAAAAATAAAATAAAATGGGATAAAAAAAAAAAAAAAAAAAGGAATCTGCTTTTTCCAACAAACATATTAAATGTCACTTCAAAACACACTGCTTGGTCTCCATCATCCTGAAACTAAAAAGTCACCGCAATTCAGCAGCCATTTTAGGCATGAGCTCAGCCAAGTCCAGCAGCGGTGAATTTTATGACACCTATAAACTAGGCAGACAGATCAATATCTACCGTAGCAGTAAAGCAGATGGCAGGAGATATACTACAGCAGTGTTAAATAGCGTACATACTGTACAACAGGTAAATAATGACAGATACTTTCATTATGAATGTTAACATGGCTGATATTCATAGATGAGACAAGAGAGATCTCTGGTAGGTTAGTACATCCAGTACACAGACAGATTACCCAGTCTAAACAAATGACTAATACTAAAGATCTGCAGACAAAAAAATAAAAAATAAATAATTATTAGGCATCAACATGCCTTTTTTACACTTTTATTAAAACTTTAGTAAACATTTTGTTCATTGAGAATATCTATCAAATGTCAATATTAGTTAGTGCAAGTCTGATTTCCCACTCGCTGAGCACCTCAAAGTGTGAACCACTCACCATCTACTATAAGTACCAGCTCCACAAAGCTGTAAATTAGTCTTATCTGAAATCATTTTTAAAAAGCACTTTTGCAACACAGGAAAATTGTGTAGGTATCAAGCTGTCACATCAACGGACAAAGCAAGCATGTTTTCTGAAATACAAAATCAGAGGAACAAATCATGTACAGTACATGCAACATGACTAACACAATTCATGCAGGATTCATATATTGTGAGCGCTGAGTGGACATTGTAGGAATGGTGCATGACAGCAGCGTGAACCTTGAATGAAGGACATGTTGAGACTGAGTGTCGTCAGGCACTGAGAGGGCCACCAGTACTTCTATACCCAAGCGTCGGTTACCTTTCCCAGGTTAAATTATTATTTTTTTTTTTAATTGCATTACATTTAACACGAAAATACCCTCAACTCCCCCCACTGTTGCTCTTGCCTAATATACAAAGAAAAGATGGCTGTTTTGGAAAGACATGGAAAGTCAGATATCCACAGAAGAGGAGAAGGAAGAGATCCATACTGTTTGAACATACATTTTCATTAGACTGAACTTCTTAAAAAGGGAATTTAGATAGTCTTCTAAAAATAACAAACTTAAAAGTACTGTGCCTATTTAAACATGGATAGATAATCACAGTATGTGCTTCTGTATATTTGTAGGTGTGTGTTTGTGTGTGCTGTGTGTACTTTTTATCTGCATTTTGTGTGTAAACTGTCAATAATAAACTGACCACAGTTTTTCAGCAACGGATTATGCAGCAAAAGATCTCACTGGTACATCTTGTAGCTCATATAGTGATATTTTTCGTTTAATAAAGACTGAATCAGCAAAACAAAAACCACGTAAAAAAATAAAATCAGTCATATTTATTAATTGCGCAACACGAATATCGTTTCCTGAATTAACTGTATATGCTAGGTTTCAGATCAATCTTCTAAGTCAATACTTAAGACATTTTACAATGCTATTACTCACTGTATTTTGTAAAAAGACTATCTTACACAAAAACATAGGTTGTTTAAAAAAAAAAAAAAGTTAAATGTCATAACTCTGCTGTACGATTACTGACTCAGGTATATGATTGTACAGTTGGGCCTTCATTTAAGCTCGAAACTGATTGGTCCATTCACGGTGTCCATGGAAACATAAGCCTGGAAATGAAATGCCCTCAGAGAAGGAATGTTTTACTCGACTTACATATGTAATGAATTGTGGAAATTGCGAGAGGGGTACTGTTGCAGAACAAAGGCTCCCACAGCGTAGCCCTCACGTAGAAGCTCACACAGGGTAGCTCTCACGTGGCAGCACACACAGCGTAGCTCTCACGTGGCAGCACACACAGCGTAGCTCTCACGTGGCAGCTCCCACAGCGTAGCTCTCACGTAGAAGCTCCCACAGCGTAGCTCCCACAGGGTAGCTCTCGCGTAGAAGCTCACACTGCGTAGCTCTCGCGTAGAAGCTCACACTGCGTAGCTCTCACGTAGAAGCTCACACAGCGTAGCTCTCACGTGGCAGCTCACACAGCGTAGCTCTCACGTGGCAGCTCACACAGCGTAGCTCCCACGTGGCAGCTCACACAGCGTAGCTCCCACGTGGCAGCTCTCACGTAGAAGCTCCCACAGCGTAGCTCTCACGTAGAAGCTCCCACAGCGTAGCTCTCACGTAGAAGCTCACACAGCGTAGCTCTCACGTAGAAGCTCACACAGCGTAGCTCTCACGTAGAAGCTCACACAGCGTAGCTCTCACGTAGAAGCTCACACAGCGTAGCTCTCACGTAGAAGCTCACACAGGGTAGTGCTGCGAGTGTAACTCATAATAGGTGTCATCATTATATGCTACAGCCCGATCACATAAGGGCGATAATTGTAGGTACTAAAACAAAGTATTTCATAACAATAACCTAATTCTAAACCTAAGGTTCGTGGGGTATTACGGTCACGTGGTTGGGGTGTTGAGGGTCAATGAAGCACTACGTAAATTACGAGTTGTGCACACAGCACTACCCTGTGTAAGCTACCCTGTGGAAACCTTCGTTCTGCAACAATATACTCTTGGAAATTGCTGCTATTTTACTGGAACAAAATATACATTTTAAATACTATTGACTGGAACATAAGAGCACTGTAAAAACTTTTTTCAGGTGGATCATCTGGCAAAGCAGACAGCAATTTAGTCAGCTGTCTGCTGGAAATGAAAAGGCTTTATGTTTAAAATATATTTGTGCAGATGGTCAGGTATGCAAATATTTCAAAAGGTCTCGGGATCGGGTTTTAAATTTAGGCCCTATCAGACCTCTAGTAGCATGCAACCCATGCAATGACCCCAACACTATCTTTTGAATTAGCATTCGCACTGCAGAATAATTACTGCATCAGTCATTAAAAAGTGAAATCACCATCACTTCCATCCATCTTTCAATAGGCACAGTAAAAATGTAAGTTTATATACAGACATAGTGCCAATACATTAAGTTGTGTGCCAGAAAAATGTCATTTGGACATGCATATGGACAGAAACTTGAATACTGTATAGCCCCAAAATCAAATGCTGCAGGATATCAAAACAAACATAAGTACACAGTTGAAGATCAGTTCAGGATTTTGTGGATGTGATGGATTTTATGATGGGCTGTGCATACAAAGCAGTGACCAGAACTACAGATCAGATTTAATATTCTATTACATATTCTACTATTCTCTAAGAACAAATATTTCTGATGAAGGTGATATGTGGACAGCACTATCCTCATTTTCTTGTAATGCTGAAATCTCCATTAAATCGTTATCCTTATCTGGGGTATTGACCAAAAGCACAGGCCACCTCTCACTCTAATTAGGGCTGTATACAACCCATAACCGATCCAAAACAGCAGATCAGCCAAATATGAAACTGGGCAATTTCAGCAGGTGATAACAGAAGCCAATGACAATAGATAGCTGTGGGTGATTAATTATGTTCCTTTAGATCTGGCTGTGGGGGGTGGAGCACACAAATGGGAGCTGTAGCACAGGCTGTATCCTCTCCAAGTAAGGTATATTACTCTCTGGGACTGCAATCTGAGTGTTTTTTTTTTTTTTTTTTTTTTTAGTATTGAACTATAAATTCACAACTGCCAGCCAAAAAACACCTCAAGTGATTTCACATATATAGAGATCCTGATTTTCCATTTGGGGAATGGCAAATACTGTTTTTCAAAATGACCAATTCCATTTTTTCAATTTTTACCCATTTATTAAGAATTTATTAAGAACACAATTTGAACATGAATAACATTTTCACATAAAAGATCTACTGAATTAATTTATTTAAGTCCCTGAGATACTGTAGTTTTCAGGAAAAAAAATCTTTCTTAAAGCAGTCCACTAGTAACAATGTACTGTAGGTCAGTCAACAAATAAAGGCGTTTTGAAAAAAACAGATTATTGCTGGCATTACAATATACAGCCTAGTCAAACGTGGGGCATTATTACACAAATATACAATTTTCATAAAATTACAAATTAAATACAATGTTCAGGACACTTCTCTCCCATCTGTAGTTTCATCTGCAACAAAGCAGGCTGTATTTTACTCTGCACATTTTTAAGCAATAATAAATATTATAAAACTTAATGTTCACATATTGAACAAGACTTGCACATTTTACCATATGAATAGTACTTTAATAATAGAAGAGTGTGAGAATTTAACAGAGTATCATTACAAACATTTTAAAATGTATGTGACATATTAATAGTATAACTTATGAAGAGCTCAACACTTCTACTTTTGAGCTTCTATCTACTGTGCCCTCTGGATAGGTTATTTGCAAAATCTCCTTGTTTGGGTTCAAAATGCCTTTTCATATTGTATTCGTTAACTACTGACACACATTCATTGCACAGTAAACACACTGGCTTTGCGTTCGGCACAGTTGGTAAAATAAATAAGTATTTATTGGTCCACTCATTGTTGAATTTTGACCATTTTCTGTTCTTATTAGCTTTAGTAGAGAGAGCCATGTTATAGCAACAAGAGTAAAAAAAAAATTAAAAAAAAATAAAAAAAATATCACTGTGTGCACGTAGTATTATTAAGGAGTTAATGATAAATTAGAAATAATAGGTTTCACCTCATATCAACTCCAAATTTAGGTAGTTTAATGTAAAATAACTAAATGTAGCTTTTGTAAATTTTTTCGTGAAAACCAAGCTGAAATAAAGAGCCTACTTTGTACTACTTGTTTCCAGCACACAAAATATATTTGACTAGTATTAAAGTGTGTGGAGGGCTGTACAGCAGGACTTGGCTAGTAAACAGTAATCTCTGATCAATACATGTTTGTGGTTGGCTATCCTAAGGAGTGTACTGTGAAGAGGTGTAGAGCCCGGCATTGCCCAAGTTATTTTTACCTCGACAGATTTCAAGGTCATCATCACTATGTTAACTGTAATAACTACAATTATATTTAGTTAACTGTAATAATAACTAACTAAAATTAAACTAATAACTACAAAAAAAACTGCTTGTTTTTGGTGATCAGATGCAGTTGACAGCAACAAAATTGATGGGAATTAAGAGGCCAGTTACAATAGCTGTATTTGCGTGTACTGTGGTCATCTGACCAGTGCCATTGTGAAGTTATTCTGGATGATGTATGTTTGACTGATTAAGATATGCCTGCCAGCACACATCCAATTCAAACACATCCAAGCATGGAATGACTAGTAACACAATGCAAGGGAAATAAACTGTTCAAACACCCTTCAGCTAGGATAGCTCCTCTCTTCAGCCTCCAACAGGAATTGCCATATTTTATGTAAAAATGTAATATGCTTTAAGCATGCCATTTGCCCACTGAGTTACAGTAGCAAACCTTGAAATAACTAATTGTGCTAAAAATGGGCAGTTTAAATTCACTGTATCCTTACTTGATATACTGCATGGGTTCTGTCACGGTCTGCATAATATACAGTATCATATAAAGCTTTTTCTTCTACCTGACTGCTTTTAAAAGCTTGGCTTACAGATAGTCTTGCACTTCCATGGCCATTTTATGTCAGGGTAAAAATGTTCCCACCGCTTCATCGCCACCTTTCCTGCCACTAACCAACCAGCCGTTTTGTTTATTGACCAACATGCATTCAGCCAGTTACACGCTTGGACCCAAAAGACACAGCTGAGGTGAAAATGACCAGGAAGTGAAGCAGCAGCAAATTGCTGCCTAATATCATGATTAAGAAAATACATGTTTGCAATAACACGTGGTTCTTTCAAAACTGCACATCTGATAAAGAAAATGAAAGGAAGTGCACAACTGATTAATGGAATTATTTTGTACAACCTCTTAAAAGGTGTTTTCTAAAATGTATCAAGGCACTCCTCTCCAGGCCATTTGTAAGCAACCAATGAAAAAAACAGAAAAATAAATAAATACACAAAAAACTAAAACTTGTACAAACTGATTAATCTTGTACCATCAATGAGCACATCCCCTCACCCTTTTAACGTTGCAAGGCTAGAAAAAAAGGCTTTTCCGAGTGTCAATGCTTTTACACAAATACAGTTGTCTCCTTACTTTGTTCTTTAGATAACTGATACACTTTCTGGCAGGCTTTAGCAATAAATGTTCATTCAGGTAAGTCTCAGATACAGCAAATCTACTGCCAAACATTAACCCCCATTCCCCCCTCCTCTACCCACACCACCAACAAATAAATGAGATATGAGCTCTTAAGTATAAATCTTTGAACAGTGGATCAGCCAGGGAAAAGAATACATCTGCAGCATTTTATTTCAGCTTTATCAGTGTGTTGAATGGCACCTGCAAGGAAATCAGCAGCTCTCCCAGGATCAGCAATTTGTTCTGCAGGAGCATAATCCTCCTGCCATCGACGAAGTAGCACTTTAACACACCTAATAGTTTAGTGGGCCTTTAAATTTCACTTTTTTTTCTGTAATACATTTTTATTATTATTATTATTATTATTACTGCCCCCCTTTTTTTATTGTGAGAGTATCTGTTTTGGAAGGCAATTTATCATCATTCCCATCTTCATGTTGCACTAACTGATTACTATCTGCTTGGGCTGTTGAAGAAGCAGCCAAGCACGATTTTAGCTGTACTATTCAGGGGTGTGCAATTTTTGGGAAAAAAAAAAACAAACAAACAAAAAAAAACCTTCTTGTCCAGGGGACAAAGTGCAAGAAAAACTTGTCCTTCTTAGAAATCTACTTGCCCCCTCACTGTCCTGCAAAACACACACACAAATAATATAACTAACCTAAGTTATATTCTATTTGTGTGTGTGTGTGTTTTGTAGGACGGTGAGGGGGCAAGTAGACAAGTAGAAGTAGATGTTTGTGCGTGACACAAATAAAATAATAATAATAATTCAACTAGAAAGATTCAAAACTGTCAGACTTCATGCATCAGGCCAACAGAAATACCTTTTATTATGAGGTGCAGCATTTCAGGGTTCAGTTACTGTACAAACCATGATTTTAAAGCGCAGCAATACCAGAAAGCATACTAAGTTGCTTTACACAACCAAAAAACGCTTACCGACCCAAATTATTGATTTAATTTTTACGACGATGTTAATCAGTTAACAGATCTATCCGATGGCGAACTTCACATTACGCACCTGTCAAACAATATGGTGTAAAATGAAAACCAGACACTATTTATAAAATTAAGATTTGTGGCTACCACTGACACATTTAGTTTTTAGGTAGGCAATCACTAAATTACACTTAGACATTTCTAAAGAAAAATGCATTTGAGTACATTTTAAAACAATTTTTTCATTCAGAATAGGTAAATGTAGGGTATATTTCATCATAGTGAAAACATTATTCTCTTAATAATCCTCAGATTCTCAGCTGTTTAGAAAGGTATAATGTGGTGTATTTTTAGGCTATTTGTCCTGATACACAAGCTGAATGTCACGTTATGTCAGTCAGACCTCAAGCCAGGTAGAATGTTCACTGGAGCGGAAGGGTTAAAAGATTGGTTTCTGAACTACATTACCCAGAAGAACAGCGATGGCACTTGTTTAATACGTTTTTGTTTTCTATATGGCCATTGGATATGGCCGTCGGTCTCACAGTGCAAAGTTGTATTAAAAGTAATTAAGTCAATCTATAGCTTTACAAACCTACTACCAATCACCCTGATTAAAGTAGCTTTTTTAAAAAGTTTTTGTAATTTTTATTATGTTAAATATTCTTCCTATAGCTGGCGGTCAAACTTAACTGGGCTCCTACTGTAGACAAAGGCAATGTAATAGTAATGTTGCATTAATTTAAATATGTCTTACTGTGTGTAAGTGAGTGTTTGTGAATTAAAAGGATATGTGTACTCTCTACAGATTTTTGCTTTGAAGTTTATAGTTACACATGTTTTTTGTTTGTTTTAATTTCCATTTGTAGTACGTGCAAGACTTCCACAGTTTAGAGTTTTCAAAACCTTGTGTGAATCCCTAGAAATCTATGGGAGTTTTTCTAGCAACAGAACGTTGTGGCAAAAGAAGAAAAAAAGTATAACAGTAAAACTTGTTGTCCCAGGCGTCGGGTGATATGAACTGCACACCCGGGGATATTTCATTTAACCGTTATTCATAAACCAATACCTCTTTTTTTTTTTTTTCAGATCGTGTTTCAAAACATATTTAAGATGACCACAACCTAAAGTTTTATGTTTTTTAAAAGGGGACCCTTAAAATTCCTTTATTAGATTTTTCATATGGTTTTTACTAACAAAATAAGCAAAATGTCTTCACCGACACACCATTTGTGGTCAAACCTATTTCTGGTATTCTTGTAGCTAGATGAATAAAACTTGCTTTAAAACACAGTGCCTTATGATGCATTTTGATCTGTTTTGTTTTAATGTTGATGTCCTAACCAACATACAATTTTGAAATGTGGAACGAAATGTTTTTATGTGAAAATAAATATTCATGTAAAATCATTGTAATAGTAATTAAGGTCTATATTTGAATATCACAAATACAACTATATAAACATTTTATTTGGCATTTTGGACATTAAAAATAAAATGTATGAATAAAATATCAGACACCACAAACTAGGTGAAGACCCTGTTCTGTCGTTTTGGACACCTGCACCTATATCTAGTTTATTTATATCATTGTAGCTAAAAATAAATAAAAGGAACCACAACATAACGAATTAATTGAAATGTATTAAAACTGAAGTCTTTGGAAATAACATTTTGGGTGAGGTTACTGGTGGTACTATAAAATTAGGTGTCTTTAAATCCATATTAAAAACACTACGAGTAGGGAAACAACGGGTCCCATTGTTTGAATGTATATAAAAATAAAACAAAAACAAGCCTTTTGAAAATGTCAAAAACTTAAGCACATCTTAACCGATGTACAATTTGTGTATCAATTTGATATATGCTGTTAAAAAAAAAAAAGCTTAACAAACATGCATTTGTATTTGATACAAAATTCTGTATGCTATAAAAAGCTTTAGAAACTTTATCTGATTACCCCTCTAAGGCCCAACAGAGGCAAACAATTTTATTGTAACAATATAAAGTAAAGCCAGTTGGTTACCATACACAGAGGTTAAACTCTTAAACCGAGTTAATTTGAATAACCTTTGCTATTTTACCCTTTATGCAAATACAAGTACAGTACACTAAATTATAAAATGATGCTCCTAAATTTGTCTTACAATAGAGAAGATTGTAAAATGTGTGTGTTTGAAACCCAACTTTAACAAGTACTGTATGTAATCCTTCACTTGGTGATCTTGAGCCATAAACTCTAATTCAGTCTGAAATGTCGTCCACTTTGTTGAACTGGTTCAAGCAAGTCTGGCTTGATTATTCCCAGGACATCACCCAGCAATCAGTACACAGACCATAGTAATTGAAGACCAGTAGAACCTATTGCTTGCATGCATTCAACCTGTAGCTGGTCAGATTTAAAACCAGTTGTCTTTCCAGGATAAACATTTCCATCATACTCAACCATGCACAACTTCCTAATGAGATCTGATGTGATTTATTCTGCTGGTTGAATATGTTCTGTAGAGATTTATGCACATTTTTTATTATAATTGCAATAAAATTCCAAGGGACATGTTATTAGCGAGTTAAATGAAAAATGCCCACCCGACTACTATAATTACAAAATTCATGGCAACCACCCCGATACCAAGTACACTATGGTAGCATACAGTAATATTACAAAAATGCAGAAAGATTATGCTTTACTGATTAGTATTCACGTATAGAAAACTGCAGAGTGCATGAGCAGCACAAAGTGCTTTGAGGCAGAATGGCCAGACGCCTGCTTCGCTCACCCTTGTATCACTCCGCTCAATTAAAATCACCTATGAGGTAGATGATAATTTTGAAACTATAGTCAGACTGTAACCTTTGAACTGCTAAACAAAAATGAATTTTATGCACAGTGGTTTAGAAATATATAATACCGTTAAATAAAAAACATTTTATTTAATTTTTAATCATTTTACTTTAATTTTAATGATTGCATTTCTGAGTCATCCTGCGTACCCCCTACGACCCTCAGAAGTACCTCTGGTTGAAAAAGCCTGTCCTACAGGTAACATACTAGAAGCATATCACGTATTCATACAGTAGCAACCAAAGAGGAATATTTTACTTCTCCTACTGTGCCAATCTGTGCACTGCACTCAACCAAAAGGCCTGCTGTGCAGATATGCTGTTCAAGGCTCATTAGCAAACAGACATGCATATTGTACGTCATATTAAAAGACTCTCGCATTCCTAGAAAAAAAAACATAGCTTTTGAGGTTCCTAGTCTTCCTACATTAAATGGACATCTGTCTCCTATTGTAGTGCTCACCACAACAGGACTGCCACCAGTCTAACCTTGTTTTTTAAAACATATGTCACACAAGGGAAAAAAAATGCTTTAACACTTGATCATTGGGGCTGCTTTTAAAAATCCTTCTGATTGCACTGGGAGTTTGAGTCTTTCAAATTCATGTTGCCCAGCAGCTGCCTTAAAGTACTTAATCTAAGAACAAGGGGAATACATTTTCTGGCCTGACATGGAGAACTCTAAAATGTATGTAAAAAAAATAGAGTACCCTTCTCTTACAGACCTATGGCAAGGTTATTGTAGTTATACTTTGCTGCTGCAGGGTGTGGACTATGTACAAAACAAATCCAAAATCTACATACATTTATAAAAAATGTAAACATGACAGGGAATAAAGAGATAGCCTTTAAATTGATCAATTCTTTAATCTTTAGTGATTCTAATTTGCAAGATGAGGCACTGCCAGGGGAGTGCAGGTGGTAACAAACAATGAACCTGTATACATGCACGAAAAAGGTTTAGCAGGAGCATTAGGAAGTTGTGATAATATAATTATTTACAGTAAACTTATTAGTTACACAGACAAACTATTCGACTCTGCTATATTAATGAATGATATGCGTTGTTTGCAGAGCAAAGAAAGGCAACTCTGATTTGCACTCGACATAGAAACAGACGAATGGGCTATACAGAGGAAAGAGTATTTATGCAATAATTCATGCAATGTGCTGGATGTGTGCAATGTTGTAGTTTGCGGAGAGCTTGTAAAAGTAGCGTACTGATTTTGTGGAGACTGGAAGGTTTGCATAAGACCTTCTAAACTCAACTTGACTTCCCATATTTCGGCTGTAGTAGGATCTTTTTTCCCCCCAACCCTTTAGGAGTAAAAAAAATAGGAGTCTGTACTGCATTTCACCATACCCAAATCCTCAATGATGTCTTAGAAGGGTACAAGGGTACTTATGTACAGCATAAACTTAAAGCTGCTGTGTCCCCGAATCATGTCCAATTACAGACTAGTAACCATTTACTACTCTGGTTCTCAGTAGGAGACAAAAGAGGACATAAGCTTTTTTGATAAGTGCAAACTGTCTTTCAAGAAATAGCCTGTTATGTGGATGTTTAGACTATTTTCTGTTGAACATCTGCATGATGGTTTTGTTTTTCTGGTTTTTTTATGCTAGCATTAATGGAAAATGAATTGGAAATAAAAAAAATCACATGACCCGGTGTCAGATTTACATTGATTTTGGACAGAACAATCTTAAATATCATGCCGGATTCCACAAAATCAACAGGTTTCGGATTGTAGAAGGTATCACTTCATTATTTCAGGGATTTGGTTGGGCTGAATTATACAGAATGTCAGTATGTAGAGGGCCTGGATTAGACAAGTTTTACTGTAGGACTGCATCTCTACATGGCACAAACAAAATAAGCAGACATTGTATAGAGGAACTAAATCAATATTGAAAACACTTCAGTCCTTGGAAAACCAGTGATTGGCACTCAAAGGCAAGCCAATGTATCTGGCGTCTAGGCGTTATTTTTTATTTATTTTTTGTTTTTAAATAAATGGTAAACATTTTGGGGGAAAAAAAAAAAAAAGCTCAAACTCCAAGAAGCAACTCATGTATGTCGGATGAAGAAATAAAATGGGAAGCATGGAAAAGTGCAGAAGAGCATTTTTATTGTTTAGAAATGCTATTTAAAAATTTAAAAAATATACAAATTTAAATACACATTCATAATATATGTATTCTTCAGGAAAATGTCAGATCTTCAATGTGATGGTAATACAGAGAAGATTCAGCCTTACTGGAATTACTGTCAGCTCTTAAGTTTAATAAAAAAAAAAAAAATCCATTGGCTTTTTGGCTGGGAATTGACACACGCAGTAATAATACAAACACACACATACTGTTTTGCTCTTGACTTGTCTGAACAGCAGAGTAAAATGTTTCAGCTGGCTGTTACAGACAGAAGCACAACCTATTAGTGAACTGCAGTATAAAGGCTTTGACAATGAAACTTGTCCATAAAGCTTTTACACACAACTTAACACTAGACTAGATTGTACGTTTTCAGATCTTTCCAAAAAAAACTTACGTGGTCTGTCACTGGCAACACAAAAAATTCAGTAAAACATGTAGGATCCACAGAATATATCAGATGTCTCTGAATGTGGAGGAACGGGGAGGGGTTGGGGGAGAGCTAAATTCTGTTCAGTCAGACTCATGCATGATCGTAGGTATGTTTTCAGCCTATTAAGGCACGAAATGCTACGCTCAGCTTGGGATACTGTAGTAAGGTAGATTCTTATAATTTAAATCAGCAACTCGCTTTTATATGTAGGATGCAGAGTATAACCGCAACTAAAATACACTATAGTACATAGAAATGCTTCAAATAAAAATAAAAAATAGCAACGTTGTATTCGCCAAACAATGATTTTCATTGAAACAAATGAAGAAGCAAACTCCTACAAAAGTGTTAAAGCAACAGATCTTCAGCTGAATAGTACTGAAAACATGTCTAGCGAAGTGCAGCAAGTGCCTTTACGCAAATCAGTCATGTAAGCTCAACAGCACAGGCATGTAAAGGACCAGATCTACTGTACTCTATTTTTCAAAACACTTCCAGCTCTGGACTTAACGTTGGATTCTGCGGCTTACCTACATGCACAAATACAAAATGTAAGGAATCTCTTTATTTCCGCCATGTATAATACAGCATGGTGGGATTCCAAAATTTGAACGTATCACCTAGTTTATTAATTGCTGTTAACGAGAACAATGTTTTGATATACATTTAAAAATGTACTGCTAGATTCCCATCTGCTTGCCCATCAAGAGACATCTGCTCACCTGGTAAAAAAATAAGAAACATCTCACAGTAATGATTTATCTTCATTAATAGTAATTAGTATGGGCAGGATTTATAGAACTGGTGCCTGATGTTGGTCAATAACACCATCTTTTGCATAAATAATTTAACCTTTGTGGATTATAGGGAAGAAATAATTACAATCCATACAAAAATGTTAAGTAGTGGATTCTTTGGCCATTGTACAGAAATTACTTTTTTTGGTGATAGACATCATTTATTTGGCATTTTTAATTTTATTGTACTGCAATACAGTAATGAAAAAATGCATCCTATTGCTGCAGAATTGTAGTTTTCTAAACTTAGTAGAGAGAGGGCAACAGTAGTTAGTATGCTGTGAACTTTCTTTCCGAGTTTGTTTTGAAGATTGTTACAACTGTAAAGAGTGCTTTACTATCATTATTTTTGTTATAAGCTGAATTTGCATTGATCACAGGCAAGAAAGGACCAAGCGAAAAATAAATTGAGGTGGGAGGTCACAGCACAGTTCTTAAAATAAAACAGGCATCACATCCACAAACATGCAGGACTAATGGCACCTTGGAGAGGCCAAGATTTGATGAGCTCATCTCAAAATGTCAGCTTATGCAAACCCAACACCTAAACTTCCTTTCCTCGTTAGCTAAACAAAATCAAAAGCACACATTTTCAGAGATAGGTATTTTTTCTTATTCTTATTATATTTCCTAATCTGCCAAGCGAAAACAAAAACATGGAACTGTGAATGACTAAACTTGGAAAGGTGTGTAATGGAACTGTAATTAATCCATTGTTGTAATGACAATTACAAATTCAATTACACAGTTGTGCCAAGGTTCAACCTCAGTTACATTGTAATTGCAATTCTTTACAAACTACCCTCTGTAGCATCAAGTTCCAAATTTGAGAAGGAATGCAATCGATATGAAGATAAAAGAAAACATTCACAACAAGAGCTGCCATGTCACTGCACAAACTTTTTTTTTCTCATGCAAAACAGAGTATAACACAGGGTTTTCAAAACAAACCAGCGATAGGCATGTTTCACTGTCTAAAACAATATTTGAGATGGATTATTTATATAAAAGATTATTTACGGGTATTATCATTTTCAATTCTGTTGTATTATCATACTGCAAAGAGCTACACAGTACATAATAGCTATACATATGTATCCATCATCAGATATAGAGGGGGTTCATGTCATGTACAGAGGCTGTACTCCTTTAAGATTAAAGGCATGATGGAATATCAGCGGACATCAGAAGACGAATGGACGGACAGCTAAGGAGGAGTAGGAGGAGGATGTAAAGAGTTTGGCAATTGGAGACACACAGCCGCGCCAAAGTTGTTTTTAAACAATTGGTATATTATTATTATGGTGACCAGATTTTTAAGTTTAAACTGGGACAATATGGAAATATTATGAATAACTTCCACAGAATAAAACTATTAAAGAGTTTAGTACTGTACATACGATAAATATAATATTAGGAGTAAAACAACGTTCATAACAAGTACAATTTATATAATGATTTAATCAACAACAAAAAAGAAAATAAGTATTATATATATAAAAAAATACATATTACAGGGGGCTCTGCGTGGACTGCAGTTTGCGCCCTATAGCCTGGACGTCGGAGGTTCGGACCCCTGTAGACTGGCCAGGTGCCTGCGAGCTTACCTTTAAGCTGCCCAGAGCTGCATTGTCCTCCGACGCTGTAGCTCTGGGTGGCTACACGGCGGGCCTGCAGAGAGAGAAGAAGCAGTCGGCTGACAGGACATGCCTCGGAGGACAACGTGTGTTCGTCTTCGCCGCTCCCAAGTCAGCGTAGGGGTGGTAGCGTGGGCTGAGCCTAAATACAATTGCGCATTTCACATTGGGAGAAAAACGGGGTAAAAATAATTGGCGACTATTAAATTAAAAAAAATAAATAAATACATATTACAAATAAATAACTCCTCAGTGCCTAAGAAACAGAAAGAACAAACTATGTTGATCCTCTGTTTTTATATATTTTTTATATACATACATACATACATACACACACACACATATATATATATATATATATATATATATATAGATACACACACACACACATATATATATATATATATATATATATATATATATATATATATATATATATATATATATATATATATATATATATATATATATATGACACACACACACATATACATGGATGTTAAAGCTCCTTTACTTGGCTAAGAGTACTTTGGCAGACACTATAAGCAGACCTCTACTAGTCTAGCACATGCTTAAACTAGGAACCATTTTAATCCCTTTAACACGAAAGGTTCCATTACATCCTTACTCCAGTGCAGACTGGGTTGGCAGTCAGCTTCTGTCTTTTGCTAATCCAAGTGATCCACTCCCCACTGTTCAAGAGGCTGGATAAATAGATTAGTGCATGTACTCAAGACATAGCAGGATCGTTTTGTTCCCGACTGTCCTGGAGAGTTGCTTTAAAATCAACAGATTGATCTTTTAAATGGATAGGTTATATGTGGCCATGAACAAGCCCGAAACATCAGAAAACAGCATAAATAAATCTCAGCTTTGTTAAATTAGTCAACTGTATGTTCATAAATATTCAGTAGATGGATGTGCTGAAATCCAACAACAGATAATTCCTTAAGCGTGTTCTGCACAGGACTGTGATGGCAGTCTGAATTCATATCAAGGGCTCACAGCCCTAGGAAAAAAAAAATCAAGCAGCATACTACTGTTCAATTAAGATGCAAAATCAGCGTCATGACTTAACACTGCAGCATTTCCTAATCCCCTTTTAAAGAAATATTATATTGATGATGATGACAACAATGAGGATGCTTGGAATGCAATGTGATAAAGCTAGTTTCAGAAGACATTACAAATGCACAAATGAGTGGGCAGTTTTAGTCATCCAAACCATGTCTCACTGGGAGAATAATGTGGACAGCATTTTATTAATTACCAAAATTTAAAATGTATTTATTTATTTTTAAATTTTAAATAGACAATAGACTCTTGTATTGAATAACATGTTAACGGTAGAATTGTAAGTTAAAATGGATAGAGAAAGCAATAAAACCCTAACTGCTTGTCCCAGATAATACCATATTTGTGTCAGTTTGACAGCAGGTCACACTGCAGTTTCTCCGACAGACAAATGAGTCAAATCAACCCCCAGTCAATCACCAAAGAGCTTTCTCATAAAGAAAGTGGCACATTCTTGCACAACGGCACATGTTGCAGGGAAAAAGCATGCATGCATATATATATATATATATATATATATATATATATATATATATATATAACCTAAAAAAAAAAGATTTTTTTCTATAAACCGTCAGCAGTTAGTCCCAGAAATTTTTAATTTATTTGTTAAGGTGACAAACAGATCTATGAGGCTCATCTCAGAAAAGTAAAAATGCTGTTGTTGGCTGGATTCCAAAACAGACGAGACCCTAATTTCTTAGTTTTTACATGTGTTTTCTAATGTTGCAGTAATGCCACTGTAACATACAGATGGACAGGAGACAGAGATACCCCCATATCCACAGCATTTGATACTCAATAGTTTATGCTAAATAATGCAAAATAAGTTTGACACTTGGATAAGCAATTCACCAGATGTATGCAAAAATGTGTGAACTATGACATACTATACGAACAAAAAAACAACAAAAAAATAGACTTTAAACCCCTAATCTCTTATATAAAAATCTTTAACCATTTTAAGACAACAGCACATAGAGGAATGATAATCAATGCCACACAGCACCTACTGGACAATTTGCACTTCATTACTGTCTAGGAGTACTGCAGCGTAATTATTTCAGTGTGATTTATGTATTCTCTCCTGATGTGCAATATCACAAGATAAAATCCCCTGTATGTTCAGTTGGCAAAAGTGACAC
Organism: Polyodon spathula; assembly: GCF_017654505.1. Lineage (NCBI taxonomy): Eukaryota > Metazoa > Chordata > Actinopteri > Acipenseriformes > Polyodontidae > Polyodon > Polyodon spathula. The sequence goes on along the minus strand of NC_054535.1, from coordinate 94,556,891 downwards.
TAACATTTCTCTCTACAGTATATTGTCAAACACATGTTCAGCTTCCCTTTGTAATGAAATCTATCTATCTATCTATCTAGATAGATAGATATATATATATATATATATATATATATATATATATATATATATATATATATATATATATATATATATATATATATATATATATATATATAATATATAATATATACTATATCATATATATATATATATATATATATATATATATATATATATATATATATATATATATATATATATACATATATATATATATATATATATATATATATATATATATATATATAGATATATATATATATATACATCTATATATATATATATATATATGTGTTGGTGTGTGTGTGCAACACACATGTATGGGGTACCCAGTGGAAATTTATAATTTCTAGAGATTTCTCAAATTATAGGAAAAATCTTTTGCAGCAAAAGTTTTGCTTTTGTGGATGAGGAAAAAAAGTTACAAGATATAGACGTCTACAATTTTCAGTAATTCTTTTGCAAAATTTTTTAAAAAATTTTAAGATTTCATTAAGATTTCATAAGTAAGGGACTGTTCCATCCATCAACTCCGTTAGAAATAACCATTGGAGTAATAAGCTTTTGGCATGATTCTATAGTGATTTTTTTTAGCATTCTTCAAAGCAAAATTGTTCCAGTTCATTCAAATTCCGAGGACTTCTCTTGGGCACTTAAGCAATTTGTCCTTGTGATGTTTTCCTGGGAGTGGCTTTTTCCTTAGTCTGCAACCATTAAGACCTTCACCATGCAATACTGTACCTGTGGTTGAAATGGAATCCCCAGTGCCACTTGCAGCCAGTTCACTTTGAATATCTCTGGGAGTCAATCTCTGATTTTTATTAACCTTCCTCACAATTTTTCTACTTGGTCTGGAAGAAGGTTCTTTCACCAAGAACGAGGGAGTATTGTGACAGTACCATGAGTCTTGTACTTTTTGATAATAGAAACAGTAGTTGAAAAATGGATACTCAAATGCTTGGAAATCCTCTGTATCCTTCTACAGCTTTATGACAATAAATAATTTTCTGCCTAAGGTCTTCAGATAGCTCTTTAAATTTTTCCCATACTGACTTATTGGTAATGACAGCAATCATCCTATGCCTAATCCTTTTATACTATAAGAATGTTCACCTACAATCCAGCATTTTTCAGACTTCTAGGATTAGGTTCTGCATTATATTGAAATTTCTAGCACCTTATAGACAATACTATCATAGCATTCTACACATCTACTTATTGTAACTTTTTTCCTCACCCACAAAAGCAACACTTTTGCTACAAAAGATTTCCTCAAATTCTTTGCTTGAGAAATATCTAGAAATTCTAAATTCATTGGGGCATGTAAACTTTTGAGTACAACAGGATAGTGTGCACAATACAACATAGTTTGTGTATGAAAACTACTGTAGAGTCACCTTGCGGATTCAATCTTGCATGAGTGCTCACACAGACAAGGTGAAGCACAGTAAAATCTAGAGTAGCTTCTTATTTCAAACCTCGTAAAGAGGTACTTAACTCAATATGCAGTAGCTCAATTTTTAGGGACATGAACTGCCAAGTAAAATACACACAAAATAACCGGGCATATAGACAGATCCATACACAGACGGCTAATTAACCAGCAAGGTGCCTGAACGTCAGTGTACTAAGCACTCAGCCTGGGGCCTTTCAGGCCTCTTCCAAACATGATGGGCGAAGCAGTAAACCTAGTCTGTTACTTACAGCAGATCTCGCAAGCACAAGACTAGCTGATGACCTGAGTAGAGGGGAGTGGTTTCCAAGAAATGTCCCTAGCTCTGCTAAAGAAGCACCAGCCACTGGTGACTATCCACTGTGGTGATCTAAGGGCACAGACATCTATATTGGAGTTATATTGTAAGGGTGAAAGTACTTTATCATAGGATCTGGGATCAAGAAACAGAGATCCTCATTGTAATTGCTTTGTAATGAAGCATACTACTACAAGTCATACAGTATCCACTTGATTTAAACAGTAGACTGAAGACTAGAATGGAACCCACAACCTTGTTCAGGTACTGGTTGGTATACAGATTCAAAAATGAATTGGACAAAAGAAAATAGCTTGAAGGTCATACCGTTTTTCACAGTCCTTTCTGCTAAAGTACAGAGAGTTTATTTTTAGCATAAGTATTGATGAAAGTAGGCATCACTGACTGGCAGACCCCAGAGAAGAAATCAGTGAGCTCAGTTTCACCAGGCATCATTTTGTTCAGTTTGGAACTTCCTTACTTTAGATACAAATCCAAAGGGATCATATATTAAATTATAAAATGTTACTGGAGCTTTGATACTTTCAGTGAATTTACAATCTAATGAGAGTCTACCATTGAAACTGTGCGGCTTACATAAATGCTATATACTGCGGTCAAAATAAATAGTGAAGTTATGCAGCGGCTTCTTTATCAATACACGATACAATTCTTTACAGATTGGCAGCTCACAGATCAGTACTGTGCACTGAATTCGAACATTTCCAGAGGTATATTCAAAGCCATTATATATTTAGTGGTTTTTACACCTACCTTATGAACAGTAGGCAAGAACTAGCTCAGGGTCACCCATTCAACACCTCACAACAACTACTGTACTTTGATCCTGTGGGAGTCCTATTGCAGCTTTCTTAAAAGGCAAAAGTACTTTAAATTAACAAAACCGTTGTAAAATGTAAATTCCAGTGCATCCAACTTCGCGTCATATTTTTTAAGGTGTCCAGTAACGAGTGAAAAATTGCACAGAATGAAAAGCCTCAATTGGTACTCAGCTCAGTACAATTATGTGACAAAATGACATCTGCCAGTGCCACAATTCTGTCTGTGTCTGTACTTATAGAGGGTACTAATGCAGGGTAAACCCTCCCTGACTACAGTAAATACTTCACGGTGCTAAGCAGAACAAACAGTCATGTTTACGCTCTGGTAAGTGGAGACAAAGTACCCTAAGCCCATAGCGAGGCATTTCCATTATAGGTGGAAGCCTGTCACAAGCTGACAATGCATCTCACTAACATGGATTTTAACCTGGCTGATTCGGATTCAATCTCCACGGTCCAGTGAATTAAAAAAATACATACGATTCCTTCAAATGTCAAAGAAATGTGCAAACAAAAAAGGGGGTTCAATAAATGGTAGTTTTCAAAGACAGCAAGCAGGCTTTTCTTTGAAGTTAGTGATTGTTTCTTTTGTTTTCCAGCAGACTCATTATAACAGGGGATAACATCTGTGTACACCTGTAGAGACACAAGAGGGCTTCCAAAATAAAAAGCAAAAGAACATGCCAATGGACTTTAGAACTTGGAAGGGCAGCAGTTACAGGGGTGGGTGCCTACTGGCTTGTGCGACCCTGC